>NC_137774.1:158053977-158738704 GCF_963455305.1 Plecotus auritus
CCTTAAATATGAATAAATGTGGATAACTAGCCGTCAATGGGCAGGAGTCAAAACTGAGAAACATAGAGATGGTGGTCTGTATAAATTATGAATAAATTAAAGTCATGAGGCTGATAGGAAGGAAATACAAAAGGCTAATCTAATACCCTTAGCCTTTAATTAGAAGAGCCACCTCTTTTTTTTTTTTTTTTAAATTCACCATGATAGCTAAGCACAAGGAGGGAATTTTCCCTTGAGGAGGCAATTGGGCTGGGTTATCTTGAGTGATATTCCAAACATGCCATGCCATGGTGAGACTTTTTTGATTTTCCACCTTTTTCTCTATTGTGTCAGTCCCATTAATCAATTGAATTCACATCTGTATTTCTTACAAACTAAAAGATGATAATTGGCCCAACATTATATATATTCATAGTCTTGGTTGATAATGGATGGGGCAGAAATGTATAGTGGCTGCAAGTTCAGGTTTTGGGTTCAGCTACATGGATTCAAATCCCACTGAGGGACTTAACTAGATTACTGACCTTGGGCAAATCAGTTAAGGTGTCTAAACTTTATCTTTATGACCATTAAAATGGAGTTAATGACAGTACCAATCCCATAGTAGTGTTGTGATACATAAAATAGTTAATTAATAAAGCATAGTTACAATTGTTCAAGTGCTCAGGAAATGATAGTTGTTATTATAAATCAGAAACTTTGTTACCATTTTCGCACCTTATATGTCAAGTAGAGAAAATTAGGGACATTTTCTTCCCCTAAAATCAGTTCATACTTGAACCTTATCTGTGCTTCTGGAACAACTTCCAGGCATTGTGTTTATAACAGTACATTTGAATTTTAGAAAAAAAAATATGCATATATATCTATATATGTATATACATATATGTATGTATGTATATATATTGCATTTAGACCACAAAGTGGATGTTTCTTGAAATTATAAATGTTGTAAGTTATTCATCACCATGAAGATATATACATGCATATGTGTATCTATATATAATTACCATGTATATGTGCATACATATTTATGCAAAAGTATTCCAAATTTTATATATTGATTCAAGTAATAAGCATAGTGGAATGTATTTTCTGCAATGGGATTCATTGTTTTCCTCCTCCAAGCCATGCATTGTGATGTTTTGGTATATATAGCAGTCAGTGGCTATGTGTCTTAAGGCAGCAGGTTCCTGGGTCTCATACCTGGAGTACAGATTTTAGCAGTTCTGAGAAATTACTCAGGAGTTACAGCCTTGAGACATACTCAGATTATTCTGATGAAATCTGAATAGACAGATATGTGGTCAGATCACCAGGATTTGAACAATATTCCAGGTAATTCTAATATGCAAACAAGGTAGAGGATTGCTGCTGTTGAACAGCAACTCCAAATGTGAACATGCATGCAAGTTACCTGTTGCTCTTGTTCAGTGGTTGTGGAGTGGGGCCTGAGATTGTGCAGGTCAACAACCTATCAGGGATGTCAATGCTGCTGGTCAAGGAGAAATGCTGCTCTCATTCTGCCCCCACCTCCCCTTCCTGCCCATGGTTACCATGGGTGGGCAAAATGTTCAAGAACCTACCAAGTATGAGATTTTCAGCCCAGTTCACCTTGATGAAGCTCTCTCCCTTAAAGAATGGTCATGGGAAGTTCAGAGCCAGGTCAAAATTCAGACTCTTGTTTGTCAGTTTTAATCTATTGTTTTTATCCCCTCTTTTTAAAAATATTTTTATTGATTTTAGAGAGGGAGCTATAGAAACATCAATGATGAGAGAGAATCATTGATTGGCTGCCTCCTGCATGCCCCCCTACTGGGATCAAGCCAGCAACCCAGGCATGTGCCCTTGACCAGAATTGAATCTGGGACCCTTTAGTCCACAGGTCTACACTCTATGCACTGAGCCAAACCAGCTAGGGCTGTTTTAATCTATTGTTGCTTCCCACTTACCCACTCTGGAAATACATTAGTTGAATGTTTTAGAAAACAAGGCATTTAGGTAAGCATGGCCAGCATATTTAATTATATGCAGTTAAGAGTGATCATCGCTGCCGAAACTGGTTTGGCTCAGTGGATAGAGCGTCGGCCTGCGGACTGAAAGGTCCCGGGTTCGATTCCGGTCAAGGGCATGTACCTTGGTTGCGGGCACATTCCCAGTGGGAGGTGTGCAGGAGGCAGCTGATCGATGTTTCTCTCTCATCGATGTTTCTAACTCTATCCCTCTCCCTCCCTCTCTGCAAAAATATCAATAAAATATATATTTTTTTAAAAAAAGAGTGATCATCACTTTTCCAAACCCACTTCCCAATGTGTAGAAATGTTTGGCTTTAGCAACACCCAGGATAACCCCACGCCAAAGTTCAAAGCTTATCAGAAACTGCTGACTTTTCAGACACCATTTCAGTTCTCTTCATCCTAGAAATGCAGTCCTGAGGCTTCACTGTTTGTCAGTGTAACTCTCTTCTCTCTCAAAACTAAACGACAAGGATGTTGACTTCAGTTCTCTAATTTAACTTTTTCTTGCTTTTGTTTCCAACTGCCACATCTTAGTGTTATTGATAAAACCTACAAAATACTAAGGAAATTATCATATTTCATTAATACAGACAAAAATTTGGATGATTCATATGGTCATTTTTAATATTAGAAATCTGCCTCTGCTCTTGCTGGATAATCAGACTCAAAGAGAACTATTTAAAGGTAATGTCACTCACATTCTTCTGAGGATAACATTTGACCCTTTTATTTTGGAAGTAAAATCTAGGTGTTACTCTACTTGGCAGAAACCTGTCTCTTTTGAGCAATACTTTATTGTTAATTGTCACTAAAATTAAGTAGTAGATGTAATTTACTCATAGAAATTTTCTTTTACCATTAGGTACAAAATATCACCCCCCTCATTTCTTTCTCCTTGTTGTTCATCTAACATTTAATACTTATTGCCTGACAATAGGTTCCCCAATGAGACCATAAGCTCTGTGAAGAGAAAAAAAAATTATTAAGGGCTGATGCCTTGGTACTTAGATCGTTGTCTATCATATAGGTAGTACCTACATGTTATAGGAAGGAAGGAAGGAAGAAAGGAAGGAGATGGAAAGGAAAAGGAAAGAAAAGGAAAGAAAAGAAAAAGAAAGGAAGAGAGGAATCAAAGAATCTTCCAATCATGACCCCCAATGGGTCAAGTTAGAAATTCAGCAGTCATCTTTGCCTTACCCCTTCTCACACCCTACACATCCAGTCAATTTTTGGGCCTTTCAGTTATGCCTTCCAAATCTCTCTCACATGAATTTTCATCCTTGCCTCCCCGCAGTTCACACCACCTTCATCTGTCACTTGCTAGTGGTCTCTTTATTATCCTCCTCCTTTGCACAAAATAGTGACCCCCTACTGTCAGAAGACTGACCCGTCTTAGCATAAACTTGCTTATATTGTTCTGTGGTAAAGGCTTCCTTTTCAGTGTCCCCTCTGGGTTAGAATCTAATCCAAAACTTCCTGTGGTATCCATTTGTATGCAACGTCTGGACGCTACATCTTCCCTTGCCTTGCCTACCCTCTAGTAGTCTATTTCCCATCCCTGAAATTCATGATTTCTGCCTGTCATATCAAGCTGACATTTTCCATGCAAGATTTCTTGACTGGCAAAACTCAAGTTGTCACTTCATCAGAATAGGTTTTGGCCCCAACCAGTCTAGTTGAAATGCTCCCCCTATCCGTTTCCATAGCACATTTTATGACCCTTCTACTCCAGTCACAGAACTCATTATAACATTTAAAAAAGCTAAAATCCAAACTCTTTGATGCAGACTTTATACCTATTTCATTCACAGTTGTGCTCCCAGGGACAGGCACTAATGTATACAAATCCTTTGTTTACAAAAAAAAAAAAAAAAAAAAAAAAAAAAAAAAAAAAAAGAGGCAAGTAATGCAGTTCTCTGAATTCAGAAACAATCTTTATTCATAAGCTTTTCCCTTCCACCTTGGCAGTTAAATTTCTGCCATTCTGAATAAAATTTTGCTTCTCCATGTCACCTTCATGAAATGTCAAAAATCACAAAAAACATAGCAATAATTATATAAATTCAAAAAATCACCATGCCTGTAGCCACTGAAATTTATTTAATATATTTCATATATTATATCCACCTATTGCACTATGTGGATATCTCATCCTTTAATGAACAGTAAAATTTATTCACATACGTTGGTAAAGGTCACCTGATTTTAATCAGCTCCTTTCTATGTTATAACTGGGTGACATTTCAGATTCATTTGTGATCAATGAACATGCGTATTTTAACTCAAAGTCCACTCTTATGACTTCTTATTTAATAAATTGATGATATATAGTACTATAGGGGACTCTGCTAGTTCTTATTCTTAGGCTTTTTGTTCTTTAGAGAAAATAACTGGTAGAACAAGCAACAGAAATCAGCTGTACTTGAGAATCAGCTGTCACAAAGCACTTCCTAAATAGATACTCTTTGACCTCTCATGTTTAAGGAATGATTGCACTGTTTTATTTAATTTTATAATAATTAAATTGTATTTTATTAATCAGCCTTTATATGGGGTAAGGGGAAATCAATAGAGTCAGCAACAGCATTAACTCTGGAAAGTATGTCTCTTGCAGACTTAGAAGCATCTTCCTTGGAACCATCCTCCTCAGAGGGAAACTGCAGCCCTCGCTGACACAGGAGGGTCACCTGGGTCTCGGTGCCTGCATTTTCCTGAAAGCCTTCAGAAAGCACAAATGACATTTTAAATAGCTTGTCAGGAAACAAAGTGATTTTTAATGCAGATCCACCAAATATAATGTTTTTTATCAGTGCCCCTGAAGGCAAACATCTGAAAGGCAGAGACAAACAAAATACCAAGATAAATGCTGTGACTGGTGTCTAAGGATGAACATAATGTTAAGATAATAGAGAAACAGCTCATTAGAAAAAAAAAAAAAAGAACAAACAGGTTTAATATCCCATAAGTCTGTATCTACTTAGAGGTACGATTAGACGTCAGGATTTTTTTTTTTTTCTACTGGATGCTATGCAATTTTGTTTTGAAGATATTTTGGAAAAAAGGAGCAGACCAACTTATGCTCTAGTCTGCAGACATGGGGGAGAGTTAAGCAGTAATGAGTGAATTGTTAACACAAAAACTTAGGTAAAGTAATGAAAGTGTCAGACTGATCTGTTCAAATAAATCAAGCTTGTTGTGTAATGATGGTCATGTTATTCTTTTTAAAAATTATTTTTATAGATTGAGAGAGAGAGAGAGAGAGAGAGAGAGAGAGAGAGAGAGAGAGAGAACATCAATGTGAGAGAAAAACATCCTCCTGCAGGTCCCCTAATGGGGATCGAGCTGCGAGCTGAAACCTGGGCAAAGCAACCTGACCAGGATTTGAACTAGCGACCTTTTGGTGCATGAGAACACCCCACCAACTGAGCCACACTGGCCAGGCCTAGTTATGTTATGTTTGGTCTTGAGCAACATATAATTTCCCAAGCTGCTAGCCCTTTCACATGCCCACTCCCTTTCTATATCTAAGCTCAGTTTTCACAGACTCTTGGATTAGCTATCTCTTGTGACTAAGTAGCTACACACCTACTGACAGAGTCTCTTTATTGTCTTTTGTGTGTGCCTGTTGTACTGGTTTTCCACTCAAGAACTGGGCGATTATGCCCTAGCCAGTTTGACTCAGTGGATAGAGCACAGGCCTGCAGACTGAGGGTCCCTAGTTTGATTCTGGTCAAGGGCACATGCCTGGGTTGCAGGCTCGATCCCCAGTAGGGGACATGCAGGAGGCAGCTGATCAATGATTCTCTCTCATCATTGATGTTTCTCTCTCTCCCTCTCCCTTCCTCTCTGAAATCAATAAAAATATATTTTAAAAAAGGAATTAGGAAATTTTGGTTTGAAGAAAAGCAGTAAAGTTAAAATTTTGCTTCTCAAAGAAACCTGACTAGGAACACTTTCTCCCATTGTAAGGAGAACAATGTACTCATAGGTATCATTCTCCTTGAACCATATAAGTCAAATAGTCTTTGACTGCCTTCAGTTGGTTATGAAAAGGTGAGATTATGCAATAAAAATAAAAAGGCAATGCATCCTCAGCATGTTATTGCTTCATGTACAATGTGTCCAGCTTCAAAAATTAAAACTTGTTAAGGTGGGTAAGCATTTCAAAATCTTGGGGCGTTAAGTTAAGATTAGGATTGGGTGGTAAGGAGAGTGACCCTGCTAATGTTAATAGTTACTGAAATGTTTCACACGTTTTGCATTCTAAAAGGAAATTCCAGAATTAACTACATTTTTTTTTGTCCACATGGAGCCACAAACAATGACAGTAAAAGATGTCTTCAAAAATTAGCCCTTGAGTTTTGTGTATGAACTACTGACTGGATATAGTTGAATTGTTGAGTTTGGGAAGTAATGAAAACTAGAATTTCCCTAAGTCCTGGAGGTACTTATCTAAATCTGACAAGAGCGTAACAGCACATGCAAATGGAGCAAGCTTAGCATCTAGGTTGCTAGATGAACTTTAAATAGCGGAAACAGTTTGTTAAGCTTATGCTCTTTTGGCATTAGTTATGATTCCCACATAAAAATAAAAATATTGAAAAATTTCAGAAATGCTTGTTTCTAGCATTTTCCACTAGGCAAAGTGTCAAATAACATAGCTATTATTGATATATCATGTTCATAAAAGATGTTCACTTGGTGTACAAGATGCATTTGAAGCATAATTTCAACCTCAGTAGTGATGATCTAAAATGAAAATACCATGAAAAGAATAATAATGTTATAGCATGATTTACTTAATTGAATAATAGGGGGAATGACTGAGAAGAAGTAAAACAGGGAGGCTTCTGAGGTGCTGGGAATGGCCATCTTGATGTCAATGATAATTACAAGGAAATGATAGATAGACAGATAGATAGATGATAGATAGATAGATGATAGAAAGATGACAGAGATAGCAATAGGTATGTACACATACATAGACATACATATAATTATTTTTAAAAGTTTTTAAATGATCTATTACACATGTAGCTAAGAACTTTATTACTAGAGAATTCATGCACTCTGGCGGCTGGGTGGGGGGGCGGTGTCGCCTCAGCTCAGCCTGTGCCCTCTCACAGTCCGGGAGCCCTTGGGGGATGTCTGACTGCCAGCTTAGGCCCGCTTCCTATGGGGGACATCCATAGTGCTGCCCCTGAGGCAGGAGAGGCTCCTGCCACTGCCACTGCGCTCGCCAGCCGTGAGCCCAGCTTCTGGCACACTGACCACCAGGGGGCAGCTTCTGTGTTGAGCATCTGCCCCCTGGTGGTCAGTGCACATCATAGCCACCAGTCATTCACACCATTCAGTCAATTTGCATATTAGCCTTTTATTATATAGTATATTTTTTTTCAAATAAGCTTGATACTGATTTTTATTGTGAAGGAAATAATACTTATTTTATTATCATAATCATAATGAAGTTTTTTCACCACAATATGCAAGTTAAGAGCACCATGCAAAATCATTTGTAATCTTCTAACTGATTGCACACAGATCCATAAGAAATGCAGAAGTGTGTAAGAATTTTCTCTGAGAAGCAGACAAATGTATAAATCTGAAAATCTATACTTGTTTTGATACTTTATTAATTTTAAAGGTAATGATTTTGTGTGAGGAGATCATCTGGAGAATAGTTGAAGAAGAAATGAAATAATTGCCCAAAACTTTTTATTGTACAAATGTATTTCAGGAAAATGTGATAATGTCATAATTCTAGATGAGGACTCTGTAATAAGGACACTTTACAAATACATGCTTCTCATAAAAAAAACATTAAAAGCCAATTTAGAATAAAACAGAGGAGCTGCCTCAATAGCATAGAAGCAATGCTGGGAAAGCTGCTTGCCTTCAGAGCCTCTCCCTGGAACTCCATGACAAAGTCTACATTTCCCAATATCATTTCCACCCTTCACATTGGGGTACCGAAGACTCTCGTGTTAGAAATGCACGAGCAGTTTCTTACTAATCAATACCATGATCTGTTTTTATTGGATTGGCTGGGGTTGAGAAATTGGGACTGAATACCCAGCATTTGTAAAAAGAGAAAAGGAAAGATCTGTTGCATGAGATAATAAAGGGACAGAAGACCTCACAAGCAACTACAATGTGTCCCCAATTCACGGTCACTGAAGGAGAACAAACAGAGGCAACAAGGAAAAGGCCTAAACTAGGCTGAGGGTGCTTTGGGAATAGCTCTAGGACCAATTGGCATGTTAGAATAAATGCCCTTGCCCCATGCAGATATCCATCTTTATGGCACCAAGTAAGCGGACTCTGAAAGCTGTGTATTGAGGTCAGGTTAGTGTAAGCAGTTTCTGACTATATGTGTGGCTTGCATGTAATATGCTTACTGAAATGGAGCATTCAGAAAGCAATTCAGAAAATTCTAAAAGTCTAGATAGACAAACAGATGGATGTGTTTGTATGTATATTTGTTTTAATTCATTCATACATATGCACTGAAATGCATACATGTAATTACCACAGGACTTCTGTAATGCAGTATGTGGAAAAGAGAGATGTAGCATTTTTTTATTTATGTTATTATTTAAGCCTATCTAGACATCGTGAGTTAAATTTTGTAATCAACATAAATGCATATTTCCTTGTGTTATTGCTAATGGTTACATTTGAGAAAATATGATTGGGTGTGTGAAGGTGTGCATATCAGTGTGTGTGTGTGTGTGTGTGTGTGTGTGTGTGTGTGTGTGTGAGTGATACCATTCGGAAAAAAGAGGGAACATTTTATTCCCAGGCTTTCATTCTCTAGTGTTGAGCTAAATTCAGTAACAAGAAAGTAAGGGGGAGAACTGGCAAAACATGCTCTGTTTTGCAGAGAATTGTGGAAGAGAAACCCTCTTCAAAGAAATGAATGTGGTGGCAACAGAATAAGTCAGGGATCTCTCTGCTTCTTTGTGTTTAAGAGGTATAACATATATACTTTTACATTTCCTCATTGGTTGTTTTGAGAATTAAATGAGAAGTTTCAGAAAACACCCATCATAGTGCCTGATGAATAGCAATTTCTCAAAGATAAAATCACTATTTTTTTCTTTGCCTTTCCCAACCTCAGTGGGGTCACCACAAAGGCATCCAGCACTGAAAAGGTCACCTGAAATGTAACAGTTCAAATAATGGGTTTTACAGTTAATCAGTTTGAACTTTCAAGGTGACTCCACCACTTCCTACTTGTGTAACTTTAGGCAATCTGCTTTTTAAGGACCCGGTTCCCTTCTCTACTATACTACAGGTATATTAATGATCTCAGAGGTTGTTATAGAATGATAGGCCATAGCAGGCACATTGCTTGTGGGATGTTGCTCTTATATTAACTGGATGCCCAGGTCCCCATGTTTTGCTGGCATTCCCTACTCTTTCAATCTCTCTAGGTGTCAGGGATATCAGGATCCTGTCCCTGAACCCCACTACAACCTTGCCCTCCAGCATATCTAATAATTTCAAGCTAGGAAAGCCTCTGTTTACCCAGAGGATGAAAAATTAAATTTTATGGAGGACCTAGGACAACTCAAATGTCTAGGCCTGGATAATAAAATGGAGTCTTATTTTTATCAAGCACCACCTTTATGAGGGCTCGGGGCCCACTAACTGCATCGCTGCACCTGATTGTGAAAGCTCCCCAGGTGCTCACTCATGGATTCCCGTGTTTCCCGCTCCGACCTCCTGCCATCTGCCAGGCAAGGCTCCTCACGCTGACATCTCTTGGGAGCTGGCAACTCCTCTGGGCAACACTGTCCCCTGTCCTGGTCTGCATTGCTCACACTCTGCTGCTACAGAGAACGAACTCTGTCCTCCCCTTTATTGTTTTTTACTTACAGCTTGAGCTTGGCTGTTTCACCGGGGCACACAGTGCATGCAGACCAGGTGGTAAGGTTTTGGGGGTTTTTGTTTGTTTGGTTGTTTGTTTTTTCATAAAGAAATAATGGTAGGGAGTAAGATACAGAAGAGGTAAATCAAGTGTGAGGCAACGTATCAACACTCAAGCCTACAGCCTGGTACCTGAATATTTCCTTTCTGTTAACCCCACTTGTCATTGCCCAGGGTCAGCTTTCTTCTCCCAACTGACTACATTCAAATAGATCTTCTGGCATAGACCAGCACACACCTCCAGTGAGGTGTCAGAGACATAGCTACAGAATCCATCTGAGGCTTTGAATGTGAACCCCTCATTTTAAGCTCTAGATTCTTACGTAGGTATTTGTTGTGAGAATGTGCAATTATTTCATTTAAAAATTTTCTTCTTCTCTTCTACCCACTAAGCTGTTCTTACTATAAGTATTAGAAGAAAATAATCCTACATAAATTCAATCTATATTAGTCATTATTAAATGACATGATGTGTAAATTGAACTGAACCAAACCAATTTCTTAATCATTGTCTCTGCAGTGAAAGTGTGTAGTGGAGTCTGCTGGTTCATTCAGTAGTCCTGGGGCTTTGCTTCTGGAAAACAATGCTGTAACAATCATACAGACAGGGATCTCCCCAAGAATATGCCTATTGAAATTTGGCAGCTTAAACAAATTTGTATACATATGAAGAAATAATTTAAAGAATCAGTAACTTGAAAATACCAAGCTCTAATTTCTAATCATAAAAAGCCAATTAGCTTCTTATTCTAAGTAGTACACATTCAGGAAACGCGAGATGACATTCAGCACAAAGTGAAATCCTACTTCAAAAGTTTCTCACAAATCCATTTGTAATCCTAAATGCTCAGCAGCAAGAAGGAATAAATGAATATAGGTTATTGAAAACATATAATTTAGCACTTACAGCTTCAAAAATCACTACATTTGGAATCTAGTGTCAACCAAGTACCCCATTACATTTTTCATGTTCCTGGTTAGAATTCTGAATCATTTTTTCCTAGAAACATTAAGTTCGAATTTGGAAAGTTATAAGACCTTTAGTTCACCTAAGACTTTGCATGCATCCAAATTGGTAAGAATATTACTCAAAAACAAACAAAAGGCTTATCTGTAGGACCCTACTTTATGAATCAGATAAGCTAAAATATATTTGTTAAACGTGCCACTTTCCCCAGCATGCGTGTTTGAAACCTGAGTGTTTTCCTAAACTATGATAATTTCCCCACACACTCCCTCCCTGTGCCATGGTTCTCATTTTACCTCCTAGTTCCTTAACTGTGCAACTCTGTCTGCATATTTGCTGTTTTACACTGGGGATCAAACCTGCAACCCAGGCATGTGCCCTGACCAGGAATCGAACCGTGACCTCCTGGTTCATAGGTGGATATTCAACCACCGAGCTATGCAGACTAGGCTCAGCCTCCTCTCTGATAGTCTGGTCTTCAGTCTCTTCTCTTCCATTTAGTCCCCTCAGATGTGATCTATGTAAAATTCAAATTAACCTTACCACTTTCCAGAGTAAAGCTTGATAGCTGTTATCTACAAAAAATTATTTCCAGTCTTTCTAACATGAACTGTGAGGACACATACCCAGCTTCTTCCATTCCACTTATCTCTCTCCATTCTTTGCATATGCGTTACTCTTTAGTCACTGTGAGTAACTTTCAGTCTCATGAATATGCATGTGCTCTCACATGAACGTGCACACACACTCATCCATCCCTAAAGGTATGTTTGGCCCTCTGTGCTGTTAGTCAGTGCTTGTAATGCACCTGCCCTTCCCCTTTTGTGTGTGTGTGTGTGTGTGTGTGTGTGTGTGTGTGTGTGTGTGTGACAGCGGTGGGATCTCCCTTCCCCTTCTTATCCTCCTGCTCCTCCAAACCTTTCTGGCTGATTCTTATTCTCTCTTCAAAACTTACATCACTTTCACCATGAAGCTCTCCCTGATCTCTAGCCATCAGCCTAATTTTATTACGTTTTCTATATTGCTCACTAATTTCCTCTTGACAGATTCGTGTTAACTGAAAGATTATAAACTCTGTGCAGGCCCAGACTATGTCTAAATCTTTATGTTCTTTACTGTGTCTGTCACATATTAATACTATTTGAGTACTAATGTTTAATACATACACATATGTGTAAAAGATTATGTTCTTTACAGACATGATCTGTTTAGCCAGGTTATATATAAAGACAGAGTAATGACTTCTGAGAACTTTCCTATCCTTTGTTGCTAATTACACATTTTGGCCCTTTGTGAGTACAGTATCAACTTATGATTCATTGATTTAAATAGTGGAATATAACTATAAGCTACAATAGTCACACACCAAAAGCATATAGATGCAAGTGTGGCAAGTACAGTGAAAGAAATGTGAATGGTGTTATGAGTGTCTAGAAAGGAAGGGCCTGGCTTGTTTTAGAGAGACAAAGAAGCCTTGGAAGAATTGATGTTTGAACAGAGATCTGAGTATGTATAGTTGACTGCATGGAGGGGAAAAGAAGACTGTGCCAAGCTAATGTTAAAATTCATGCAATGGCAAGTGGGAAATTGGTATGCTCACAGGATTGAGAGACACCAGCAGAGGTGGAAGTGCACAACCAAATAAGAGAAGGCTCTGACGATTTTAGAGGAGGTTGGAAATGAGGCAAAAATGAGGGAGGACAACTCTTATGTTATTTAAGAAATATAGCAGGATCTCTCCATATCA
The DNA here is from genome assembly GCF_963455305.1 of Plecotus auritus. NCBI lineage: Eukaryota > Metazoa > Chordata > Mammalia > Chiroptera > Vespertilionidae > Plecotus > Plecotus auritus. The sequence goes on from NC_137774.1 coordinate 158,066,642, forward strand.
TGGTGATGGAGAGAAATGGGTGGACTTAAAAAATATTTGAAGTCCTAACCGGTTTGGCTCAGTGGATAGAGCATTGGCCTGCAGATTGAAAGGTCCCAGGTTTGATTCCGGTCAAGGGCATGTACCTTGGTTGCGGGAACATCCCCAGCAGGAGGTGTGCAGGAGGCAGCTGATCGATGTTTCTAACTCTCTGTCCCTCTCCCTTCCTCTCTGTACAAAAATCAATAAAAATAATTAAAAAATAAATATTTGAAGAGAAAACTCAACATTTTTTATGATAGATTGGAGTGTAATGGTAATGGGAAGGAGAGTTAACTGATTTCAGAGTTGGTGGTTTTTTTTTTTTTTTTTTTTTTTTACTAAGAAACAGATGGATCAAGATGGGCCAGCTTTTGTGCAAGATCAGCAGAGAGGAGAGATCTAAGAAGTCTGTTTTGGACTAATGACTCTAGGTGTTTTTTAGCTTTAGAGTTCTACCCTGTGACTACTTGGGAATTGCAGATGGGAACAGAATGTGGAGAGAGATAGGAGGAGGAACTCAATGCCAAACCATGGGAAATTACACATTTGTAGATATGTGCAAACAAGAGAGAGGACAGGGTTCATTCTCAATGTGTTTTTATGTATATGGTTTCATTACATTGTAAACTTTGTGAGCAAGGTGGAAAAAAAACATTCTTTTTTTTAATGTAGTCACACAGCACCAAGACAATGCAGAAGCCAAAGTGGGATTCTTGAAAAACAAACAAAAAATAGTTGGCATGAATTAAAATGATTATTTGTCATCCAATAGGTCACTATAAAATTTACTTGAAAAGTGAAAATTATATATCTATACATAGTGTCATATTAAAAAAACAAACACATTCATTCTGGGGTAGGGGCAGGGATATTTTTAGTAATGCTTTGCTTTTCAAATGAATCATCTCATAACCTATAGACCAGTGGTCATTACCCAGGACAGATCATGATGACTCAATATGAGGATTAATTACAAAAGTAATCCTATCCGTTATCTAATCATTCAAATCTTAATTATAACTTTGCTGGCCCAATTAGTCCAGAACACAAGGCTAATGTTAGTGATGGGTGAATACTCAGCATCTGTGCCTAAGTGAGAGGCATCTGCTGCCAAGAGGTGAAGCCATGGAAAGTGTCAACTCGCCAGCTGTGAAGGGAGCAGGCTGAGAAAAGCACAGGGAGCTGGTGGGATTTAGCACGTGGGTCTGGGGGTGGGGGGTCAATGAGCATGCATGTGTGTCTAGTGTCCTTGTTATTTCCTCTGTGGAGGGTCATTGCAGGCCATGACTTGGCTCACTACTGGGTGCTACCATTAAAAACAGACAAAAAGGGAGATATTTCTGTTCCTTGTCTTTTACAAGTGGATAATGCCAAAAAAAGAAATGAGCTACCAACCAATTTTAACAAATAAATATGTTTTTTTAAATTTATTGGAATCATTTATAGCGTCTAACATTTACTTGATTCATGTTATCTCTGATAACATACGATGATACGGATGAAAGATCTACTTATTATAACTATAAATAATAAAATAGAATCCTTGATTGCTACTATTGATTTTGACTTTGGTATCATATAATATATAGTATCTCAACATCTGTTACATTTATATGCTATTATTGATTTTGACCATGTTATATGGGAAGGACTTTATTAATACTGCTATTGATTTTCAATATATTTATTAATAATATTTATCAATCTTTCGTGTTGGCATAAAATCTTTATTGAACTATAATCAACTGTTAGTGAAATGTAAGCATTGTATAAAATACGACAGAACTGATTAGGACTTTTAAGTACATCAACTTTTGACCCAGCTGTGGAATCACTTCACTGTTTGCCAGCCTTGTCATAGGTTCATGCTTTTATTAATTCGCATTGGGAAAGTGCGAATGAAGGAATGTTTACATTTATTGAAGTCGGAAAATTTTAATTTACATGAAATGTATATCTTGCTTCCAAGTGAAATAAAAACGATTTCAACTTTTCACATTGATTTCACAAAAGAAAATTACATTTCAACAAAATTAAAAGAGTTAGGGGAGCTTTTTTAGCGCTGCATCTCCACTGTTCCCTTGTTATTGAATCACAATAAGAAGCCCTGTTAGTTCTCTGCTACTGAGCAAATCGCTTTCCACATTTACGGTTTATGCTTTAATGGGGATAGCTTCACATTAGCAGAATTTCTCCTACCCAGCATTGCCTCTGATGCTGCACAGAACAGCACCCAGCCTACTTTACAAAATCCGTGCCTCCCCTGTGGCCTCTAAGGGAAGTATAAAAATAAATGCTTGCCAATATTGCTTCTGAGAGAGTTTTAATTGAGGATAATCAAAGAGCCAAAGCCTCAAAATGAAGGTATGATGGCCACAAAGTCCTTTGACATGCTAATAGGCAGGAGGTATATACAGAAGTTTTGTGAGATTTTGCTGCAGGTAGGTGACAATTTGTCAAATTTAGCTGCAATGATCAGTACTGTTTTCCCTACTTGTATTTCTGATGTTGACTTGGAGGAAGGATCTGGGATGATATAAAGTCAGTGCCTTCAACACTAACCACCCTGCCCATTTCAGTTTTAGGGCATCTGCACATCACCCCTTAAAAGAAAGGAAAGTGACCAGAAAAAATCAGAACCGTTAATTACACAGGACTGCATGTTTCTAGGCCCCACTTCTCCCCATCTAAGTTGTATTTCACCTACAGAATACCTCTCTCACTTTTTACCGCAGTGACAACCCGAATACCACGTGTATGCTTTAGCTGAGCAACTTACCGATTCAAGTGGTTTGCCTCCGTTGTAAGACATGAACTCAAGGTGATAAAGCATGGCGCTGCTTCCGTAAAATGGAATAAGAAATCACTTTGGCAGAGCCTACATTCTGCTCTGGGTTGCTAACTGTGGTTTTGTTTTCCTCCTTTTCCCCCCCCTCTCTCTCTTTCAAGGTCACTGTTCTTTATTTTATGTGGAGTATATATTACGTGACAGCACAGGAAAAAAATGTAGGCAGCCCAGATTCATGCATTTGAGGTCAAAATGGACTTCAAAGTGAAGGGACTCGGCCCTCTTGAGATATTCAGCTAACATTCATAAGTTTAAAAGGAATCTTGATTAAATGGCCACTGTTGTGAATGCCAAGAGCTATGAGAAGCATGAAAGAAAAACTTGCAGTTGCTTAGTAAACAAAGGGAGCCTCTTTATTTTCTTTTAACTGGCATGCAGCGCAGAGGCGGGGTTTAGGAGGATTTGCTGTGGCAGCCTCTTCCGCCTGAGGGATTTATAAGTGAGATATTTTCATTTCTGAGTTGAAAGTGTTGGTCTCTGGGACTTGAGATGACAAGTGCCTTTCCCCACCTTCATCACCTGCCAGCAACGAAAGCACCATCTGCCCAGGTGCCAGGCGGCTGCATTGCTCCTAGGTGGCTGATGTGCATTTGTGTGAGTGTTTGCATAAGAATAATCCCTCGCCAAGCCACATGCACTTGTTGGCAACACCAATCATTTATAAAAAGAACACTTAAGAAAAAAGGAAATCTTGACTTAGCAAATGAAAACTAAAGATCATATCTCAATAATTAATTGTTATGAGTTCCTTGTTTTTAGTATGAAATTCTCAATCTTAATAGCCATTTTGTTTGTTTGTTTGCTTGTTTTTTTTTTTTAATTTAAATTCTGTTTTTTTAAAGTATTACATAAGTCCTCTTTTTCTACTCTCCCTGGCTGTTTCCACCCCCCAGCACATGCCCTCACCCCCCTTCTGTCTGTGTCCATGGGTTATGCTTTTACATGCATACAAGTTCTTTGTTTGATATCTCCCCCTAACCCAGTCACACTCCCCACCTCCTTACCCTCCCCTGCCTTCCCACTGAAGTTTGGCCAGTCTGTTCCATGCTTCTCTCTCTCTGGATCTATTTTTGTTCATCAGTTCATGTTGTTCATTATATTCCATAAATGAGTGAGATCATATGACATTTATCTTTCTCCGACTGGTTTATTTTGCTTAGTGTAATGCTCTCCAGGTCCATCCATGCTGTTGCAAATGGTAAGAGTTCCTTCTTGTTTATAGCAGCGTAGTATTCCATTGTGTAGATGTACCACAGTTTTTTAGTCCATTCATCTGCTGATGGGCACTTAAAGGCTGTCTCCAAATCTTAGCTATTGTAAGTTGTGCTGCTATGAACATAGGGGTGCATATATCCTTTCTGATTGGTGTTTCTGATTTCTTGGGATTACTGGGTCAAATGGGAGTTCCATTTTTAATTTTTTAAGGAAACTCCATACTGTTCTCCACAGTGGCTGCACCAGTCTGCATTCCCACCAGCAGTGCACGAGGGTTCCTTTTTCTCCACATCTTTGACAGCACTTGTCGTTTGTTGATGATAGCCATTCTGACAGGTGTGAGCTGGTACCTCATTGTCATTTTGATTTTCATCTCTCAGATGATTAGTGACTTTGAGCATGTTTTCATATGTCTCTTGGGCTTCTGTATGTCCTCTTTCGAAACGTGTCTATTTAGGTCTTTTGCCCATTTTTTGATTGGATTGTTTATCTTCCTTTTGTTAAGTTGTAGGAGGAGTTACCTGTAAATTTTGGAGAGTAAACCCTTATCAGATATAACATTGGCAAATATGTTCTCCCATGCAGTGGGCTCTCATTGGTTTGTTGATGGTTCTTTTACTGTGCAGAAGCTTTTTATTTCGATATCCATTTTGTTCATAAATTTATATGTTAAATAAATTAAAATATTCTGGAGTGCTTAAACTTGGTCCCTTAACAGCATCTTTAAAATTATAGTTAAAATTATTTTCTTCAAGAAATATACTCTAACTCTTTTTCATTCATACTCCCTGTATTATTAAGTAGTTTCTCTAACATACCTTAAATTCTATATCACTCCAGTTTTCAAAGACAAATATTCAAGTTTCTATTAACTGCATTATTAAAAATTAATTTGTGTCTTCAAAGTGTCTCTTGCAGGTACATAAAAAGCTATAGATTGTGTCCACAGAATGGCTGCTGTATCTCTCACACTACTGTCAAAAGATAGAAATAGATTTTCATTTTCTTTATCTACACACATTCAGCAAAATTTGTATTTTTAGAGATGAACTGCAAAACTTTCCTCTATTAAATCAAATAAAAAAGAAGTAGCTCTGGCCAGTGTGCTCAGTTGGTTGGGCATCCTCCTATACACCGAAGGGTTGCCAGTTAGATTCCTAGTCAGGGCACAGGCCTGGGTTGCTGGCTCGATCCCTGGTAGGGGGTGTGCTGGAGGCAGCCGATTTATGTTTCAATCCCCACCCCCTTCTCTCTCTCTCTAAAAAAAAAAAGTAAATGACGATAGTTTGTGACATTAAAATTGTTCCTCTTATATATGTATTTTAAACTGACTTGGAGAGAGGAAATGTTACTTTTCCCTAAATTTTATGTTTCATGCGTAAGAAAGCAGTACAAAATTAAGATCCCTAATCATGTCAGGCACTTTACTTTGCCAGAGAATTCCTATTCAGGGACTTAAGGAAAGCAGATTCCCATGGGGGGAGTTTCTCTCAGGTGTTTTTAGAACCAAACACACGACTCAAGTGTTTTTCCTCAAAGAGTTCTGGGAATTGTGAATGCATTTGATTTGCTTAGGATCTCCTAATCATTGCTATACAGTCCCTCAACATGATTTGTAGAATCCTTAGTGAAAATCGCAGAACATATTCTTCCTTTGGTGAACCTTAGAATATACAAACAATTTCATGCAAATGGAAATCTCTTTAGTGGAATTAATGTAAATGCAACCGGTCCTACCACCCTTCCTTCACGTCATATTTCAGTGATGGATTATCACTAAATCTTCTGCTACAATATAAAATAAAAGACCTTGCTGCATGGTCATATATTTATTTTCATGGAGTTTCTTCACTTGCCTTGAGAGATAGAAGCACCAGCGTTCTCTTGTTTATGCACTTAAATATGCTTGAGAATGATAAATAACGTCATTCCTATTACATGAAAAGAGACACACTGTGAATATCAAAGTAAAGATCTCTTTGATTCTGTAGCACACAACTATTTCTGACAAAGATTTTATACAGGTTGCATTCTTTTATATATATATGTATATATATGTATATGTATATATATATATGTATATATATATATACATACACACACACACACACACACACACACACACATATATATATATATATATATATATATATATATATATGTATGTATGTATGTATTTTATTTCAGAGAGGAAGGGAGAAGGAGAGAGAGATAGAAACATCAATGATGAGAGAATCATTGATTGGCTGCCTCCTGCATGCACCCCACTGGGGATCGAGCCCACAACCCAGGCATGTTCCCTTGACCAGAATCAAACCCTGGAGCTTTCAATCTGCAGGTTGATGCTCTATCCACTGAACCAAACTGGCTAGGGCTCTGGTTGCATTCTAAGAGCTTATGTGTTCCCTGCAGGAATCAGGTAATAATTATAATTTTTGATAAAATTAATATCAATGAGGAATATTTTGTTCTTTTTTTACAGATAAACAAATGGAATATTTTATTGGTGAGAAATAGGAGGGTGAAAGATTTGTAAGTAAATATCTTGAGATAGTAAACCGAGTCTTGATAAAATCACAAAGCAACCAAAAAATGTTCCTTAAATACTGACTATTTAGCAAGCAATGTGGCTAATAAAACTAAGCGTTAAGGGAAAATCTTGAGTTGGCTTCATTCTCCACATGGAGAAGGTGGAGAGTGTGGGCTACTGTTTGGGGAGTAACATTCACAAAAGGATGACAAGCATGGCAGCTCACACCTTGACTTCATCTTGTTCTGCATATGTGAAAGCAGTTCTGGGGCTCTAAGTGAGGAGAATACATAATGTTTGAGAGATTTTTAAAAGATCTTTTCTAGTTAGTTCTCTCCTTTTGGGGTTAGGATCTGCTGTGTTCATTTTTGTGCATTTACATACATCAAAAGCAGTCGCTCTTCATTTTTTTTTTTTTTGCGGGGGGAGGCATGAGATGCACAATTACTAGGAGTGGAAATGTTAGACCGGAAGAAAATATTTTGCTATAGTTTTCAAGGAATGAATGAAACAGGAGCTCCAGGCAAGGAGTATTTATGGCTCTGAAATTCTATTCTGCCTTGAACTTCAGCTCAGTGAAAAAGTGAATGCTGTAATTTCTCTTAGTGACAATTAAAGAACATCTATTTTTGGATATGAAAAGCTATTTTTAGTTTCTAAAACAGAGGCTTAATTTCATCAATCAGTTTCACTATTTCCTTTCAATTTAGGAGTGCATCAAGAACAAGAATGATTTTTATCAGCTCTAACATGTGAAAGGTTTTAGGTATATTATCTTATTTAGCGCCCCCCCCCCCCCCCCCACAATCTTAAGAGTAGGCATTACTGCCCATTTTATAAATAAACTGAGTTAAGAGATAGAGACTTGTCTTAAGTCAAATCCTTATTGATTCACATAACTAAAAGGTTGACTCAGGTCTCTCTAATTCTAAACGTGTTTTTTAAGAACCAAGTTATTTTTACCCCCTTTGCAAGTTAGTCATCCTTCATATATTAGATCAGAACATAAAAATGAGCCATTAATAACTCCTTCTATTCTAGTCATCATCACAGTGTCATCCTTGTGTGCTCATTTCCTTAGCTGGAGGGATTTTTTTTAAATTTTTTTAACTGCATTCTCGATCCTTTCCATTTAATGACCTTGCGGAATTTCTTTTGGCTTCCTGATTTTTAACAATTCACTTGATCTTCAGTCAGTTATGTTTTGCTTAACTGATTCAGTTTTCCCTGTTGGTTTGAGTGAGATTCTCCCTGAGGATCATCTGTTACACCTGCAGTAGCCCTTTCGTCCCATTGCAGGGTTAGGAAGGGACCCCAGTGACTAGAATACCATATAATAAATACTATATAAGGGTTTTTTTTTTGTTTTATTAAATTTCAGTAGACAAAAACACTTACCTCCTTTGCTTTCTAATCTAACTACCACAATATTGCTCCCTTTCCTTTACAACCAAACTATTTAAAGAGTAGTTTGTACTATAACCTCTGGTGCTTTCTATATAATTTATTTTTCAACTCAAATAGATTCATTTATATCCATCTTATTCAAACAGTGATGCACTCGATAATTCCAGAAAGAAATTCTCATTACCAAATATTATGGCACTATTTTGTTTAGTCCTCACTTGATTCACCACTCTCTTCTTGAATATCTCATTTTGCTTGCTTGTTATTAGCCAATTCTCTTCTTTCCACAGTTGTAGCTAATTTTTTATTCATGTTCTTGGGCTCAAATATGTCTGTTCTCCTTCTAAAATGTAATTGTCCCCATGGAGCAATCTCTATGTGTTAAGCTCATATCTCTGCTACCTGTACCAGTGACTCCCAAATTTGCTTCACCATTCAGTCATTTTCTTTGAGCACTGTGTACTTATCTCCATATCCTTCCAGGATTCTCCATATCAAACAACTCTAACTCTGCCTTCCTAAAATATAATTAAGACATTACCACAAACTTCTTTTCCTCTACAATTGATTATAACTTCCAGGCCCAGCCATTTGATCCTGTGGTCTCTTTTCTCTGGTCCAAGTCAGCCAGAAACATAATTTTCATGAATACTTTTCTTCAGTATTACCTTCTCCTTTTTAAGCCAACTGCTATTGCCTTAGTCAATATCTTCAGTCTAGACAAGAGCCTAGACTATTAACTTCCTAACCAATTTTCCTATTTTTTGAAATAACCCTGCTCCTTCAGATTTTCTTATTTTCCTGCAGTGCATAATTTCTACAAACAATAAATTAAGCACATTCCTACCCGCATAAGTATCTCCAGTGCCTTTAATGCCAGAAGAAGATTAAATATTCGTTCTAATTTTCAGCTATACTTTCAGTAGATAACCTTGTTAACTACTTAGTAGAGAAAATTAGATCTGCACATTGAAATTACCTTATTCTTCCTTGTGGAGAATGAACTACCTGCCAGACTATGTACTGAAGAAACCACGATGGCACTGAAGCTGTCCTTAATAGAAGGATGGAAGAAATTGAGCTACAGTAAGATAACTTACATAGAAAAAGTAGCAAAGTTAGGCTGTTAAATAATTGATCATCTAGATTACATTTTATGCTATTTATGATGCCATCCATGTTCACAGTAGGAGTTATGAGAAAGATGAAATCTCTGATAATTTCCAAGTGTCTTGATAAATAAGTGAAATGAGTAAGACCCACTCTTCTTTGTTTAATCCATCCTCAACTGTCCTTCTGCCTGGACTCATTCTTCTGAGGCAGGCTTCTCACACAACAAGCACAGTTTTCCTAACTGTAGCTTGAACTCCCCTGTCTGTTTGCATATGTTAGTCCCTTCTTCTGCTTGATATTAACTATCCACTCTGTTTGGTGAACTAATGCTACTCAATCACATCACATAATTTCCCCACTCTTATTACCTCCCAAAATCTCTAAAGTCTAGGGCTTTGCAGGAGCTCATTCAATAGATGGAAGGAGAAATTTGTTCAGTCTCTTAACTTAGGTGTGCATTTATTTTGAATTTGTTCCTGTGCCCTTACTTATTTCTGCACTACTGTTGATTTTAATCCAGTGGGAATACTAATATGATCAAATTCAGAAACTTTAAAAAAAAACATTCTAGCACACAGGAGCTATGCACCATAAACTATAAGTTAAAAACAAACAACTTTTAATTGAGTAACAGTTTCTTAAAAGTAGTTTATTGAATTTTAGAAGAATTATAATTTGAATTTTACAATTGTATTAATGTAATTAACTTCTGAAACATTTAAGTTAAATATTTTAACTTCAAGGTAATTGTAAAATATCATAGGGTATATTTAATTTTAATTAAATACTTTTAAGACAAATTCCAAACAGCTTTGTTTTATATTTATAGTATCATATCTCTCTTATTGGAGAAATGCAATTAACCTGCTTCAAAGAATAGCCTATAATATGTCATAAACCCAAATTTGCTAACAATACAAATAATCACATTCAAATTAGTTTTGCTTTCTTACATTCATTATCTTTGGAGGAAATTACTATGAGGAATAGCTGTTTAAGCACATAGAGGTGAATTCTAGTTTATATTGATAAATGCATAAAACTGACATGCTACATTCATCATCAGTTTCCTCATTGTCACCATTTCCTGAGTGCCTGTTATGTTCTGGGTACTTCCCTATGTCTGCAACATTACAAAATGAAGGATAAAAATCACATGACCATACCACTAGATGCAGAAAAGCATATGATAAAATCCAGTATCCATTTATAATTAAAAGTTTTAGCAAAGTGGGAATAGAGGGATCACACCTCAACATAATAAAGACCATATATGAAAAACCCACAGCTAACATCATACTCAATGGGCAAAAGCTAAAAGTGTTTCTCCTAAGATCAGAAACAAGACAGAGGGATGTCCTGTTTTACCACTTTTAGTCAACATAGTACTGGAAGTACTAGCCACAGCAATCAGACAAGAAGAAGAGATAAAAGTCATCCAAGTTGAAATGGAGAAATTAAAATTATCATATAAGATCATTTGGAACACTAGGAAGATAGGTATTATCACCCACATATTCCAGATGATGAACTACACTTTGAATGCATATACTTGAATTTGAGCTTCAGCCTGTTGGAGCCCTTATCTCAAAATCACTGTGCAAGACTATGTTTTTCATAGTTAAACTATTAGATTTTCAAATGCAAATAATTTTAGTGCATTTGTTACTATTAATGTATAATCGATTCAGTAAGTCAAATTTGAAAGTAGATATGTATAAAATAGAAGTTGAAAGTGCCTTTAGTCCCAAACTCAATGCTGTTAAGACTTTCTTTTCTATTTTCTAGTTTTCTTTTGGTGTAAAAGACCCACAAAACAACATGCCCTCAGCATTGTGAATTAAAACAATTCATAATAACAACAGAGTTTTCAAGATTTGGGAGCAAATAGCATCCGCATGAACTCTTAGTAAAGAGTAGGAATTGGTACAAACTTTTATAATGGTAAGTTAATGATGTCTGTTAAATGTTAACATCATATACCCAGCAATTTTAGCTTCCAATAATTTAACGAATAGATATAATAAAAAAGGGTACAAAGATGAATGATGAGATTGTTTTTGTATTTCAGTACTGTTTGTAACAGAAAAAAAGTGTTTTTAGACACCAAGAATATATAGAAATTATAAACAAATTTCCTTCAAAATATTACTGTTTATAGATATAGATATTTGTAATCCTGAGGATAAATAATGCCCTCTATGACAATAATGTGGTACAATAATCCAAGGAAGATTTTAATGAACATGGTGACTAATTCGCTTTTAGGTCAGGATACCCTCAGTATTTGAGTTGAGTCTTCTCTCTTGTGGATAGTGTCTCATTTGGATGAGTGGAAAGAAGGAAGTTATCTGAAGGAGTTGCACTTTGAGCTCTAATTTTGAAATCTGAATAGAAGTTTGTCCGAAAAAGAGAAAGATGCCAAAATTCTGCGAGGCAGAGAGGCATGATCTAGTAAACCTACAGAGATAAGAGAAAGCCTTGGCTGTTCAGGATTATATTTTGGTGTTCCTCTAGCATGCTATGGAACCAAACCAAAGCAGAAAGCTGCAGCTGGAAAAGTGTACAGGAGTCTAATCATTCCCTTTCTTTTATTATCAGCAGTGATACCAACATTTCCTATTGCCTTTATTTCATAATTTGGAGATAGTAAAATGCTATTTTATTGTTGGTATTAAGAGTTGACATAGTTATATTATGAATGCTAGATACCTTTCATCAGTCAAAATGATCTCTCTATCCTATGTAAAACTTATACATATTTGATAAAGCTAAGAAAGGAAGTAAGGAAATTCTAGTTAATGTTTTTAGAGAAAGAACATATAAAGCAAGCCCTTTATAGGTTGTATGTCTGAAAGTGCTTGGCTGTGTGGTAGGTGGGTGGCTTTAATCCCTTTTTCAGTCTCACAGAGCAAGGTTGCCCTAGGATAGCAGTCACAATGGCTGCAATCCAGCCATGCGTGTGATTAATTTCTAAATGCTGAAATAAATCTTTATATAGCTTTAATCTTTATATAGCTTTCAAAGGTATGTATAGATCCAACAGAAAAGTAACTCCAAGTTAAAGTCTGTGCTTGCATATGGATTTTCTTTCAGTAGTTGGACTTTCAAAGAATTCATGCAGTTTTCTAAATTGACACTATACCTGCTTGCTGTGATACATAATTTAAGCATGGAATTCATACTCTCCTTCCCCGGGAGGCAAGATTTTCAGTCATCAAATTCTACCGGGTGATCCCCATACCCAAAATAGAGGAAGTTTCTTGATTGATTTTCCCATTATATTCTTATTCTACTCCAAAGATAAAAACAGCCCAGCCGTCCTGGCTCAGTGGTTGAGCATTGATCTATGAACCAGGAGTTCAAGGTTCAATTCCTGGTTAGGGCACATACTCAATGTTGTAGGCTCAATCCCCAATAGGGGGCATGCAGGAGGCAGCCAATTAATGATTCTCTCTTACTGATGTTTCTATCTCTCTGTTCTTCTTCCATCTTCTCTGAAATCAATCAATCAATATATATATATATATATATATATATATATATATATATATATATATACATATATATATATTAATTTCTTTATTGATTAAAGTATCACATATTTCTCCTCATCCCCCCATTCCCATCCCAAACCCCTCCCCACGCATGCCCCTACCCCCCTGTTGTCCATGACCATTGGTTAGGCTTATATGCATGCATACAAGTCCTTTGGTTGGTTTCTCCCCCTTACCCCCACCCTCCCCTACCTTCCCTCTGAGGTTTGACAGTCTCATCAATGCTTCCCTGTCTCTGGGTCTGTTTTTGTTCATCAGTTTATGTTGTTCATTATTTCCCCTAGATGAGTGAGATCATGTGATACTAGAAATACACTTATAAGAACCAAAAATGAGACAAGCAATAATGGTTATGCTGGGAGGCAAATGAATTAGTCTGTAGTGAGTTTCTTTCTGGGCCAACAGTTCTTTTGAGTCCCAATTTCAATGTCCAACAGTTCCTTATGTGTTCATGTCAGCAATGATATTTCAGTTCTGGATGGTGGACAAATGGTGGTAATGCAGGTCCGACCCTCTCCGGTTTGGTCCTGGGCAACCTTTAGCGACACACAGCTGCTGAGTGCTAGTATGGCAAGGCATCATCAGAGTATTCCATCTCTGGACTATTTCTCTTCTGTCTTTATGGCTGGAGCAGTCCTGTCAATTCCTCTCTGTTGCAGGAATCCACATGGTCTTGGAGTTGTTTTCTGAAAACATACAAACATATTCTTGAACAAAAGTTAATAAAGGAATCTTTTCTAGAAATTTGACTTGGGATTCTTTTTCATTTTTTGCCCAAACTATTTTCCTTTGGCTTGTTTTGACACCATGTGTGTTTTTCATGGGTGTCTTGCTGTTAGCATTACAAATGAAAGTTAATTTTCTAAAGTAAAAATTTTCTAGATGTAATTTACTTACAGGATATTTTTCCTTACATGATATTCTTCTACTATTCCCCCTTTTTTGATTTAAATATTAGGAGGCTTTTGGAAATTTTATAATGCAGTCTTGATAGTTTTTAAATTTTAATTTTTTGCACTAAAATATGACTGCTTTATGTTTATTACATGTTACGCAATTTTGCCGTGAGATGAACTACCAATAAAAATTTTAGTTAAGACTTTAGGAACAGCTTTTTGTCCAGTACCATTAATTTTTCTAGAATATTTGCTTATTTCAATTAGCCAATTTAAATTAGTCTGAGAACTTGACTACTATTTTACTGTCAAATTTAATACTCTAACAACAATCTTATTTTACCCTGTAAATATTAGTGGAAAGGATTATTTGCCTTCTTAAGTAGGCCCTGAGCATTCCTGGTGCTAGGCTGGATTTAGATATCAAAAGCCCACTTCCCCACACCATGGGTACAAGACAACTCAATCAAGTCTTGTTGCACTGAGAGGGCAGCTGCTGTTGGCCAAGTCTCTGTTACCTGGGTCCCTATTTGAGCTGGGCATGGAAGCGAAGCAGCCATGGGGGCAGGAGACCTCCCTCAGAAGGGGTGAGGGTTCAGGCCCCTGCAAAGTTGGGGGGGTGAGGGTCTGTGCCCCACCTCTGTTGACCCCCAAGTTCTCTCCTGATGGCCCCTCTGCGACTGTGCCTGTCTTAGGTTGTTCCTTCCCTGAGGAATCTTACCTGTCTCTGGCTAACCAGCCATCCTCCGGGGCCAAGCAGGGTGATGTGAGGTTCAGTTCTGTCTCCTTGGTAGCCTATGCCTCCGTGGCCTCCACGCCCAGCACCTGCCTTGGGATCATGAGAAAAGGGTCCCTCTTGGCCAAAAGGGCAAGAGGAGCCAATATAGAATGCTCAGGTGCCTTCCCAGGGGGCCCTCTATACAGCAGAAGGGATTAAATCCTTTCATGTCCTTTTTAAATTGCTGCCAGACATTCAAAGAATTGGTTTGTAAGTTTGTTTGTGATAATTGTACATTATGCTGTTGTAATCCTAAAATATCAAGAGATGTGTTACCTTTGTCTCCAAGCACCATAAAAGATGATTTTTTATTGATTCCCAAGGGTGCAAGGTACTATTATAGGTAATGAGGGTAACACAAATCTGGGAAAAATTATAATGACATTGTAGAATAATATCATGTAAGGATATTCTTTGCTCTAGGCCATGGCAATTCCATTTCAAACTGGCTGTCAATTTCTTTTTGTATAGACAAGGTCTTAGTTACATTTTCTTCACCTCTCCGAGGAGCAAGTAGTGATAGTCCCTTCCTTTGGTGTCCACACAAGCCAGAAACCTCTCTTTAATTTTACACACAAAGGAGCAGTGGTTTGATTTTGTGTCATACAAAAGGGAAGCTGGGTGGTGACCCCTGTGTAATTATACTTTCTAGCCCCACCCATGGTCCTCTTGGATGACCAAGGTGTTTGGTATTATTGGTGACTACATTAGGCGGGGGATCAGCCTACATAAGGGCTCTTACCCATGAAGGGTCAGGGACATAAGTTCAAAATACTTCCCCATTTTCCCCAGGTAATATTACCGTACAGCTGATGGCTGCTAGCATGTCAAGAAAGACGTTCTCGGGCGTTCTTATGGTTCTGGTTACCTCACAATTTCTTTTTTATTTTTATTATTATTTTTTATTATTTTTATTATTATTATTATTTTTACATATGTGTCCTTATTCCCCCATTACCCCCACCCCCCACTCATGCCCCACCCCCCTGTTGTCTGTGTCCATTGATTAGGCTCATATGCATCCACACAAGTCCCTTGGTTGATCTCTCCCCCTTACTCCCACCGACCCCCTCCTTCCCTGAGGCTTGAGGTTCTGATCGATGTTTCTCAGTCTCTAGATCTGTTCTTGTTCATCAGTCTATGCCTTTCATTATATTCCACAAATGAGTGAGATCATGTGATATTTATCTTTTTCTGCCTGGATTATTTCACTTAGCATAATGCTCTCCATCTCCATCCATGTTGTTGCAAATGGTAGGAACTCCTTCTTTTTTACTGCAGTGTAGTATTCCATTGTGTAGATGTACCACAGTTTTTTAATCCACTCATCTGCTGATGGGTATTTAGGCTGTTTCCAAATCTTAGCTATGGTGAATTGTGCCGCTATGAATATAGGGGTGCATATATCCTTTCTGATTCGTGTTTCTAGTTTCTTGGGATATATTCCTAGTAGTGGGATCACTGGGTCAAATAGGAGTTCCATTTTTACTTTTTTGAGGAAACTCCATACTGTTCTCCACAGTGGCTGCACCAGTCTGCATTGCCACCAGCAGTGCAATAGAGTTCCTTTTTCTCCGCATCCTCGCCAACACTTGTTGTTTGTTGATTTGTTGATGATAGCCATTCTGACAGGTGTCAGATGGTACCGCATTGTTGTTTTGATTTGCATCTCTCTGATGATTAGTGACTTTGAGCAGGTTTTCATATGTCTCTTGTCTTCCTTCTGTCTTCTTTTGAAAGTGTCTATTCAGATCAGTTGCCCATTTTTTTGATTGGGCTGTTTATCTTCATTTTGTTAATTTGTATGAATTCTCTGTAAATGTTGGAGATTAAACCCTTATCGTTGATATCATTGGCAAATATGTTCTCCCATGCAGTGGGCTTTCTTGTTGTTTTTTTGATGGTCTCCTTTGCTGTGCAAAAGCTTTTTATTTTGATGTAGTCCCATTTGTTTATTTTCTCTTTAGTTTCCATTGCCCTAGGAGCAGTATCAGTGAAGTTCCTTCGGTATATGTCTGAGATTTTGCTGCCTGTGGATTCCTCTAGTATTTTTATGGTTTACCATCTTATGTTTAAGTCCTTTATCCATTTTGAGTTTATTTTTGTGTATGGCGAAAGTTGGTGATTTAGTTTCATTTTTTTGCTTGTATCTGTCCAATTTTCCAAACACCATTTGTTGAAGAAGCTGTCTTGACTCCATTGTATGTTCATGCCTTCTTTGTCAAATATTAATTGGGCATAGTGGTTTGGGTCGATTTCTGGGTTCTCGATTCTATTCCATTGATCTACATGTCTGTTCCAGGCTGTTTTAAGAACAGTGGCTTTGTAATACAGTTTGATATCTGGTATTGAGATCCCCCCTACTTTGTTCTCCTTTCGCAGGATTGTTGCACCTATTCAGGGTCTTTTTTATTACAGATGAATTTTTTGAAGCTTCGTTCTAGGTCTGTAAAATATGCCGTTGGTATTTTAATGGAAAGTGCATTGAATTTATAGATTTCTTTAGGTATATGGACATTTGGATGATGTTGATTCTCCCAACCCATGAACATGGTATGTTCTTCCATCTGTTTATGTCTTCCTCTATCTCTTTTTTCAGTGTTGTGTAGTTTTCCACGTATAGGTCTTTTACCTCCTTAGTTAAGTTGATTCCTAGCTATCTTAATTTTTTTGGTGCGATGGTAAATAGGATTGCTTTTTTAGTCTCTCTTTCTGTAAGTTCATTATTGGTGTATAGAAATGCCATAGATTTCTTGGTGTTAATTTTGTATCCTGCCACAGTGCCAAATTCATTTATTAAGTGTAATAATTTTTTGATGTAGTCTTTAAGTTTTATATGTACAGTATCATGTCATCTGTGAATAAGGACAGTTTTACTTCTTCTTTTCCAATTTGGATGCCTTTTACTTCTTCTTCTTGTCTAATTGCAATGGCTAACACTTCCAGCACTATGTTGAACAAGAGTGGTGAGAGTGGGCATCCCTGTCTTGTTCCTGTTCTTAGGGGAAATGGTTTTAGTTTTTGCCCATTGAGTATGATGTTGGCTGTAGGTTTGTCATATATGGCTTTTATTATGTTGAGGTATGATCCTTCTATTCCCACCTTCCTGAGAGTTTTTATCAAGAAAGGGTGTTGGATTTTGTCAAATGCTTTTTCTGCATCAATTGATATGACTATATGATTTTTATCTCTCAATTTGTTTATGTGATGTATCACATTTATTGATTTGTGGATATTGGCCTATAATTCTCTTTCATTGTGTTATCTTTATCTGGTTTTGGTATTAGGGTGATGCTGGCTTCATAGAAGGAGCTTGAAAGTGTTCCTTCCTCTTGAATTTTCTGGAATAGTCTGAGGAGGATAGGTTTTAGTTCCTCCTTGAATGTTTGATAAAACTCCCCTGTGAAGTTGTCTGGCCCCGGGCTTTTGTTTACTGGAAGCTTTTTGATGACTGCTTCAATTTCTTCCATAGTTATCAGTCTGTTGAGATATTTAGAATCTTCCTGATTGAGTTTTGGAAGGTTGTATTTTTCTAGGAATGTGTCCATTTCCTCCAGGTTGTCTTGTTTGTTAGAATAGAGTCGTTCACAGTATTTTTTAACAATCCTTTATATTTCTATGGGGTCTGTTGTTATTTCACCTCTTTCATTTCTGATTTGGTTTATTTGCGTCCCCTCTCTCTGCTTCTTGGTGAGCCTGGCTAGAGGTTCATCAATCTTGTTTATCCTTTCAAAGAACCAGCTCTTGGTTTTGTTGATCTTTTGTATTGTTTTTTTCGGTCTCTATGTCATTCATTTCTGCTCTGATCTTTATTATTTCCTTCCTTCTGCTCACTGTGGGCTTTTCTTGTTGCTCTCTTTCTAATTCTTTGAGTTGTTGAGTTAGATGATTTATTACCATTTTTTCTTGTTTTTTTGAGGTAAGCCTGTAGAGTTATAAACTTCCCTCTCAGAACTGCTTTCATTGTGTCCCATAGGATTTGCAATGTTGTGTTTTTATTGTCATTAGTCTCCAGGATGTTTTTAATTTCTTCTTTGATCTCATTGATAACCCAATCATTGTTTAGTAGAATGCTATCCAGCTTCCAAGTGTTTGAATTTTTTGGAATGTTTTTATTGTAGTTTATTTCTAATATTATGCCATTGTGGTCTGAGAAAAATGCTTGATATGGTTTTAGTCTTTTTGAATTTGGGGAGACTTTGCTTGTGAACCAATATGTGGTCTATTTTTTAAAATGTCCAGTGTGCACTTGAGAAGAACATATATTCCGTGGCTTTGGGGTGAAATGCTCTGAAGATGTCAGTTAGGTCCATCTGATCTATTGTGTCATTTAGAATTGCTGTTTCTTTGTTGATTTTTTGTCTAGAGGATTTATCCAGTTATGTCAGTGGTGTATTAAATTCTCCTACTATGATTGTATTGTTGTCGATCTCTCCCTTGATATCATCCAGGAGATTTTTTATGTATTTGGGTGCTCCTGCATTGGGTGCATATATGTTTACCAGAGTTATATCCTCTTGTTGAATTGCTCCCTTTAATATTATGTAGTGGCCTTCCTTATCTCTTATTGTGGCCTTTACTTTGAGGTCTATTTTATCAGATATAAGTATCACAACCCCAGCTTTTTTCTCATTTCTATTTGCCTGAAAAATGTTTTTCCATCCCTTTGCTCTGAGGTGGGTCTCTTGTAGACAGTAAATATATGGGTCTTATTTTCTTATGTATTCATCTATCCTGTGTCTTTTGATTTGTGCATTTAATCCATTTACGTTTAATGTTATTATTGACAAGTACATGTTTGTTGTCATATTTTTCCTTAGTTTTTGTGTTTCTTCTTGCCTTTCTCTTTCTTCTTTTTACAGCAGTCCCTTTAGCATTTCTTGCATTGCTGGCTTGGTAGTGATAAACTCTCCCAGCCCTTTTTTGTCTTTGAAGCTCCTGATTCCACCTTGAATTTTGAATGATAGCCTTGCTGGGTATAGTATTCTTGGATTTAGTCCCTTGATTTGCATCACTTTGTATATTTCATTCCATTCCCTTCTGGCCTGGTGTGTTTCTGTTGAGAAATCAGTTGATATTCTAATAGGAGATCCCTTGTAAATAACTTTCTGTCTCTCTCTGGCAGCCTTTAAGATTCTTACTTTGTCATTGGTGTTCACCAATTTAATTATGATGTGTCTTGGTGTCGGTCTTTTGGGGTTCAACTTGTTTGGGACTCTATGTACTTCTTGGACTTGCATAGTTTTTTTTCTTGCCAATATCAGGGAAGTTTTCTGTCATTATTTCTTCAAACAGGTTTTCTATTCCTTGCTTCTCTTCCTCTCCTTCTGGTACCCCCATTATGTGGATGTTGTTTCGTTTTATGTTTTCCCAAAGCTCCCTTAGGCTCTCCTCTTGCTTTTTAAGTCTTCTTTCCAGTTACTGCTGTGTTTGTGTGTTTTTTCCTACCTTGTTTTCTAATTCGCTGATGTAGTCCTCAGCCTCTTCTAGTCTACTGTTTAAGCCTTCCATTGTGTTCTTTATTGGAGCTATGTCGTTCTTCATCTCCTCTTGGTTCTTTTTCATGTTGGTGACATTCTCATTCAGCTCCTTATAGTTCTCATTGAGTTGTGTGTATTTGTCATTGAGTTGTGTGTATTTGTCATCCATCCGTTTAAACATCCTTATAACCATTACTCTGAATTCTATCTCTGATAAGCTGCTAGCCTGGAATTCATTTAACTCCCTTTTGGTGGTTCCTCTTTTTCTTTCCTTTGGGGATTGCTTTTTTGTCTTCCCATGTTTTTCTGTAATGCTTTAATTGTAGATCTAATTGATTTGCTACCCAGGTTCTTTTGGGGATGGTGCTACTGGCGTAATCTCTCAGTACTCCTGGGCTTGTTAATCTAGTTTAGCTCCCTACTTGAGCTATTTGGGTTCTCTTGATGTAGGCCTGCAAGCTTGAGAGGTACCACTGCGGTGTCTAGAAGTCAGCCGCCATGGAGGGCAGTGTCCCAATTTTTGCTGTCTTGCACCCTTAATTGAAATCACACGTGCCCAGCAGGGACTCACAGTGGCACCCAGGAACCGTATGCTGGGGTGATGGGGTTCAGGGGGCCTGCTCTCTGGAAAGTCGTGACTGTAATGCCCAGAGTTCTGCAGTTGTGGGGTGGGCAGACCTAGCTTTTGCTGTTGCACCTATGGTGGATAGGCGCTTACTCCCAGTGGCGGCTCACAGGAGCAACCACGGTACGTTTGCCAGCAAGGCACACTGAAGGACTCTGAAGGTCCCTAGCAGTGTAGCCACGCAATTGAGGCACCTGTGGGCCAGTATCCAGGATGAGTGAATTCAAAACTTCTATTGCTGGGGGGAGTGCCCCCCACTTGTTCAAGGTCGCACCCAGGAGAGCTCACAGTGGCTCCCACTAGTGCCCTGTGGGTAGATGGGCTCAGGGTGCCTGCATGTTGGAACTATGCCTCTGTGGAGGTGCACTTGCTGGGCGCAGATTTCTGATGCACTCTGAGGGGTCCTGGCACCGGGGTTGAGCTGCTGGGGTGAATGTGGGCAGTTATCCAGGAAGAGGGAATTCAGAATTTCTACTGCAGGGCCGCACGCCATTTTCTGTTCAGAATCACACCCTCGGGGGTTCTAAGTGGCTCCCAAGTGCTGCCTAAGGAGTGGAGTGCCCTCGCTGCCTGCGTGGCTGGATACACGTGAATCCGTGAATCCTGAGTTCTGCCGCTGGGGAGGGGGAGGTTGCACTTACTGCTGCCGAGCGATGCACCTTTGGAGTGGAGGTCCCAGGGTCCATGGGTCTGCAGCTGGGGGTAGCAGGGTTTTGGCTGGAGTGGCTGCTGGGTCACAGGGCAGTTCCAAGGCCTGTCTGGTTGGTGGTGTTGATGAGTTCCTAAAAAAGGCCGTTCTCCCCTTCAAGATGGTGTGGGCTCCGTGTTAGAGTCCCGCTGCCCGGGGAGTGCCTGCAGTGGTGGTAGTCTCTCCTTGTCAAGGAGAGCCTGTCTGCCAGCCCCTGCTGCTCCTGCGAGATTTAACTTTCCCTCCCTCACTCACACACACACCACGCACATCCACACACTCTCCTTTCATACCTTCACTCACTCACTTCCTCTCCCTCACCTCTGTCCTGCCAGCCACCTTCCTTTCCTAAAAATATATTTTTAAAAAGATAAAAACAATTAACAGTAACAACAACAAAGGCAAAGCAAAGCCATTTATGTTTGAAACAGAAAGATTCTAGAAGCATTATACACATTTTTATTGTTGACACTATTACAGATATCTCCCATTTCACTCCTCTCCTTGCACACTTCTGCCCAGTTCATCCAACCCCCCTGCCCCTGGCCTTCACCACACTGTTGTATGTGTCCCTGGGTTATGTATATATGTTCTTTGGCTACTCTCTTTACTTTCTTTTATCCCACCCCCTCCCACATACCTCCTCTGACCTCTGTCAGTCTGTTTCATGTATCCATGCCTCAGGTTCTATTTTTGTTTATCAATTGACTTTGTTTATTAGATTCTTCATATTAGTGAGATCATATGGTATTTGTCTTTCTCTGAATGGCTTATCTTACTTAACATATACTCTCCAGGTCCATCCAAGCTATTGCAAAGGTTAAGAGATCCTTCTTTCTTATAGCTTAATAGTATTCCATTGTGTAAATGTACCACAGCTTTTTTATCCACTAATCTACCAATGGGCACTTGGGCTGTTTCCAGATCTTGGCTATTGTAAATAATGCTGCTATGAACATAGGAGTGAATATATCCTTTCTGATTGGTGTTTCAGAATTCTTAGGATATATTCCTGGAAGTGGGATCACTGGGTCAAATGGCAGTTCCATCTTTAACTTTTTGAGGAAGCTACAAATTGCTGTCACAGTGGCTGCACCAGTCTGCACTCCCACAAGCAGTGTACTAGGGTTCCCTTTTCTCCTCATCCTCACCATTACTTGTTGCTTATTGATTTATTGATGGTAGCCATTCTGCCAGGTGTGAGGTGATACCTCATTGTAGTTTTAATCTGCATCTCTCTAATGATTAGTGACATTAAGCATGTTTTCATATGTCTATTGGCCTTCTGTATGTCCTCTTTGGAGAAGTGTCTACTCAAGTACTTGCCCATTTTTTTTCAACTGGATTGTTTGTCTTCCTGATGTTGAGTCAAGTTCTTTATACATTTAGGAAATTAACCCCTTATTAGATATATCATTGATGAATATATTTCCCCATATAGTGGGTTCTCTTTTCATTTTGTTGATGGTTTCTTTTGCTTTACATAAGTGTTTTAGTTTGATGTAGTGCCATTTATTTATTTTTCCTTGTCCTAAGAGATGTATCAGCAAATATATTGCTCTGAGATATGTCTGCGATTTTTTTTAATCCTCACCTGAGGATACTTTTTCATTGAGAGAGGAAAAGACAGAGAGAAATATCAATGTGAAAGAAACACATCGATTGGTTGCCTCCTATACAAGTCCTTACCAGGGCCAGGGCCAAAGGAGGTACTTACCCTTGACCAGAATCTAACTTGGGATTTTTCGGTCTGCGGGCCAACATTCTATCTACTGAACCCGGCTAGAGCTGTCTGTGATTTTACTGCATATGTTTTCTTCTAGGATTTTTATGGTTCTATGACTTATTTAAGTATTTTACCCATTTTCAGTTTGTTCTTATGTATGATAAAATTTGGGAATTTGTTGATTCTGCCATACTATGACCATTTGATTTACATAAACACTTGGATTAATGGATAATTCTTCAGAGTCTGCAATATGCTAACTTTTGATGATGCAGTAATAAACTAGAAAGTCAAATACCCTGTTTTACAGCATTAAACTCAGTGAAGGAAGAAATAAGTAAGCATGTATCATGTCAGAATCTTACAAATACCAAGGAATAAAAATTAAAGACAGAGTATGGGGATAGATTTTTAGGAGGAAGGAACAAAGACATCTAGAAACTCTGTTATAACTGGTGCTTTCTGGTTGAGTGAAAGGAAGAAAGGTCCTGAGCTGTTCCCCTGGTATTATCATATTGTTGGTTGTTTTTTTCTTTAACTAGTTCAGGAGCTGAACCAGTTGCCTGCAAAGCCACTGAAAGGGTGGGGGAAATGAGCCTCTGGGGCTACCCAGATTTGTCTCTCCTCATCCTGATTAGACTTCAGTCTCCCACTGGCATTTTCACTTCCCATTGCAATTTGACCTACATAGAGACCATTCTACAAACTCCTTTTTCAGGAGTGTTTCATTCAACCTATAAATGTTTAGCTGTTTTTTTTGTGTTGTTTTTTTTTTAAGTTAACACCATATTCTCTTTAATTTAGTTATAAAAATATACTTTTCCTTCTGATATTTAGGAAAACCCAAACTCAGAAATTAGGCAAAGAAATATATATCTATTTTATTTCTTTCTCAGATTTCCAAATGTTTTTAAGTCAACTTTTCTTTTGTCTTGAATTTCTATGTTCCTCCAGCATTAGACAAAATAACCTAATGCAAGGTGGGAAGAAAGTAGGTTTACAGCAGTTTGTATGGAAAATAATGCAATAATTGAGAAATAATAAAAGCCTAATATGCAAATTGTTTGTTCGACTGGGAGTTTATCCAGGGGGTGGAGCTAGCTGGCCAACCATGGAAGGGAGGCCCCAGCCAGCAGCCACTAGGGCCCCTACTCGTGCATGAATTTCATGCACTGGGCCTCTAGTTGAGAAATAATAATACAAAGAAAAACTCTGTGTTTTGTATACTCACAGCTGTAAAGCTATTTTTTCCCTACCTTGTAGACATAGGAGAAGCTATTGCATTTTTGTTTGTATTGTAGAGAAAAAATTGATTCAAATTCCATTAATCTGACAATGGGTAAATAGTTTACTTGTTTTGCAAAAGAAACATTTGGCTGTACAGATTTTTAAATTAATGCTATCATGTGTGTGATATGTAGCAAAATATTGACACCTGTTAAACCAGTTATGAATAAAGAGTTTATTTACCCTTAAAAGAAGAAATGTGTTTTTGTTATATAGTTTACAAAGCCAAATTTTTGTCATTTATCTTGAAAAGTCTGATTGAAAAAGTAGTTTTTTGGTAAATTATAGAAATTATAAATTATTTCATATACATTTCAATTAACTATTATTTACTTGAAATTTTCAATTTAACTCTGGGTAATTAGATATAGACCACTTATAACAATAACATTTATGAGAGAAGGGAAGGCAATAAAGAAAGTAAATGAAAGCATTAAAGCATTGAGCTGGTCCCAGTGTCCTATATTTGTAAAGAGCTAAGTTGATTTTATAATGAGTACAATATATAATATTTTACTAAAGCTTTCAGCTTTGCAAAGTAAGTTGACAACAGATGTATATGTGTCATAAAACGTATTTGTTAAATTTTTTATTGATTAGAGTGTAGGGATGCTAGTTAATTATAAATCCACAATAATATAGCCCTTTAATGGGTGCATTTGACTCTATCGTTACTTGTCCTCAAGACAAATTGTGTAGACTAATTCCTCTGGTTCATTTAATAGAGCAGGTAGAACACCATTTATATTCATTATAGTCTGGCTTAATCATCCCATTTCTTACCAAGAGCTATGTCAGAACAGATTTTACAATTCATGATTTACATCTGATTTCTCACTAAATTCTAAACAGGTAGTTTTGATAGAAAAGAAGACAGAATCTGCTTTCAGTTTTGACAAGGTTTTAGAAATGTCATAGATCTTGAACTAATTAAATAAAAATAATTTTGTATGTCAACATGTGCACAGAATATTAGATACACAGTGATACTTCTTGATTGCACATGTCTTTTACTAACAGTAATTTACTATAAAATCAAGTTGAATTTGAATCAATTTTTTATATGCAAGGTTCAAGGCGCTGTCTCAGGTGCTGAAGGACATAGAAAATGGAGATATACACCTGTTAAGTGTCTGCAATGAAGAAACTACAGGATTTAGTTGAACTATGAGCCCATTTTACTAGTAGTTTTGAATTTGTGATGAAACCTATTTTTAACTTCAAGTTTTTGTTACACAGAATAAATGCAATATAACTTCTTGATCTAATTATCTTAAATCTTTGGTGAAAATTAAATACACTATATTTTGAATGTATTTTATGAATTACACTCATGGAACTAGCATTTTCTAATGGATTTATAGTATACTAGCCCTGCTACAAATTTAACACCAACAAAAAATGATTCCTGGTCAAATATATTGGGGAAATACAGAATACTATGTTCATTCTACTTGGAATGTAATGTTGCATATTAAGTTATACAGGCTCAACAACTTTGTTTAAATTAGTATTCTCCAGATTTATTTAACTGTAGTCTTTTGTCATATGGTACTGATTAGTTCTGAAAAATGTACAATGAAAAATACTGAGAAAACTATAGCTTGTAAAGGTTAGTTGTGCCTTTTTTATTATAGTCTAGTAGAAGTAGCAATATAATTATATGAATAGCTACAGTATACAGTGGATTTTTAGTATAATAAAAGCAGTAAAAATGATATTATGCTATCTCATAGAAAGGAAGTGTTAACCAATGTTGCGTTCATCAATTAATTCTTCAAAGAATTTGGCATAACTATTGTAGAGAGTTAGACTTGGAGTTCCTATAGTCCATTCTAACAGTAATATATACGTGTGTGTGTGTGTGTGTGTGTGTATTTAAATTAACTATAGAAACTATATCCTATATAATAAAGATGTAATATGCAAATGGTTGTTACGCCATTAAGTGTAATGGCCAACCGCACAATGACCAGATCACAGATCAGCAAGACGGTGGGGCAGCGAGCTACAAGTGGGAGGCAAAGAGCTACAGGAGGGGACAGGGCAGCAAGCTTTGAGGGGCAGGGGGTGGAGGGAGCTACAGGAGGGCAGGGCAGCAGGCAGAGAGCTACAGGAGGGTGGCAGCAAGCTACTGGCTACAAGCAGGCAGCGGAGAGCTACAGGAGGGGGCAGGGCAGCAAGCTATGGGGAGGGGGGTGGGAAGGGGACTGAGGGGAGCTACAGGAGGGCAGGGCAGCCGGCAGAGAGCTACTGGAGGGCAGCAGCGAGCTACTGGCACATGGATTCGTGCACAGGGCTACTAGTATCATATAATATATAATATTTATGTTTGTATGTGTGTAAATATACATCACCAAACTATACTAAATAAAAATTTAAAAACCAAAATGTAAATAATATATTACAGAGGGCAGAGTCTAGAAAGGAGCAGATTGATTAGGTGGAGTTTGTGTCTGTGTGTGTGTCTGTATTGAAATTTACATGTTGATATGACATCTAGGAGAACATGTACATCAGACATGAATGCCAGTGGGTCTGATTATTGAATCTTGGATACTGTCTGCATTGAACTTGAAGGAAGATGGTTATGGATCATCCTCAGAGTCACAGAATTAGGAGAACAGTAAGTTCAGTGCAGTGCCACAGAATCAAGTGGGCCACATCTTTCTGTTATTTTGCTTTGTAAAAGTTGCATCAAGGCATGTTTAAAATTACTACACTTAAACACATTTATTCTTATGTAAGGAATATCAAGGATGGGAAACAAAAAAAAAATGAAGTACATTCAGGAAACTATAAGAATAATATCAGGCTCTACCAGGGGTGGGCAAACTTTTTGACTCGAGGGCCACAATGGGTTCTTAAACTGGACCGGAGGGCCGGAACAAAAGCATGGATGGAGTGTTTGTGTGAACTAATATAAATTCAAAGTAAAGGAGCAGAGGGGAGAGCAAGAGAACCCTCCGCTCTTTCTGCTCCGCGGGCCGGATGGAACAGCCGAACGGGCCGAATCCGGCCCGCGGGCTGTAGTTTGCCCACGGCTGCTCTATACAGTTGTCTACCCAAAATACAGCCCTTCCTTTCTTGTTAAGAAAATGATAATTGCATCAGGAAACCACAGTTATTTATGAAACTAGGGGATTCAAGAAAGTTAGTCAAGGCACCAGGTGAAGAACATGGAGGAAAAATATGACAAGAGTCTAACAGCCATGGGCAAACTACGGCCCATGGGCCGGATCCGGCTGTTCTATCTGGTTCTCTTGCTCTCCCCTCTGCTCCTTTACTTTGAATTTATATTAGTTCACACAAACACTTCATCCATGCTTTTGTTCCGGCCCTCCGGTCCAGTTTAAGAACCCATTGTGGCCCTCGAGTCAAAAAGTTTGCCCACCCCTGGCTAGGCCCTTATTAGTGATGTGAAGATGCTGCATTAAATATTAAAGTAAACCATTTTATCTCTGGATTCCTTGTTTTGAGAGATCACTTATGTTAAACACATTGTGTTGGGGTTCTATTTTGTTTGCTGCCCAAATTATTCTGATAAAATATTAGAGAATAAAACATCCTTTTCTTTCCCAAGTGCTATAAAATAACTTCATATAGTATTTCTTTGTTTTATCTGCATTTAAAAACATTGGGGACACCTAAATCCAAGATAACACTAAACTTAAAAAAATATCTAACCCAAAAAATAGGAAGTAAGTGGCAGGGTTTATGGAATAGGAAGCTCGGGTTAGTACCTTTCTGACTCCCACTCTTGTCTTCTGTATACGGCAATAGGTTCTGAAGTTTTTGTTCCTGGTGGCTCTTCCTGGACTGATCTCACATGGTCTCTTTTCAGTGAGATAGATACACGAGTGATATATAACAAACACTTCCAAGTTCTTGACTAGAGAGATAAATATTATGTAAGTCTAAACATAAGAGACATAAGTATAATTCTGTAGTGAAGCACAGGTGGCCTGAAGTCAGTTTTCTAAGCATTGAACATTGGTTCTAGCCATTACCAGCTCTGTGATTTTGGGAAAATTATTTAAGTGTTTGTGTCCCAGGTTCCTCATATGTAAAAAATATGAGTAAATAGCATCTATACACAGAAATATTATAAGGAGGAAATACTTATAAAAGTGCCTGGCAGATAGCACTATTGTATATGCAACTTAAAAGCAGGGTAGCATGCTGCTCTTTGCTTTGCTCATTCAGAAAATCTAAATGCGTTACAAAGAATATATTTTTAGATCAATATGTATTGTGCTCATGGTATCAGAGGAAGTGATTTTCCTCATAATCATAGAGCAGTCAGTCACTGATACTACATTGGAGTAACATCTTATACATAACAACACTTAATAGCCATATAGTGCATTTATTCTAAATAGCTAGAAGCACTTAACAGACATTATCCAATTAATCATTACAGATGCCTGTGTGTCCCTGAATGGTAGGTCAGAGTTATTATTTCAGTGTTAGAGATAATGACAGGAACTTGTAGAACCAGTGAGCTACTTGCAAAACCTGAAGGACTGGTTCAGTGCAGAGCTAGGAATAGAAACAAAGTCCTGATTCCCTGTCAAGGTTGCTGTTAGGTGGATCAGGTTTGTTCTTGAACTAGATATGCTTAAATTGTATTTTTTTTCTAAATAATATGCAAGCATGTCTAATTTTAACTCTTAAAAATGGCAAAAATAAGTGTTGTATGCCTCTGACAGCACCTACATTTAAGCATATAGCTACCAACCTTATGATTTGAGATGCTCATGAATTCTGACAACTTATAGTGCTGCTTAATTAAAAATTTAATTAACTATACTGATGATGAATAAAATAATATAAATGTTAATTTTATGGTTCAACCTAATTGGAAGCTAGAAAAAAATCTTACTATTAAGGTTATCATTATCACAAGATATATCTGCTGCCAGTGGGTGGAAAGTACAATGCTAAATTAGATATATTCCTTCAATGTACAAAATTCAGTCCGGAGGTGGACTGGAAAGAGTGAGGATTTGGTTCAAATTATAGGATTTGAAAAAAAATTTTTTTTTGAATCCACATTTTACTTACCACCTCTCACTTCTCTAACTTAGAACATGCAAAACTATTCTAGGGACAACTTAGCCATTTATTTAATTGAGGTCAATTAAATAAATGTTGACAATTAAATTAATTGCTGTGAGGCTTAAAAATGTCAGAGAAGTAAAATCACCTAATAGAATCCAGACATGAGATTTTTAGTAAATGTCAGTTGCAATGGAATGTGGAAAGCCAGGTGAATCATTCAGCATATTCAGTTCCTCAAAACTGATATCCCTAGAAAATCAGAACAACTTCAAGTTTTTAACTATATTGTGTGTGTTTTCCTCTCTTGGATATTAATGTCCTCAGTGAAATACCTTACGATGAAACAAGGCTGGCTAGTATCATTCCCCAACAATGCTTTTAACTATTTTTTATGACACTCAGGTTTCTACTCTTATACATCTGTTATTCAACTATGCATTTTACCCATTCAGAATTTAATATATGCTAGCTTTGGGGAGAAGATACTTATAATTTAGTAATACAGTGATTGTAATGATTAAATAAAAGAGTGGGTTATTCCAAGTAAGCACATTTTTAATAAGCAGAAAATTTATATAATAAAATACTCATAGGAATTTGGAAGGCTTGGAGATGGGCTGATGGAAAATATATGTTAATAAGAAAAGACATGTATATTTTCAGTACCCATGGCTCTAACATACACTTTCTAAACCTATGACAGAATTTACTTTCTTAAAACTTAAGTTTACTCATGTATAATATAAAAATAACTCAGATAAATATGTGACAGAATACAATGAGATGTTATATATAAAACAATTAAAATTGTGTTTAGTAAATAATGTGAATTCAATAAATCACATATTTCACCTCCTTTCTCCTACACCGCATAATGCAGGCATGGAATGGGAATGCTAGATGTGAATTATTTTCCTTCCAGGTGCTATTATTTCAGAATCAAACTTTACCGTGAGGCTTGTCAAGGTCACTGTGTTAAAAAAATTCTGTTTGCATTCATGAAGTCAGAAGTCTAAATGGGCTGTATCGCAATTTGACTGAAAAGGCACAAGGCAAATCTAATGCATGCTGTCATCATTATGGATAAGACTCTTCATTTTCAGACTCTTAGGAGGTTTGTCAACTGTAAGGAAGAACTTGGGCTCAGTAAGTAGGTGAGTGTGATTGATTTTCACTATGCAAGAGAGCAGAACAGTAATGAGTCCACCCTATAAAGTGTAAATTATGTATCTATAATTCTATATAAATATGAGAAAAGGTAAAATGAAAATGAGGAAGCGTGAAGGGATGTGTATGTGTGCGTTCAGGCAGAAAGAGACACACAAACAAAAATGGAGAAAAAAAGCAGAGAAGTAGAGTGTGATCAAGAACCAGAGACACAAAAGAACGACAGTCATAAAAAGGGAAAGACAGACATACCAGGAGGAAAGGGAAACAGACAAAGTCTAAAAAGGTGAATTAGCCTGCCCGGCCAGTGTAGCTCAGGAGTTGAGCATCAACCTATGAACCAGAAGGTCACGGTTCTATTCCCAGTCAGGGCACATGCCCGGGTTGCGGGCTCCATCCCCAAAGTAGGGAGTGCAGGAGGCAGCTAATTGGTGAATCTCTCTCATCATTGATGTTTCTCTCTATACCTTTCCCTTCCTCTCTGAAACCAATAGATATATAAGTTTATTTAAAAAGATGAATTAAACAAGAGATGTAGAGATTGGATATGCAGATAGGCGGAGAGGCAGATAGAAAGAAAAGAAAGAAAAATGCATCTAAAGCAGTAGTCCTTTCCTTTGGCCTGACATAAGAAAAGGTCCTTATTCTTCCCTTGTAGAGTGTAGTTGTTGTCAATGGGAGATGGCCCAGGAAGATGTGTGCCTTACAGCAAGAACTGTTGTCTCTTCTTGGTATTTATTTTTGCAGTGTATGCCCCAGGCACACATTATTTACCTTGATTATTGTTTGAAGGAATATATTAGACCCTTTATGTTTATACATGACATATATCAGACATTGTACCACGTAAATCAAAACAGTAGTTGAATCATGTGCAACACAAATAACATGAGTCTATAGCTGCAAGCTGCAAGAAGAGTCCCGATGGCAGAAGTTGAAAAGTAAAAAACACACAAACAAAAGCCACATTTTGTTTTTGCTTTTACTTTTTTAATAGGATATAAAGGAAGCAGGAGAGAAATAAGCGTTAAGATTACCATAAATGTGTATCCATCTGCTTTATTTGACTCTGCAATGCATGCTAAGTAAACTGTTTTAAAATTAAATGACTCCTTCCCTCAAGTAGCTTAAGATAGGAAAGTCTGTTAAAGATTTCCGAAGACAGCAAAATATATGAGCAATCACTATGTATAAATAGAACATATCACATTTGTCAGAAACTTGAGCTCCCCACTGTAGAATAGAATTCAGAAAAAATGGACAATATTAATTGGTTTAGAGGAGTCTGGTAATATCATAATGGAAGACTGGACACGAAGAGCAGAATCACATAATATTAATTTGTGATCCATTCAAAATTAATACACACCTACATATGTGCATATTATCTCTATGCATATAAACATAGGGGACTATCAGCTCACAAAGTTCAGAGTCACACATAACCAGAACAAAGATGATATTGGTGCAGAGCCCACAATTAATATTAAATAAGTAAATAAATAAATAAATAAATAAATAAATAAATAAATGAAAAACCTTCTACCTTCCCCTGCCCACCCTCAGCTTCCCACCCTAGGTTCCTTGAGAATTCCCTTGTCCTCGTTCAGGTGCCATTCATGGCAGTTATATGTAATAGGAGGAAAATGATGACCTTTGAAAGCAATTGAAACATATTCATTCATTGATGGTATTGTGAGGAAAGATTAAAGAAATCATCATGATTGAGAAAGTACAGGTTGATGTCACCATTTGGGTCAGATATATATTTATGTGCCACCATAATGGCATTAATGAACCTGACCCAGAAGAGTGATATACAAAATACATCATAAAAGAGAATAGAGAAACCTATATAAAATGAGAAAATATAGTTTTCATTATGATATATTTCTGTTTATAGCACTATAAATGTATAGCGTTAAATGTCCCAAAATAGAATTACAGATTTAAATTATGTCTTTAAAGATATTGCCATTTTTGCCACTTTTTAGTTTCTATGGTTGATTCCAGATCCACAGAAGGGAAATGGGGCATGCCAGAGATACTGAGTCCAAAGAGCTGTATATTTCAAGAATTCGTCATGATAAACAAAAGTCAAAGCGTTTAAAGTTATAACTCCCCAGAGTAGGAACAAGCCAAGGACACCAATACCGTTACCATTGTCAGAATCTGTCCAGGCATTAAACTTTTCAATCTGCTTTGGTTTGCCAGTGTAAGGTCATTCTAGTTCTTTCTTTCAGAAAGGCATTGACTCCCATGAGTAATTTCCTTGATTGGCATTTATATGTTCTTCTGCTTTAAAATCATTCAAGTGACCAGCAGCCCTCAGAATATAAATGGAGATATTCTAGCACACTGTCTCACAAACCAAATCCAAATTCATTTCTATATATGTTTTCTCCTGCTGGTTGATATGAGTCTATCTACACAAGTTCAGGTCTCTATTTTCTCATTCATGTGTATATGTCATGCTATTAAAGGTATATGTCTACAAAGGGTAAATTATGATTTTTAGGCTACTTTATTATTCTTAGTTGAAAATCACTTATTTTTTTCTAAAATATTTCCATATGAAACATAAAAATTGAGGATCAACAATTCAAGTTTCTTCTGAACCTCAAGTTCTATGAATATAAAACCCTAATATGCAAATACACCAAACAGCATAACAACCAATCAACCAAACAACCGAACAACCAAACAACTGGTCGCTATGATGTGCGCTAACCACCAGGAGGTGCACATGAAACATGGCAGGCGTTGGCAGCAGGTAGTAGAACGTGGAACATGGCGGCATCAGCCAATGCAGGATGGTGGAACAGGTGAACGGGAGCGCTAGACCAAGGTGGGGCACCAGTTGCTGTCATTGGGGCGAGCCTCTGAAAATTCTTTGCTCCAGTGCTCCACAGTCCTGCTGGGTGCTCACACCCACTGCCAGTGCCTGGCACCGGCCCCAATTGCTGAGTGCCGTCAGTGGGTGTGAGCAGCGGCTGCCAGCCCCAATTGCCCCTGAGAGCTTCTCCACCTCCCCCTGCTCCTGAGGGGCGATCTGGGCAGTAGCCGCCACTCACAACTGCTGACGGCGCCAGCCCTGCTCGCACCCACTGCTGGGGCTGGCCTCAATTGCTGCGCGTCATCAGCAGGTGCAAGCAGGGGCAGTGCTGTCAGTGCCTGGGAGCAGCAGAAGCGGGTGGGGGGCTGTTGGAGACAGGTGACCTGGGGCCGTGGCAGGAGGGGCCGGGTGGGCACATGGACGATGGGCTGATTCCTGCCCCTGTGCCCACCACAGTCTTGTGGCCCACAGTTCCTTTCAAGGTGCACGAATTCATGCACTGGGCCCCTAGAATGTAAATAATATTACTCATCAATTAAAATGTTTCTTAGATTTTCCCTGGTTGGCATGGTACAGTAGGGTCCTCCCATGCATCCAAAGGTCACCAGTTTGATTCCTGGTCAGGGCCATGGATGTTTCTCTCTCCCTCTCCCTTCCTCTCTCTCTTAAAAAAATCAGTACAAATAGATTTTTAAAAAAGATTTTTTAGATTTGAATAGACTTTGGCAGTCATTTTTACTTTTAAAAATTGTAAAACCTATTCTTTCTCTACAGGAAGCAATCCTATCTAATAAAAGAGTAATATGCAAATTGACCATAGTACCTCCACTACACCCACAAGCCAAGCCCACCAGCCAATCAGGAGCAAGTATGCAAATTAACCTAACCAAGATGGCTGTGGCCACAGAGAGCAGGAGGCTTGGGTTTCCCCCGCAATGGAGGAAGCCAAGCTTTCCACCTACCCTGGCCTGCCTTGGCCTCCACTTAAGGCTACAAAGTTTCAATTATAGAAGATAAATAAATCCCAACAAAAATGGTGGCAGCCACGGAGCTGGAGAGAGCAGGAGGCTTGAATTGCCCCCAGCGATGGAGGAAGCCAAGTTTCCACAGCCCTGGCATGCCTTGGCCTCTGCTTAAGGCTACAAAGTTTCAATTATAGAAGATAAGTAACAAAAATGGCTGTGGCCAGGGAGTGAGCAGGAGGCTTGGCTCTGCTCCAGGCTACAAAGTGTCAATTATAGCAGATAAATAAACCCCAGATACCAGGGCCTCCGCTTGGGTTGCTGGGGGTGGGGGCATGACCAGCCTGCAAACTACCACAGGCCCCTCACCCAGACCACCCCACACCCCAAGGGAACCCCCACCCTGATCCAGGACACCCCTCAGGGCAAACCAGCTGGCCCCCACCCATGCAACAGGCCTCTATCCTATCTAATAAAATAATATTATGCAAATTGACCATCACTCCAACATACAAGATGGCCATTAGGGAAGGGCAGTTGGGATGGACCAGGTCTGCAAGGGAGGGCAGTTGTGGGTGATCAGGACAGCAGGAGAGGACAGTTGGGAGGGACCATGCCTGCAAGGGAGGGCAGTAGGGGCAATCAAGCCTACAGGAGAGGGCAGTTAGGGGTGACCAGGCCAGCAGAGGAAGGAAGATGGGGGTGACAGGGACTGCAGGGAATGGCAGTTGGAGGGGACCCAGACCTGCAGGGGAGAGCAGTTGGGGGGGACCAGGCCTGCAGGGCAGGGCAGTTAGGGGTGACCAGGCCAGCAGGGGAGGGCAATTAGGGGTGACCAGGCCTGCAGGGGAGGGCAGTTAGGGGCAATCAGGCTGGCAGGGGAGCAGTTAGGCATCAATCAGGCTGGCAGGGGTGTGGTTCTGGGGTGATCATGCTTGCAGGCAGAAGCAGTTAGGGGCAATCATAAGGCAGGCAGGTGAGCAGTTGGGAGCCAGCAGTCCTGGATTGTGAGAGGGATGTCCGACTGCCCATTTAGGCCCGGTCCTACCTGGATCGAGCCTAAACGGGCAGTTGGACATCCCTCGTGGGGTCCAGATTGGAGAGGGTGCAGGCTGGGCTAAGGGACACCCCCCCCCCCCGTGCATGAATTTCATGCACCAGGCCTCTAGTCATTTATAAAAGCCAGTGATTTTTTAAGTATAAATATTGAATTGAAAATGCTCTTGAAATAAAATACATTAGAGCAGCAGCATTTCTATAAAATAGAGCTCTTTTCTGTAAGCATTTTAAAGTAGTTTTAAACTGTGTAGTTTTCTCTCTGTCAAAATATTTTAAATATGTGTACATATTTTTATAATTTAGCAAAATTGTGCAATATAAGGATTTAACTATGCATGACTGTAAAATGATTATATTTATTCTTATTGACATACTCTTCAAATATTTTTAGCAAAATACTTGAAAAATTATAATTTGGTTATTTGATTACTACAACTTTAGAAACAGAAAATGTTTTTTAAATGAAATTTATTTTAGGATAAGTTGTTCTCTCTATGGACTATCAGACAAAACAATACGGGAATGCTTAAAACATTAACCTCTATCAAGGGGTTATCCAATTTAAATGAGTAGCTATGTCATTCCTGGTGTAGTCTTGTATTCATTCAAAAATATTTATTGTCTGTTATATAGTATACCTGGTCCTTTTGTGGGTGTTTGGTTTCGATATATCTTATATAATAAAATGGTAATATGCAAATTGACTGTCACTCCATCACAAATATGGTGGCACCCATAGCCACAAGTTGGTGGCGCCCAGTCTTCTCAGCCTCGCTGGATCCCCCAGTCCCGGCATTGGGGGGGCAGCTGCTGAGAGCGGGCAGCATGAGCGGCCTGGCAGAATGTTTGCTACGTCACCGCGGCAATGAGGCTTCTGCACCCAGCTGCAGATGGGCCTCTGGCCAGGCCAGGGTGCAGATGGGCCTCTAGGCTGAGGAGAGCCTCTGGGCAGTGGGCGTGGAGTGGCCAGGCCCTACAGAGAGCTACTGGCACATGGATTTGTGTGCAGGGCTACTATTCAATGAATAAAAGTCGTAAAATCCTTTCCCTTCTGAAACTTGTATGCTAGTAAGTAATACAGGAAAGAGTTAATAAGAACCACAAGATCAAAAAAGTAGCCCAGTCGGTGTTGCTCAGTGGTTGAGCATCTACCTATGAATCAGGAGATCACAGTTTGATTCCTGGTCAGGCCACATGCCCAGTTTGCAGGCTCAATCCCCAGTGTGGGGCATGGAGGAGGCAGCAGATCAATGATTCTCTCTCATCATTGATGTTCTTATCTTTCTCTTTCCCTCTCCCTCCCTCTCTGAAATCAATAAAAATATGTTTTTAAAAAAGAACAAAAAAATAAGGTGATAATTGATAAGGAATAAAAACATAAAACACAGTAAGGGCATGATAGATCTCGGATGATCTGAGAGAGAGAGAGAGAGAGAGAGAGAGAGAGAGAGAGAGAGAGAGAGAGAGAATGGGCAGAGGAGGGTAGGTAATTGCAATTTTTTAAGTAGGATCATCAAGAATTTATTTATTGAGAAAGAGAAACACACCTGACATATTTGAGGACCATCTAGAAGGCTGGTGTGGCTACAGAGGAGAAAATTAAGGGGGGATCAACAGAGGATGAATTGAAGAAAAAACAGGGACTGATCATGTGGGGGCATTGTCAGAAACTAGTCTGTCCTCCTGAAAGAAATGTCAAGTAGGTCATTTCAGGATGATGAGCAAGGAGATTACCTGACCAAACCTTCATTCTAACTGGCCCCTTTGGCTCTGTGTTGAGAATAGATTATGGTTGGGGAGACAAGAGTGAATGCAGAGACACTATTATGAGGTGAGACATACATGTTTACACAGCAAGTCTTCCATTAATTAATTCCCTTTACCCAGGCAAAACACCTGGGAAAGAAACAAATTCAGTGAGAAGTCTGATCTCCTATTAGACATGACAATGACAGACCTCCTGGCAATTAAACTAAATACACTGTGCTAGGAGGAGAGTGCTTACTATAAAAGTTTTTGGCAGCATTTCTTACTTATACTATGATTACTTATAGTAAACAGACCTGAAATATATGGATTTATGGGATGTAACACCCTGGATAATATGATGTAAATTATAAACTGTAAAGTATGAAATAGAGAAAAATGGTTCTTTCTGTTCAAGTGACATGACCAAAAACTTTATTAGAATTATCATGTATTTCTTGAAAAATGTACATTTTACAAGCTAAAAAATGGACATAGAGAGTCACTCTGGGGATCCTAGAAATTTCTCTTCCTCACCCGTATCTCTTGTTTACTTGTGTCCTTGAAATTATTACTGAGCTTGATGCTGGATCAGTTCCCTAACTCATGGGGATCTGATCTGATAATCCAATCCTGGGTGTTGCTGCAGATGGCAATATTCCAGGCAAGCAGCAGAGGTGATGAAAAATTTCAAAATATGAATATATTGGATAGCATGCTACTAATGCAATAGGTGTAGAACATAGAATAAAGAGAGGATTCAAGAATGACTTCAAATTTAGGGGTCTGATTTTTTTTTTTTTCTGTATGATTTTTTTTCCAACCTCTGTTTGGAGGTTGGAAGAGCAGAATTCAGTTTTGTACATGTCAAGTTTGAAATTCATATTTGTCGTCCAAGTGATGAATGTTGAGTAGACAATAGATACTTGAGTCTTTGTAACATTAACATAAAAATATACAGGAGAGGAGAGCAGTCTGGAATGGAGATATATGCTTTGGAGTAATCATCATATTGAGGATATTTAAGTACTGACACTAGATGATAAAGCTAATCAAATATATATATATATATATATATATATATATATATATATATATATGTAGAATAAATAAATGGTCAAGATCTGAGTCCTTAGATAAGACATTAAAAGGTCATACTGAAAAGGAGGAAGCAACAACAGACTGTCAAGGAATAACCTATGAGGTGAGATGAAGAGTGTGTGATGTACTGAAATCCATGTAAGAAGGAGGTATTTGTTTATTTATTTTTAAAATATATTTTTATTGATTTCAGAGGGGAAGGGAGAAGGAAAGAGAGATAGAAACATCAATGATGAGAGATGATAATTGATTGGTTGCCTCCTAAATACCCCACACTGGGGATTGAGCCCACAACCCGGGCATGTGTCCTGACCAGGAATTGAACCGTGACCTCCTGGTTCATAGGTTGATGTCAAACCACTGAGCCCTGTCAGCAGAAGAAGGTATTTAATCATGTCAGATGAGGCTCAGAATGGGGTGATGTGGTTTTGACAAGAGTAGTTTAGTAGAAAAGGAATCCCTCATTCTGTGATAACATAAATGTTTTTATTAATCAGACATAATAGTTAAGCTACCATGCATGATATTCATATATATACTAGTGCCCCAGTGCACAGATTCATGCACATTGAAAGGAAATTAGTTACAAGAAATATTTTAATATCGCTATTTGCCCTTTCTCTATAATAGAAGTGTCAACCAAATTCACAATCGACAATGACTGATCAAAACACAGGCGTGCAATTGGTGCCATAGAGCTTTATATGTATTGCGAATGCACGAGTCAACTTAGCCTTTTATATATATGTATATATAGATAAACTTGCTTAATTACCAGTAGACCTGCTCTCTGATTTAGCTAAACTTTTTCCAGCCCAGTGAAGCACCCCAACTTCTCTTTCAGGTAATTGTCAGCAACACAGCAGTAAATATCAACACGAAGCAGATTAGTATTGTAGATCATGCAGGGAGAACAAAGGGTAAAATATTTAACTGTAGCAGTGTTTGTATTCTGTGCAGTGAGAAAACCTGATGTCATTTTCAAGTTTCAGCATTTCTTATTTCTTTTCAGTCAGGTCGAGTTTCTAAACTTTCTAAATCTCCATTTTCTGTCTAATTAAAAGAAAATGGGATTCTACTGAGTCACCTATCTACCTACTCCAGGACCTTTGTGAGGATCAAATGAGATGAGGCATGGGAAAATGTTTCACAAACATTTGGTTGAACTGTAAAATGTTTGCACCTGGCTATAAAGCAAGTCAGTCACTAGAGCAGTGTTCAGCAAACTGCAGCTTGTGAGCCACACGTGGCTCTGTGGACCCTTGAGTGTGGCTCTTCCACAAAATACCACGGCCTGGGCGAGTCTATTTTGAAGAAGTGGCATTAGAATAATTTTAAGTTTAAAAAATTTGGCTCTCAAAAGAAATTTCAATCGTTGTACTGTTGATATTTGGCTCTGTTGACTAATGAGTTTGCTGACTACTGCACTAGGGAGAGGAAGCCAGGTGTTGCTATGTGACGTCATTACCCAGTGCCCACAGTGACCATTTCTAGTCTGGACTAGGCTGTGGGCCACATTTTGTGCTATGGGGTCTTGGCAGAGTTGGCTGTGATTTGGTTGGGTGTCTCTCTGGGGTGGTGGCTGTGCCTGTGTCCCACTTGGGGAAAGCCGAGTGTTGGTTTGTTGGTGCCAGGTCTGCAGTGCTGTTTATTTTTAAATGGCCAGTGTGCATCATAGATATCGGTCAGACGGACACTTAGCTTTTTATATATATAGACTAGATGTCCAGTGCATGGATTCGTGCACTGGTGGGGTCCCTCAGCTTGGGCTGCACTGTCTTGCAATCTGGGACCCCTTAGGGGATGTACTAGTAGTAGTGTGCAAAGCGGCAGGTGGCTGGCGAGGAGCCTGGGCCCGGGCCAGGTGCCACACTGCTCCGCTCATCCTGGCCCCACTGTGCCTGCCTCCACTGGTGCTCAGTAGCACTGCCATGGAGGCAGGAAAGGCTCATGCCACTGCAGCGGCACTCACCAGCCATGAGCCTGGCATCTGACGGCCGTCAGTCAGCTGAGCGGCACTCCCACTGTGGGAGCACACTGACCACCAGGGGGAAGCTCCTGTGTTGAATGTAGGCCCCCTGGTCGTCAGTGCATGTCATAGCGACCAGTAGACCAGTCATTTAGTCATTTGGTCATTTAGGCTTTTATATATATAGACTAGAGGCCCAATACATGAAATTTGTGCATGGGTAGGGTCCCTAGGCCTGGCCGGCAATCAGGGCTGATCTGTAGGGCACTCGGGGGGCCCCTGCTGGCACCCACCTTAACCGGCCTGGTGTCACCTGCTTACCTGCCATGCCCCCCGCCACTGCCACCGCCACCAGTCACCTTCCTCTGTGGAGCGACCAGCGGGGCTATCGGGGGACCCCTGCTGGCACCCACTTTGGCTGGCCTGGGGCCTGCAGGCTGGGGGGCAGCTCCTGCATTGAGCATCTCCCCCCTGGTGGTCAGTGCAAGTCATAGCAACTGGTCATTCCGCCGGCCATTCCTCTATTTGGTCGATTTGCATAATAGGCTTTTATTATATAGGATATATTTCTCTAGTATCTAAGCTTTTAGAAATTTCAATTATAAATTGAATTTCTAACTGCAGTTAATAAATACACTTGAAGTGCTTGGATTTCTTTCTTCAACCTATTTTTTATTATGCTTATAAAACACATGACCTCTTTTAAGTAATTTATTTTTTAGGCTTCCAAAATTGACTCATTTCTTTATAAGGACCTGCAAT
The DNA here is from genome assembly GCF_963455305.1 of Plecotus auritus. NCBI lineage: Eukaryota > Metazoa > Chordata > Mammalia > Chiroptera > Vespertilionidae > Plecotus > Plecotus auritus. The sequence continues at coordinate 158,107,479 of NC_137774.1, forward strand.
TCATATAAAATTCCCCACCTGAATTTTCAGAAGAGGTCAAAGAAACTCTATAACATATCATGCTAACAAAGAACTCATTGAAATTCAAGACAGTATTAGAGATAAAAGACAAAAATGGGAATATACAGCATGGATATAGCAAAGCTTCTTTCATAAGTCAACTCCACATGGATCTTCTTCACTTTGCATCTTCTTCCTGAGTAGTGTTATGAAAACCTAAGGATTTGGGCAAGGTCACAGAGCATGCTCATTCCAGCGGTCATATGTTTACAGGGGATCAGAAAAGGGACTTACGCTATACAAAGCCAATTCTCTACAACACATTTGCCAAGGGTACTCTAGCCTTAATCATTTTCTGCTCATGGCATTTAATCTTTCTATTCATCTAAGGTCATGGCAATATCCATGAGCACTTACCTTATCTGAAAGAATGGTTTACTTGATTTATCTCTTCCTGCTAAACATCATTCATGTGACTACTCAATATAAAAATAAAAACTGAGAACTAGGCCCGTGTTCCTCAGTGGTTGAGTGTCAACCAAGAGATCACTGGTTTAATTCCAGGTCAGCACATGCCCAGGTTGCATGCTTGATCGCTGTATATGATATGCAGGAGGCAGCCAATCGCTGATTGATGTTTCTATGCCTCTATCCCTCTCCCTTCCTCTCTCTCTAAAATCAATAAAAACATAACAAATAAAAATAAATAAATAAAAACTGAAAGTTTCTAAAAATATTCAGCCAGAGAGATACCACACTGTCCCTCGGAAAACACTTCTAACATATCCAATGTAGAACATTAAATATTTGTTTTGTTTGTTTTTCTGTAAAAAAAAAAAATGCCTTCTGTGGAGATATTGCTACCAGATTGGACCCATTTTCAATCTTAACTGCATTGCCAAATGATAGCTACCCTACTAAAATGAATATTCTTTGAGAATTGCGGAACTTCTGGAACACAGATCAAGGACCAAAGAACAACAGATGGGAGATGCTTTTCTAATTTTCTATGACCTGGTACATATTTATTTTTTTAATTTAAATTCTTTATTGCTTAAAGTATTACATAAGTCTCCTTTTTCCCCCATTGACCTCACCTTGGCCGTCTCCACCCTCATATTCTGTTGTTATCACATCTATTACTGTTTACTTGTCTAACACATTAGACTATGGCAGTGGTCGGCAAACTCATTAGTCAACAGAGCCAAATATCAACAGTACAACGATTGAAATTTCTTTTGAGAGCCAAATTTTTTAAACTTAAACTTCTTCTATCGCCACTGCTTCAAAATAGACTCACCCAGGCCGTGGTATTTTGTGGAAGAGCCACACTCAAGGGACCAAAGAGCCGCACGTGGCTCGCGAGCTGCAGTTTGCCGACCACTGGACTATGGAATCATTAACTATACACATACACACACATACAAACACACACACACTGTCTTTTGACTATGGCCATGTTGTTCATCAATCTGCTTTTTTCAGAAAGGAGTAATGATTTTAATCTTATTAACAAACAATTTAGTTTATTTCATGGTAAAATTGATTCCAGTGCATTCATACCTATCCGATTAGTAGGCTGTAATGAAGTTTACGGAGTTAAGCAAAATAGATAAGTAATGTGTCTATCAGATAAAAACCCAGGTGAGTTTTTGCTATAGTATGTATTTAGTATTTAAATATCTGCAGTGCAGACACGTGCATTAAGATGAAAAATTTTACTTGGCGGGCAATAAAATGATTAATACTGTTTGTCAACACTGATTATGTTAGACAAAGGACTGCCAGAGGGGAAATTTATCTGGACTATGTAGGACATACATACAGATGAAAAAGGAGATAACATGATTTTGATGAATATATCTAAAGGAGGAAATGGTGCTATATTGAAAAAGGATTTTCAAGAAAATTACCTCTGTGCTCCATTTTCTGATTAAAATAACAATGTTTTATTAGCAAAATGTGTATAATCATATACATATTCTCATTACCTTATAAGTTTTATTGTAAAAAAAACTGGCCATTTTCATCATGTGGTAGTCATATAATAAATTTCCATATTTACTGTTGAAAAGTAGTATTTTCTTTATATTTTATTACCTTCTTTATGTACCATTGTCAACATATCCCACTTAAAGTTGTAGTGTCTCCATTTTATATATGAGGCCCAAAATACTAGGTTTGAATATAATATAGTGAATTGTAATAAGATATTTCATCTATACCCAGACATTAGTTTTCATAAATATAGGATAAACATTAATAATATTTGGATATCATTATAATCTCTATCCTGCAGAGAAAACATTGAACTAGATTGGATTTTTAGACTCAATGACAATTACCTTATTAAGATTGATATCAAATAGACCCACTCACATTACCCATTAAGTAAGTTTCAAATAGGTATACTAAAGAGTTGATTATAACTAATGGTATTTTATTTATTTTTTATTCAAAAATATTTCAGCATTGCATTTTTAATATTTATTTATTTTTAAACTAAACTTATTACACAAATTATGAAAATATACAGGTATTATTATTGTGTAATAATATAAATATTTATTTGACATTTAGACCTTACAAATTTTTAAAGGACAGAATGAAATATAGGAGGTGTTTTTTTTTCAGATTTATGAAAAGTAAGCTTAATGGTTTTCCTCTTACATATTTGTTGGCAAATGATCTGTATATCCATCTTGTGATCATATTTCACCAATGACCTTGATGAGGCATTTCAATTTTATTTGGTGTATGTCAGGTCAAATGCATCAGGTATGCCTCGGTGTGTGTGACTTTCATTTCCTGCTATACGGATAGGTCTGAGGATCTATGAGAAATGTTATCATTATATGATACTGTTGCACTCTAGGAACACCTACAAAATTACTCTTCTCAGCCCAGACATAATGAGCTCCTTTTTATAACCTGGTTCAATCTTCCTTCCTCATGGAACAGGTGAAAGGAAAGAGAGAAATTACTCAAGATGCAAATTGTGTGGACTCCTGTGACCCAGGTAAACCAGACCTTACAGAGTGCCTGTCAGGGGGATGTAAATTTCTCAGAAGCAACTAGATCACCAGGCTTAAAGGGAGGTACTGATTTCCTGCAGTGTCTCCCATGCAGAAATGAAGGACACATTTCCAGTTTTTCTCTTGTCAAACTATATCTTTTTCACCAATAAATGTTCATACTAGAGTTAATATAATATAGAGACATTGAAGAACACATGTTTTATTTTCTCCATGTAAAAAGGAGAGAGACGAGAGAGAGAGAGAGAGAGAGAGAGAGAGAGAGAGAGAGAGAGAGAGAGAGAGAGATTCTATAAGGTTGCAGTGGGGAAAATTCCAACATCCTGCCTCCCCATCTATACTTTAATCGATACACTTTATACAGACTACATTATGCATATGTAAAAAAAATACTTTCCATCATAGTGAGAAATGACACAGCAATTAAAATGTCAAAAAAAGGTTAAGAAGACAATGCCGAGATTAAGTACAGTTAGAATTTTACTTTAAAACTTCTCAGTTCTCTACTGCTCATTGAGGGTTTTTTTTTAAAGGATTTCAAATTTTGAAACATTAGCAAAACCCAGCCAACCTCTTAGTTTTATATGCAAAATTTGTGAGATTTTAGATAACATTCATTCTTCCACGACATTAAATGATGCATGTCCCTTAATTTTTTTTTGCAATTATTTAAAGACAGAAAATACTCCCTTATTTATATATTTTTCTTTTTTTGAGCATAGGTAGATGCTACTTCATAAAATTCAAACTAGGACTTAGTAACACTTATTTTTTTTTTCAATTGTCTGCTCATTGGTAAAAATCATGTTCACTAAGTTGTGTTTGAAAAGCCTCTGCCTATTGTCTTGATATAATCTTTTCCAGTAAGTTCAGTGTACATTTGCCTTCCTTTTGCATCACTTAAGCTGCACTTGTTTGCCAGAGATCTCTGAGTTAGCTCCAGTGATAGAATGACAAAGAGGGAGCAAGCAGGCTTGTCTGCTGAATGTGGTTAGAAACTGACTTCTGATGAGACAGGTGAGATGAAGAGCATGCTCCAGCACAGTCCTTAGGCCATGCCACGGAATCTCCCCTTTCATCATCCTCAGTGCTTAGTGACTGCGTAAGTGAAAACAGGAACAGAATATGTAATGCTATCTTTTCTTTCCCCTTTCTTGTCAGTAAGTAAAGATGCAAACCTGCACAGCTCCACCTCAGGGAACCCCAAGGGGTACATTTGTGCAAGGACTTAACCTTCCACATCAAGCTCCGAGCAGTCAGGGTAATGAGACTTTGACACGCTACCGGCTGACATATAGGTTTTATTAGATTAAAAGCTCTGAAATGCCCATAAGGCAGAATGAGTCCTTGCATATTCTCCAATTCTAGAAGGCAGAGAATTGTTCTAGCCCATAAAGCAAGTGCATGCAGCTCATGTCTGTAAATCTTTTTCCAATCAGTGTGGCCTTTGTTTCCTCCTATTGTTCGGAAGTATATTTCCTTAAACACATTAACTAGCTGCGTATGCAAGATTTCTCATCCAGTATCAACTTATTTCCTTTGGTAAAAAATGTGACTTGTTTTTTAGGGATTTTTAAGTGCTTTAAAACATCTTATGTCCAATGATCCGTTACAAAACCCCAAACATGCACAAAATATATCATTCCAAGAAGATTATTATTTCTCTAGAAAACAGAATATTCTCAGTTGCTCTTTAATACTATGTTTAGAAGGCATCATGTTTAAAAGATCTTAATGACTGCTTAAAATTGAATTTCTAACTATCCATGTTTCCTAATAATTTGAATCAAGTTAAAATTTTTTAGTTTTTACTTGAGAAGTTAAAAGTTTTGAGCTTTTCAGTTATATACCAGTAGTGGCCCTCATTATGCTTGGGGTAATCAATAATCTAAATTGCCCACCAAGATCTCCGTCCCACTGTGGTATACCCCTTGCATAATGCTGGGGACTGTGACTATGACAGACTTTACTACAGCGATTTGGTCATGGCTTATGCTCAGTTGACCTTAACATAGGACATGATTTAATCACATGAGACCTTTAAATGCAGAGTCTCTCTGGTTGGGAGCAGAAGGAGAATCACAGCGATTTGATGTGGTCAGAGGTTCAGTGTGAGGGAAGCTTTTTTATTGCAGCGATGGGGGCCGCATAACATAACCTGAAAGCAGCTCAAGGAGCTGAGATTAGTCACCAGCTGACAGCTAGCCAACACTGGGAACTTCAGTCCTGCACCCACAGGGAAATACTTCCTGCCAGCTGCCTGCGGGGATTTTGTAAGCAACTGCATCCTTCCCTAGTTGAGCCCTCAAGGGAGGGTGTTGTTGACTAACATTATTTTTTTTTTTATTTCAACCTTATAAGACCCAAAGTAGAACACCCAGCTAACACGTACCAGACGCCTGACCAATGAAAATGATTCAACTATAAATTTGGATTGTTTTAAGTGGTTAAATTCATGTCAATGCTTTATACATAGCAATGGCCCAACAATATAATGTTATATGAGTTGAGGAAGTTCAGTGAAGGAAATTTCTTCTAGAATTTTCTAAGCCACTTTTTAACTTCAAATATCAATTAATATATATTGAACATTTACTATATACTAGGCACTATGTTCCTACTTACACGAATTTTCTAATTTGGTCTTATAGAACCCTTATAGTGAAAGGGTTCTACTATTAGCTTCCACTTCACAGATGAAGAAACTGAGGCTTAAAGACTTTAAGTGTTTTCCTCAAGGTGAAGTGGTTATCAAGTTTCCAATCGAGGATATAACACTAAGAAGTGGATGGCAGAGACCATAAATATACTTACCTCTCCCTTCAGAGTTTCTTAGAACCTTAGATCCCAGGGACCCAGTTCCTATTCTAATAGGAAAACAAGCAATGTGGCAAAGCCTCTAGCCACTCCCAGTGAAACTGTGACTAGGAGTCTTGTTAGAAAGAATTTCAAACCCAAACCTAGACTTTCTGGTTTGGCATATGCATTTTATCAAGAACTTAGAGGATTCATCTGCACATTAAATTGTAAGGTGAATATAAATTCCTACTTGTCACTATGGCCTTAGGCAAGTCACTTCATCCTGACATCCTTACCATTTCACACTTCTGTAAAACAGAGATAAACTACTCAATTTTCTTTAAGAATTAAATTATGCCTCGGTGCCAAGCACATTTTCTGCTAAATACTAAGCAATTGATAAATAATGTGTTGTTTGTTTGTTTGTTTGTTTGTTTTTCAAGAATGGAGATAAACAAGGGATGGTGAGGTTGGAAAGTTCTTAGTGCTTCCTTTTCCCTGGAGCCCAGCAGTAACTGTATGTGGACAAAGTTCTTGCTTTGGGATCCAGTCTCCTGGGATTATGGGCAGGCCAGAGAATTCCAGAAAGAGATAGGAAAGACTTGGTCACCACACAGCTCATGAGTTAGAGTTCTTAGGATAACGTGACATGGACTTGGAGTTAGCTGTGTGCTTGCCTTTCTCTCCCTGAGCATGGAACCACACTGATAAATATTCTGCTTTTTTCCAAAACGTACAAGAACAGTCCCCTTTGCACTATCAAAAACGTTTGTATCGGAACTATCTGTTTTTAAAAGTTGAAACTATTAGATAAGATCCTATGTGAACTGGAAACATGTTATTTTAAAATCTTTTCTATGTGGCTAAAATATACAATAAAAAAACTAGTAACTAAATATATTGACTTTAATTGTTTTTAGTTGTACTCCTTTAAAACAATTTATGTATTTATTTATTTTCCTTTAGCTCAAGCATAGTCTCCCTGCATATTTACTCTTCACTCTTTGGATTGCTTCTGAGGGGAAAATTACTTTTAAAAATTAGGATAGGTAAAAATAAACTAAATCCATGGTAAACTAAATTCAGTGAAATAATATGGATAGTGGGCACACATAGACTACAACCCGGCACATTTTCATGCTGGAAAAACATTTAAATGCTTTGAGTTTTTTGTCTGTTTGTTTTGTTTTGCTGTGCTTTGTGTTTTCTTTGTTTTTGTACGATGGAACGAGATAGACAATCACTGTGACTGTTTCAAGGCACTGAATTGGAATATATTCAGATGGAATTTCTGAGCTGTGTTGTGCTTCAGAAATTTCAATACTCTTAACCTCAACTCTGAGATCATTTTTTTCTCTATTCATCTGTGACCATGATAATTCTTTCCGTCATCAGTGCATCATTTCATTCTGTTAACAAATGTGTATTTCATACCTGCTGTGTCCCTACTGTGCGACTGCCTTGAAACTGTTTCCTGTTATAGTTCACTGTTTTAGAAATAAAATACTTGAGTGAATATTCTCATTTTCATTTGCCATTATGCATCATACACCCCCCACCGTCTTTTTCTTTTTCTTTTTTTGTCTCTATTCCTATCTAACTGGGTTAAGAAATGGTTAGATGCATATTTATTCTTGGAAGAGTTAGAGAATTGGGATTCATGACAGCATATCATAAGCAAAAGCATCTCAATGGGAATGAGTGCTTTAGAGTTTTGCTTGTTTGTAGACTAGTGAATTCGTTGAGCACCTATCAGGATCAAGGCGTCAGCCTGATTCACCATCACTCACTGTGGTTTCATAAGTAACTAAGAACCTTCTTTATGAACAATCTGAAAAATCTGATAGAAATAACAAACCTCATTAAAAGGTGACATGATCCTAGATCTCCTAATAACTAGTTGTATGGCCTTGAATATATTTTAATAATTTAAGTTTATATTTTATGTGCATACTTACACAAATATATACATATATATTTATATACACAATTATTTAAATTATAATTACATTCATTAACTACATACAATTAAGAATTATACAATTTATATGACTGTGTATATGTGATTTTAATATATGATTTTATCACAAATGGCAGTAGCCATTTTCTCACAAAAGGTGACTGGCTTTTGACATGGAGTTGAAGAAATACAGATTCAGGCTACCATGTTCCTAGAATCCCTCACCTCTTTGAATGAGCAATTTAATCGCTTAGAGTTTCAGTGCTTCATTTCTTTCTAGACTTCTATTCCTCTTTTTATAATAGAAAATTAGTCTCCGTACCTGGAAATTCAGTTACATTTCATAAGATTGCCATAAAAATATATAGTTTATTTAACCAGACAGTATTTGAAAATGACATAAAATACACATTTCATGGAACTTAACATAATAATTTCAATTGACATTTAATGCATAAATAATAAGGAAGGTAAAAAATGATTGCCATTTGAATTAAGGTAATTTGAATAAAAATGATTACCATTTGAAAAAGGTAATATCTATTTTTAATTTTATATTTAACTTTGTAAAAAAAGTCTCCAGTTAAGAATAGGTTAACATGTAAAAAGATTGCCATTTTCAAATTGGAGAATATTAAGGACAGTCACAAGATAGAGCAACCATAATGATTTAGTCACTCATTCATTTATGTTGGGGTACATGCAACAGTAAAAAAGGGACAAATCTTGATTCAAGTAGCTTGCATTACAGAAAGAGGGGGAAAAAGTAAGATAAAGGAAAAAAATAAGGTACATAGATATAGTATTATAGTAAGTATTTATAAAAGCTCTGAAGAAAAGTTAAAAAAAAAAAAAAAAGACAAGTAACAGAGTTTCTTTGAAGAGGATGTTTCAGTAGAGACCTTAATAAACTGTTTAGGAAAAGAGTTTTCCTAGCAGAAAGCGGAACAAAGTCGTTCCTGAGGCAGAGATGAGCTTGACCTGTTAGGGAAACGGGACTGAGGTCAGCAGAACAGAGTGTAGGTCCAGAGGGGACAGGAAGGGAATGAATTCATAGATGCAAATACAAGCTGCATCGCACTCTCCTTCAGGTACCAGGAATCCCTGTATTGTATTCCTATTGTGATGGGATGTCATGGAGGGTGGCAAGCAGGGGAAGACATGTTATTTACATTTTAATCACTGGTTGAAATAGAAAGAAATGCTTTTAGGGAGCTAGAGCAGGCGACTATTTAGGAGGCTATGGTAGTAATTCACATGAGTTGATTGTGGCTTGCCCTAATGGGAAGTGTAGGATGGGATGAGAAGTAGCCCAGACTTTTTAAAGAAGTAAATAATTGCTGATTGATTGATTCTTGCTTTAGAAATAATGAACAAGTTCAGTGAACTTGAAAGAAACACAGAAGAAAAACAAACAAAAAAAAACACCTCAGCATTGTTCAACAGCTTTTTGTGAATGGCCTAGAAGTAAAATAAAATAAAATGTAGACACAAGAGAAAGTGGATAATTGAAGGAAGGAAAACACGCACACACACATATCCCTGTTTATGACACATTGGATCTTGTCTGAGAAAATAGACTAAATGGATATGATATTTCTTTTCTCAGTTGGGTTTTTAGATAAAATATAATTTTCTATATTTAAATTGCTTTACTTAAGTTAATTTAAAATGTTTTGATAATTAGATCAATTATTTTAATAACATTTCTTTAAAACTTTTTAGTTTATATCACAAATTTGTCATTTATTTACTGATAGTCATATGTTATCTGCATATTGAGTGGCTATTAGCTGAGAAGCAACTTTGCATCAATCCATGCAAGTTCTAGATACTATTTGGAAAGTCAAGATAATAAAATTGAAAACATTTTCAGGAAGGAATTTACAATCTTGTGAGGTGACTATATCAGACAATTGCATGTTCCTGATCTTGAGTAAATTTAATTCATTTTAAATAACATTGCAATGTATTAATATATATTTGTCATAAAATTTACCTGACAACTGGTTCTAAATCTTAAATATTTAATTATGTGAAACTAATTTTGGCTGTGTTTTGAGTTTCTGGCATGTATACACATAATTGATATCAAACTATTGGTATCAATATCCAGCTGCCCAGATCATCACTTTTACTTTATAATCTGGTCATGAGCACATTTTTATGTGATTCTTGTTAATATAAACATGTAGAGTATTACAATTAGTTAAAATTTTATATAGGTCAGATGCATTTTATAATAAATAAAACACACTGCACACATCAATCCCAATTTAAATTTTAGCTGTAGTGGAAAAAATTAAATTTTGACCATGAGACATTGACCATGAGCACAAAAATAATTGAAAGAGTTTATATCTGTGTGTCTCCATTGTACTTGTATATAAAATTAACTAATGCTGTTACCATTAGCAATACATTAGTCAAAATGGTATGATATGGCAGTAATATACATCAGAGAACCCTTTTCAATATTAGTTGGATAAGATTAACATTAACCCAATCTGCTATTTATTAGAAATGGATAGGACCTTAAGCAATAAATACGATTCTCAAGATTTGCTAATTTTTAGATCTTAGAAATTAATTATATTTCTGAACCACATATTGGATGCTGAAAGAAAAAAAATATGTTTTTAGAGAAAACAATGTATTTCCTATTATGCTCTTTCTTAAAATTGTGATTAAAAGGACTCACCATTCATATATCACAATCATAGATTTATGCATGAAATGTAGTGATCTGAGAATACTCAGGTAAAAATATATAGATGTTAAAGTACCACCTAATGAACAATCAATAAATCAATAGACATTCTGAGAACCTACAGTGTACCGATTGACTGTCCTCTCCTTGACAAAGGATTCCTTTGACTCTGTGACAGCTTCCCCATTGTTTTTTCTTACTACTCAGGCCATTTCTTCTCAGAGTTTATGCCAGTCCCCTTTACTCAGCATAGACTTTCTCTTCTACTCTAAAGTGAAACCCAGGATGATCTCATCGGCCTCTGGCTTTAGTTGTCATCTATACTTTGATGAGTTCCAAAATTGTATCTCCTGCTCCCATTCAACTTTAGAATGCCAGATCTATCCTCTGCACTTACACATCACAGAAGGCTCATCAAGTTCACAGAGTCCGAAATTCAAAGTCTTATATTGAAACTCAGATTCACTTCTCTTATGTTCTCTGCTTCAGTTGATGGTACCACCATCCACTTGGATTCCCATTCCAAAAACCTGGGTATAATGTTTTCATGACAGTTACTGAAGCCAAACCACTATAGTTTGAATACTAGCTCTACGCTATGGCTATCTGAGTTAAACAAGTTATTTAATAACTCTGCACCTCACTTTATGATATTAGAATACTATTTCCTATGTTTATTGTAAGAATTAAATGAACTAATAAATGTGAAGCAATTAAAATAACGAGTTTTACCAACAAGTGCTATATGAGTGTTAGCTATTGCTTTTATTATAATTTTTACCCTTTTCTTCTTTAACCAGGCCCTTTACATTCAATACATGACTAAGTTCTCCCATTTCTAACTCCAAAATATTTTTTTAATACAAGTCTCTTTGTTTTCACCATCTTGGACAAATCCACCAATCTATCTTTAATTACACTGAGCTGTGTAATCGCTTCCCAATTTAAAATATTTAAGAATATAAAAAGCTTCCTGACCAGTGGTCCTTAGTCTACCTCTTGTCCTTAATATGTGTCTGTCACTAACTGCTCACTAGCACTTTACTCCATACACCTTCCAGTTCTACTAAGTAGCTAAGGACCCTCTCTCCTCCTTATGACATCCTATTTGCTCCTTGGGTTTCAACTTAAATGTGACTTCTTCTGGGGCACTTCCCTAACACCCATTTCTTACAGCAGACCAACTTGCTCTATATGCTCACATGGACACTATACACTTGTCCTTCATAGATGTTACCACTCTTCTTATGAATTTAAGGTGTAACTTTGTGTTCGCATGTCTCAAAGGTAAGGTCAATTTGAAGCATCCATTAGAATAGATCACTTTATCCTTAGCATTCGGTATATTGCTCCACCATAGATTGTGTTCAATAGATATCTGTTCAAGTAAGGAATAAATGCCAGGCACTAAGCCCTGCTCTCACTGAAATCACAATTTAGAAGGGAACTGCAAAATTGGAAAACAAACAAGCAAAAAAACAAGTGTGAGAAGTGTTATGAAGGAGAAACACAAAGTATCATGTTGACCAACAGGGACAATCCCTAGCTTCATGTACGTTGACAGAGAAGGCCTCCATTAGGACACTCTGTGCTTTCAAGCTGAACTTAAAGGTGAGAAAGAGTTGACTGGGTGAAAGCACTGAAGTATGAGGTGGGCAGGCTGAGGGAACAGACCTTGCCAAGTCTCTCAGCAGGAGAAAGTGTAGTTTCTATAGGACTGAGATGCACACGAGCCGTTCTTGGGAAGCTGTAAGTTTGCATGGAGGACATTTCTTTAGTGACACCTGTATTCTAAGCCTGGGGGGCTTTTCCATAATGTTCTGCTCTAATCAAGACTTAGAGACTTTCTGGCACCTCAGATAAAAGGGGAGGTCTTAGTTCATATAATGGCATGTTGGTGACTCAGGATCTGACATAATTTTAATGAAAACACTAACAGTAATAAAGAAATGTGTCAATTTTTGCTGTAAGTTTGTAGAATAAAATTTTAAACACACATATGCACATATGTGCACACACACACAGAGAAAGGTCTAAAAATTTTATACCAAGACTAGACTTACATGAAAGTGGAACTGTAGGTTTTTACATTGTACATTTCTCTCCTTTTGCACATTATGCATCCATCATGTGATCAAAACTTTTAAAACACAAGTAAATATTGAGCAGAAATATGTATTTACTTTAAGGTACATAGCTTAAGCATGATAGAGCAAGAGAAATGTATCTTTAGCTGAGAAATCATCACACATATGTTTACCTTGGCTAAAGGTACTAAGGGAAAAGAGCATGATGCTAGAATGAGCTCAACTTTGTATAAATTTAATCACGATTATGTAAGGCATGCTTTTTCTAGGATTTCTCTGCTTCAAGCCATCTCAATTAGCCATGCGAATGGGGTGAAAATTCCAGGGATTTGACAGCATGAGTCTGAAAGGCCGCTTGGTGCAGCTGCCTTCCATTTGTTTCACCAAGAGACTAAGCAAAACTAAAGTAGTTCTTCGTGATGAACTGGCAGGAAAGGGCCAAGATAGTTTGATTGCTTAGCAACGTGGCCATAGGAATTGCTAAAATATTACAGTCTCTCCTATCTATGAACTGAGACAGGCTTTCAAGGGATGGCTCTCAAGCTCAAACATGATTAAGATAAAGCCACATGGCCTTGGTTTATATTTCAGCGGAGAGGAGGAAGATGAAGTTAGGCACTTTTAAATACACTCACAGTAATTTCTCAGGAACCCTTGGCTGGTTTGAGCCCAGTGCTAATCTATGGAATTAAGCGGCCCTGGCTGTGATGTTTTAAGCACTGTAGTTCCCATTGATCATTGGGGTTTCCTTTGCATTGGGGAAGGAGGGCTAGACCTATTGAGAAATTGTGAGCCCAGGAAAATCCTGAGATAAACATCTTTATAAGAGAGCAGTGACAGTTTGCCATACATTTCCAGAATTTAAAGAGTTGTGGTTTGCTTTCTTTCTGTGCGAATTACGGAATTGGATGAGAGTGACAGAGTGATGACACCAGCTAAATGGAAGCATAATGCAGACAGTTACTGCAGACGCCGTATCACACTTCTGCCTACACATGCTGCCTGTAAGCCTCCTACAATTTAAACACTCAAGCTCTTCTTAACTAATGCAATGTAATTAATGATGCTAATTTTACCAATTGATCAGTGGCTTTCTGCTATGAATACTCATCCACATAGGAACATATTTTAAGTGGTAAATATATTTTATATATAATAATTATTTTGATAACTATAAGAATCATGAGGATTAAATTAATAAATTAGAGTGTGTTAACCCTCAAGACTTACTATTATTGTTTTTTAGTGGAAGGAAATAATATTCTGGGGGGAAACAGGTGATGCCATATTTCACCAAAACTTTAAATTCTTAGAGTATCTGGTTATCTGACTATTTTGTCAGTAGGGTTTTAGTTTATTATTGATATTGGGACGGGCAACATTTGTTAATTGACAGGATTTCCATTCATATCTAATCTCTCCATGTGCATAAATATGTCCTATATAGTTTCAAGTTAATAATGAAAAAAAAGATAAGATTCATCATATCAAAAGTTGGAGAGGAATAAATTGACAGTAAAACAAAATATTAAATTACAGTTTTTGTTTGCATAATGTTAAAAAAAAAGAACTTGTAGAAATGGCTCTAACTCTGTTTGATCTTACTCCTATACAAATAAGCATTTAATAATGTTAAACTTCAACTTAAATTTTTTAAAAATATATTTTATTGATTTTTTACAGAGAGGAAAGGAGAGGGATAGAGAGTTAGAAACATCGATGAGAGAGAAACATCAATCAGCTGCCTCCTGCACACTCCCTACTGGGGATATGCCTGTAACCAAGGTGCATGCCCTTCATTGGAATCAAACCTGGGACCCTTGAGTCCGCAGGTCAATGCTCTATCCACTGAGTCAAACCAGTTAGGGCATTTAACTTAATTTTTAAAAGGCTTCCATTGACATCAAAGACAATGAAGTAAATGAAATTTTGCTAAATATATGTTACACATTAATTTTCATTTTGTTTTAATTTTCCCAAGTTTAATTAAAAATATCATAAAGACACTTTAGGAGCAATTTTTAAGAAGGAGAAGCAACTAAAAATTTCACTAACAACAACAAAACACTGAAATATATCAGAATGAGTTTGTAAGTAAAATTGTTTTTAAACTCCCCATATTTTGTATTATCAAATTAAATATAATAAGGCTTTCACATTTTTCTTTTACATTTCTAAAACTTTCACATTGCAGATGAGGTACATAAGCCATTTTATAAATGAGCAACCTTTAGAACTTAAATCTTTAAGTTGTAATTTCTAAGCCAAACTAAAACACTAATTTTTGTTTAAACTGTGAATAAATCAATAAGGGCCCACAAGTCCTCTTTTTAGTTTTAGAAGCAGGGGAGATTAATTTGAATTTAAATAACAAAGGTTACCACAAAAGGAATAAGCTTTTAAATTATGAAATAGCTCTAGCTCTACAGTGGAAATCTTATTGCTTCCAATGAATAATTTTTTCATCAATGCACATTTATTCTGTTTTTATTTAAATACGTGACTTAATAAAATATACCTTAAATACTATGTTTCTTTAATCTGTGTTTAAACAACTTGCTGATATCTTTCAAAATTACCATTTTCTGGAATGCACAGTAGTGTATAATGAGAAAATGGTTATTCAGAGAAATTACAGACACATTTGTATCCTAACCTTAATGAGAGTTTATTGCCAGTCATCCATCGGGCTCAGTTTTGTTCAAACAATTATCTGACTGCTTTATTTATAGAACCCATGTGCCTGTTTTTGGCAAAGGGTTCTCATAAATTACTAAAATACAATAGCTCAAGAATAGACCTTGCTTCAAAAATGGATTCCAATTACAATGGAAGGAGAATAGTTAGGTGAAGATTTCAATTGCACCATTTGCTCCTGGGAAATCCATGGGACAGATTGAGAGGAACAAACAGCCATGACTGTGCATGGCTATTTTTCAGAATTAAAATCCCAAATGTAAAGGGGAATTTATAATAAAGAAAAATAGTCATTAAACCTAATTGTCATTAATCACTGAAAAAAGCACAGTAGTATATTTAGTAAATGTCCTAAAGCAGTACCCAGGCTGCCAGAGTTGAAAGAGAGGGAGAGGGAAACTGGGAAAGAGAGAGGGAGAGAGAAAGAAAATGAAAATATGCATTAATATCAATTCCAGGAGATGCAAAACAGGCTCTATAAAGACTCAGAATTATGTCGATATTTTACTATTTGGTCTCATATAACTTGCATGCACAATCATATACTCTGGGCCACACAGAACTTATTACTGAAACTTGAATGCCAATTAAAGTAGGAAATATGAAAACAAAGCCTGTAATTCATACACTGAGTGTCTGCTGTCAAGACTGCTTCTTAGGAAAGTTATAAAGCAAGTTCTGGCTTGTAAGAGGCTCTTAAAAATAGAAAGCATGCTTTGCAAATCATATTGGAAGGTCAGGCTAAAGAGGGTTTCATACAACATACACTTAACTGCATGTCTTTTTTAAAAATATAGTTTTATTGATTTCAGAGAGGAAGGGAGAGGGAGAGATAGAAGCATCAATGCTGAGAGAGAATCATTGATTGGCTGTCTCCTGCATGCCCCGATCTAGCCCACCACCCGAGTCTGTGCCCTGACCAGGAATCAAACCCTGACCTTCTGGTTCATAGGTCAATGCTCAACCACTGAGCAACACTGGCCAAATGATAAACCACTGAGCATGCCGGCCAGGCTTGCATGTCTTAATTGACTAACATGATTAGATTTTAGGATGATTCATAAATCTGTGATATTTTAAGTGGTGTCAGCTCATATTTGGTGATTTGTTACTGATCATTTCTTGTTGTCTTGCATACAGTTCCAGGTTCATTTATTTTTGCCTGGATTGGATTATAGGATTCAAGTTCTAAATGATACCACCTGTATCACAATAGTAGATTTTCTCCAATTTTTGTTTAATGATGCTTTCACCAATGTATTTATTTCTCTCTAATCTCATAGCTACATTACCCAGGTAAAGTTGTAGCCAGAACTTAAGACTCTAAATAATTGATTAGTATGGCAATACAATGGTAGAAAAATTCTTCTGTTAACATGGATAGAGCAGAAGTCATTGTCAATGGGAATATGAGCTTTTTATAGCATATTGTTATTATGCATATATAATTGAAGATTGACAGAAGTATGTGCAGCATGCTTATGTCAACCTTCTGACACAAGTCCTTCTTTATAATGGCATCGTGGTGCCATATATAGGCCTTTACAAAGGTGCTTAGTGGTTATAAATATTGTAGGGTAGCATGGTCAGTTTTTTATTAGCCCTGACAATTATTGAAAAGAACTGCTTCACAGGGGACACCACCCAGCCAGCCGCTCCTCTGCTCCTTGTGTTTACTGAATTTTCTATTGATTAAAACTGGGAGATGTGCTTTCTCAACAAATCTGACCTTTTCGGGTGAGTTCTTCTCCCAGGATGTGTCTGTATTGCCAGCTCCCTCACTTCCCAAATGTTTGCTCACATTACCTTTTAGGTGAACTTGCATCTTCCTATTCTCCTACCACCACCCCTGACCTCCCTATCCCATTTTACCTGCTGCTCCACTTTTCCTATTTTTTTAAAAAATGACGTATCCCTTTAAATAGGCCAGTTAGCTTAAGTACATATTATGCTTACTGCTTTTTTTGCTATCTCTCTCCCTCAAAGGAAGACTTTTTTGTTTTGTTTGGTATACCCTTTTATTCCAAATACCTTAGGAAAAAGCAACTGATCCATAATAAGTAATCATTAATATTTGCTGAATAAATGAAAAACATCAAAATCGATGTGCATTTTTAAATTTTTACTAGATGGAAGGGAAATTTTCCTCATACGCTTAGATCTTTAATTTGATTTATTCTCACCTTGAACAATCCTTTCATCTTTTATTTCATGTAGTTTCTTTTTTTTTTTAAATATATTTTATTGATATTTTACAGAGAGGTAGGGAGAGGGATAGAGAGCTAGAAACATCGATGAGAGAGAAACATCGATCAGCTGCCTCCTGCACACCTCCCACTGGGGATGTGCCCGCAACCAAGGTACATGCCCTTGACTGGAATCGAACCTGGGACCCTTCAGTCTGCAGGCCGACGCTCTATCCACTGAGCCAAACCGGTTTCAGCTCTCATGTGGTTTCTTATTAAAATGTTAAGGAAAATACACTTTGGATAGTGGATTTAGTCATTTTTATTGGTCCGTGCTATATTATTTAAAAACAAAACCAAAAGGCATCTTAGGGTACTTTTGTTCCTTTGGTGTCCCCCCAACCCTGTGCATTTAGCCCTTTATTGTGAGCTAGAGGCCCGATGCATGAAATGCATTCAAGAGTAGGCCTTCCTTCCCCAGGCTACCAGCACTGGCTTCCCTCTGGCACCCAGGACCCGGGTTGGCTTCCCTCCAGCCATCTGCAGGCACCTGGGACCCAGGCTTCCCTCCTGTCCCGGCTTCATCCAGAAGAACTTCCGGTCTAATTAGCATATTACCCTTTTATCATTATGGATAACTACTCTCAGTTAAACAATCCCTCAGCATCCACTAATAGTCACTGAGTTGCCCTCACATTCTTTGTAAAAATGAACGCTCAGTTAAAGACACAACTTTCTTTTATGGCACAATTTGTTGGCTCTTAAACTGGATCACTCTCTTTACCATTTGATATCCTCAACTGAGCAATTTATGACAGATTTTAAGGCCTACTGTCCGCTGCAAGCAGCAGGTTTTAAAAGCTCCATCATCATCATAAGTTTAATGAGTAAATAGCTGAAAGCTCAGCAGGTTGGTGGGGGAAGTGCTGGGGGTTTTATTCTCTGGCAGCCAGCTTGCTCTTGCTGTAATTAACAATGAAATTTTACATCTCTTGCCTTTTACTTGGAGACAGGGAAAGTGACTGGGATTATGGAGATAAATAAATTTACATTGTCACTTTATAAAGCATCCGTAGCTTCAGGAGCTCAATACACACAAAATTACTATAAGATGACAGTCTCGCCAGAAAGTAGTTTCAAAAATATTTAAAGCTCTAGGCTGAAGAATCAGGACATTGTAAGAATACAAAAAGGGGAAAAAGACATTTTGTTTTATCCTGTCCCTCCTTTCCTCCTGCTTAATTTTTTTTCTATCCATCTTCTTATAAAAAGATCAAAGATCTATCTAACTTGTCTCCCCGAGTGAATCTATTTCAGTCAATGTCACAGCCCACCTAATGTCACTGCTCACTCACTTTCCCACAGTGACAAAAGTTCCCTTCACACTGTTCTTCTCAGCTCTCCCTGTGGGCCCACAGCTGCATCCATCATCCTAGAAAATAATTTATTAAGAAAAGAAAGTGCTGGAGTTCTCTGAATGAGTCCTGCACAGTGAAGTTGATGCCACTGACAATTGGTCATGTTTATAGCAAGCTAATAGACCACAGGTCATCATTTTTAACCTTGTTCTTCCTCCAGAGCAGTGCATCTGGACACCTTGCTTTCCCCACCTGTGAGAGGTGATGCAGAATTCTCTGTCATCTTTCCGTTCATGGAATCTGAAGGTGCCATGAAGTCCAAACGCTCATGCCAGCTTTTTGAGTTGGTGGAAAATAAAAGAGAAAGAAAATTATTCGGAGTTAAGGATCTAAGATAATAGTAAACCATATAATTATTTTTATCTTTGATCATTCTTTCTTGGTTTAACTGTGCAAATATTCATACTGTTGGCATGCTATCAAGAAGTGATTGCTCTTCATCCTCAACCATTCTGCTATTGCAAATATATCTGAACCCTTTATCTGTGGATGAGAATAGTTGAAAGTGATATTAACTATCTTGTTTAAAAATTAGCAGTATTTTACACTGATTAAATAACCTGATTGATTAAGCAGACTGGCAGGTTTTATTTTACTTGTTTGTGTTATTGACAAAAGTATACACTTAGTTATGTGTGTGCATAAGTATTCATGTATAAACCCTGTAATAACTGAATCTTGGGTCCCCCCATAATTCCTATGTTGAAATTCTAATTCCCAAATGTGATAGTATTTGGAGTGAGGTCTTTGGGAGGTAGTCAGGTGGAGCCCTCATGAATGGTACTAGTGCCCCTTCAGAAATATTAAATAGAAATATTAGCAATCTATTGTACATATTTCTTATGGATGTACAAAACAACTTTATCCTATCTAATAAAAGAGTAATATGCAAATTGACCATCACTCCAAGACACAAGATGGCCGCCCCCATGTGGTCAAAGATGGCTGCCCCCATGTGGACACAAGATGGCTGCCACAAGATGGCCAGCAGGAGAGGGCAGTTGTGGGCAGTTGGGGGTGGCCAGGCTGGCAGAGGAGGGCAGTTGGGGGTGACCAGGCTGTCAGAGAAGGGCAGTTGGGGGAGACCAGGCCAGCAGGGGAGGGCAGTTGGGGGGGGGCAGGCCTGCAGGGGAGAGTAGTTGGAGGGGAGACCAGGCTTGCAGGAGAGGACAGTTGAGGGGGACCCAGGCCTGCAGGGGAGGGCAGTTGGGGAGGACCAGGCCTTCAGGAGAGGGCAGTTGTGGGGGGGGGCAGGCCTGCAGGGGAGGGCAGTTAGGGGTAACCAGACCAGGAGGGGAGGGCAGTTAGGGGTGACTAGACTGGCAGGGGAGGGCAGTTAGGGGTGACCAGGCTGGCAGGGGAGGGCAGTTAGGGGCAATTGGGCCAGCTGGGGAGCAGTTAGGCATCGATCAGGCTGGCAGTGGAGTGTTTAGAGGGTGATCAGGCTGGTAGGCAGAAGCGGTTAGGGGCAATCAGGCAGAGGCAGGCGAGCAGTTGGGAGCCAGCAGTCCTGGATTGTGAGAGGGATGTCCGACCGCCCATTTAGGCCTGATCCCACTCAAGGGTTCCCAGATGGGAGAGGGTGCAGGCTGGGCTGAGGGACACCCCCACCCCCGTGCACAAATTTCATGCACCGGGCCTCTAGTATTATATATTGTCAGTCTCTAACTATGTTAAATTTGAGTGTATGTGTTTGGGATGACCATCAAAGGACTCAAATGAATACATTCATTTTAGATTTTTATCAGATTCTATAATAAAATATTTTCTGGAAAGAATATTTGTCTGAGAATGAATTTTGAAATTATTGAAAATAAACTAGGTTTGATCAAGACAAAAGCTCCCGATCAAAGCATTGGATATAAGGTCATGAGTCTTTGGAATTTTGTGTGATCAGTGGCCGGGAAGGAATCTGGAGCTGAGTTGCATAGCTGAGCTGGATGACAACTACATGCTGCCTAAATACCTTCCACTTTCCCTCTTCTTCAAATGTCTTCTTCTTTGAAAGTATTTGAGAAAAAAATATGTTGCCTGTATCAGGCCCTGTTTCTTTGTTTTACTCGGATCTGAAGACAAAAGGTCAATTACCCCTGGGACTTTCCTGCTAATAGTCTGGAACATCTTCATTAATATTTGCCTTAAACCACTACTGTCTGCTGCCTCTCTCCTGTTGTCCTCAATCCATGTGTTATTTTTTCCTCCCTATTAATTCACAATACCTCCTGTACAAGGCTGCTGCAGATCAGATGTCACAGAAATCCACATTAACTCAAGGGAAATAAAAACCAAGAATACAAAAAACAGCAATAATTTAAAATTGCAGATGCTTATTGTAAGTGGTCCAGGAGTTTAATGGGAAAGAAAAATAATGTGAACACAGCAGTAGGAAAGGCACCTCTTTGCTGTTCCCTAGCTCCCAGGCTTAGCTCTCTATTTGCAGGTCTCCCAAGCTCGTTTTGCTCTTTCTTCCGCTTTAGAAAATTGTATCACCAACAATCCAATGGGGTTGTAGCACTTATAATCAAGGCTTTAAATATGTCTGTCTATCTATCTATCATCTATCTATCTATCTATCTATCTATCTATCTATCTATCTATCTATCATCTATCTCTCTATCAGCTATTTATCTATCTACCTATCTATCATCTATCTATCAATCACCTATTTATCTATCTATCTATCTATCTATCTATCTATCTATCTATCTATCTATCATCTACCTATATCTATCTTATCTATATCTAGCTAGATGGGTTGAGTGAAGCACTATTGTAAAGAAAGAAGTTCTAAAAGACAATATACCTTGTAAAGATAGTCCAGGCTTTCCATGGAGATATACATCTTACATTTTGTAAACAACAACTTAAATTCTCCTTCCCATGGCTTTTTGCCACCTAATCATGCACATTGTTGCTTAAGAAAAAGGGGCAGTTTATAATGCCTTTCAAAATAACCCAAGCTCCCCTCAGCTAACAGAGAATCAGCAAAGGATCTGAGCTTATTCTATTTCTTTATATAAGGCCAGATCTAATTCTTATCCAGGACTCTCCACCTAACAAATATTTCTGAAAATTGTAAGGAATCGGTGTACATATTTCTCTTTCCTTTGAATGGAATATCGTTGAGTGCCTCTTGCAGTTACATGACACAGTTGGAGAAATACTCCCACATGCTGCCATGGGAAATGCTCCTTTCCAATGAGATTTGGCTGCTGAAAGTTTGTGCAAGGATGAGAGTAAAAAGCCAGGCTCAGGGTCTGTCTCACCAAGAAAGCAGGTGACCTGGGATAGCAGTAGAGCCATTTAATCACTCAGGAAAGGAATGTTGCCATGTGGCTCTAAAACTCTGTGATCATTCTGAGACAGGCATGCAGGAGCAAGACTACTAATAGTAGCAGCTCAAACCAGTCTACCCTATCCATCAGCTATTGACTCAGCATGGGTCAGGACTATAGTCAGTGCCACACAATTAATTATCTGCAGAGCCAACATATATAAAGAATTGGTGAAGAAACATTTTGCACATATGGTAACGGTGTCTAATAAATAGAAAGGATACTACCCCCTCTAAACACACTAGCCAATGCTAGACAATAGATCCCCACTTTCCAGTTTTCTAAAAGGTAGTTGTTGTTATTGTTTTTAATTACATAAAAACTCTCAGTTAAACATACCTACACAAATATTGGTGCAAAAATGTTCATAGTAGTTTTATTAGCCTAAAACTGGAAACCTCCCAAAAGTTAATCAATATTTGAATGGATAAATTAGATAAAATAAATTGAATGGATATTATTAGCACAATGAAATACATACAGCAATAAGGAGCTAATGACTCATATACTCAATGACATGGAAAATTTTGAATCATTATGCCGAGATAAAGAAACCAGAAACAAATTAATACCTACTTATAATACCATTGATATACAATTTAGCAAAGATGAGTCTTATCCATAGTGACAGTATCTAGGTCAGTGGTTGCCTGTGGTCAGGGGCTGGGAGGATGGAGGACTGGAGAATTTCTAAATCTACTTAAACGTATTCTGCTTTTTATACTCACATTTTTTAGTCTAAACATATTTCCCCATTATAAGAATATTAAAATAAACAGAAACTTTCTTTTTAAGCTTTTATCCTACTTTGGTTCTTGGCTTCTTCTGTGCAAATGTATTTATGTTTAAACAGTTAAACATTAACTGTTTCTGCTTCCATTATTCATCCCATCTCTTACATTCTAAGTTAAGGTTCATCCCTACTCTTTAATTGCAACTTACTCAAAGAAAAAAATCAGCCAGCACCTCCTATGATTCTCAATGTTTCCAGTAACTGCCCCCTTTTTTTCCCTTCTCTTTAGAATGTTGTCTGTTCTTAAGATTTCTGGCTCTGACTTCTAGTTCCTTTTTATGACTGCTATCACCTTTCTGTGATCTCTTCAAACACCTCCCTGAATCCAGAATTATTTGATAAGTTTTCTTTCTCATGCTTTTTTCAATACTTCTGGGCTAACGCTTTCTAAATATGTATCTCTCACTTATGTTTTAGTTTGTCTAACTGGTAAAATGTGGTATCCTGACATTGTATACAAACTCAGCATGTGTCAAATTTAACACACTCTATCTTTTACCCAAGACCCTTTGAACCCCAAATTTAAACTTTGGCATATAATTCAACTCCTCCCTTGCACATATTATGCAACTAATTTTAGTGAAATATTAGGATTTTTATTTGAATGTGTCTCTCACATAGACCATATTTCTTTAATTGTTCCAGTAAACAGTACACCTTTACAATTAGCCTTAATCATTGTAATAGTGTTCCATTCTTATTTTCTCTAATGTACCCTATACATTGCTGCTAAGTAATAATATCAGTAAAGCTCAACTCAGTTTCCTTCTTTGATCTGTTGCCAGTTTTGAATTAAAATTTCATATTAATCAAGAAAAAACAACTAAACAATTATTTATTAAGAACTGGAAAACAGCAAGCAGGAGCTGAAGGCCAGGCATATACAGATAAAAAAGCATGCCCAGTATCCTTATTCTAACATTAAACAAGCGTCTACTTTCATTTCAACCAGCACTTTTTGTCACTGTTATTTCCCACAGACTGCTTTCAAGCACCCTTTGCTAAACACATTGGAAGAATTTTGCTCAGAGCTTACTCAAATTTATATTTTTGCTGAGATTGTTCTCACTTTCTGGAATGATGATCACAATTATAAGCATAAAAATTCTAAGTATCATTCATAGAGCGCATACTATAGGCCATTCATTGGTAGCATTTGTACCCATGATTTCATTTCACCTTCACTGCTGTACTATGAGGTCGGATTTGTTTTGTGCATTTTACAGATGCAGAAATGGAACCTCAGAGATGTTGTATAACTTGCTATAGTCACACAAGTAGTTAAATCGATCTAGTTGGTCACATGAAAAACCTTCACACTTTTCACTGTGAAATACTGCCCCATGTGTAGTATGTCCCCCTTTCTAGCTTGCTCATACATGTGCTTATCTGACTCATCCTTCCTACAACTTACTTTAAAAAAATATTTGCTCTTTTCAAGTTGGAACTTATTATTCCTCCTCATCCCAAGTAGGTTTTGCAATTTAAACTTATTTTTTTTCACTTGTCACTTAAAGTCTTACATTCTGGTTATCTGTGCATAAGCTGTTGTCTCTGTAAGCTGCTACCTAACAACTTAAGGACAATGTTATCCTTCATGTATCTTAAAATGCACATTTACACAAAGAAGGTAGAAAATATTTATATTCGGATGTGCAAATGTGCATATTTCTGGCTTACTAGAACATATTTAGAAAACTTACTTGAGAAAAAAGTGAAACACAGTCTTAACTGCTTGTGTTCAGAAGTAGTTATTGTTGGTAAATACTAAGGCCTCCTCTAAATTTCAAGAAGTGTGGTTCTCAGTGCCAGAGAAGGTTAAATGAGAAAAAATCCCCTGTGAGAGATTATCTTGGAAGAAGAGGTATAAATATGTAAAAATAATGAGACTGTTCTGTTTCATTTCTATTGATAATCTTTTATCATAATATTTAGTTCATATTTCCAGTGAAGTGTATGTACTTATAGGAGGATATATTTACTTATCCTGAAGGATCATGTGTTAACAAATAATTGGGTGATACTTTTTTCGTTTGTCATCTGTGTGAAATAAAAGAGATATTTTTAAATGTAAAAAAACAACACATATTATTTAAAAAAAATAACTTTCTATCTTACATGTTGTGTGATTGACAATAACAAGTCTCTTTGCTATGTAAATTTGTCAATTGAAGAATAGAGTGCATTATCTTATTGAGTATCATTATGCACCCTGAGCATCTATTATCCATATTAATTCCAAGTTCAACCTCCACCTTGTCCTTTTCCTCTTCTAATTGGCAGTGGGGAAATCATTTCTGGTCAAGATCAGAGGCTCATCTGCCTATCTAACCTTGAACATCAATCTAACAAAAGAGCAGATGCTATTAGCATTGGAGTCATGGCTGATACATGCAAAGGTCCAATAAAGAGCAACAATGCACTTTGGTGCCTGCATCAGTCTTTGGCACCCCAAAAACTAAGTGTAATGAGCAGTAGGTCACAACCTATAGCTTTCATAAAATAACCCCATAAGGATAGCATATTAAACATACAGAATGGTAATGTCAGGTCATTATATCAGGCATTTTCTGAGTCAAAAAGTGTCACTGTATATCTAATTCTACTTGTAAACCAGGATTCAGACATACAGTCACTGCTTATATTGCCTTCATAACATCTCATTCAATGTTCTTCCCAGGGTTGCATACAACACTACTGCCTCCTATGCTGCAAGACACCCTCCAATAACATAAACTTACCAATTCTGAGACTCATTTGCATAACCAAATATTCTGTAAGTATGTGGATGCATTTGAAGTTTTAGAGTGCATTGCGAAAGACATGGATATTGCTAACTTTAAGGACTTGAGGGGAAGAAATATAAGAATTTGGCCCTTGACGGTTTGGCTGAGTGGATAGAGCCTCAGCCTGTGGATTAAGGGTCCCGAGTTTGATTCCGATGAGGGGGTGAAGGGCACATGCCAGGGTTGTGGGCTCAATCCCCAGTAGGGGGTGTGGAGGAGTCAGTAGATCAATGATTCTCTCTCATCATTAATGTTTCTATCTCTATCTCCCTCTCCCTTCCTCTCTGAAATTATATATATATATGTGTGTGTGTGTGTGTGTGTGTGTGTGTGTGTGTGTATATATGTGTGTGTGTGTGTGTATATATATATGTGTGTGTGTATATATATATATACATATATGTGTGTGTGTGTGTGTGTGTATATATATATATATATATATATATATATATATATGTATATAAAGAATTTGGTTAGTATTCTGCAATTCAAAAAAACACTAAAGTCATTTTTTAATTCATGTATTTAATCATATTTTTCCTGAAATTCTTTTTCATTTAATTATTTCTTTTTTTAACCTACTTTTCTCTTTCACTTGTTCTAGACATCTCTCTCCCTTTTTGTAGTTTTCCCTTCATATGAGCTTATTTGAAACAGCCCCGTGCAGCTGTTAATGATAGGCTTAGAAATACTCTTTGTGAAGTGCTATGACTATACAACACCCTGCCCACATAAAAACACGGTGAGAGTTTTTAATCCGTGTCTGTAAAATTAGCCAGAAGTCTCCCTTTTAACACATGTTCTTTTGTTCGTTCTCTGTTTGATTGCATTTTGTTTTTCCCATGGCTCATTTTCTAACACTGGACTGAATCAATGTGTAGGGAACATTAGGCAACCTGTTTAACAGCCTTTTGATATGGCACTGGGGATAATACCAAAAGTGGTCATTTTCTTTGAGATCTTGACAATTAGCAGTTTGGCACTTGCGAAACCTTTCATCAGCCTTTTGTGATGCAGTTGCCACTTCTGCAAGCTGCTGAGGTGGAGGCAGGGGTGGGCCTGAAGACAGGAGAGACCTCAGCTCTTCACTAATAGAGTAATTGCCTACTTTATAAATAGAAAAAATGCTAAAATGCATCACATCTATACAACAAATAAATGCTCAATTGCAAAGAACATGACATTTGTTTAGCACACTTTTTCTTGATAGAATTGTTTTTTATATTTTGTCAAAAGTATATATGAACTATTTATAGGCACGATAAAGTGATGATTTGACACAATTTGCACTACCTCGACATGGGTGCACCAATGCCCTCCCCAGGATGTATAGACTTTCTGTCATTCTTTTCATCGCAAACCAAAGGAAGATGTGAGGCAGCCTGGAGCTTTTTCTTAGTGCCTCATAACACCTAACAGTAGAAAATGAGGTGCATGGCAGAGCACACTAGTTTTTATGTGTCTGAAGGATGGACGGAAGGGCCACGTAGAGAGCTGATGGCTCCAGGTTGCCTGTGATCTCCAGTCCCTGCGACCTGAAGGCTGAGTGCATTTCCCTAAGTGCTGCACTCAGCACCAAGGAGCAGCGTGCAGTCTGCGGAGAGTGAAATCCATTACTGTAATGTAGATAAATAAATGCCCACTTTATATACTCAGGCCTCTGTATACTTTAATTCTGTATGTGCTTTATTTAAACCCTTGGTATCTTTTACTTAAAAAAATAAAACTAATGTGAGTTTTGGAAAAAAATAAGTTGATAATATGAAGGCAGCTTGTAGAATTTATTTTCCCCAAACTGAATTAAATAAGCAAACATTTTTTTTTGTTTTAGTTAAATATGTCAATAAAATCTGAAATAGAGAAAGGTGCAGCTTCTCACCCCAGAATTCAACAAGTATCATCCAGACTCATTTTGGAATAAATTAAAAGGAGATTCAAGAAGTCAGCATAGGACTTTTCTTGGCAGCAGAGATTGTAGTCTGTCAGGAAGTGAGGAGAGCATCTCGAAACCTCACCGATGCGCTTGGACTGAGGAGAGAGGCCAGGCCTGCTGGCAGCCAGGGGAGAGACTGGGCATGGTTCACTTGGAACCCATCTCAACAGGAGAACATCGGAGCCTCAAGTCCAGAATGGACAAATGGTGGAGTGTTTCCCCTTAGATATTGTTATCAGAAACGGAATAAAGTCCAAGATAAGCCACTTGATAACTGGGGCTGAGTGAAAACAGAAAAAGATGGATGAAGAGGATAACGCAAAACAACAACAGAAAAATTGTATGGCTTTATCAAAACTCAAATCTTGAAAATATAAATATTTCGAAAAAAAATTGCCCACACATATGGAAGCAGGAATACATATAAACCTCATATAGGAACAAACAAGTCACCCTATTAAACACTCTTGTGTGTTTTTTTCTTCTTTGTTTATGTTTTTTTTTTTTTTAAATTCAGATGGAAAGACTGCAGTAATAAAGTTACTTACAGCGGCTTCAGGGGGCCATATTTTATTTACCTCCTTAGCACATATATCCAATTTTAAATTCTTGCTATTTTTATCTTTGTAAATACTTTTGTTGTGGTTGTTCAAATGCAAATTTGTATCCACTTTAATAGGACTTTATTAGCATACTTTACTTGGAAAATAATATCAATGTTTAACCACGTAAATTGGTAAGCTCCTAGCAACCCAGGGACTCCGATGTGTTTTTGAAGTTATAGCCATTTTAAAATTAGCATGTACAGCACATTTCTGTTTTTCCCTTATAAATATTAGCTCTACTTTGTGTGAGGGAATAAAAGAGATAATCAAGGCATCAGTAACTGCTAGAGATTGGTAGTCACTTTGGCTATGAAGACATAAAGTACTATGACAAGAACTCTAGCTTGTACATTCAAAGTCAAGTTATTTCATTGCCGCTTAGGAAATGAAAATATGTACTTTTAACAATAAAGATTAAAAAAAGAAATGGAGGTTTTAGCACTGTTCTTCAGTGATATGAATACATTGAAGGCAAAAATAATCTCAGTGCTCACAACTTCATTCCAAGAAGAGAGGATTTGAAATTGAGCAAGATTTAGTAATTGCCTTCCTCCCAAAATCCAGAACTACAGTTAATGCACGTGAGCTTTACTCTGTCTGTGCTTACTCTCTTGATTAGACACCCATAAGACATATAGTAGCAGTCTCATTCTGTCTTCTCATTCACATTGCTCTTTTTCTTATCATCTTCACTGGGCACACTCTCACTCCCCAAAACAGAACATTTGGTTGCGGACTAAAGGCCAAGACTACTTGACACCCAATTTCCCCCTCACCGAATATACAGCCTCTTCTTTTTTTTTTTTTTTTTTTTGGGGGGGGGGGGGAATGAACTTTTTTTTTTTTAAATATATTTTATTGATATTTTACAGAGAGGAAGGGAGAGGGATAGAGAGCTAGAAACATCGATAAGAGAGAAACATCGATCAGCTGCCTCCTGCACACCTCCCACTGGGGATGTGCCCGCAACCAAGGTACATGCCCTTGACCGGAATCGAACCCGGGACGCTTCAGTCCGCAGGCCGACGGTCTATCCACTGAGCCAAACCGGTTTCGGCCAGCCTCTTCTTATTGTAGTGGGAAAAGCAATTAAGGATGATTGGAGTATTATATTTCTTTTTTGTAATATTTTTTACTGTTTAAAATATTACATATATTAGTACATATATCTTCTTTTTTTTCCCCCATTGACCTTCCCCCAGCCTCCCCTACCCCCTGTCGCATGCCCTCATCCCACCCGCCCCCCCAGTGTCTTGTGTCCATTGGTGTGCTTATATGCATGCATACAAGTCCTTTGGTTGATCTATTTCCCTCCCTCCCCAACACTCCCCAGCCTTCCTGCTGTAATTTGACAGTCTGTTCGGTGCTTTACTGCCTCTGTATCTATCTTTTTATTCATCAGGTTATAATGTTCTTTATTTTCCATAAATGAGTGAGATCATGTGGTATTTTTCTTTCATTGCCTGCCTTATTTCACTTAACATAATGCTCTCCAGGTCCATCCATGCTGCTGCAAATGGTAAGAATTCCTTTTTTTTTATAGCAGCGTAGTATTCCATTGTGTAGATGTACCATAGTTTTCTAATCCACTCATCTGCTGATGGGCATTTAGGCTGTTTCCAAATCTTAGCTATGGTGAATTGTGCCGCTATGAACATAGGGGTGCATATATCCTTTCTGATTGGTGTTTCTAGTTTCTTGGGATATATTCCTAGAAGTGGGATTACTAGGTCAAATGGGAGCTCCATTTTTAGTTTTTTGAGGAAACTCCATACTGTTCTCCACAGTGGCTGCACCAGTCTGCATTCCCACCAGCAGTGCACGAGGGTTCCTTTTTCTCCGCATCCTCGCCAGCACTTGTCGTTTGTTGATTTGTTGCAAAAAATGAAACTAGACCACCAACTTACACCGTACACAAAAATTAACTCAAAATGGATACAGGACTTAAACATAAGACGGGAAACCATAAAAATACTAGAGGAATCCATAGACAGGGAAATCTCAGACATATGCCGAAGCAATTTCTTCACCGATACTGCTCCTAGGGCAAAGGAAGCTAAAGAGAAAATAAACAAATGGGACAACATCAAAATAAAAAGCTTTTGCACAGCGAAAGAAACCATCAACAAAACAACAAGAAAGCCCACTGCTGCCGAAACCGGTTTGGCTCAGTGGATAGAGCGTCGGCCTGTGGACTGAAGGGTCCCGGGTTCGATTCCGGTCAAGGGCATGTACCTTGGTTGCGGGCACATCCCCAGTGGGAGGTGTGCAGGAGGCAGCTGATCGATGTTTCTCTCTCATCGATGTTTCTAGCTCTCTATCCCTCTCCCTTCCTCTCTGTAAAATATCAATAAAATATATTAAAAAAAAAAAAGAAAGCCCACTGTATGGGAGAACATATTTGCAAATGTTATCACTGATAAAGGTTTAATCTCCAACATCTACAGGGAACTTATACAACTTAATAAAAGGAAGATAAATGATCCAATAAAAAAAATGGGCAACGGACCTGAATAGAATCATTTCGAAAGAAGACAGAAGGAAGGCCAAGAGACATATGAAAACATGCTCAGAGTCACTAATTATCTGAGAGATGCAAATCAAAACGACAATGCGGTACCATCTCACACCTGTCAGAATGGCTATCATCAACAAATCAACAAATGACAAGTGGAGTATTACATTTCTTAAAGAAGTTGCATATGACATGTTCTGAGATAATAATGTAATAGAGGGTGAAGAAGAAGATTAATACAAAGTCAATGGAAGTTTGTGGATAAGGGAGAGAAAGAATATTGTTTAGAAGTATAATGGTGGGAGTTCCTTGACATTTTAGGATCCTAGAGAATAAGAAGGGAAGAAATTAAAAAAAAAAAAAAACAACTACCTATAATTTTTGAGAGGTATATTAGTACAGTTAATGTACTCTTTGAGACTCTGAAGTCACTTTCTAATTTTTTTTTTCATTTTTCAATGCATTTTTATCAGGAGGCCTCTGCAATGCTTTAATTGTGAAGTGGTATATGTTGGTGTAGGTCAGAATCACAAGAGGTAATTGTGACTTGTCTTGAAATGGTGATTGTAGAAATCAAGTTAATAAATGGGTCTAAAAGACAGAGAGGCTAAGTCAGCAGTCTGGGTGTTAGACTGGAATTGTATTTGGTAGGAGAGAAAGTGGGAAAGAATGATTCACTTAAGCTTAATTTAAGTGGCGTCTGCACTGTGCAGCTACTGAGATGTAGGTACCATTCGCATGAATAGGAATCGGTACAGAGGACAGTTTGAATTTTAAAACTCAATAATTTGTTTTTAAACATTGTGCTATTTTGTGATTTTATATCTAAGTACATGTACTAAATAACTTGACTATGTTTCTTAGGAGAGAATTGAAAAAGCTACAGGGAAAAAAGAAACAAAAATAAAGAAAAAGCTATAGGATAATGGCTTGTTTTTACACGATTCTGAGTGTTGGGGTCCCTGATATCAATAATTGTTTCACTATTTCACAATTATATATATATAAAACTCTGGACAATTCATTTATATTACTAGTGCTGCTATTTTTCTATCTACTAGATAGGGTGATTATGGTACTTAAACTTTTAAAATCATAAAAATTATGTGATGCAATATGTATAAAATTAGGTATATAAAATACTCAATAAAGGGAAATCACTGTTATTGGCATTAATATCATCATCACTGTTACACTCATTAGTGTGCATATGTGTCTACCTTTCATGCTGTAACCTCCTCAAGATCAGGAGTTTTGTCTCATTTTTCATTGTTTTTCTAATGTAGCCCAGCACTTAAGGACTCATTAACATTTATGAATTTAAAGCGAATGGCATTTCCACTCATTGGATCAGAACTGTGTTATGTCCAGCTTTTTAAATGAAGGGCTAATCATCTGTAACAATGATATACTTAGGGAATAGAATAGTCCTTGGATCCCGAGGCACACATTCCAGAAGTTGATTTTATGTTCTCATTCATTAGGATTTTATATATTATTTAGGTTACTTAAAATAAATAAGCTCCATAGAAGCTGTCTCTGTGTCTTAAACTTCTTTCATATTCTTCAAAGCTACTATAAAATAATTCAGATTATACCTGAAGCTCAATAAACATTTCATAGAATTGTAGCCCCTGAACCTTGACATGATAATTAGGGTGATGAGCTAGTGGTACAGGGAGGCTGCCTGCCTTGAGTGAGTTTACCAAGTGCAGCAAGGCAGACACAAGCCTAGAGTAACTCCTTTCTCTCATTCCACCATAACATTGTTTCTTTTCACTTATTTCTTTACAAAAAAAGAAAAAAAATCACAAAAAGCAATCAAGTCTTAGGTAGCAGTAATGCTGGAAAAATCCAAGAGCATCAAAAGTGAGTGTTTGTAGGGGCTCCAGGAAAGCTGAATGAAGATGATGTCCAACTCCGTGTCAGTCACCCATTGCTGCTGTAACAAATCACCCCAAGTGTATTGGCTTACAACAACACTCATTTATTACCTCCCAGATGTGTAGAACAGAAGTCCAACATGGCATAGCAGATGCTTTGCTTAAGGCATCACTGGGCTAAAAGGTATTAGCTAGGGTGACACTTTCCATGGGCTCAAATTCTCTTCCTAAACTCACTGGGTGTTAGTAGAGTTCCGTTATAGGACTGATGTCCCCATTTCCTTAACACTGGCTCCCCTTTCATCTTAATGCCCCAAATGGTATGAACTCTCCTGATGCTTTGAGTCTGACTAACCCCACTGCCATATCTTTTAAACTTCCTTTTCTGCATAATGAGAAAGATCTGAGTTTAAGGGCTCACATGATTAGATTGGCCCTGCCCCTATAATCCAGTGTAATTTTCTTAATTTTAAAGTTTACTGATTAGTAACTTGGTCACATCTGCAAAATCACTGCCAAAGGTTACAAATACAATAAAAAGCAAATGGTGCCAGCCTTGCTTTCAAATTTGCTGCATTTTCAATTGGTTAAACCAGTGGTCGGCAAATTCATTAGTCAACAGAGCCAAATACCAACAGGTCGACAACTGAAATTTCTTTTGAGAGCCAAATTTTTTAAACTTAAACTTCTTCTAATGCCACTTCTTCAAAATAGACTCGCCCAGGCCGTGGTATTTTGTGGAAGAGCCACACTCAAGGGGCCAAAGAGCCACATGTGGCTCACGAGCCGCAGTTTGCCGACCACGGGGTTAAAAAATCAAAGGCAAACATTTGTCATCCTAATATTGTAGCCAATGTATAGAAATTAAACAGGCTATTTTATGAACAGAAGATACAAACAGAAATACAGCCAATGTGGGGGAAAATGGTCCCGTGAAGCAGTTACCTTATAATGTAGATTCTGATCTTATTACCATATAAATTTTTTAAACTGAGTAGAACTATATACTTGTAACTATGTAAATGTTCTAAACCATTGAGAATATATTCTATTTTGGTATCTATTTGAATAACTGCTTCTTTGGTCATCATTTTATTTTAATATTAAAATAACCACGATTGCCCTTTATTGAAAGTTCACTGCATGCCATGGACAGTGCTGATATCTTTGCATATGTTCTCTCACAACAACACTATAAACTGAAAATATCTAGTAAAGTGTCTCTTTAACAGAAATGGATGTTTATGGAGATTTCCTAAGAAATGGCAAAAATAAAACAAAAATCTTGCATGATGTTACAGAGATAAAAAGTTAGAGTGGGTAATTAAATTCAGGTTTTTACCTCAAAACTTGGCTTTGACCATTAAACTGTGTGCTTACATGACACTTGGCTAATTATCTTGTAAATACTTTGATCAAGTTTTGCTGAGCTTGGAGATCTACATCATCTTAGTACTTGAAAGTTTTTAAATATAATTGATAGTTGAAGGAGGGGGGAAAGACCATGATAGATCATATAATTAATCTAGATTACAAAATATTTAAGAGTAAGGTTTACATAACTCTATTGATCTATTTATTTAAGTTTGTTTCAATCAGTGACTCATATCATCATCCAATTAGAAAGTGTAACTGAATCCATACCTTCTTGTGTCTTGTAAGAGTAGTCAAAACTGATAAATGTGATGAAGAGAAATGTTTGAGTGTGTGTGCATAAACATATGAGTGCATTTTATATATATATATATATATATATATATATATATATATATATCCTTTTTGAAATGAAAAACTAGATTCTTGTCCAGAGGAAAAAGCCTCCCAGGCCTATAAAAATTTATCACATCAGAGTGTCTTTTAGTAAAAGCTAGGCAACGTAATTTGATCTAGTTGGAGTCTTGTGGTTTGTTTTTGTTTTTTCAAAAAGATTCTATATGTATATTTAATATTCTTTTCAAATCATCAGAAAAAATAAATAGCGGGGGGGGAGTTAATTTACCTTAGTCTGGAATAATCTCTCAATAAATTAATATGTTGTTTTATAATTTTATGGGGAATAATCTAAAGAAAAAAAGTAAATAATATAAATATTATTAAATTATTTTTACATCTCATTATAAATTTAAAATGAAATATTTGTAATCCAGTCACTTACATGTATGTTTCCATAGCCAAAATCATTTATTTCAAGTAGTTCCTTAATATAATTATAGTACTTGTGGTGTGTTTATGTATTTCAAGTTCTACATATATTTGATGGCTTTAGAGAAACTTTTTCTGTTTCTGATAGGTGGGTATAAAGCTTCCAATGGCAGTTCATCTTTCAGCTAGTAAGAGCCTGAAGGTATTATTGACAGTACATAAGCAAGATGTGTATTAACAAAAATGACTTTTGGGGTAGCAAAATTATCATGTAAAGTGTTGGAAAATATGAAGCATCTCTTGACCAAAATTGAGGACAGATGGTAAATAAGTATATTATACAAAAGTGCAACTGCACAGGGAATATTTAAGTGGGCAGAATGTGATTATGTAAATGAAAAATTCACTTGTAACTAAGAGTACTGAGTACATAGTGATACTCAAATTGCATTATTCAACTAAGTATAGAGTTGTTCCTGGATTATGATGATAGGCTAAAGGATTGGTCTCTGTAAAAATGGAAAAACATCTATATTTAATCATATTCCTCTTACCTAAACTTTTAATATTTTATTTTTTTGTAGAATAAAGCATGACTTTTGAAAGCATATCTCTTTTTTCTATAACCTCTTTCTATCAATGTTTTGATAAGTGCATACACATTTGGTCATAACATGAATGTTACCTGAACAGTGGTATTGCTTGAAAAGAGATCACAGGAAGGGGACAATGGGTAACTAATTACATCACCTGCTGCAATATTGTGATTTCTGAGAAATATATATTTGGTCATTTATGTGATCAAATTACATGTTTCATATATAATTGGTCTTCTTCCACAGTTCTAGACTCATGGTTAGTCAAACCCTTGGCATTCCTTGTGTTGAGAGACACAAAGATGTCTCTTGTTATGTTGATGTGTTGACTTTTGGACTACACCTAAGGATGGAGCTGGATGTCAAGAGAAACAACCTTGTGATTAGAGGGTTGGAACTTAGATTTTCACCCCCAGACCTCCAGGGAAGACAGAGTCCTCAAATTTAAATAAATTGCTAGAAGCCAGTGTTTTAATCAATAATATCTATGTAATGAACCCTCCATAAAAACCTAAAAGGATATAGGGACAGTGGGTTTCTGACAGGGCATGGAAGTTCTGAACCCCTTCCCACATACCTTGCCCCATTCATTTCTTCCATCTGTCTGTTCCTGAGTCAAATCCCTTTATGATAAACTGTTAAACTCTTTTTTTCATATTTTTATTGCTTTCAGATAAGAAGGGAGAGGGAGAGAAAGATAGAAACATCAATGATGAGAAAGAACCATCGATTGGCTGTCTCCTGCATGTCCCACACTGGGGATCGAGCCCACAGCCATAGCCTGTGCCCTGACCAGGAATCAAACCCTGACCTCTTTGTTCCTAGGTCAACACTCAACCACAGAGCCACACTGGATAGACAATAAAATACTAACCTAATAAGTATAATGTTTCTCTGAGATATGTGACACCCTTTAGTAAATTAAATAAACCCACAGAGGGTTTTGTTGGGACCTCTTATCTATATCCAGTGGGTCAGAAGCACAGGTTTGACTGGTGTCTGAAGTGTGTGTGAGGGTAAGGTCTTGAAGGACTAAACCCTTAACCTGTGGGATCTGATGTCATCTCTGGATAAATAGTGTCAGAATAAAGTTGAATTATAGTATACTCAGCTAGTCTCCCAGAATTGCTTGGTGGTATGGGGGAAATCCCCTTAAGAAGTCAGAATTAGTCACAGTACCAGATCACCCGCTCATTCAAGAAAATAGTAGGAATATAATGATTTAGGAAACATTCTGAGTATTCAGATCATGTGATCTAATTGAGTAATTATTTTAACTATCTGTGATGAATTCATGGCTGTACACATTTTTAATCTAAGGAGTCCCTTCTAATGTCTTCCATAAATAAAATATGCTTGTTTTTTTATGTAGGCACAGATTCAAACATTCAGAGTTCAGAGGGTTTCCAGTGTTTTTTATCTTGGTTATTGGTAAAAAAAAACTGTGAGATTTTACCCTGCTTGCAAGCTGACAAATTAGCCTGCCAAAGTTTCAGGGGTGCTGGTGGAAGGCATGGGACTCATGGTCAGAGACAATGTACTTAATTACTCACAGTGACAGCAGTATTCTGTGTTACAGCATTTTCTTGTGCCATTCCCTGAACCTTGAATCCCATAAGGTGATTTGAAAAGAACCAAGTGTCATCTGCATACATAGTGAGTTGATTGACAGAAGAGGGCCCCTGAACTTGGAAATTTGAATCATTTATAATGGGAAGTAAGGGTGCTTGACTTGCTCTGGAGGCAGATATAATCTCTATCTCCCAAGACTGTAAGTAGATCTCCCCTCTGCTCCAGAGAAATAACCCATGTCTATCTTCCATTCTTGAAAAGATAATCTAAAAGGGCCTCATTTAGAAGATCTACAGAAAAATGGGAGGTGCATGGACAGTTATATTCCTCAAGTGAAATATCATAAACAGTAGTATGAAGTATGATAATCAGTCCCTTGCAAAGTAGGCAATGTTTTCACACATTTTAATGATGGTTATCTCTATCAGTATTTGACTCAAAATAGCCTGTTTATTGCCTGGTAAAATTTTTAAATTTGTTTAAATTATGCGTTCTAAAATCTAGAAGTAAGTCTCTCAAGTTTGTGATGTGGTTTTAATTTAAAAAATAATATAGTACCAGTGTTCAAATTTTCATTTTCTTCAGGGAGTTACTAAATAAACATTGATAAATACTTCAGATCCTCTCCAAATTTATTATGAACATGTTCTGACATAAGACATTAAAGAGAAGGCTTTTGCCACCTGTCATCATTTGTCACTCAGGGTGACATTTCTCTGGCAATGAAATCACTTCATCACTCTGTTGGAATCTGGGCTTGTGTTGCCCACATGACAAGGCTCTAGCTACATTGTTCTCTCTATCAGACCCCAGGCATATAAAACTGAGGTGATCATGTGCTTCAGGTCATGGCTAACTAGCATCTTGGCCATTGTAATACCTCTCATTCTTTATGATGTCCTTTTGTCTCTCTTCCATGCCTCCACCTGTTTAGAAACAATTATTCAAGAGTATATGTGTCCTTCCAATCCATTTTCCATACTCTGCCTTAGATAGTGTCACAGAAATAGTGGTGTCATTTGTTTATTTCTAAATCGTATATTGCAGACATTATTTTTGTTCAAAACTTTTCTGTTTCCTGATTTTTCACTCAACATTATGGTTTTGAGGTCTATTTGTGTCGCTACATGTAAATCTAGTTCATTACTTCTGATTGCTTTATAGTATTTCATCTTATGCCTGTGCAGATTTTATATCCTTACTGCTGTAGTGATACACAGCTATGTATCACTTCTATTAGTTACCCACAAACAATGCAGTGATAAAATTCTTCATGACCATCACCTTATGGACCCATGGGAAAACAGGTCATCATATTATGTATACACATTAATTAAAGATAATTATTTAATAATTACTAATTAAGAATGAGTACCCTTTACAATATCACTTGCTCTCTTACATATTTTTATTATGTGTTATTATGAATTTCTTGTGAATATTTTTATATATCATAGTTCTTTAATATAATTTTATTTTATTCTACTGAGGTAATTAAATTTTCCATTTTGGTGTCACATGGGATTCAGGCTCCTCGCATTGAAGTTAGTCTGGTGCCTATTGATTTAATCAAATTATTAAACCTCTGAAGAAGATCTGTTTCAAAGAGAGTAGAAATGTGGTTCTGTGTCATGTCCTACAGGCAATCTTTGACATACTTCATGCACTTGGACTAGGCTTGCAGAAAGCTGAGACTCAGGAGAACGGGAAGATAGAAGGAAATGAAGAAACCAGGACTACAAAAGTCCAAGTCCAGGGGATATAAGATAAAACAAAACAAAACAAAACAAAAAACAGTTGCCTTTCCTACCATCTGACTGGTGCCAGAAGGCTCACCTATGAGATCTTAGTCTTCTCATTTCAGGATTGTATTTCTGCTGAAATGCATATAATTTCAATAGTCAGGTCTTCATACACTATATGAAATTGGTACTACTGTGTGATTACACATGGAGGAGTAGGAAAGAGATGCATATGCATAAAATAATTATCTACTGGATACATAGTATCTTTTAGTGCATCCTTTTCTGGTGCTTGAACAGCTCTTGGACTTTTTACCAATTAGGACCAATGGAGATGTGGAGCCCTTAGACAGGCAGGCTGAACCTCACTGTGTCTCAGTTTCCTCCTCTGTAAAATATGAATGATAAAAAGCAAGCGTTTTTGTAAGCATTAAATGCTAGTAACAAAGTTTTTAGAAGTGTGCCCAGAATATAGTCAAATTCAATAAATAGTTACTCATATTATACTAAAACATTATTGCATTTATCCTATATAAAAACCCTGGGTCTTAACGGCCGGTAACTACAGAGGCTCAACCAACCTGAAGTCAGTCCTGCAGTCAGCGCTGGGTTACCATGGCAGGCGTGGTGCCCCAGCACTGACTGCTGAAGGGGCTGCGAAAGAGGGCCAGAGAGAGGCCTGAAGAGAGAAGCAGGGTCTGAGTCATTGCCTCTGTGGCAGCTTTTGATCAGCACTTGCCTCTCTCTTTCTCTCCCAGTCTGGCCAGCAGCCACACCTCCATTTCTCTCCAGGCCTCCAATGGGGCTGCTGATCAGCCCCGCCTTTCTGATCAGGCCCTGTTGATAAGCCCAGAGATGCTGACTGGCATAGAAACCAACCAATCAGAAGCAAATCTGGGTGAAGTGTGAGGAACCAATGGATGCCTAGGAGGTGGAGCTTTTGATGCTGACTGGCATAGAAACTGACCAATCAGAACCAAATCTGGGTGAAGTGTGAGGAGCGAATGGCTGCTTAGGAGGCAGAGCTTTTGACACTGACTGGCATAGAAACGGACCAAAAAGAACCAAATTGGCCGGCAGAGG
This sequence comes from Plecotus auritus, assembly GCF_963455305.1. Classification (NCBI taxonomy): domain Eukaryota; kingdom Metazoa; phylum Chordata; class Mammalia; order Chiroptera; family Vespertilionidae; genus Plecotus; species Plecotus auritus. The sequence goes on from NC_137774.1 coordinate 158,147,356, forward strand.
AGGGCAGTTGGAGGTGAGATCAGGCCAGCAAGGGAGGGCATTTGGGGGTGATCAGGCAGGCAGGCAGGCAGAGGCAGTTAGGGGTGATCAGGCAGGCAGGCAGGTGAGCGGTTAGGAGCCAGCAGTCCCAGATTGCGAGAGGGATGTCTGACTGCCAATTTAGGCCTGATCCCACAAGATCGGGCCTAAACCGGCAGTCAGACATCTCCCAAGGGGTCCCAGATTGGAAAGGGTGCAGGCTGGGCTGAGGGAATCCCCCCACTCTGTGCACAAATTTTGTGCACTAGCCAACTTGTTAATTAATAAAAGATATTAGATCAATAGATATTATGTCTAAACGTAGCTAAATTCCTATCTCATTCTGTATGTCAAAATGCATCCCAAGATTGTCAAAAGGTTACATAACAAGTAGATGATAGTAGTAAATTACAATATCAGAAAGTAGAAACAGCACTCAGAAATACAATAGAGAGAATAATAAATTTGACCATAAAAATTGAAATTCCAACTGTTATAACAATCCAAAAACTAATAAAATACATATACTAACCTAGAAATAACATTTACAACACATCTGACCAATGTTATATATACCTAAAAAGCTCTTAAAATTTGAAAAGAAAAAGATTGATTAACCTGTGATAGGTTGAAATGTGTGGCCCTTCAGAAAAAGACATGTTGAAGTTTCCCAGTATCTCCAACTGGGACCTTATTTGAAAATCAGTCTTCATAGAGGCTATCAAGTTAAGCTGAGGTCATTAGGGTGGCTCGTAATGCCACTCATCTGTTGTCCTTATTAAAAATGGGGGAAATAGGGACACAGAGAGAGGGAAGGCAATGTGAAGACATAGGAAGAACATTATCTATAAGCCAAGAAACTCCTGTGGTTACCCAAAGCTGGGAAAGAGGCATAGAACAGATCCTTCCTCAGAATCCTCAGAAGAAACCAATCCTGCCATTATTTTCAGACTTCTAGTCTCCAAAAATATGAGGTAATACATTTCTGTTGGTTAAGCCACCCAGTTCATGGTCTTTGTTATACCCACCATAACATATTAACATGTCTCATTGAAAAATGGACAAAAACAAAAACAGAATTAATTATACATGAAAACCAAAGGCCTTACATGTAATGAAAGAGGAGAAACCTCTGAGATAATTTACTGAGTCCAATTAAATGGCTTTTTACATTTTTAACCTATTATTAGATTGTTAAAGATGAAAAAGTTTGGAAATAACGATTTAAGAAGGCAAGGGGCTACGTTTTCTTTCATTTACTTTGGATGAGAGTATTAATTGAGGCGTTTACTTTGGAGGGAAATTTACTATTACCATTCAAGTTTTCACATACACACAAGTTCTGTCCCTATCAGGTAAATGTCTGGTTGTACAGACTTTCAAAGTATACTGTTCTTCTTGGAAAACCCTGATAATAATAAGGCTAATTTTTAACTTCCTTTTCTTCCTCTCTCTATCCCTGCCTCCCTTCCTCATCTAATCTGGGTACAAATGAAACAGCATCCCTTTCCAACTACAAACATCACAATAATGAGTATTTCCCAAACTTAGATCCAAAACCATGTATAATGATGCTAATTTTTATATGATCTAATTCAAACATCTGCAAATAAACTGGCAATAGATGTTTGCTTGCCAAACTTTAAGAAGTACTTACAAAGATAACAGATAATTATCTATTTTGTATGCTATACCCAGTGTAATGTAGGTGTTATATGTCTCCACTTACAAGTTTCTGAGAACTGATTGATTAGCTTCTCAATCTACAAAGCTGTAGGTTTGCCATTAAATTTTCTTATAACATGCCATTGTGAGTTCACCTAAAGTGTGGCCTCACCACGAACTGTTTCTATGTTTTGTTTCAATGACTACTACCCTTACAAATGCATTATTGATTTTTCTTCCAAACCATAATGATGCAAAGTGCAATAGCTTGACAAATTTATGTTCATTGCCAAAATCTTGACCTGACAAGCAGCTGCGACTTCCTTTACTTACATCGTTCTGTCCCTTCATGTACGTATAGGTCACTGATGTTGCATTTGAATAAACATTCAATTCCAAATCACTATATGGAATAAGTGAAAAATATAACCTTCTGATGAAGTAAGAAATAGAAATGCTATGTTATTTTTACTGACTTCTACACATAACCTTAAATTCAGAATCACTGACTTTGAAAGCCTAGAATTACCAAGACATTTTGAATGGGTTTATTAATCTGTAAAGCAATCGAGATCCTGGACTTTATTAATTGTTTAATAAGCAATGAATGATTAACTGTAGTGAGAAGTGATAGGGACTCTGGTGGCACTTGAGAGGGAACGAAATGCAATATATGAAAAGCTCAGCACCTGCCCAAGTCAATATCCGTCTACGTGCTCACACCAGCAAGTAGAGGACAGTTTGTTCATCATTGGAGAAAGTCTGTGCTGCAGAACAGCTGCACAGGTGCTAAGATCCTCCCTCCCCCGACCCCATCTTTCGACTGCTAGCTGTAAGAATGAGAGCTACCTGCATCCTCTCCTAGAGTTCAATGTTAATGTATTTTTCACCAATGTTAAGAGCATGACAACTCCTAAGAGAGAAAGAGACAGGGTGAGAGGAGAAAAAAAAATCATAAAAAAGATAGAAATGTCATTAGATCTGCTCCTTGAGACCAGATACATCAAGATTCAATATTAGAAGCTGTCATGGAGTTATGGCTTTTGTTTTTCTTTCTGTCACCCATCTGGTTCAAGGGCTGAAAGGCAGAGCAGGCATCTGCTGAAATACTGTATTCATTAATCACGAGAGTAGGGAACATGCCTAAGTCCCACTGGGGACATTACTTAGAGCCTCTAATGACTTAGGTCAGTGCAGGTTAGCGTCTCTTCTTCACTCTGGGTGTGGTGTGTTTCCTACTGTGTGTTGAAGGGTACCTACCCTTTCAAGACAATCGAGGGATATTATTTGAAAGGTCATCCTTCACTTACAAAGAATACGTGTTGGCTAAAGATGGAAGAAACTCCCTGGGCATCATAATGTCTTATTTAACACCTCCCTGGATTCCAAACCTTATTATAAAACATTTCATGTATTTGAAACAGAATTAAACAAACCCAATTGTCTTATTGAGATGGAAGTATGATGCTGATATCTAATTATGAGCGACTTCAGAGTTATTTTTCCACTCCACCTCTCAAAAGGTACTACTCAAAGGAAGATTTTTTAAAATATAGTCCTATTATACCAGAGTCACTCCCATAAGGTTATATTTTTAAAAATATATTTTTATTGATTTCAGAGAAGAAGGGAAAGGGGAAAAGAGATAGAAACATCAATAATGAGAAACTCATTGATCGGCTGCCTCCTGCATGCCCCCAACTGGGGATCAAGCCCACAAACCGGGCATGTGCCCTTGACCGGAATCAAACCCAGGACCCTTCAGTCCGCAGGCCCACACTCTATCCACTGAGCAAAACTGGCTAAGGCTGGTTACATATTATTGATGATTTCTCTCAGGCTATAGTGGCAGTGGTAGGTACTTATTAATGAAATCAATATATATAGTCTTCTGTAACTAGTGCCTTTCATGTAGCGTAATGTTTTTAATGTCTGTTCATGTTGTAGCACATTTCAGTACCTTGTTCTTTTTCAGAACCAAATAATATTTCACTGAATGATGTTATATAAAGACGCTAAAGACGTATCCTGTAAATGGGCCCCTAGGTTCTTTATTTCTTCACTGCAGGCCAAGAGCTATTAGTCAAAAGTCCATGATTGTTATACTGCCTCACGCCTTTGTATTTTAAGTTCACTATTTGAGCCCCTTTGAAGACAGAGTTCACCGGTTGCTTTTTACCCCAGTGTATGGGTCACACTTTCCTTTTGCTTTGCATGTCATGTAATTGTTGAAAACTAAACTTTATAAATAATATATTGTAATAGCAGTGGACATTGAAACTCCAGTCCCCTCCCCTGGGTATTGTTCTTGTTGTTTGCTTGGTCATTTATTTGCTCAGTGAATTGGATGGACTCATTTGGAAATGTCTATTGCATCTACAATGTGCAACCTTTGATATCCTAGTTCCTATTGTTTCCTCACTTGACCTTTTAACCTGGCTACATGTGGTATTGGCCCTGCATATGCATAAGCCACCTATTGTTCAATGGCTCTGCTTGAGCCTGCTGTGCCACTTACATTTTTACTCTCTACCATTGTATATATGTGATTGTAGGCTGCTATTACTGATCAGCGAATCTGCATGTATTTTTATGTTTATTTTTGCTCCACGTTTAGCTAGGGACAAGTACCTGGAAGGTTTCATCTCTAATTGCTTTTGAGAGGGCACAAGGTTGGAAATACAAACATTTTCCCAGACTTCAAGGGATGAGTATAATTTTTAAGATTGGTTTCCTGGGAGTTACCCCTGGGTCAGAGTAGCTTATTGCTCAGTCAGTGTTTGAAGATGTATTGAAGCCTCTTGTGCCAGTGAGGCTCCTGCCTGTGTTGATGGGTCTGGAGAATGCTCTCACATCTGCTTCATCCCCTCCAGTGATCGCCACCGAATGAGTTCAGCTTAGCATATGTGCACAACCTTCCCGACCCCTGGAGTTGACTGATCCCACAGGGCTCTTCTTGGTTGTCTTTCTGCCTAGTTCTCTCTGTTCAGCTTCTAGCTGTTATGCCGTTTGCTTGAATCATAGTCTACAACTTCCTCATATTGCTCTCTACCAAGATCTCCATTAATTTCAACAATTTCCCAGATAAGGAGTTTGCATTCTGTTCAAAATAAAGTGTGTTCTACCAGGCAGAGAGGTGGAGCTCTCTGTCCTTTGGGCCTTCTTTCTTCCTGGGAGGAATGTCTGCACCAGCGAAACAGCTGGGAACAGAGGACTCACTTCTCCTGCACTGCGGCCCTCTCTCTGAGTGGGCATTGGTGGTGGTGGGAGGTAGCAGTCCTAGTCTTCTTTGTTTTGCTGCTACACATGTGGAATTTTTGCCCTACAAGCGAGCTAGTGGAATAGTTGGGCCCTAGTATTCTTTACCTGGTGTGTCTGAAGTAGAATTTCACTCTGAGAGTAGGGGTGGTGAAAAAGGGAGCCTAATACTCTCCATCCCACCTGCCTGAAATAGGGTTTCTGCTACTTGGGCTGGGGAGGGGAGCACGAGAAACATTGCTGCCAGCCTTCCTTCCAGGGATGAAAGCGTAGCACCAGCCTAGGAGCTGGGTGAAGAGGGAGCCTCCGACTTCTTGGTTACTCCTGCTCAGAGAAGAGAGCTTCTGTAACACAGACCTGGGATGTATACATTTTAAATTATCATCTAAGGAAGCAGGTCATGGCTCCATGTCACAGACTCTTGCTGTTCTTACCAGGAATGAGTAGATTTCCTTGCATGGATGTTTCCACATTTGCTGTACATGCTTCAGACTTAAAATGATTGTTTTTAAATAATTTCATCAGTAAAATTGCTTTTGTGTTGTGGAGGGTGTCTGCTGAGTGCCTCATTGTGCCATTCCAGAAGTATGGTACCCTACCGTTTAGTTTCATTCTCAGAATGTACCACTTTTTGTTTTTCTTCTCCCCTGATTAAACTGCACAAGACTGAGAATTCAGGAAGATGAAGTTTAAGGAGTGTGATGAAATTTAAGATTCTTCACCGTCTTGGCTGTTTTGCTAAAAGTGAGAATAATCTAATCTTACTCTAGGCTGATTATCCAAGCAGCTCTCCATCAGCCCCTGGTGGTTGGCTTCCTGTAAACCCTCTTCAGTCTACCACAGCTGGAGCACTTTGCCTTATGTTGTTGATACAGAATTTGAATGCAGAATAAAAACCCAGACTATTTTCCAACTTAAAGTAGACTTCCAGGCATGGGGAAGTGGTAATCAGAATGGAGATTCTATGGCTTTCAGCCCTTGAATTATTCCTAGTACTGATTTCCATCATTTACAAAGGTAATCTCCAAACAGGACTCTAAGTATGTAATTTCCTCCTGCTCTTGTCCCATTACTTTATGTAATTGTTTCCTGTATCTGTTAGAAAGTAGGTTGCACCATTTTTAGCCATAACCAAGCCTCCAGATAATGAGATATCAGCCATTTATCAACAAATATTTTTAAAACATCTCATTTATTTGACCACAATCTCTCAATTTATAAAAAGTGTTCTCATTTCTTAAGAATTGATTTGGTTTAAAAAATAAAAATTCAGCTGAATAAATTTGAAGATCTAATTGGCTTGATTCAGTGATTCATAAATCAGGCAGCATTGCATCTAGCCATTAGAAAAGAGACGCTGAATCTGAAAATAAGTCTTTGTTTGTTGAGATGGAACCTAACACAAGTGACTCCATTTTGAATCTGTTGTCTTGCTTTCTACCTTTGACTAAACACATGTGTCTAATAAACATATATTTGCCCAAGTGTGTTGTTTATGTCTTAAAGTAATGTTGAAAAAATTGTACTCTTACTTTTGAATATAACATTTAATAATGTAATTCAGTTTCATTTGTGGTAATTTTTTTTGTTTATTTCCACAGAATGTATAATTGCCTTTTTGTTTGTTTGTTTTTCTATATACTAATCATTAATTCATCAACAAATTCTCCAGTGAAGTCTGAATTGTTTTCTGTGATTTAAAGATACCGTGTAGATAAGTAGATAAAAAAGCTGTGGTACATTTATACCATGGAATACTATGCAGCTTTAAAAAAGAAAGATCTCTTAACTTTTGAGACAGCATGGGGACCTGGAGAGTATTATGCTAAGCAAAATAAGCCAGTCAGAGAAAAACAAGTATTATTTATGACCTCACTCATATGTGGAATCTAATGAACAAATAAACTCATGAACAAAATAGATTCAGAGACATAGAAGCATAGAAAAGACTGTGGAATCTCTGAGGGAAAGTGGGGGAGGGTTGGTGGGTGGGAAGAGATCAACCAAATAACTTGTATGCATATATGCATAACCTATGGACACAGACAATAGATGGTGAAGGCCTGCATCTGGCTAGAAGAGATCAATGGTGAAAAAAGGAATATATGTAATACTTTCAACAATAAGGATTTATTTAAAAAATAATAATAAATCCTTGCTACAAATTCTAAGTATTCCTTTTCTTTTTATTAAATATACTTTGCTTTTTGAACAGATTTAGATTTACAGAAAGAATGGAAAAGATAGTACAGAGAATTCATAGTACCTTGTACCTAGTCAACCCTATATTTAATATCTTACATTAATATTATACATTTGTTACAATTAAATAATCAATGTTGATACATTATTGTTAACTAAAGTCCATACTTTATTCATATCTCCTTAGACTTAATGTCCTTTTTTTTTCTTTTTTTTTTTTTTTGTTCCAGGATCCCATCCATCACATTTAATTTGCCATGTTTTCTTAGGCTCCCTTTAGCTGTGACAGCTTTTCAGATTTTTCTTGTTTTTTATGACATTCACAGTTTTCAAGACTACTGCTCAGGTATTTTTTAGAATGTCACTCAGTTGGGATTTGTGTAATGTTTTTCGGATGATTAGACTGGTGTCATGGGTTTTTCAGAGAAAGATCAAAAAAGTAAAATGCCTTATCAAGGGTGTTCTAACAATGCAGTCAAACTCTCACCGTGAGAGTGAATGTGCTCTCAAATCCCTTGTCTGTGTTCCTTGTCATCATTTACTGGAAAGATGTCCCGTGTTATACATGTATGATGCATGTATAATATATATTAGAACTCTTTCTAAGATATATACTATTATACACGTAATATATACTATTATACATGTATATATGTCTATATGTGTGCATTAGAGAGTAGGAACAGGACAAATCAGAGAGTAAGAGTCAATGAACTCCACAAATTAAGACCATGGAGTAATTATCACTTCTAGGCATCTTTGTTTTACTCCTAAGAGGCAACAGAAATTGGTTTGCTAGTTTTACTTCTCACTGTCAAATTTCTAAAATAAAGAGTTGGGGTTAGGGTTTTGCTGAACCACAGAGAGAGCAAAATTTTATTTGGATGTGAGTTTACTAGGACCAAGTGAGGTTTAGTAGGAATGTCTGTTCATCCCCAAAGCATTCCAAGAACTGCTTTCATTTCTGAAGAAGGTTAACCATGTCACATCACAATGTCTCTGTTAAAACCTTCAGATGGTTTTTCTAGGACTCAAATTCTTAAATTACCATACTGACCTAAAATCTTTAGGTGATTTGTGAAGATAATGAACTTATACAGCATGAAGCAGAGAATTTAAAATGTAATTAAATCACCTGTAAATTGAATGTGTAGAAGGTAAACATTTCTATAAAGTGAGGTATAAAATTTACAATTGACATTTTAATAATTTTTGGATTACATATATAATTTTGCCCTATTTTCATAATATGAAAAAGAAGGCCTCTCTCTACATTATTTCAGATTAAAATATCTTTTTTTTTTCACTAGAGAGAAGGGGGGGTATAAAATTTTTTACACTGCCATTAAAAAATTACAGCTGGGCCAGAGGCATAGTCACCATGAAAGAGTTCTCCAATACACAAGCAGCCTTGCCCTTCACAGAGGACCATTTGTAATAATTAACGCATCTGTCAGCCTAAGAAAACATCTAACAAAGGCAGACCTTGCAGTGTAATTTACATGAAATAAGATTTTCTCATCTAAAGTTGTTCTTAAAAGCAAACACACTCAAAACTATATAAATACCCACAGCAACCACAGCCTTTTTATATCTGTTAGCTTTGGGCACACTTAGCAGCAAAGCTGTCATTGGCTATTTCATGCCCAAGTATCCCCTGCTTTGATATATGACTATTAAAAAACCGCCCTTCTGCTAAAAGGAATATTGGACTCAGGAGACTCAGATTTGAAATGTCTTTTGAAAGCCACGTCGCCTTTACAAAATTTTAGGAATAAAAGACAAATACAAATTTTTAAACACTATATCCCACATTTAATGTATGAAGTAAACACAGCTCTGGTGATGTTCATTGTATCAAATATGTCTTCTTTAAGGTTCCCACATTTCCAGAGGGTGCTGCCACCCCAGGACAAGTCTGCTGTTCTTGCTCTTATCACAACACCATTGGTGCTGGGCAAGAGGACCCAGGTTGGCGGTTTTATAGTTTTTTTTCTTGCAAGTCAAGCTGTGTTCTGTGCCTGGGGGACTTGTTTCCCTTTCGCTTAAGAATAAGAGTCCTTCAGTCTCCTCCCATTACTTTTGCTGCGATGCAGCCCTTTCAAAGCTCCCGATGAACCGTGGCTGGAGGCTGGAATCTTCTGGGAGCAGCGTCCTGAGCTGGAAATAATCTCTGTTCATCTGTTCACGGAGGGACTGCAGTGCTACAGAGTCTTGGAAGGGATTTTAGGATCTAGTGCAATAACACGAGTTTCAAAACACACAACGTGCACACTTTCTATTTGTGATGGAATATGAAGTGTTCTATTTTACCATGTATATAGCTTCACAGAGAGAGCATTGTTGATTGTGTCCCCACAATGCACATGCTACTTACCAGATTTTACTTAGCATAAAACAATGCTGTTACTTCATGAGAAATGATTCCTCAGATCTGTCTTGTTTTAGAGCCCATCTTTTTATTCATGCATTTTACTATGACTTGTGCATACCAAGGCTGGACATGACTCCCAAATCCGGAGTTGTCAAGGAGGTCTGACTAGCTGCGTTCTCCCCTGACTGACCCCTGCCCGGCATCCCCAGTCCAAGGGAACTGCAAGAAGCCTGCACAGCTGGAACCACTCACCTTCCTCTGTGCAGCACCTATGCCAGGTCCCCTGGCCTGTCCAGCACCTTGCTGGGTGGATTAGCTGGGCTGCTGTGCAGTCTCTCACTTTTCAGCCTCCATCCAATCCTGTTAACATCCTGGCCTTGTCACTTACTGCTTTTAGGTGTTTTTTTTTTGTTTGTTTGTTTTATTTTGTTTTTTCCACCTCTGCCTAGAGTTATGTGTCTCTTTTTATATCCTGGTAGTTGAGTGCTGGGAGTCTTGAGTACCCTGACTTCAGAGGAACTATATTGATCTGATAGCTTAGAGCCTGTCATTCTGTAGAAGACCTAAATGAGTCTAAGAAAAATGATGTTGCTCAGTATTGAAACACCTACTTAGCTTTGGGAAACAGAAATTGGAACTCAGGTCTATATATTATATGTGTGTGTGTGTATGTGTGTGTGTGTGTGTGTGTGTGTGTGTGTGTGTGTATAGATTTTCTTACAGAGAGGAAGGGAGAGGGATAGAGAGTTAGAAACATCAATGAGAGAGAACCATTGATCAGCTGCCTCCTGCACACCCCCTCCCGGGGATGTACCTGCAACCAGGGTACATGCCCTCGACTGGAATCAAACCTGGGACCCTTCAGTCCGCAGGCTGACGCTCTATCCAATGAGCCAAACCAGTCAGGGCAGAACTCAGGTCTTTAAACTCACATTGCTTGTCTTGCTAGGATTTGGAAGCCTTGATGCTTCCTTCTATTTACGTATTCACTAATACAGGGCAGCCTAGGACAGCGTCCAAGAGGATGGGCTCTCGAGCAGACTGCCCCAATTCAAAGCTACCTCTAAGTGTTAATGTTTGGACCATGTTCAAGTCCTTTAACTGCTCTGTTCCTGTTTTATCTGTAAAATGGGTATAATGAGAGCCTCTCCCTCACAGAGCAGTTGCACAGGTACTGAACATACAAGAATAAAGCACTAATAAATAGATTCTGTAAATATTTGATTCTATTTTAAGGAAAATGGTACAAGTGATTTGGTGGCAGGGATAAGTAAGGATCAGCCTACTTGGAGAAAGAAGAAGAGGGAAATGTACACACAAAATGTAGATAACACGGCACACGGAGGTAGAGTGTGTTCAACAAGAGCCAAAGGAGAGAGCAGAATGTGTGTGTGAGGGAACTGGGAATCCTGTTCCACGCTGTACTCCTCCATGGCTTCAGTTAACTTGAGCCCTAATTATAATATTTTGTGTGTAGCTTCTGCTTTTCATGATGTAAATATTTAATGTGCTGGGAAATGAGCTTGAGAAACGACATACTTTCTATGCTATATTCACACTAGAGGCCCGATGCATGAATTTCATGCAAGAATAGGCCTGCCTTCCCCTGGCTGCCAGCACCGGCTTCCCTCTGACACCCGGGACCCAGGCTTCCCTCTGGCCACCAGCAGGCACCCGGGACCCGGGCTTCCCTCGCAGCCCAGGCTTCGTCTGGAAGGTCGTCTGGAAGGATGCCCGGAAGGGTGTCCAGTCTAATGAGCATATTATGCTTTAATTATTATAGATTCTTGTCTACTTATCAATCATTTGTAAGTCAATCCCCTCACATTGCAGACACACGTTCTAGCATACCAGGTGGGGAATGCCATGGGTAGATTAGAATTTCTAAAAGATTACTCTAGTAGGGAATCAAACTCAGATTTTAGACAGCTTTGGCTAAAAAAGGGAAAAGGATAGCTGGAATCAGAGTGGTGACAGTGATGATGAAAATACCCAGATGTCCAACATCAAAAATCTCTACTATACAATAAAAAGACTCTTATTTAGGGAAGTAACCTTAGGTGCCATTCCTCTTTAAAATTTGATACTTCACACCTTCTAAAAAGTGGAGGAGAAAATTTTCATGGAACAGAAAGGCAGAAATACAATCTAATTTGCTCCATGTACTAGACTAGGTTTGGGAAGGTAGAGGTCTTACCCTTCCTCTTCTCTATTGGTGTTTACCTCCCCATGTGTCTGAGCATGCCTGAGCGAGGACTGCATAAGTATAGGAAGAATCATAGAAGATACTGAACGGTCAAGAAATTAAAACATATTGGATGTCCTTGATAGCAATTTAAACTTGAAAACAGATGAGGGAAATGTGCACACTGGCCTCCCACAGGCTTATTGAAAACAGTTGCAAATATTCTCTGACCTCTTAAATGTATTGTCACGCAGGCATTATACAGCTCATGTTTGAAATTTCATTTTGAATGTTAAGAATAAATGACTTAACTAGAAATCACAGCCTGCAATTTAAACTCTATTGTTTAAATCAGTACTGTCCAACCGGAAATAATGCCAACCACAAATGTGAGCTGCATATACAATTTTAATTTTCTAGTTAAACACATTAAAAAGTAAAAAGAGATAAAATTAATATAATAGTTTACATTTATTTAATATAATATTAGCATGTCAACAAGTAATATAGAAATGGATAATGGGATATTTTAAATTCTTAGTTGTCCTATTGTCTTTGGATTTTGGTATACAGTTTAAAAGCAGAGCATGTCGCAATCTCAAATTGACAAATTTCAACCAAATAGCCACATATGGGTAGTGGTTACCATATTAGACAATATAGGTCAAAGTTAACTTTTTATGAACATTAATTTTCCAGATTGAAAAGATGCAATAAAATATATACAACTTATGTTTCTGTCTAAAAGTCTCATTCATTCAGATTATTAAAAAATGCCATACCCTATTTTGGAGTGTCCTTATAGAATGCTTTTAGAGTATAACACTTCATCTCACATCTTATCTCAAGCATGGGGAATTGCTTTCACATTAAATGTTGATATTTCAATAATTGTGAAGAGTGCATTGTACTTTTTATTATATTATATGTAACTGAATAAGTATTGATCTGAATTGACAGGTGGACAAAATGCCATTCTTTATAAACATTTAATTAAACAGGCATTGATTTTGATTTTAGTTCTCTTATTTTGGAAGTATTATATGTAATTTCTGGCCTCCAACATTTCTGGCTCTTGAAAACCTCATAGGCTGTGGACACTGTGCCCCTAATTCTAAATATAAATCCACCCTAAATCAAGCCATGTCTTTCCAGCTTGCTTGCAAAATACAGGGATGCCCCTATTCCTGTAGCTGTTAGTATAATTGTCACATATCACAGGCTTCTACCAAATTGAATTTGCTAACCTAAGTTTTGCCATCAGGATATTCTGCTTGCCTATTTTTACAGCATTGATACATTTACCCAATTTTGTTAATTTGGTAACTGTTAATTTGTTTGCTGTTTCTGATTTAAGAGAGGCACGGATTATGTCTGTTTTCTTCTCTACTGTATAACAAATGACCTAGTACAGTGGTCGGCAAACTCATTAGTCAACAGAGCCAAATACCAACAGTACAACGATTGAAATTTCTTTTGAAAGCCAAATTTTTAAACGTAAACTTCTTCTAACGCCACTTCTTCAAAATAGACTCGCCCAGGCTGTGGTATTTTGTGGAAGAGCCACACTCAAGGGGCCAAAGAGCCGCATGTGGCTCACGAGGTGCAGTTTGCTGACCACGGACCTAGTATATTGTAGTTACTCAGTAAACCTTGAGTGAATGAATGGGGGAAAATGTTTGCTGTAAAGAGAAATTTGAAGCTCATTTTACCTACATGCAGAGTAGAGGTTGTCTGTCTGGTAGGGAGCCAAGATTGCTCTGAGCTGGACATACTCTACAGAATAATTCCCACATAGCTAGGGTTTCTGGTATTCAAGGCAAGACTGCATTTTTTTAAACTTAAAGCTTGTAAAGCTATCTGGCAGTTTAGTAGTAGTTTATATTTTATTAAGATCATTTCTTGTTACATTTAGTAATTTATCTTGTTTTTGTTTGTTTGTTTTTCTGAATGGTCTTATTCTTTGCATTATCTACTAGGGAACTTTTTGCTTTTTCTCTTATTCTGCAAATCTGTGGTTCTTAATCTTGGCCCGTTTTGTTCTTCCTGGGTGATATTAGATAATGTCTGTAAATATCTTTGTCACACTGGGTGTGGGGAGGATGCTACTTTGTTATCTATTGACCAGAGGAAAGGAGATGCTTCAAAAAAAATCATAAAATGGACAAGGTAGCTCCCAGCAGCAAAGAATTATCCAACCCAAAATGTTCACAGTGCTGAGATTGCAAAACCTTACTCTTAGTTCCCTTTAAAATCAGTGATCCCTGTTTTATCTTTAAAATGATTATTGAATTAAACAAAATATTGCTTCTGTTTATGATACACCTTTTGCTCCATTGTAACTAATACTTTTCCAGTTTATAAAAAGCTTAGTTTAACAAAATTAACAAGTTGAATAGCAATTAACATTTATCAATATATTTTTTAAAAAGTCCTCTCTATTTCTTCAAATGCTGCCAGATATAATGAGAGTTTTGATGACTATCATGCAATTCTAGCAATTTAATGCATCTCTGTTAATCTGTTTTATAGGTCCCTTTAGATGGAATATAATACTGCAGAAGCCGTTTCATCAAAAGGATTAATGCCTGCATTATCATTTCTGCAATAAAACAGAAAGCTAAGAGGGGGAGGCCACAGACACCTCAAACCTGGATTCCACAATTCCACATTAAGTGCTGGAGTTTTTATTACCCTGCTGTAGGAACGCCTTTGCCAATGCTTACAAGGAACTGCCTATCCCTGCTTCTCTGGGTCCTGTTTGATGGAGGTCTCCTAACACCGCTTCCACCACAGCTGCAGCAAACTTTAGCCACAGAGCCAGGAGAGAATGTTATCCACCTGCCGGGGCGGCGCCTGCATTTCCAACGAGTTAAACGTGGCTGGGTATGGAATCAGTTTTTTGTGCTGGAAGAATACATGGGCTCCGAACCTCAGTACGTGGGAAAGGTAATGGCCTGTTTCTTTTGACAACCGCTTGATAGCAGGGGTGCTATGCGTTGTGTATTGTGTGTGAATGTTTTGCTCAGGAGTTGGAACAAACCAGTGACTTGAACACTGGAAATGAAATTCAAGAAACCTGTTTTTCCTTCCTGACTCAGTGGCCCGGGTAAGCTTTGGGGAATATAATTTAATCTATCTTTACTTTAATTATCTGTGGTTAATATATTTTTTTCTTTTTTATATTCTTTGCTAAACATAAAGTTAAAATATACTGTATAAGTCTTTAAAGGTGCTATTATAGCACATCATAGACATCCTGAAATTGTTTACCCCTGAAAGAAAAAATAAAAAATCACCAGGTGTAAATATTCTAAATCACTGTTGGTGTCCTTGAATGACCAAGATGTCTTTCTTCCTCTTCACCTTAAAAACATGACATATAATTAGAATTGTGGTTCTGAAGTATTTGACTTGGCTTGCTTATGCTTTATAAATAATTTCTTTATTATATGCTTTGCAAGCTATTTGTGAAGCTATTTACGGTCAGGTGAAAAAAATGTTGGAACCCAAATACGTGCACATTGATCTTCAACACAACACACCATTTTCTAGTTATATTAGAAGTTTATGGACATTTTTTTCACCACAAAATAGTTGATGGAAAATGTCTGTTTCAGCACATTTAAGCTTTACTGTTATTTTCCTTAAATAAAATATTTTTACCTATGTCTAGAATACATAAAACTTATCAATGGCACTAGAAAACTTTTTATTCTGGAACAGTAAATATTTCATTTTATTCTGATTTTAAATTTTGTAAAGATTTTCTAAAAGATTTTGCCATAGTATGAACAAAAGAAAAAAAATAGATATGCATAAAGAGAGTTTAAAAGAAGTCCAAGGACAGAAAAGGGAAGCCATAGTAAGAGGGGTATTAGTAGCCGATATAGGAGAGCATGTCTCTTGAACATTAAAGTCCTCTGAACTTTCTGGAATCCTAAACTAATGATAAACATAATGAGTCTTATGATTTCAATGTTAGGCCAAAAAGAAAATCCATTCACGATCTTAATGTTTTGCAGTACATTTTTAGAATTTTTTTTTTTTTTGGAAAGGTATTCAAAGAATATTGAGTAATATGGTATAGAAAGTCCTTAAATAGAAACCTTTGCTAGAAATGAAGACATAGCCAAGGCTGCCCTAGGTGTATGAGCTCGCAGACGAATATTTCCTGTGGGACCCCTATCTACATATAAAATTTGAGTCACATCAAATCAGTCTTTGAGCACCCATGCTGGCAATTCAGTTTCTTATAATCTTGCCAAAAATCTTCAGGGCCATTAAGCAGGAGCAATGACCTTGACAGGAGTCCCACCTACTAGGAATCAGGGCCTGGGCATATGACCCTAGGACAACTCCTTAGAGCCAGTCCCGGTGCTCCACAGGGTATCTGGTGACCTCCAAAATTGAGCAGGAAGTCAGAGAGAGCCTTAATGGACACTGATGGGAGAAGTGGCCAATTAGGCCCAAGCAGTTCCCGGCCAGCCCTGGGCAACACACCCCGATGGCATCACTGTCCACAAATAAGCCTGGGCACAAGAACAGTCTTAGAAAATCTTGAGAAAAGTGCTCCAAAGCATGGAAGTCCCCTGGGGCTACTGCACATTGTCTCTACTTATACTATTTCTCCCTACAATCCCGGGATATAATAATCACTAAAACGTTTTTATGGTGAGATAGGTTCATGTTGTGCTGGTAAACGCGTTAATTTTAATCTAAGGATTGAGTTTTGAAATCCAAGACAAATGAAAGGGTAGCACAGCTCTAAAACTGCCTCATGGGTGTCCGTTATCTCAGCTGTGCTGATGACAGAAGACAGACAGGGAACAGAGGCTCCTGGTGAAGGTCTGATGAAAAGGGAAGCTCTGGTTTGGATTAAAGCACTTCAGTAGCCTTCAGATGCTCAATTTTGAGGTGAGAAAATGGACATTCTGTTGAAAAATTAATGAAACTACTTCTAGTCTGTCCTAAATAGAGTAGCATTTCACCTCCTAATGGACATAAGTAAAGTGGAGCTAGGAGTTGTTTATGCAAGTTTTGTTTGGTATTCCAGAATTCTAACTTTACTATGATAGAATGGAACTCATCCAACTCAATTAAAAGATTAGTTAGTATTTATAAATAGATTAAAAAGAAAGAGGTATGACTTTGAGCCTATTATTAAATTAAGACATTTTCACAGGCAGATGGCCCCACATCTGTAAGTTGTAATATGAACCCAGGGTTCTGAGGCATTGTGACTTTCTAATGCAAATGAAACAACAGTTGCCAAAATCTTCTTTTCATATGGAAAATAGTTAAAGTTTAATTAACTCTGTCTTGATGATTCTAGATGTGGGAATAGTAATATGATAACATGGGGACCGATTTAAGCCATTATATGTGTGTAAACATATATAAATATATTTATGCTCTTGCTCTTTCTAGAAAGGCTGTGAGACAGTTTGTAGAAAAGCAAAGTGTTATAAATTATATAGTATACAGAGCTAAAGAAAAAAGCAAGTGCAAAAAAACTAAGCACAATAATCAGCCAAACTACTATAATTGAGCTTCAAATTTAACTTTGATTCTTGGCAATTAGAGCATCTATGGAAAACATTACTTTGTATACTTCCCATCATCCGAGCTTTATTTAATGAGAGGAAAATTTGATTTCCCTAGGTTCAAATATAAAATAATTTATTCATGTAGAAAGTTATGGGGGTGGGAGTGTTCTGAGCAGCTTAGTGGACATTAGCCTCAGCAATTGTTATATTTAAAGGGAAGAAATGTTAATGTTGACATCCTTTCAAGAAGACCAAACTGAGGCAGTAGTCATAGAGACATAGGAGTAATAGGTGTAGAGATGGAAGCCAAATTCACATAAGTGGGTAACACACCCTAGAAAAAATTACAGAGATTATGTGAGAACTCTGATTTTCAGCTGCAAAGCAGATAAAGAAGAATTAGATAGTTTCATGGATAATAAATTAAAAGAAAGTTTTAAGAATAAAAATGACAAATGTCAAACTCCACAAGTTAAATTAAATAAAGACTGAAAAGCCTGTACTGGTTTGGGCAGTTAGTGAGCCAGAGGTGACCTTCATCAAATTGACTTTAATGGTTTTCTCTAGAGCTCAAAGAAGGGAGAAAGTGATGGGAACAGTGAATACATTTTAAAAGTGTAAATGAAAGAGATTGATCTATGATATGCCTGGTGTGATGTGACAGATACTCTATTAGCTGGTGTTTTCCAGAGAAACAAAACCAATAGTGTGCGTGTGTGTGTGTGTGTGTGTATGTGTGTGTGTGTGTGGGGGGAGAGAGAGAGAGAGAGAGAGAGAGAGAGAGAGGAAGAGAGAGTCATTGAGAGAGAGAGAGAGCGTTATATAAGGAATTTGTCACATATGACTGTGTATATGCAAGTCCAAAATCTACAGAGTAGGCTGGTAGGCTGGAGACTCAAGGAATCATTACAGATAAACTTAACATAGCTATTCTAATTATAAAATATATATATTATACATATATGTGTGCATATACATAAGAGTATATACACACAATTATGGAGTATATCTGTTCCAATTTATTCCATCTATGTATTCCAGAGCTGGGAAAACAATTATAGTTTGGATTTGCAGATATGTTGGGCCCACTGAGAGATGTACCAGAGCTAAAATCCATTGACTGCCTGACTTCCTTCAGCCCCTACTCTGACTGGTGGACCAACAGTGATCTTTTGCATCTTCTGGAATTAGTGTCAGTTCAGAGCCAGTGTCCAGTAGTTTCCTAAAGGTCTGATTTTTTTTTCATCCCCCCCCCCACCCCGTGCACAGTAATCCTAGTAAAATCTTCCTAGGAAAGCTGGAAGAAAGATTAACTGTATACATTTTTTTTGTAATTTATAGTGTAATGAGCTCCTTCCTCAAGGGAACCAGGCCTTTTTCTGTTCAAGGGATTCTGGGTCTATAACTTGAGTCTGGGAATAGATGAAGGGGCTATAACTCTCTGTTTTTATGATTCAGGTTAAACTTGTGTTTACTAGAACTTTTTGCTGATACAGATCAAGTAAGCATTTCATAGTCTTCCTATCAATTTCACTTCTAGGAACAATGCCAGTACCATAGGTCTCAGCATGACCCAGTATTCAGAAAGCTGCTTTATCTCTGCTGTCCATTATAGCAACCATACCCACCTTGCCTTTGAATGCTGCCATCCCATCCCTGTCACCCCAGGATCCAATTATTCCTATTGTATGTAGATTTCCCAATTCTATGGGAGCAGTTCTCACTGGTCCTGGCCTGCAGAGAAAAGCTGTCATAGAGCTCTTCAAAGGTATAGGAGCTCCCCTTTCAAGCTTACTTCTCCAAGTCATGGTGAAAGATGTGTCCTCTGGAACCTCCCAGAGTGGGTGAGTAGGTCTTAAATGACAAATGTGTTAGTGTTCCAATTTCCCTAAACTTTTCAATTCCTTCCTCTGCAATAAGCCAAGGCAGGTCTGGAATTTCAAATTTATTCACTGTGGGCAACCTTTTGCTCCATGTTTCAGCCAAACAAACTGTTGAATCACTTCCTAACCCCCAAGCTGCAACATTAACTACAGAATTAAATGCAACATTAGGTGTGGGACATTTGCTTAATTGGCCCACATCGGTAAGTCCAATCTGATCTGACTTTATGTTTCTCCATTCAATATCTCACACTTTTGATATCTATTCTCACATGTGTATTCTGGATTTCTGTCTGTATAAATTAGAAAAAGCAAGTCGTTCTTTTGGTGTGTGATGCATTCCTTGTGGGTTACACTTTGTACTCACCTTTCAGGGACTCCTGAGCTTTGAGTGCATTTATAGATCTAGAGTAAAGAGGACGGGTAAGGATGGATTTATGATGAATCAGTAGAGTCTTGTATGACTGTTGACTCAAGGGAAGCCCTGAGGAATTCAGGGTTAATCTCCTCAGATGCAGATGGAGAGACAGCTTTGCTGGCCAACAAGACTCATCAGAATTTATTATTTCAATGTCCCCAGCTTCATCATGGTCTTCCCATACATCTGCATCCCAACTTTCAGGACCCCATTCCTTCACCATCAATGCATTCACTTTAAAAGTAGACAATTTGCATTGTAATTCAGTGACTCACAGGGTGAGGTGCTGCGCTTGTTTTCAGCAATCTCAGTTCTGTGGCTCCAGGAGATAAAGTTCTCTCTCCAGCAGACATAGAGCTTGTCAGGTTATTTTTGTGGCACTTAAATTGGGAATTCAAATCTCTGAGTATATATGTTTCTTTTCACACTTTGTCCAGTGCTATGATCTGAAAGTTGTGTCTCCCCAAATTCATTTGTTGAAATTCTAATGCCTAAAGTAGGGATTTTAGGAAGCAGGGCCTTTAAGAGGTACACAGATCGGGTCCTCATAAATGGTACTAGTGCCTTTATAAACCAGATACACTGTGTTCCCCAGCTCCCCCAACCATGTGAAGACACAGCCAGAAGCCTGTAATCCCAAAGACAGCCAATATCAGGTCATTGGGAAACTCTGATCTTAGACTGTCAGCTTCCAGAACAGTGAAAAGTAAATTTCTGTTGTTTATAGGACTGGCTCTATTGTATTTTGTTATAGCAGCTCAAACAAACTAAGGCATGTAGGGACACGAGGCGCAACCAGCCATATGATTATAATCATGAGTTTGACAAAAATGTATCATATAAATGACCACCCAGATTCTTAACTCTTGTAAGTGTTTAATTAGGAGTATGCAATTGTGACATTTTGTATATCTCTGTTGCTAGACCACACTGTGGGCTACCAGCATTGTTTGTTTTGGTTTAACAAAATTCAACACAACTTTTATTGTTGAAAGTATTACATGCCTCCTTTTTTTCCTGGATTAACACCCTCCCCCCTTCTACTCCTACCCCCGTGGGCAAGCCTCCACGCCATAGTGTCTGTGTCCATTGGTCATGTTAATATGCATGCATACAAGTCCTCTGGCTGATCTCTAACCCCCCTTCCCCTGCCTTCTCCCTGAGGTCGGACAGTCTGCTCAATGCCACCTTGTCTCTGGATCCATTTTTGTTCATCAGTTTATGTTGATCATTATATCCCACATAAGAATGAGATCATGTGATGTTTATCTTTCTCTGGCTGGCTTATTTCGCTTACCATAATGTTCTCCAGTTCCATCCATGCTGTTGCAAATGGCAAAAGTCTCTTCTTTTTTACAGCTGTGTAGTATTCCATTGTGTAGATGTACCACAGTTTTTAATTTACTCATCTGCTGATAGACACTTTTTAACTACAGGAAACAGAGTCATTAGTACCTTTGAGCCTAATTACATTAGAGAGTCAGTTGCAGAAACCACAGAATCAATTAAGAAAACTCATTCACAAGATTTTGTGTCTCTAAAACCATTCCTAGGACCAAAATTTGTATCAGTTAGGGTTCGCTGGAAAATCAAAATAAATAGGATATACATAGACTTTATATTTATATTTATTTATTTTAAATATAGTTGTCTCATGTTATTTTGTACGTGAAAGGCCAAAATCTTCAGGATAGGAAGACAGACCAGGGACCCAGAAAGAGCTGTAGTTTGAACTGAAAGGTCTTCTGCTGGTAGATTCCCTATTGATTGAGAGAGGCCCATTCTTGTTTTATTAAGGTTTTCAGCTAATTGGACGAGGCCACCTCTCTTGTGCTGGGTAATCTGTTTTACTCAAAGTCTACCAACTTAAATGTTAATTTCATTAAAAAAAAAAAAAAAAACACCTTCAAAGTGACATCCAGAATAGTGTTTATCTAGGCACCTTGACCCAGCTAAATTAACACATACAATGAACTTTCACAGAAATAATAGACCCAGTCAGATGCTGATGAAGATGAGACGGCCAATTTGTGGAAGGAAGAAGTGCTGGTTGATTCTTAGTATTTAAGGAAAATTACTTTTTAAAGATTTTCAGGTGGTGGAACTAACAGCAATGCATTAGTTCTTTTCTTTACCATCAAGACAGTGTAAGAAAGAAAAAAAAGGAGTAGATAATTGTATCAATTCATTATTTCAGAATTATAGGGCCAGTATGATGGAATAGAGAGAAGGATACAAAAAAGGAGAAGTCTACCACAAACCAGGGTGGAACTACAAATACTAAGTTTCCACAGAGATTTAGTAGCAAAAATATATGCTTTTATATATAGGAAAGTCAAGGCAGCGTAAATATTTTTTTAATAATTATATGAAGAATTTGGTTTTGGATTAGTAAAAAGAATAAGAGAGAAAAGGAAAAATAAAAATAGTAAGATAGCTTATTAAAATAGCTCTAATTGCAATACAAAAATAGTTTGTCTATTTGAAATGTCTTCTAAGTTAACACACTATTAGGGCAAAAATCTGACTCCTGTATAACCCATTGCACCCAATAAAAATTCAAATTATATTATAAAGTTATACTGACACTTTTAAAGATATTTTCATGGCTCAACTATTGTCTATCTATCTATATATCCATCTATTTGGTGAGTCACGTAGCTTTAAGAAAAGCTCATAATGTAGTTTTCATGTTCAATTTATTCCTAAAGTGAGAACATTCAATATCAGAGTAATTCCTGTTCATTTGAGATTCAAGGTTCATTATACCAACTCAGTCTTCATACAGATTTAAAACTACACATCCTCTTGACTCCTGCCTCACTTACATATCTGAGAACCTTTGCAGTATATTCAAGTTTCCTATATCAAGGTCTTCTAATCCTTCCAATGCCAAATATATTGACCTGGCTGCTAATCAAAGCATCTTTAGCTCCCTGCTCTTTCTGCAGCAAAACATCAGAAGGAACCCTTAGATAAACCTGATATTTTAATGCACACTTTGGTTCTTAAACATATCCCTGAGTTTTATAGTTTCTCTCAAACATCAGGGTATCTTTGAATTATCATCTTTGAATATGACTAGATGGCAATATGTATAAAAGAAAAATTGCTTGAAATGGAACTTGAACAACTAAATAACACAAGATAGTACTTTTCAAATAGTCAATGCCCACTGTATTCTACTTCTCTCTTCTGTACCATTTATTTTCTGCTTTTGGCATGCTTACTTTATAATAGCTATGCCATAAAGCTTTACTGTATTTACTTTAATTAAATTGGCAGGATCTTGAATGAAATTTATCTTCAAGTCAGCATATGAATTACTAAAGCCAGCATTTCAAACATAACATGGACAGCATGATCTGAGCACTCGCCCTGGCTGGTTTGGCTCAGTGGATAGAGCATCGGCCTGCAGGCTGAAGGGTCCCAAGTTCGATTCCCATCAAGGGAACATGCCCGGGTTTCAGTCTCATTCCCCAGTAAGGAGCATGCAGAAGGCAGTTGATCAATGATTCTCTCTCATCATTGATGTTTCTCTCTCTCTCCTCTCCCTTTCTCTCTGAAATCAATAAAATTAAAAAATAATAATAATTAAAAAATATTTGAGCACTATTTTTCTTTTTCACCTTCTCCTTTTTTCCTCTTCCTCCTCCTGCTGTTTTTCCACCCTATATCTAATATATTTCAATCTTTTTTCTTCTAAAATATTTTGGTATTATTTATTAATTTTGCTTGACTATAATTACTTAACAGTTGAATAAAATGTTAGGAAGCTTTGATTTAAGTCCCAAGTATTATAATAATTATCTACACAAAAGTGCTTAAGCACAAGTATGCCAATACACACTAATAATATAGTGTGAAATCACATATCCAGGTTGTATAGTCAATAGAAATATCTCAAGCACATATGTCACAAACCTCACATTGCAGTTCATTGTGTGTGTATGTGTGTATTTATGTGTTACTGAAATCTTTTCTATAAAATATTAGTTGGATTCCTTGGAAATGGTGCTGTCTGAAGGCTAACATTGACAAAAATATATGATCTGCATATTATACCAGGTGATAAGATATTTAAGCTAATGGAATTATTAGATAAGTACCATGGGAAAGGTCACCTGTATGAAAAGGTAACAGAAAGGTAGGGAATATAGAATGACCTAAATAGTAAAAATGTCAATGTTCATATCTTCCAGTAACATTGACTTTCTGGATATATACACGGTTATCTGACTCAAACTTACACTTAAAAAATGAGTGGGTTCTTTTGGTACACTTTGTAAAAAACATTCCTTATTCTTGACTCTGAGAAAAAGTGAAACAACTGTCGTGGAAGGTACCCTCTGCATGTGTTTCCTTGTTCATGAAGTACCACATATTTTATTGCTACTGATAGTTAATCAATATGACTAATACATGAAATTACTGCTATGAAAGCAATCATTTTCTACTCCTGATACTTCCCATAGAAATGGCCTAAAGGACATTTTCTATATAACATATATCAGTGTAGCCACTTTAGAGTAGACTCTCAATGTATACTCATATTCATTATTAAAGAATGCCATTGCTTTTGATGTTGTCTTATGTCAACTATCGAGAACCGTTAGTCTTTCACAGTTTCATGAATGCTGGAAGAAGACATGAGATACCTGGGTCAGAGAAATGGGACGCTATCACTCACAGTACAATAAGCAGCGTGAGCACCAGTGTAATTGTCAGTTTCCATACACCATAAAAGCGGAAAGGATGGGCCCAGGTAGATGCTGCCCATGCAGTGGGCTGCATTATGGGAGAGGAACTCTGATAATCCCTGCCCTTTGGTGAGAAAGGAGACATTACCTCTGGTCCACTGGGTAGTAAGCATGCCTACCCTTTGCTTTGGATGAAGATACTATCTCAATTTTTCAAGATACGTTGCTATGTGTAAAAACATCATTTAGTGCTTTCTGTGTAAGACCTTCAGGAACATAAGGGATGATGGAAAATTGTCTCCCAATGTTATGTGATGTGTTCACTTACTAAAGCAACATCATCTAATGTAGTGATTTAGTAAAGTTAGAAATAATTTACTTTCTTCTCTCAATTAACTGACTTGCTTTGCCAGTAGACAACTTATGATCTCTCTCTCTCTCTCTCTCTCTCTCTCTCTCTCTCTCTCTCTCTCTCTTTCTCTTTGTCTTAAGCTTCATCAGAATGGACATCTCACTCCTTGAGAAAAGAAAAAAAATAATATATAGGAGGAATCTATCATATTCTATGGATTAAGACACAGATTCTCATTTCCACTGTTACCCTGAGATTGCCAAGAATCTCCCAGCATGCCCATATCCCAATCTCTGGTTCCCTTACCTAAGTATATCCATATGACCAGAACAACAGTATCATAGGATCTGTAGACATAGTCACAATAAGCAGGAATAATATTATTAGAACTCATTGAGTTCACTTTGTTGAGAGTGCAGTGATGCCTATCATAAAGCGAGGATGAAACGAGTTTATTCAGGGTTTACACTGCACTGGGGAAGTTGGGTTAAACAAAATATATTGGTGTGAACAAATGAACAAAATCAAGACCAGAGGCTTATAGCATACTAAGTATAAAATAAATGTTAATATGCATAGTGAAGAAAAATAATTTGAACACATTTTAAAATACCCCAATTTTATTTTCTTGGTCAATTTAAACATTTATTATGTCTGATGTCTGCCTCCTTTATCTTTTTTGCAATAAACAATTACACATAAACTTTGTAATTTATGTAAAATTGAAAAGTGTGTATTTCATGAAAGAAATCTAGATTTCATATTTTAGAATGCTAATGTTCATTAGGGTATATTTTTATTAATATGTGTAAACATGGGCTTACTAATTAATTTGTCAAGTATATTTTTAGTTTTTGCCTCCACTGATTAGATTTTTCTGTAACATGCAGTCTTTGATTAAGTACCAAACTTTAGTTATCATATGGGGCACTGAATATACTTTAGAATAATTATTGAATATTTATTATTCAATCCGTTCTGAAGTATAGCCACATTTATATTTCAAAAGCGATGCCTTCATTAATGGCTATGAGTACATCTTACTAAGTAATTTTTTTTAATGTATTTTATTGATCTTCTACAGAGAGGAAGGGAGAGGGATAGAGAGTCAGAAACATCGATGAGAGAGAGACATCGATCAGCTGCCTCCTGCACAGCCCCCACCGGGGATGTGCCCGCAACCAAGGTACATGCCCTTGACCGGAATCAAACCTGGGACCCTTCAGTCCGCAGGCCGACGCTCTATCCACTGAGCCAAACCGGTCAGGGCCTAAGTAATTTTTTAATCATAACAGTTATTAAGTTAATAATTAACTAAATAGGGGAATATCCCAGTTCAATGAAGTGAAATTATTACTTACAGAAAAATAATTATGTACACTCTCAATATACTAAGCTTCCTGAGTGAGAGTTCAGAAGGACAAATAATATATAAGTAAATGCATAAGAGCAGGGACCATGAGAACTTGGGGATGCCTAAAGCAGAAGCTTATATAGGAAGGAAGAGTGGATATTGTCAAGAGGAAAAATATAGGATTCAAATTGCTCCCCATTAAGTCCTAGGCTTTGATAATACAGAGCTTCAAAATCAGGTCACTCTCACCTGCTCTTAAGATTATTAGAATACACGGCCCCAGGTGCCGTTTGGGCAGTGTGTCCAGTCCTTTCCCACCTGGCTTCACCTTCCCCTGCAGCCGCTTCTGCAGACAGTGAAGGGCAGAGCACAGCAATGTCATTGTCCCAGTGCGGCCTGGCCTTGCAGTGCAGGTCTCTGCTGATTTTCCAAGGCCAGGCTGCTCCTCCTGATACAAACAAACAAAACCAAAACACTGTTTTTTCTCAGCAATAATCCAGTCAGGTATAGAGTTTCTCCTGATGTCAGGGTGAAATTCTTAATAGCACCCATATTTACTTGCAAAAGTATCCCTGTTGGATGACAAATTATATGACCTCCTTAATATGCCATCATTTAGATAACTTCCTGGCTTTAAAGGCCATGACCCTGTTGTTCCAGCTTTATTAAACCATAACATGTTTGCAGCTATTTTGCTGGAGGCATGCCCTTTGCAGTTGATTGGCAGACTGTCCAGAATCAACTGTGTTTGAGGATTAATTAATGCCATTCTCCCAGGGTCTACAGAATTTTTATTATAATACAGAATTTTCCTGGTCATTATTATTTTTTTTTATTTTGATACAGAATTTTCCTAATCATTATTTTTTTTTTTCTTATAGGTTCCTGTTAGTCTTATGATCAATTAGCCTCAATCATGGATTCTACATACATTGGACATAAACACATGAGTAGCTTCCACATTACTACTAAAAAAAGTATTGTGTTCTTTTATAAACTTTCAAATGAAATACATAGGGACGAAAGTGCAATCTAATTTTAAAGATTAATGTCAGCCAGGATTTGGGCTGACCTTTGCCAAACCACAATGTCTTGTTAGAAAATGTTACCCTCACATCAGTTGGAAGATTCTATACCATATATATGTGTAACTAAAGTAGGCCATTGTATTCATTCTTTCCAGATCAAAGAAAAAGTTTGGGCCAAAAGTAAACCCTAGTCTTTTTAGAAGGGAGAAACTAATTAGAAAGTTTCTACTTAAAATATTTCTAGCTTTCAATATGTAAAAGTCAAAACTCTACCGAGTATGTGCAAACAGTATGTGGGGACATAATTTAACTACAAGCTCTCTGGTTTCAACAGCTCTAGGAATTATTTACAACTTTTATAAAAGTTGGGTAGATGAAGAAGTTGGAAGAGGAAATAATGGAGTGGAGATGGTGTTTCAAGAAAAGTGTCTTAACAGAGAAGTATTTCTAGTGATTAGCAAGAGACCTCTATTATTAGAGGTCATATGCAAACGTAGACTACAAGTTTTCTTGACCTGGGTTCATAGCAAAAAAATTAAATTATGGCAGGAGATATACACAGCCAAATAAATAATAAAAATTAATAAGATGATTCTCTAGATCAGAGGTGGGCAAACTTTTTGACTCGAGGGCCACAATGGGTTCTTAAACTGGACCGGAGGGCCGGAACAAATGCATGGATGGAGTGTTTGTGTGAACTAATATAAATTCAAAGTAAAGGAGCAGAGGGGAGAGCAAGAGAACCCTCCGCTCTTTCGGCTCCACGGGCCGGATAGAACAGCCAAACGGGCCGTATCCGGCCCGCGGGCCGTAGTTTGCCCACGGCTGCTAAAGTTGTAGCTTACTTGGATAACCCTGATGCTCTGGGACACCACTTTAGCTTCTGAGAAATGATAGCATTCCCATAACAGTGGAAGGTCATTCTCGCTGACTATAAAATGATTTCTATGATGTACTTAAGAGGTAAAGATTAGGGCATAGGAAATTATGGCTTTGTTCAAAGCTTAAGAAGAGAATGCATTTAAAAATGCCTGTGAGAGATGGGGTGATAGAGTAAATGTTAGTTGAGCTATATTATCAGCAACAGTTATACCCAGAATTTAGTAATTTCTGAATTTTTCATGGAAAATACTCAGGATTTATTTCATTAATTCTCCCAGCACCCCTAAGAGTGGAGTGCTATGGTTTTCTGCACATGAAGGGTAAAGAATGGAGATGTAGAGAAGTTCTGATACTTGTCCTGGGTAACTCATAATATTGGGGTGCTGAGCTGAAAAATAGGTTTTCCTAACCAGAATAGTGGGCAATGTGCCTGCCTCACCAGGATAACATCTGACCGTGTTTAATATGTTTTCTGACATGGAAAGCATGTTAACAGAGAGTAAAGCAAGCTCCCAAATGAGCCCTGACTGTGGGTGAGGAGCTCTGGGAAGGCATGTAGCCTTACACATATTAGATATTCTCATGATGTAACTTTCAAGGTGATAAAAAATGATGTTGAATGGGCTATCACTTAAGACATATGTTAATTTAGTGCCTGAAGGACATCACCATTACTCAATTATGGGGTAAAGAACATCCAGGGGAGTTTATGTTTCAGTAGAATGAAGAGCTTCAGAGCAGCAAGCCTCACCAGACACCACCCCACAAATCTGTAACAAGTCAGCAATGCAGAGTACTTCAGACATGCCCCTTCATTTTTATCTGGGGTGATTTCTTCTCCCAGTAGCAGAGATTCTCAGATTTCTTATATAAAAACAAACAAGCAAACAAACTGAACAATATAATCATCTTATCTAATAAAAGAGTAATATGCAAATTGACCATCACTCCAAGACACAATATGGCTGCCCCCATGTGGACACAAGATGGCTGCCACAAGATGGCCTGCAGGGGAGGGCAGTGGTGGGCAGTTAGGAGTGACCAGGCCAGCAGAGGAGGGCAGTT
This sequence comes from Plecotus auritus, assembly GCF_963455305.1. NCBI lineage: Eukaryota > Metazoa > Chordata > Mammalia > Chiroptera > Vespertilionidae > Plecotus > Plecotus auritus. Next base: position 158,176,289 of record NC_137774.1, read on the forward strand.
GGGGGTGACCAGGTTGGCAGGGGAGGGCAGTTGGGGGGGGGCAGGACAGCAGCGGAGGGCAGTTGGGGGGGGGACCAGGACAGCAGGGGAGGGCAGTTGGGGGGGGGGGGGACCAGGACAGCAGGGGAGGGCAGTTGGGGGGGATCAGGCCTGCAGGGGAGGGCAGTTGGGGGGGACCCAGGCTTGCAGGGGATGACAGTTGGGAGGGGGCAGGCCAGCAGGGGAGGGCCATTGGGGTGGACCAGGCCAACAGGGGAGGGCAGTTTTGGGGGCAGGCCTGCAGTGGAGGATAGTTGTGGGGGACCCAGGTCTGCAGAGGAGGGCAGTTTGGAGGGACCAGGCCTGCAGGGGAGGACAGTTGGGGGGGAACCAGGCCTGCAAGGGAGGGTAGTTGGGGGTGCCAGGCCTGCAGGGAGGGCAGTTAGGGGTGACCAGGCCAGCAGGGGAGGGTAGTTGGGGGTGCCAGGCCTGCAGGGGAGGGCAGTTGGGGGCAATCAGGCCGGCTGGGGAGCAGTTAGGCATCAGTCAGGCTGGCAGGGGAGTTGTTAGTGGGTGATCAGGCTGGCAGGCGGAAGCGGTTAGGAGCAATCAGGAAGAGGCAGGTGAGTGGCTGGGAGCCAGCAGTCCTGGATTGTGAGAGGGGTCCCAGATTGAAGAGGGTGCAGGCTGAGCTGAGGGACACTCCCCGCCACCGTGCATGAATTTCGTGCACCGGCCCTCTAGTTAAATATATATTTAGAGATAAGAAAATCTTCAAGTATCCATTTGAAAATGTAAGTGTAAAGCATTCTTGTTACGTAAATATTGGATGGCAAGATATACAGTGGTATACCTGAGAGGTTTTGAAGTCTGCTTTGAATAGTCCCTTGGTTAGATCTTATGCTATTAAATTGTTATTTTTTGCTTACTTTCATGATAAAGTGTTTAAAAACTAATTCTCATGCTCCAACAAACTTTAAGATAAATTGAGCAATTGTAATAAGTGTTTATTTTACCTAGAAAGTGATTCCATGAAGCTTGACAGCAAAAGTTATGTGGAAAACAAATGTATATACCATTTGTCAAAACAACCTTTGAATACAATTTGGTGATGGTTATGGAAAAACAAATCTTGCAAATTGAAACAAATGAGTAAAATTTGTTATGTTATTCTCTTATTAGAAAGCAAAGGGGTGAAACAGGCAAGCAAACACACCTCAATGTGTGTGCACAAAAATAGTCAAAATTAAATTTCAGGTCTGTTTCACCACACAACTGGGTAAGTGGCTTCATGAATAGAAGGGAGATTAGAGGGAGGCTGGGTGAGCTGTCATAGGTGAATGATTTCTAAGAAAATGGTCACAAACATTATTTTGTGAAATATGGCTCAAAGAAGATAATAAAACATAGTTCTAGGTTGCCAATTATACTCATTGAAGTGAGACCAACACATTGTAAAATAAAATAGCAAGAAACTCCTATTCCTTTAATGCTGTGTGGATATGAGGGAACAAAGAAAAGTAACTTAAATAGCATTGAAGAAAAGTAAGTTAAATAGATAGCATTGCTGAGTTTTACTCATGCTTTGTGCAGGGCAAAGTTCTGAGGTTTTCACACATTGATTCCTTTACTCACAAGACTTTAAACAAGGGGTTGTGAAATGCATGAAGCTGTGACCCACATGTTTAAATCCCAGAGCAGAATTGTAGTTAAAAGACAAGAAAAATTCCACATGATAAGAGAAGTTTGAAAATACTCAAATCCTTTACTTTCGGGTACAATGGATGAACATACAATCCCCAAGTAATATTAAAGTCTTAGTAGTTTCATATCATCTATGTGCTTTCCCCAAATACTTCTTTTGAAACCACAGCCTACCCTCTTTCTGAAAGGTGGTTTCCAGTTCTTGTTCTCTCTTACCCGCTTTTTGTTTGTTTAGAAATGCCCATCCCTGGTTGATTTGGCTCAGTGGATAGAGCTTCGGCCCTTGGATTGAAAAGTCCTAGGTTTGATTCCAGTCAAGGGCACAGACCTCAGCTGCAGGCTCAATCCCTAGCCTGGGTCAGGGCATGTGCAGAAAGCAGCCAATCAATGTATCTCTCTCACATTGATGTTTCTCTCTCTGTTCTCTACCCCTCCCTTCAACTCTCTCTAAAACTCAATGAAAAATATCTTCAGGTGAGGATTAACCAAAAAAAAAAAAAAAAAAAAAAAAAAGAAATGCCCAATAGGTTTTCCACTTTGGGTCAAACTTAAAGGGAAGAGAAATAACTAAAGTGATCCAAGTCAGTTATTTTTGGAAGGTAATAGAAGGAAAAGATTAGAAGCTTTTACTTTAATAGTTTGTGTCTTATCACATGTGTATTAATGTTGTAGAAATTACAAAAGAAAAACTTAGAGAAATTATGTAGGGGAGCCAAGGTCAACTGCTCTTATAAGTGAACTAGCATAGCCCCTACCTCTTTGAAATGAGCCATATTGATTTGATCTAACAACAGCAATCAAAAAATTAACATAGATTCATTTATGTCCCCCCAAGTACATACTATTTACTATATACAATATATAGTGATATTGGATAATCATGTATAGAATGGAAATACTATATTTCAGTAACAATGGCAACTCAATATAATTTTTTAAAAAGATCATTACTTAGATGCTGAGTTTCTCCTAGAATTGACTTTGTCATGATATAGAAAAAAAAAATAACTACAGCTTTCATTTATTAAGTGTCTCCTATGTAACGAGGTTAGAGTTAGAGTGTTCAAATAATACCATGAGTAGGGCTGTGGGAGGCTGCAACTCTAGACGAGTCCATCTTCAGGAGGAGTCACCCATGTTGCTGAACAGCTGTCAGGTTTTATTATAGCAGAAGTTACTTAAGTTTTATCATATTGCTTAGAGTAAGTGTTCTAAGAAGAAGAAAATCAGATTTTCAGATTCCTTCTTGACAGAGCATGAGTGGGTTTTGGTTAGGAAATGAGAATCTACATTTTTTAAAAATATATTTTTATTGATTTCAGAGAGAAAGGGAGAGGGAGAGAGAGATAAAAACACCAATGATGAAAGAGAATCATTGATCTGATGGATCCTGCATGCCCCACACTGGGAATTGAGCCCACAACCCTGTGCATGTGCCCTGACTGGGAATTAAACCATGACCTCTTGGTTCATAGGTTGATGCTCAACCACTGAGCTACACTGGTGGGGCAGATCTACATTTTAAACAGGAAACCCTCATGCATCAGATATAGATGTCCCAATAATCACACTTTGAGAAATATTAGCTTAGAGTTCAACAAAACACTGATTAGTGATAAAATTGCCTCTTGGATTTAATTTTAGAGTCAGTGCACCTAGGGCAGATGAAGTTACCAGAATATTTGCTGGTTTTAAGGATGCACTCTCACCAGGGAATTTTAGACTCCAAATTGTCAGCTTTTTCAGAAACTCTCCATGGAATACCAAGTATTGAGAACAGACTGTGATTTCCTCAATTGCTCATAATGTACCACAGAAAAGAGTTTGAAATTGTCATAGTGATCCAAGACTACATTATTCCAGGTGTGTACAGCTTAAAAGGGTGATAATTGGATAGCAGATGAACCAACATACTAAGTAGAAAATGCATGTAATGATTGTTTGAAAGTGTTTAACTGCTGTGATATACAATAAAAAGTTGAACTGGAACTTTCTATTAGAAAACTACCTACTAGCTAGTAGATCACTAACTTCGTTTTATTTAATTAAGCCAATCTTTGTGAACCCCTACTGTGTGTCAGATTGTCTTTTAGACAGAGAACATATCATAAGGAGTTCATAATCAACTGCATTTGAAATTATATAAGCACAATACACAATGTTGAAACTTATGCAGATCTAGGGTACAGATGTGCTATAGAAATGAGGGGTAAATTACAATACAATGGTGAGGTTCTAAGAATTTGGAAAAGGAGGTGGGGGAAGGAGGGGATGGACAAAACCCAGTGAGCTTTATGTATAAGGTAATAACTGATGTTAATTTTTGGAAATAGAAACTCAGCATTTAAATCAACTTGTAGAGGACAGGAAATATATGGAGATACAGCAAAGAAAGCTGTGTCTACAAAGCATGGGTAAGCGGATCAAATGCGGATCTTCAGCAAAATGCTAAGATGTTGAGGAGCACAAATTAAGAGATTAGGAAGGAAAAGAAATATTTTAGATGTGAAAGTGTTCCAGATGAGCCACCACATAAGGGCTAGTCTATACACAATAAGTCACTTGGTTTGTTTTCTACGGAAAACAAAATGCATTTCCTAGAGAGTTTAAAACAAAAGAGGGAAATTATCACACTTTCATTTTGGTAGACCTCCATGATAGGAACATAGAAGTACATTGAGTGTGCATTGAACTTGAGGAAGGGAATTCATGAAGAGTTTGGTACAGACATCAGAGCTTGAACTAAGACATTAGCATTAGCATGGAGAGAAAAGTACAAATTAGATATTTATTTTAGAATTAAAAGCAGCTGAACTTGAGTGAGGAAGATGGAGAAGGACACAGAATTACTGGTTGGCATGATTTGTAGTGTAGTTGTGCAATGACATAAAGCTTAATCAATAGAAACACTTTTTAAAAATCATTTTGTACGAGTTGCTAAATTCTGGCACCAGAGTTATGTTGGTAATAGATATGGACCACTAATCCCCAGCATATGTATATATTAACTCCTGCATATATATGTGTCAATAGCAGCCAGGAATGCTTAATTCATAAATTTACTAAACCTAAGAATTTGTTGACAAGGATTGAATCCATACTCTGTAATGAGAATTATATGCAAATTACTCCAGATTTAATTCAAGCATGAGTATAAGCAACAAGCTATAAATTGTATATTTCATATTTATAAATCATAAATAATGAAAAATTATAGTGTGCTTGGAATATTAATAGATCCATCTTTCTCCTGGATACACAGATCTTCATTCTTTCATAGGCTACTCACATCACAGTTCTAGGCTGGGTTGTCATTCCTTTTTTTCATGGTCCTTATTATTATTTGCATAATGTTCTCACTAATGCTGTCTGAAGTAGTTTTGAACTTTTATAAATATGTTGTATAAAGGCTTTTTATTTGTTTGTTTGTCTTCTATCCTCTGAAAAATCTGGGCTTATTGTTTGTCATGTGAACCTAAATGCTTACATATAATAATATACATTCTCTTTTCTTGATTCTATTCTTACATATTTCTCCTCCCTCTCTCTTGATCATCAATTATTTTATATTTTTTATATTTTATGCACTCAGTATTTTTTCTTCCTTTGGCTACATTGTCATTTGTGATCAATAACTCACTCTTTCACCAGGAAAAATTAATCATGACTAGATCTTGAACTAAGAAGGTATTCCTTAAACAATTATGAATATACTAAAACATTTCAAGAATCATCAGTACTTTCAATTTTGTGTGTCTTTTTCTAAAAATTTCAGAACCTCTCATTTTTTCAAAGCCTTTATTCTCTTAGATCATGTGTTACTACAAGTCAATTTATTACGTATTCATACTGAGCCATATACTGAGAGAGGAAACAGACTTCCTCCTTGCCAGATCTAGGTTTTCTCCCATGAGCAAGGTGTGTCCAGTGAGAATGTAGTGCAATGATTTATCTGGCTTGTTTTATATTATTGCCCTGAAAACAAGGGTATCCCAATTGGCAATCCTCCCCAGATTGATATTTATATAAAGAGTCAAATAAAAAGTCTCTCAGGAGAAGGGGATGGTAGGGAAGGACCACAAAACAAAATAGCTATCAGACCCTACATTCTTTACTACACTAGTTGTAGCTCAGAGGCATTGAGTGTGACTATTGCACACACAGTATCCCTCTGTCAATAAAAAGAGGGAATGTTAGAAGGGTACTGAGCTGTTAAAATATGAATGAGATGAGAATAATTTTGGATATGTTGAGTTTTTTTTATGAAGACCAGTCAGAAGTTCAATGTGTTAACTTTACTTGGAAGAAATGGGTAGACTCAGAGATAGAGATTTGCAAGTCAACAGCACGTAGGGGCAGTTGAAAACTGGAAGTGTATATAAGCATCTACATGTAGCAGAAACTCAGCTTTGAATCCCTTTGACATGACCAAGTACTTAGCACAAAGGTATACTGAATAAAAGTTCGATGAATAGCTAGGGCAAAAAGTATGGGGGAGTCTTTACTCTTACTATATTTTTAGAAAAGATTTTCTCTTTTATTCGTATTTCCTCACTATAGCTTTTAAAATTTTATTTTTTAATTAAATACATTGGGGTGACATTGGTTAATAAAATTATATACGTTTCAGTGTACAATTCTATGATACATCACCTGTATATTGCATTGTGTGTCCACCACTCAAAGTCAAATCTTCTTCCATCACCGTATATTTGACCCCCTTTACTACCCGCTTTAGTCTTTGCTAACCCCTCCCCCAACCCTGAGCAGACACTTCTCCCAAGTCTTTACTTTTGGGTTTCAAATTTTCATTGATACTTGCATGTAAAATACAGACGAAAGGCTTGGATCAGGTTGCTTAAATGTTAGACATAATTGAGCAGAAAGATCTGTGGACTGTGCCTGAGTAGTACATGCTTTCAGGATTTAGGCTTAAGTAGTTGGGGAGATGCCAGGAGACAATTAAGAAGGGGATGCAGGGAGCAGCAGCTGCTCCTAAAGAGACACTCAGACACCATTTCTTCGCTTATGCATCTGAGCAGGTGGGTCTCCAACATTTAATCAAGTGGATTTCTAGCACCTTCATGAAAATACATGGTAAAAATTATGAGCTATTCTGTAATTTGGGAAAAACACTTCCAAGATGAAAACGATATTCTGCCTCCCAAAGTAAAAGGAAAAATAAATGATGGTTAGCCATGAGAAAAAAAAAAGTGTTCTGGAGTGCGGAGGATTCTGTGAATCAGATTTGATGTGAAAATGTCTCACACTGTGGTGTCTAACATCTTCTATCGATGTGCACTCTTCAAGGCTGCTTTTCACACATAGTTTAGCTGTTGATTCCTGAGGGTAATACTCCCACCTTACAGATTTTTAAAAAACAGCACTGAGCGCATTAAATGGCCTTTTCGAGTTAAAAGCTAGTAATTGGGTTCAGGAAGAGAATGGAAATATTTGGGTTAGGGTCTTAGGAGTCTTTCCACTTTTCCAGAACTGCTGTATTGTTGGGACACTTTTCGTTTATCTATTTGCTAAATTGCCATGGGGTAGCAAAGAAAACATTTTTATTAAATAGGTAATGAATTTAGTTGTCAAATTGTTCAAACCATCCTATCTAATAAAAGAGTAATATGCAAATTAACCATAACTCCACTACACCCACAAGCCATGCCCACCAGCCAATCAGGAGTGAGTATGCAAATTAACCCAACCAAGATGGCTGTGGCCACAGAGAGAGCAGGAGGGAGGCTTGGGTTTCCCTGGCAATATAGGAAGCCAAGCTTTCCGCACACTCTGGCCGGCCCAGGCCTGCACTCCAAGCTACAAAGTTTCAATTACAGAAGATAAATAAATCCCAACAAAAATGGCAGCAGCCACGGAGCTGGAGAGAGCAGGAGGCTAGGGTTGTCCCCGGCAATGGAGGAAGCCAAGCTTCTGAAGCCCTGGCCTGCCTTGGCCTCCACTTAAGGCTACAAAGTTTCAATTATAGAAGATAAATAAATCCCAACAGAAATGGCTGCCGCCACAGAGGGAGCAGAAAGCTTGGCTCCCCTCCAGGCTACTAAGTTTCAGTTGTAGAAGATAAATAAATCCCAGATATCAGGGCCTCCGCTTGGGTCGCCGGGAGATGTGGCCAGCCTGCAAACCACCACAGGCCCCTTGCCCAGGCCACCTCACACCCCAAGGGAAACCCCACCCTGATCCGGGACACCCTTCAGGCCAAACCAGCTGGCTCCCACCCATGCACAAGGCCTCTATCCTCTCTAATAAAAGAGTAATATGCAGATTGACCATCACTCCAACACACAAGATGGCTGCCCCCATGTGGACACAAGATGGCCACCACAAGATGGCCAGCAGGGGAGGGCAGTTAGGGGTGACCAGGCCTGCAGGGGAGGACAGTTGGGGTGACCAGGCTGGCAGGGGAGCATTTAGGCATCAATCAGGCTGGCAGGGGAGTGGTTAGGGGGTGATCAGGCTGGCAGGCAGAAGTGTTTAGGGGAAATCAGGAAGGCAGGCAAGCGAGCAGTTGGGAGCCAGCTGTCTTGGATTGTGAGAGGGATGTCTGACTGCCCGTTTAGGCCCGATCCCACCAGACAGTTGGACATCCCTCAAGGGGTCCCAGATTGGAGAGGATGCAGGCTGGGCTGAGGGACAACCCCCTCTCCCCATGCAAGAATTTCATGCACCGGGCCTCTAGTTCAAATGTATAATTGTCCAGGTTTTTGGTTTGATTTTCAACTCAAAGTAGCTACAATATTCAAACAGGTAAACAGCCAATAGGTTTCTCAACATTGTTTATAATTTTGAAATTCTGTTTAGGCATGCTCTTATATTTGTATTGTCAATACTACTTTCTAATAATAATGAATGAGTGGGGTAATACTTTCCTATAGCTGCTGTTACATTTACCACAAATTTAGTGGCTTAACATAATGTAAACTTAATATCTTACAGTGTTGTAGGTAAGAAGTCTGACAAGGTGCTGTGAGGATGTTTCATCCAGAAGCTCTAGGGCCCTGCTCTAGGGCCTAGACTCGCAGGGGTGGGCAAACTTTTTGACTCGAGGGCCACAATGGGTTCTTAAACTGGACCGGAGGGCCGGAACAAAAGCATGGATGGAGTGTTTGTGTGAACTAATATAAATTCAAAGTAAAGGAGCGGAGGGGAGAGCAAGAGAACCAGATAGAACAGCCGGATCCGGCCCGCGGGCCGTAGTTTGCCCACGGCTAGCCTAGAGTCCACTCTAGGGGGAATCTGTTTCCTTGTGTTTTCTAGCTTTTAAGGGCTGCCTGTATTCCTTGGCTTATGGCTGCAGCCATCCATCAATTGCCTGCAATCGTTCTCAGATTATATCATTCTAGTTCTACTTTTCCATAGCCGATCTCTTTCTTTGACTCTCTTAAAGAACCTGTTTACTTTGATCCCACTCTGATAATCTAGAATAATCTCTCCATCTCAAATGCTCAATTTAATCACATCTGCAAAGTCGCCTTTTGCTAAGTAAGGTAACCTATTCGGGGTTTAGGCAAAGTAGCAAGGTAACAAATTCTAGGGATTGGGATGTGGGCATTTTGAGGAGAAGAAGAGAAAGAGAGAGGGAGTGCTTATTGTTTTGTCTACCATACTGGGTTTTCATTTTCAAGGTTACGGTTCCCAGGCATTTTCATATTTTATGTCTGTACTATTATATGATTTATTTGTGTTGGTCCAACATCCCAAATTCAGTTTTTTTTTTCTGTATTCTCATTTCTCTCCATCCTTGATTTTAGACTTCAATAACAAAAATTACAGGTGAGGATTATAGCTAAATACTAATTTTCCTCTCATAGCCCTTCTCTCAATTCAATATTCATTTCCTAAATTGTCAAAAATAAAATTATTTTAGGTTAGGAAAAATAACTGTATTAAATCAAGGGAATGAGTTATCCCAAAGCTGTCCTTTGGTATATTTGGCTGGGAGATACTAGTTTATAAAACTAACTTTTTTTTCACATGAAATCTTGATTAAGGGAAACTTTATAGGGCCTTAAAACATCAATTAAAGCTTGATTAAATTTTACAACCCCAAAAGGCTAATAATACTTGCTTTTTCCAGATGACAAAGAAATATGCCCTGTATATATAAGGCTCATTAGCAATGTCGTGACTCTAAAAATCTACATGTAGTAATTATTCTAAAATAACCCAACCAAAAAAATAGTTCTAAACTGAACCCAACAACAGAAGTCCATTTGTCCTTCCATAAATGACTATCCACTAGAGAAAATGTTTTCCAGTTTACCAATTTATGGCTTTCTGAAACAGTCTCCCGTTTTCTGAGTTTTGACAAGGTTCTGTCTTGGACCAGCTCATAATATGATCATTATCATATCATATTGGAAATAAACCCTGTTTCTGCCCAGTGACTCTGCCTACCATCCCTGGATGCAGCAATATGTCATTCTTTACTGCTTTCATCTTCAGCATGTTCCATGATCCTCAGCATTCAATCACCATAAGCAATAGGCTCAGTTTGGAGTATTAAGGCAAAGCTCAAAAACTGATATTTTTCTCCTAGAAGAGCACATGCATCAACTGATAAACAGTGAGCCAGAGTAAAAAGCATTTCCATTATTAGTTCAGTGCACCAGTCATACCATCTTAGATACTGTGTTTATTTCCCTCCTACAAATGCCTAATAGAATCCAGTTAATGGCCCTTACATGTCAATGCCAGCTGCCTCTATCCAAAAGTAGGTAGTTGTTGCTAGTTTAATCTTAATTGATAGGAATGATGGAGACTCAGAATCAAACAATGGGTTTCTGAGACTTTATGAGAGGATTCTCACATAATCCTAATGAATTCTGGCAGCTGGCGATTGTACAGTTTAACCGGTGTCATAAATATAGTGAGGAGTTGAAACATTGGTAAAGTTTCCTTTTATCATATCTGAAAGGTTTTAGTTTTCCATAATGTCAAATCAAGATCAGATTTTTAGACTCTTCTGGGTTGTGTGTTGTGTGTGTACTTAGTACAAAAAAAGAAGTAAAACCTTTCCAAAAATTAAACCTTTTTTTAATAATATATTTTTTTATTGATTTCAGAAAGGAAGGAAGAGGGAGAGACAGAGACATCAATGATGAGAGAGCATCATTGATCTGCTGCCTCCTGCCTGCCTTACACCAGGGATCAAGCCCACAACCGGTGCATGCGCCCTGACCGGTTCATAGGTCGATGCTCAACCACGGAGCCATGCCAGTCTGCCAAAAATTAAACCTTTTTTCATCAATATTTAATTCTAAATTGAGGTCACATCTAGAACACCTGATGATTGATCATCTGATTTCCTGTTGGTAATTGAGTTTTTGGTATATTTTAGTCCTATTACATTTGCTGTTTTCATTGTATTAAATAATAAAAGAGCAAATATTATGTAGCTCCTTAGTAATTTCCACAGTTAGCATACTTCTTGTTCTTTACTTCTTTTCATAAGATTGAATGTTGGTAGGGCAGTTAATATTATGTGGCACAATATGAATAAGGCCAGATTAACTTAGCTACACAAGGTTAATGCATCTAATCATTTATATAAATTGAATCTTTATCCTTGATCTGCTGATGACTAAGAAGATGGACTTCCTACTTTATTTTGCTGTCTGACCAGGTCTTTGTGAGCTAAAGAAAAAGAACACTGCGATTCCAAATCACTCCAATTTTCCACAAGACACAAAAACACTTATAGAGCAGAAACACTTTTCAGCACCCAGAATGCAGTCCAACCAGGAATCGAAACACTAGTGGATAATAATACATAAACAGATATGGGAAGTTTATATGAACTATCTGCTATCATTTGCTTATTCAGAACACAGTAAATTATAGATTATTAAAGTTACCTATATCAAGTGATATTTGAGCCTCCAATATAATTTTAATAACTTGTTTTTAACTTTTATAACACATTTTTTTATCTGTTTGGAAAATTCACATTTGTCTTATTTTTCCCCCTGAACAGTTTCTCAAAAATTATAGTAAACTACCTTTCAACTAGGAAAGTTTGATTTTCTATAAGGCTTACCTTGGGTTAGCCAGTCTGTACTTTATCTATATATATAAAAGGCTAATATGCAAATTGCCCCCTTGGGTGTTCGACTGGGAGACCAGGAGTTCGATTACTCGCTATGATGTGCACTGACCACCAGGGGGTGGTGCAGAACAAAGGAAGGCCCCAGCCAGCAGCCAGAAGGCCCTGATGGCCAAGCCTAGGGACCCTACCCGTGCACGAATTTTGTGCACCTGGCCTCTAGTATGTAATAATGTACTTTCTATGTGAAAGAGTGATACTAGAAATTTATCCTTTACACATTCATGTCATGCAGCTACAGGGAGCAGGGATCTTGATCTTGTTGTGGGATCTCCAGTGTAGGTCATCTGTCTGCACTGTTCCTAGCATGGTATGTTGTGGGAACCCCTTTCACGTCCCGCGTGGTTCAGGGTTCGGGTTCTGGAGAAGGCCTCACACAAATGACAAGAGACTTGGAAAAGTATTAATTTGGGAATATTGGGGGTCAGGCGGGAGCCCACCTCTAGTGGGACGACTACACCCTGCTCTGGCCTTGCAATCCCTTTTATTGAGACTATGGGATATGCCTATAACCTTTAGGCAGGAAATTCCAATAACAGAAATTTACATAAGACAAACAGAGGTGAAGGCTGCTTCAGCTAACAATGTTTCAACTAAACAGTGAGCAAACTAGCTCTGACCTTTCAGAGCAATGAAGGTTGTTGACCAGCCTTCCAGGTTCTCTGTCCATATCTTCCTAATTAGTGAGACAATGATCAGTTTCCCACAGTATGTCTTTCCCCGGGCACTTGCAAACACACCATGCATCACATAACTTTTCTTTATAAAATAGAAAAAATATGAGTATTTTCACTCTTGAAAAATAATGAGAATTCAACTAACTTCGGAAATCATTTTCTAATAGTTTATTCAGTGACTTTATTTGAATGTATATTGAGAATTCACAATGTGCCAGACAAGTAGGAAAATATTCATTCTCCTTCCATTCATAGAAGCTAGGAAGGACAGTGCTATTAATCAAACCATCATGCATGTTTATAATTTCAAGTTGCAGTAAGGGCTGAAAAGGGAACATCCAGAGATTTACGTAAAGAAATAGCATGGGCACAGGTGGGCTGTCATGCTGGGTGGGGAGTTGAGAGTGATTCTTGCCACTTTATTTACATATAAGGACCATTTTACCTGACTCTAAGGGTTCTCTCTCTTTCTTCATCCTCACATTTCAATATCCATCCCCATTAATTTTGTCTCCAGAAGAATGGTCATACATAATAATAATAATAATAAATAATAATAAGGTGATCACAGTTATTATTATTAAATTAAAATTATTGCAGAGGCATTATCTATTTTCCAAATAACTATCAAATTAAGTAAATTTTGGGGAATTAATTTACATATTGTTTTTGATGATTTAAAAATATTGCTTTTTTTTAAATCTTTATTTTGAGATTATTACAGATGTCCCTCTTTTTTTCCCCATAGCTCCCCTCCACCTGGTTCCCACCCACCCCAGGCCTTCACCACCCTGTTGTCTGTGTCTATAGGTAATGCATACATGCATATAAGATCTTAGTTTAATCTCTTCCTGCCCCCACCCCCCCCTTTCCTCTGAGAATCACCCGTCTGTTCCATTTCCATGCCTCTCATTCTATTTTATTCACCAGTTTATTCTGTTCATTAGATTTCTTATTTTGGTTGATTTTTAGATTTAATTGTTGATAGATATGTATTTGTTGCCATTTTGTTGTTCATATTTTTTATCTTCTTCTTCTTCCTTTTCTTAAAGAATACCCATCATAATTTTATATAAGCATTTGGTGGTGATGAACTCCTTCAACTTTTTCTTGTCTATGAAGCTCTTTATCTGACCTTTAATTCTAAATGATAGCTTTGCTGGGTAGAGTAATCTTGGTTGTAGGTCCTTACTATTCATCACTTTGAATATTTCATTCCACTCCCTTGTAGGTAACTAACCGATTTTCTCTTGCTGCTTTTAAGATTCTCTCTTTGTCTTTATCCCTTGCCATTTTAATTATGATGTGTCTTGGTGTGGTCCTCTTTGGGTTCCTCTTGTTTGGGACTCTCTGTTCTTCCTGAACTTGCAAGTCTATTTCTTTCACTAGGTAGGGGAAGTTTTCTGTCATTATTTCTTTTCTTTTTTTTTTTAATATGCTTAGGAATGAAGGGAGAATTGAGACATTCTTTTTTTATAATATATTTTATTGATTTTTTACAGAGAGGAAGGGAGAGGGATAGAGAGTCAGAAACATTGATGAGAGAGAAACATCGATCAGCTGCCTCCTGCACACCTCCCACTGGAGATGTGCCCGCAACCAAGGTACATGCCCTTGACCAGAATCGAACCCGGGACCCTTCAGTCCGCAGGCCGACGCTCTATCCACTGAGCCAAACCAGTCAGGGCGATGACAGAGAAACATTGATCAGCTGCCTCCTGCACACCCCCTACTGGGGATGTGCCCACAACCAAGGTACATGCCCTTGACCCGAATCGAACCTGGGACCTTTCAGTCCACAGGCCGACGCTTTATTCACTGAGCCAAACTGGTTTCGGCTCTGTCATTGTTTCTTAAAATAGGTTTTCAATATCTGGCTCTCTTTCTTCTGGCACCCCCATAATGCAAATGTTGGTACACTTGAGGTTGTTCAAGAGGCTCCTTACACTATCTTCATATTTTTGAATTCTTTTTTCTTTTTGTTCTTCTGATTGGGAGTTTTCTCCTTCCTGATATTTCAAATCTTTGATTTGATTCTCAGGATCCTCTAATCTACTGTTGAATCCTTATATATTATTCTTTATTACAGACAGTGTATGCTTAATTTTTGACTGGTCCTTTTCCATTTTTATTATTTATTTATTTATTTATTTTTGGCATTCTCACTAAGTCCCTTGAATGTTTCTAGAAGATTCTTGAGTAATAACTTTTTTTTTTTTTAACTCTATATCCAGTAGTTTGCTTTCTTCCATTTCTTTCATTTGTGACATGTTTGTTTGTCTCCCCATTTTGGCTACTTCCCTGTGTTTGTTTCTTTTTTTTTTTTTTCTTTTTTTTTAATATATTTTATTGGTATTTTACAGAGAGGAAAGGAGAGGGCTAGAAAGCTAGAAACATCGATGAGAGAGAAACATCGATCAGCTGCCTCCTGCACACCTCCCACTGGGGATGTGCCCGCAACCAAGGTACATGCCCTTGACCGGAATCGAACCCGGGACCCTTCAGTCCGCAGGCCGACGCTCTATCCACTGAGCCAAACCGGTTTCGGCTGTGTTTGTTTCTATGTATTGGGTAGAGCTATTAAGTCTCCTTGGGTTGATAGAATGGCCTTGTGTAGTAGGTGTCTTATAAGGCCCAGTGGCTCAGCCTCCCCAATCACCTGAGGTGGACTCTCTAGGTGCACCCCTTTGTGGGCTGTGTGCACAGTCTTGTTGTAGCTGAGCCTCAATTTCTATTGGTGTCACTGGGAGGAATTGACCTTCAGGCCAATTGGCTATGAGGACCAGCTGCAACTACAGTGGGAGAGTGGCTGTGCAGGAGACACCACTATGAAACAGGACTGGCTTCAGTGGGGCTTTGGAGCTCACTGAGTCTGCCCTTTGAGTGTGTCACTTATGGATGTGTAGAGTTGTAATCTGGTATGGTCTGACACTGACCACTGGGTACACTGGCTCTTGGGTTTCCAGGGAGGTGTAAAGTCAGCCACTGCCTGGGGCCACCCAGCAGGAACTACAGAGAGATCTGCAGATTCCTCCTCTTTGTATCAGGTTGGGAAATGCCCAGATGGGGCTCAGCTGTGAAGCAAGGCAGGATGGTGCTGGTGCAGGGTCTTGGGCCTTTTATTGATAGCTTTGGGGCTCCCTGACCCAGCTGTAGCTTGTTTGACAGGTTTTAGCTTGAGCAAGGACAGGCCATTCGTATGCAAAAGCTGCTGCAGGCAGCTTGGGTGGGGTTATAAATTAGGTGGGGCAGGGTCTCAGGGAATCACCAGGGTGGAGCAAATAGAAATGGCTGCCAGTCAGCCCTGAGACCAGGAAGGTCCCAGCATAGGGACAATGACCACTGCCAGCACCTCCTTCTGGAAGAAAGCCACCCCTGAGTTGTTGCCTTGATACCAGACAGTCCAGTTTCCAGCACTGGAGCTCAGAGGAAGCAGGAGCTAGTAAGTTCAGTATGTGAGCTGGCCTTTTAAGAGGAGCAGCTGGGTCTCCTGCAGCCTCTGTGTCACTGAGCCCTAATTTGCACTGGTTTTTACAGTCTGTAGTTCTTACTGCCCATAGGGACTTATTTCCCAGCTCTGGGACCCTGGGCTGGGGGGTTGGGGTGGGGCTGGGAACCCTTGCTCCTCCGGGTAGCCTCTCCAGAGACCATCTCCCTCCAGATTAAAAAAGCATCCCATGTGGGTGCTGGCCCAGCCTGTTCCGAGCCTCAGCACCTCCTACTAGTCTCAGTGTGCTTCCTTCTTTACTTCTCTTCTTGTAGGCATGTCATTCAGCTACCTTTCCGGCAGTTCTGTATTTTAGTTGTCATTTTGATGTGGTTGTGGGAGTCAGGGAGTACAGGCATTTGCCTATGCCGCCATCTTGGTTCTCCTAAATAGATATTTTTATTCAGAGTAGATCCAAACTGGTGTTTGTAGAGAACCCATCTCTTTTAAAACTACCACAGAAATAAGAGATTCCATGTAACTGATACATCTGAAACATCAGTGTCTGCTTCTCTGTGAATAACATTTCTGCAACATTTTGAAAGAAGATTTTAAGTCTTTCTATATCTGGTAAAAATTGAGATAATAGAAAACAATGAACTAGGAAATTGCTGTGAAAAAGCTCAAATATGCATGTAAATAATTGTAGTGAAACCACATCTCAGATAATAGACTTGATTGTCTAATAGACCTTGCTTGTTTCACTCTTATAATGCTGAGACCAACCACATCCTTAGAAAATTTCCTGAAGCATAAATTACTACATTTCACTCACAGAATTTAGGTATCCCAGTGGCTTGGAGGGAACTCTCCCTACTTTCCTGACGTATTGCTTGTTCTCCTCTGAGCAAGCGTGGTAAAGCTATGCACCCGTCCGATGTGCCCTATTGCACCTTGAACTTCTGCTCTCAGCATTTTGCACTGGGCATCCTTCTTTGTATATTTTTATCTCTCCATTTAAATGTAACATCTTGATAGGCAAAAAACAGGACCACCTTTCTCAAAATTGAATCCCCTACACTTAACATACAATAAGGAATCAAGATGTATTTACTGCAGTAATGCCATCCTTATGCTGCAGAAACTTATTTTATGCTTCATATCAATAATTCTAAACATGTATTTTAATAGATACATATAATCATTGCATATAATGTTTATATCTATCTATAATAGATATTGTTTATATTTTTCTGTCTTCCTATCTGTGAGCTTTATCAAGTAATCAATATAAAGACTCAAGAAAGAAATTTCCTTGGGCTAAGAAATTTATGTTCTCTATTAGTCAAGGCCAGTCGTGTTTCATTAATTCTGTAAATTCTGTATTCTGAGAACTGTAAATTCAGACATGAAACCCTTGAAACTGGTGGTGTTTTTTTCTCGTTTTTTTTTTTTTTTTTCTTCTTCTTTTCATACAAGCCTAATCAGTCAGTTCTGTTGTGGTAGTGTTTTGTTTTTGTGTCAATCTCAGTCTTCATAGCTAATTCAACATTTATTTTTATTTTTTGTTTCTTTTTAGATTTGGAACCAATAAGATTGGCAGGAAGATTGCTAATAAATACTCACTAAGCACATATATGTTCCTTTTCCAGGCTTTAGATGAATTTTTATAAAGATAAAATAATTGATAGAAATGTCTAATTGAAATTTTTAGAAAATTTAATATAATAGGACACAAGGCAATGCATGCATTTGGACTTTCTGTTTACTAATTGTTAACCTAAAAAGAAAAAGCCAAAGTGAAAGGTAATAAGCATTTATTTGAGATCAAGGAATTGCAATTTGGGGCTCACAGATTCAGGTAGAAACTCAAATTGTGTCTTTATTACAGGATGAAGACATAGTGGTTTTATGAGAAATGGAAGGGTAATAATTATAAGAATAAGAAAAAATAAAATAATTTCTATTGGTTTGAACAAGCTAGATTACTCTTTAGCTATACATAACTGTGAGCTGCTTCAGAAGCATTTCCGTAATCATCAGTCTGCTTTCCTGTTAGCTTCACGTCAGTTGTGAGACATGTTGGTTTACCTTACTCCAAAGTTCAAACATCCCAAAGGGTCAAGGAGCAGGGTGCACAAGTCCGTTCATCTGGAATGGCTGCCCAGCTCCATTTGAAAATGGCTCCACTTATGTCAATTTTTCACTTAATGCAAAAGTGCTTTTATGTGACAGTGATGTTTTATGTTGCTCAAGTTGAGTAGTTTTGTCTTGACTAGATTTTAAAAAGACATTCAGTGTCTAAGTGGGAAAAATGAATATAATTCAATAAAGATTATTGTCTGTTTATTATTATAATAATAATATTATTATTTAAAGTGGAGCCAAAGAGGTATATGTGCTTTAAACAGTAAGCTTAAGGATGATTGCGATATATAAGGAGAAACATTCTGGAAGAAAAAAGGACAAAACACTAATACTATATTATAAAAGAAAAGTACACAATTATATTTTTATATCTGTAGCCACTGCACAGTGTAGTTTTGAGGATAGTAACATTATATTTTCAATTCACAAAAATCTCAATCACCATGTACCCTTCACTTGGCTAATAAATATGCCTTGCCCCAATACTCCAAAGTCACCTGCCAGGGCAGCTGAAGCATTTATGGATCATAAAAGACCCAGGTGCTTCCAGCCAACTCCTAGGCCTTTTGCAGTTAGGTGGGGTCACATGATACTTCTGGCCAATGAGTGGTAAGTCAAAGTGGTGTGTTTAAGAACTCTCTTCCTCTGCATCAATAACTTGGAAGGCATGTGCTGAGATGGCAGAGCCAAATCAGCTCCATCTAGAGTTAGTCCATGGAAGAATACTCTCCTAGAATGCCCCCCCACCACCACCACATGACCAACTTGGTAGTTAAACCATTATTGTATTAAACCTCTTATATTTATGAGTTAGTGTTTTAGCCAAGACTACCCAAGCCTTTTTTAATATGCTACTGAAGACATGTTTATCTCCATGATACACTTAATATCTTCTCTACCCTGACTTCTGTTGCAGTCTGCTTTTCCTGTCATAGTGTTTAGTTTATTCCACCTAGCTTTGTAGAAAGCCACCTATACATACCGGAGAGAATGAAAGCTTCAGGAAACCAGAGACCCTGTCTCATCATGGGAATACATACCCCAAACTAGCAAACTGTTTCCTTATTTATTCAACACTTACTTTTTTGAATACTTCTATGTAGCAATTATTAAGCAAATTGTGACTTGTATAATTAAAAAAGTAGATAATGGATATTTAAATGAATGATACCCAAGTGGAGAGCATTCTTTCCACATTTCATTAGTGTAAGGAAGAAGTTCTACAAAGTAGACAGGCATATATAAAGGGCTTGAGTCAGACAAGATCTTGATTTTTAGGACCTGAGTGCTCTGGGAGGTTGGTAAGCATGAGGGAGAATGCAACAAGATGGAATCACAGAAGTCAAGTGCAGATCATGCATGGCCTTGCAGAGTAAGGGATTTGGACGCCATGCTACTGAATATATAGTTGAACTTATTGAAGTGGGCAATATAACCAAATTGCTGTTTCTTTTATTTTTAAGTTCCTCTAGTCACTCTTTAAAATTACTGTCAGAAGATTGGCTAGGATGGAAGGAAAAGAGACCAGCTGGATCATTTTGTCGTACTTTAGGCATACGATAATGGTGTATTTCTTTGTGATAGGAATGGAGCAAAAGACAAGGAGATGAAGTCCATATATTATTGGGATGTAAATCAGACTGCATCTACTGTTAGTAATTTACATATGTGGTATCAAAAGAAGAGAAAAATCAAAACATCATTTGATTTTTAGGTGGCTTCTATGATGTGATTTTTAGGTTTAAGTCAAAGTTACGTGGTGGGACCAAGAAAATTATGGGATAGAAAGAAGGTCTATAGGCCTTAATATTCAGAGATTATTTTTAAAAAGTAAAAATAGCCAAATTGAATACTTTGGTCTATCAGTTTCATTCATGATATAATAAACTGATGCTCATTTTTCACAGGATGTCTGTAGTGAATAGTCACATGGCTGGCCTATTTGCTCTAATGACAGAACCAAATTGTCTAGCTGAAGTTAGGATTCATCAAGCCACTACAAGGTTTAGAATGTTTTTCACTCCTCAGAGGCCATCGACTCACTGTATTCCATCTGAGTAACATTTTTATTTCCCGTTTTCCAGTATGTTGCTCTTTTTACTCACATTCTTTCCTTGGCATGTGATTTGCTCACTTGATAAGATGAGATTCTGAGGAGGATCCCTGAGAAGCCCTTGGTCACAGCTCTCTGGGCCATTGATTCAGCAGCTTCCATAGTGGCTTCTGCAGCAGACAGGCTCCGGAGGCCGGCATCCGCTGTTCTAAGGAGGGTGTAGGAACACAGAGGCCATCTTTAGGTTAAAAGAAAAATGTTACCATTTCCTCTTATTAAGAAACATGTGTTTAATACTTTTGGGGGGTGAGCTCTCATAGCCTCTTTTCTGGTAAGCACTCATCAATATTTATCATAAAGAGGAAATAGGAGGCAATTTGTCTTGCCAAAACTGTGTCTGTTAAGTTACATTTGATTTTGAAGATTGATGCACTTCTAACTAGCTTAATCAAGGGAAGCAAGTATACATATTGGAAAAAACACAATACTTTCTTAATATCCAAGAAAAGCAGATAACCTAGACTAAATAAGAGTAAGAGCCAAAGCGAACAAGGTCCTCAGTTGAAAAAAAAAAATCAAAGCATCTCAGATATTCCTGTATCTGTTCATTCTCATTCTCTCACCCTCTTTAACCCTTTTCTTTTATTTGCTTCTTTAAGTGCATGGCACTCTTGGCCCCAAAGTTTACATCTTCTCCATTAAATAGAAGGACATTTCTTGAGAGTAGTTTCTATGATTTGTCCAAAATTCATAGATAATAGAATCTTTCCAAAATTTCAAAGCAAGTTCTTATTATTCAAATAGAGATTAATGACTTTATTCAGCTCATTGCACAGTTAGGAGCATCTGGAGACCAGTTTATTTCCTCAGCAGCTGGATTAACGTTTTTATAGAGTGATGTGAAGTGAGGGATATGTCGCCTTATGGTCTAGCTCAGGTTTTAGTTTTCCTCATCTCCAATGGCTACTGAAGTTGTGGTTGGAACAATTGAATTTGTATAGGTTTTGATGTCCCTTGTGTCTGATCCTTGGTCCAGTTTTTTTCTGTAAGCTGTCCAGGTTGTTGCTAGTCAAGGTTCAAGGGAGAAAGAGTTGCAAAAGAAGTGTGGTATAGGGAAAAAGAGGAGAGAGAAAATAAGAGAAAGGTATCTAGGGTCAATGCAAGGTAGCCTAGGTCTAAGTACACACTATAGCCCATATTGACCCAGGAGTCCACTCTTGCTCCAGTCTGATTCAGTTGGTGATGGTGGGTCTTAGAGTAGAAATAGATGCTGGAATCTTCCTCTGCATATGACAAGAGTCAATTTTCATAGTAACAAGGTATTCAGCACAGAGTAAACAAAGTCAATAAATGTGGTTTCAATAACTCTATTTACTGTCTAAAATACTAACCTCTTTGGCTAACACAGTGGCATGTCAGTCAAAGTTGTCTTTTAGGTACAAAGGTTTGTTTCAAAGAAGACTGTAAATTACTGAAGCAGAACTGGTTAAATGTGGGTATTGCTGAGTAAGATATTCCTACACTGAATGCCAGTTGATCTAGAGAACATTTAACATCTCATAAAAATTTTTCTATAAAGGCAAACAGGAAAAATTGCAAATTACTTGGCTTGTGCAAGCCTACATGCACCTGACTGCAATCGCTCTTTTAGGATTAGCAAGCATCACAACAGTGCTCCATTTACACTTTTAAATAAGTGTGTCTCCATTACTACTGACCACCTAGGAAGATCACATACTACAATCTGGGAAACTCACATGGCTTCTTCCATTTTGCAATATAATCAGTAACTCCGATATCAATGAACAGCAATTTCAAAACAATGACATATACAATTAATCTGATTCAGTCTAGCTATTAGCAATGGCCAAACCTTAAGAGCAAATCATCCTATATAATAAAGAGGTAATATGCAAATTGACTGTCACATCCTCACAAAGATGGCTGCCTAAGACCAGGCCAGCAGCGGGGTTAGTGAGGGATGACCAAATGAATGAACAAGCAGGCTGCGTGGGGCGACGAGGCCTCCAGGGCAGTTAGTGAGGGATGACCAAACGATTGAACAGCAGGCTGTGTGGGGCAAGTAGGCTGGCAGGGGGCCGTGAAGAGTGACCAGGTCAGCAGAGGGGCAGTTGGGAGCGACCAGGCTGGCAGGGTGGGCAGTTAGGGGTGACCAGGCTAGCAGAGGGTAGCAGTTGGGAGTGACCAGGCCGGCAGCGGGGGGCAGTTAGGAGCGACCAGGCTTGCAGGGTGGGCATTTAGGGGCGATCAGGCCAGCATGCAGAGGCAGTGAGGGGCAATCAGGTTAGCAGGGGGGGCAGTTAGGGGTGACCAGGCAGGCAGGCAGGTGAGTGATTAGGAGCTAGCAGTCCAGGATTGTGAGAGGAATGTCTGACTGCCAGTTTAGGCCCCATCGATCAGGCCTAAACTGGCAGTCATACATCCCCTGAGGGGTCCCGGATTGGACAGGGTGCAGGCTGGGCTGGGGGACCCCCCCACCCCATGCATAAATTTTGTGCACTGGGCCTCTAGTTATATAATTCTACAGAGAATATTGTATAATGGCCACTCTCCCAGTAATGAGATTAAACTAGATGTCTAGCAAGTAGGGTCCTATTACTGTATACAAATTCCTCAATCCACTTACCTTTAAAAAACTAATCATATATTATAGCTATTTGGTAGATCTTCTCAAGTAAGTTTGCCAGTTTGCCTTTTTTTGACCATCCATGAACATTCCATATGATACTGTAAGCTAAATGAGTATATACTGATTATTTGCTTTAATCTCCAGCGTAATGATCTGTTCACTGTGAAAGAACAAAGTAAGTTGAAAAAAGAATATATCCAACATTTTGCTGGGACTCTATAAAGCCACAGATATTATATCATGATTATGTATGTAAGTAGCTGAAAGCCATTGTAGTCTTAATAGGCATGGATGATATAATAAAGAGCATGATGAACATGGGCCTCAAACCATGTCTGAGCAAGAGATAATGGTGACATTTGTCTAAATGTTGCATATATTCAACACATTTTGACAGATTTTATTAATGCAAATCATTTCCAGGGAATCAGTGTTCAGTTTTAGAGATAAAAATGTAAAATTTTATTTCTCTAGTTGAATTACATTTCCCTCATGCTATGTTAGCACTAACTTTCAAAAAAAATTGCTGCAATATGTATATCTCTATTTTGTGATAAGCTACTATATTCTGAAATTTAAAATGTTATTTTCATAGCAAACAATACAACAGAGTAATGTGTACTAACCACTCACTAAATAATTATTTTTTTAAGTAGGAAAGACAGTATGTCAAATACCCTCTTTTATCTGCAATGAGCTTGAACTGAAGTTAGTTAATGTCATCTTCTAATTAAACAAAATCAACTGTGAGAAAATTAAACAAATTGATTCACAATTAACGGTTGAGCAAACACTTCTACAGTTTTATCTCCTGCTTTAAGCTTTTGGAAACTTTCCCATTATTTTTGCTTCCTTACATTTACATTGAAGGTTATCATGATATTCATGAATGAGCTTATAGTTATAACATTTTACTTCAGCTACATTAATTCGGTCTTATATATACATATTTAAAATTTGAAATATTCTGCATAAATATGATATATTTTAAAGTGCATGCATCTTGTACATTTTTTATCTGCTGAAATTCAGTACCATCAAACCTAGACATGTTTTGGGACTATACCATAAGATTTTGAAATAGTCATGATGTGCTTGCTGTAATTTTTAAAAATTAAATGGTTCCATAGTAGGCCAGATAACTTGGAAGGCAAATGAATGATATTATGAATAATTTAAACTTTTCTTACATTGTGAATTGTTTCTGTATATGCTTCTGTTTGCATTGTAGGATGACTCTTTGCATGCTGTTATTTAACATCGATCCATCCATAGCTAGCACAAATTGGCCTGACCTATCTTAAATGAGCCAGTTATTTGTAACCTGTACCAATAACAGAAGGATTTTCTATCGACCTTCATTACATATTCAATAGAATAAGCACACATACACACATTCTATGTAAAACCTAGATATATAAAGCTATTTAAT
The DNA here is from genome assembly GCF_963455305.1 of Plecotus auritus. Taxonomy (NCBI): domain Eukaryota; kingdom Metazoa; phylum Chordata; class Mammalia; order Chiroptera; family Vespertilionidae; genus Plecotus; species Plecotus auritus. The sequence goes on from NC_137774.1 coordinate 158,200,485, forward strand.
ATAACGGAGATATAATATGTAAATATGTGTGTATATTATATATACAGCCTGAAAATTTCTATTTTTAAATCAACATGTACTCAATGAATTTTTCTTATTCTCCAAACATAAATGTTATTGAGAGGAGTTAGAAACAGGATTAGGCAGACAGGGCAAGGGGTGAAAGGAAGGAGGAAATATGGACGTGACCTTTGGAGCCAGCTAAAACTGTTCCAGGGTTCCAGGGCAGGAGAAACAGGGAAACTGAGACAGGAAAGTTAAAACCAGGCCGAAGAGCGTGGGCAATTTGCAACCAGCTTGTAACTAACAAGCCATCATCTTCCCCAGCCAAGGACACAGGAGCAAATGGTTAAAAAACAAAAAACAAACAAAAAAAATACAAAAAAAAAACAACAACAAAACCTCCCTAATGAGAGAATACAGAAAGGGAAAAGGTAAGGGGAAAAGGAAAAAAGGACTGTTTTACTCCCTAAGCAGAGAAGCCAGCAGTCTCAAAGGTTGGTAAGAAAAAGTTGCCAGGTGCTTCTCATGAATTCTTGGAAGGCCACAACAAAGTAAAAAAGGGACCTTGTGAATTAATCTGTATCAAAACTGTCAGCAGAGGAATCTGGGACCAGTGACAGGAGGGTGTATGATGCCTCAGACCTCCCCCCCCCGCCCCGGCCTGCTCTTCAAATTAGCTGAGAGCCTGTCTGTGCTTCATAAGCCAGATGTATAGGTTTGCTTGATTTGCTGTTGCTTTTTTTCAATAAAGGTGCATGCTTTAATTGCTTTAACAAATTGGCTTTTCACAAGGCAGTTAAGGTCTCTCCTATAAATTAATTTATATGAGAAGACAAGGATCGAGGTTGGGGACAGCCCTCTCCCACTGGCTCAGGGGGCTGTCCTGTCCGGTAACATCTCTCTGGTGTCGTTGAGAGGTGCCTATAACAGTATTATGGGATATTCCAAGCAAATATGAAACCGGAGTGCTTCCCTTATTTTATTTGCATATTATTAAGGCAGATCCTTTCTTAAGATACAGAATCTTTTTTCTTTCTTTAGTTCATGATTCTTTCTAGAAGCCGAGACGGGAAAAAGAAGTATATTCAAATAAGAGAAACTTAAAAATGAGATTCACAAAAGGTATCTGGGCCACCTCAAAAATATATATTTTTTAATATAAACATTAATTAGCTTTTGAAAAACAACAACAATCAGAAGCTTTAAGTTTTCACTTGCAGGATCTTACAACCAAGTTTTTTGTTTGTTTGTTTGATGGTTTTGTTTTAGTGCTTTATTCTAAAAAAATAGCTAAGAAATGGGAACTTAGCCTGTATTCCTTTTATGGATAACTATCACAGTCGATATGAGAAGTCGTAATACTAGAGACTTAAGTACTTCATGAGTTATGGAACATTGCATAGATGTTTATTGGGATTTACACCCCATCGTTGTCTGTTTACTTATTTATAATTTTAGCTTTTAAGAAGAAGCATGCATGATCCTCTGAATGAATTCTTAAAATTTTGACACTTTGCTTTGACATATCCATATAATTTGGTCACCTCTCCTGACACCTTGTAACTTGGTATGAATTGTAGCAAAATTTCCATGTGAATGAATCTACCAAATAAAGAAAACACTGTATTTTCATTTGTGCGACATTTGTTATATTCATATAGGATTAGGGCTCACTTAGTAATTTAAAATAACTAAAACCAAGTTACAGTTCATGGACATTAGTTTATTTCCCACGTGAAAAAAGGGTAGCATTGTTATTTTCATGCAAAGGAGAGAAAATAGTTTGAGAGTAATGAAATAACCTGTTCTATGTCACATATCAAGCTAAGTAGCAAAGACTACACTAAAATCAAGATTTTTCAGTCTCCCTCCCCATTCTCTAATTTTTTGAAACGATTTTTATTGATTTCAGAGAGGAAGGGAGAGGGAGAGAGATATAGAAACATCAATGATGAGAGAGAACCATTGATCGGCTGCCTCCTGCAGGCCCACACTAGGGATCAAGCCTGCAACCTGAGCATGTGCCCAGTTTCTAACCGTGACCTTCAGGTTCATAGGTAGATGCTCAACCACTGAGTCACACTGGCTGGGCCCCATTCTCTATTTTTAAATGTTATATAACCCAAACCAAGTAAGTATACCGTATTAAAGATACAGAATCATCTTTAATCCTTTTGTGCCACTAAAGTCTATTATAATTCTCTATGGCAGTGGTGGGCAAACTCATTAGTCAACAGAGCCAAATAATCAACAGTACAACTATTGAAATTTCTTTTGAGAGCCAAATTTTTTTAAATTTAAATTTCTTCTAATGCCACTTCTTCAAAATAGACTCACCCAGGCCGTGGTATTTTGTGGAAGAGCCACACTCAAGGGGCCAAAGAACCGCATGTGGCTCGTGAGCCGCAGTTTGCCGACTACAGCACATAGACATTTTAGCAGTTCTGTAAATCATCAGGGTAAAAGCTTTTTGCCTATAATTAGCTGTCAGCTGAAAGACAAACAGATTTAACTCTGAAAATAGAAGAAATATATGGTGTAAGTTGGAGATACAATGATGAACTTTTCCATTCTGCTTATCTATCTCAATAGGTATTCAAAGTATTTTAATTCATCATTTTCTCTTTCATATCACAAATCATTTATTCTCCTTGTCAGATTGAAATTAATTTTTTAATCTACCAATTTTTCCCACTATGTGAGATCTATATTACAGTAAAATGCTAAAAACTTTTCATCTTTCTCTTATCTTTTTTGATGTTTCAAAATATAGTACAAACAATGGAAAAGGGAATTTACATGTCATTGTACTAGTATACCCAGTGTGGCATTTGCTGTTTAAACAGAAGCTCATAAAGCAGACATTTTCTGACCTCTCTAGATTTTTAATAATTAAAATAACTTTTCAAAAATACAACGTGTATTTTAGTTACATCAATATATATGGATATTTTGAATACAATTAATTTTTAAACCATTAATCTGTATTTTGAAAATAGAGACTTGGCTTTATTGGGATGAAAACCAGCCAGGATTATAAACTCTAGTAGTTCACTTAAATAAACAAATATATTGATTTTGTTTTCCAGACTCTAGTTTTCTTTATTTGGTAAATAAATTTATGCTCTCTCTCTATATATATGAAAAGTAAAATACTGCATGCAGTTTGATAGTATGAGATTTAAATTGTATATAGATTATTAAACTTCTGTGCATATTTGCTTATTTTATGCATTTTCAGGAAAGGTTAATATATTTTATAATTGCATATAATTTTTCAAAATAAAATAAAATTAAATTAATTGAGTGAGAACATTAGAATAGAAGGAAAATTAGAGTAAGAAAAAGTCTACAAAATCATGGATTAAGTTAGTATACAAAATCCAAGCCAGGAAATTTTTTTTTCTAAAAGTGGGTTTCACATGAGGCTCTAAGCTTGCTATCTGCTTTTAGAAAATCTGACATAGTTGTATGTTCAGACTTTCCAGAAGTTAAATGTGAGATGCGCACACGTGCACATGTGCATACACATAATTGTTTTTGCTCAGTAAAAAGACAAACTGTTCCTTTAAGTCAGATAAGAAAATATCTCCCATTAATCTTTTTGAAGAGTGTACCCAGTAATGAAAACAATGGTCATCAACAATATCCTTGTGGTTAAAAAACTTTAGGCAAATATTTATTTATTAATATATCTTTATTATAAAGAATCTGGTAAGTTTTAAAGAGCATTTTCTTGTAATGCACCCCTCCCCCCCCCCACCCCGTGCCTGCCTCCGGCTTATGTCTGTTAAAAACATTTTGTAAAACATTTCTATAAGATGTCGATTTTATGTGGTAGTGAATTAGTGTCCTATGCTGGCCTGACTTAGTCTAAGAAAGAATTTCCAGTATCTGGAAGAAATGGTGGGCCCACTGTCCTTCAAGCAATCCTTCTTAAATGCTGCTTATCTTCACTATCCTTCCCAGATACACAGATGGGAGCATGTTTATGATTATTTCCCCTGAAAAGGAACTAGAGTTCAGGGAGTTGTTATTGAGGATTAATTGCCAATCATATACTTGAAAGTTAATCCAGGGCCTGGTAAGGACATATTTATGATTCCAAAGGTAATTTCACCTCTGCTCAGAGAGAGACTTCAAGGAGTCCTCAATCGCAAGCATTCCTCATAGACCTTTAGTATATGAAGGAATAGGAATTAGACCCTAACATTCTGAAGCAGGGACACAAAATATGAAAGTCTCTGGGGAGATGGACATACTCACACATATCAAATGATATGTGTATAATTTTAGACAGTACATTAAAAGAGACTTATACTAATAGCAGAGATGACAGAGAGCATTGCTGATCCAGGGCAAGGAAAATTTTGATATTGGATATAAATGGGAATGGTGAATTTGTAATAAACCAGAGACAGACAATTCTGTTTCCTTATCCATGACTGGATAAGCAGAAAGTGGGAGTAATAATGCATTAGCCGTTTGAACATTTTATTCTGAAAACTATCAGGGAAAATTAAAGGGGCAAGAGATCAGCTAAGATATAATTGGTTCTGGGGAAAAAAAGTAATAGAGTTCCATGAAGCAAAGAGCACTCATGATTTGGATGAAATGGGGCTATCACCCAGAATAAAAGCCTTGCTAAGTCAACCCTGGTTAAATTCAAGACTCATGAACTACACAAACGTAAAAGGACAGGGATTAATAGCCATAAATACTTAGTCCAACCTTCTCCTGGTCAAAGGAAAAAGGAGAAAAAGGTCTTTTTGTGAAAACTTGAATGGAAAGAGGCTGAAAAGAAAAGAGGGACATTTATAAACTATTTATTTTATTAGTTTATGATGTAGTCACATTTATGCATCATGAGGAGTTCAGAAAATACTAGTCTAATATTGACACACCCTCCATGATGGTAAAGTCATACTTTAACAAAAGTATAAAAGAAACAAATTAAGATAAAAACTTAGCATGTACAATTTTCACTAGTGCATTTCATGGTCTTAGTCAAAGAGCCTACATTATTATTTTAAATTGAGTGTATTAATAAGGATAAAAACTGTGAAAGTGAATGACATTAATGAATTAAGAGGAGAAGGTGGCCTCAAACACAGTAGGTGGAGAAAGGTGAACTATAAGCCTGAAAAGGAAATGGATGCGAGGTTCAGATGGGTAGAAGGAAAACCAGGTCAGTGTACAAATAGTATCTCAAAAGCCAATGACAGACGATTTTAAAAATTAAATGGTAAACAACATCAAAGGCTGAGAGAGAAGACTGAAAACTTTCCCACTGGATTAAGCAGTCTGAGCACATGGATAACCATATTGAGCTGCCCAGGTAAAGGAATGGGCTAGAGGCTCTAAGTGAGCTGAGCAGATTTAAAATAACCATTGCAGAGAGCAGGCGAACAAGTTGACCAGATGCACAATTTAAGGTAATTTTTAAAAAGCATTTGGAGTAGTAATTATACATGCATTCATTAGCTTACAAGTATTTTTTGAATAATCCTAGTGATCAAAGCAGTCTTCTGGGTGGTTGGGGCACATCTACACTAATAAAAGAGAAAGATGCAAATTTACTGTACCTTCACGACGGCCACCAGCCAATCAGGAGTGAATATGAAAATTAACCCAACAAAGATGGTGGGTTAATTTGCATACACAGGGGCTGAGCGGCCAGGGGCAGGCGTTCCAACGATGCAGGTGTTCCGCACGGCCCCAGCCACTCTGGGCCTCTGGGCAGCGTGGGAAGGTGGAAAGGCGGCTCCGGGCTGGAGCTAAGACAATATCCCTGTCTTTTAGAAATTACAGTCTAGTAGGGTGGTTAAAAAAAGAAGAAGAAGAATGAACGAATGAATGCCAAACAAGAGATGTATGTTAAAAGGTGACCAGTGTTATTTAATAAACAAGTAGACCAGAGTGAGGAAGATCAGCAGTGTTTGAGATGGGTTTGGCAGGGATACTTAATTTTGGTGTCATATGAGCAATGGTATCGACTGCAGGAAGTAAGATTTGGTCATGTGAACAGCTAGGAATAACAAGAAAACAGCCAGTGCAAGTTCTGTGAGTTGACAGGCCTTGTGTGTGTGGAACCCAGGGAGACAGAAGAGATTAGAGACAAGGTTAAGGAAACAGTGAGAATGGGCTGCAGGGGCCAAAAATCAGAGGGTCTTGAAAACTATCACAAGGATTTAGCTTTAACTCAGTGAAATAAGAGCCATGTATATTGGCAACAATGTACGTCAGTCCTTGCCTTTCTCCAGTAGTGTTCCATTTGTGGATCACATGCACTGAGAGTTGGCATTACAATAGGTTTTAACAGTTACTACAAAAAGACAGAGTGTCAAAAGAATTGACTTTTGACAAGTGTCTTATGAAAATGCAGGACCATATGTTCTCAGCTTGGAAATGAACAGAGACAAGAAATGAATGATTGTGCTGAAAGAAAGAAGAGGAAAATGGAATGGGGAATTTGATGAGGATATTTGTAGTTTTCATTCACTGATAAAAAGATAAATATGTTCAGTCTAGTCCCAGAATTCAAGGGGTGTGTGTGTGTGTGTGTGTGTGTGTGTGTGTGTGTGTGTGTGTGTTTGTTTTTAGCGTTGGATTATCTGGTTCTTAGTCAAATCCTTACCGTTTCAAAACAAAATTATTACTTTAAGGTTCTTGGAAAAGAGGAGAAAAAAATTACTTAGCAAAAAATGTTTGAACACAGAATGATGATTTTAATAATACATTTCAAAAAGAAACTAAATATTGTATTTTTGGATATGGTTTCAAATAAATCTAAATCATTTTTTTTGGCCTACTGGCCATTCATTCATTCATTGACTCATAAAACTAAATGACAACAACAATAAAAACCATTTATTTAGCTATTAAGTACAAATAATTAAGATACATATTGGGAAATATTACCTTTAAAATTCTTAAGACACTTGCAGTCTGGAAATAAGGATAACTTGTGTATAAATAGTGGAGGTAATACTGTGTAGTTGATAGAGACAAACACAACAAAGACATGGGAATGAATTAGGTAGGATTGGACAAAGATACTAAGAAGGTACAATATTAGAAGATGGGTTACCAGGTAGAATATTTTATTAGAAAATGCATCGTTCAGGACCATGTACCAAAATAAAGAAATGATAACTATGACATGTTACTTAAAATACATGTTTTGAATTACACAGACACAGAATTTTAAGAATACAATCAAATGGATTCACAGAATTCTATATTGGTAAACTCTTTTGTTAGGAATAAACTAAACTAAAAATGTATTCTCATTTACCTTAAATAGCTAAGGCAAAATTGTGGTTTAGGGGGGCAGGTAAAAAAAGAAATAAAGTTGTATTCTAGATCTACTCCTCTAATTTTGAGCTGGTTGGACAATATGGTACTTTTCTAGAAAGTGGGTACTGATTTTATGATTTGCTATTTAAATTAATGTTTTAATTTATTATTTCCACATTTATTTTTCATGTTGTGGTCAAGTATTTTTCCTTCATGTATGTGTCAATTACCCACATTGGGAGAGCTGGCAGCACTGGAATTATTCAATGAAATGATTCTTTCCCATAGTACTCAGAGGGTCAACCCACTGTAAATGCAACCAAATCCATTTCAAAAGTTGATTTCCAATAACATTGTTTATTCTGACATATTCTCCTTGGCAATAGACTCATGATTAAATGAAATTGTTAGCTTTTAAATTACTGGACCTGTAGAAGAAATATTTACTTAGAGGGTTAAGAATTGGTTTTTAAGATTATTTTATTTACTTTGATAATGTGACAGCAATGAAAGAAAAAATAATAATATTTTAATTAACAGTGAAATCTGACTGCATTTATTAATTTTAGTTAAATAAAACCTTGATATTCTCTGCAGTAACACATTACTCACACCAATGCTTAGAGAAAATGTGAAGATTACAGTTCTTTTTATACAGATTTAATATAAATATATCATTCTAAAATGTTATCTATAATATAAGGCAAAGGTTATTCATAAATTTATAAAAGCAAATTCCATTCTTTGACTGCCAGTAGGATCCCTTAACACTCATATTTGGTTCCCACACAGGTACCATTAAAATGAAAAATGCTCACTTTTTAGGCATATGCATACTAAATCAAAAGCTCATTTTTTGTTTTAATATTTTTCTTCAACTTTATGATATTATTTTTGAAAGCACAATTAATAATATCCAAACAAGGCCAATCAGATACCCGTCAGTTATGAATGTGTTTTAAACTTTTTCTCAGAGTGCTCAATAAATAAGTACTTCTATTTGTATCCACTTTGAATCAGCTTTCACAGAGCTGTACTTTAATCAGAAAATATGAGCTTATGAGATGTTAATTATATTGATTTTTTTCAGTATTGCTGTGCTCACTAAATCTTGTCTCTATAGGCTAATGAAATATTTTATTTCATGATGAATCTCTGGGCTAGTAGAGAAACATGAAATGTTATGGACACATTTTACATAATATTCTGTATTATAATAATTGACCACATGCTTCTAAATGAAAATTACTATGTCCAAACATATTACATACAGATGCTCAAATATACAGCTTAGAACTAGAGAATTTCTAATTGGTTTGATAGAATTTTAATTACATTGCAGAAAGGATATGGAAAAGAAATTTAATAAAGAACTGATTATCATTTTAAAATATAAATTTTGCCTGGTCGGTGTGGCTCAGTGAGTGATCCCAGGCACTAAGAGGTCACAGGTTCTATTCTTGGTCAAAGCACATGTCTAGTTGCAGGTTTAATCCCCAATAGGGGGCGTACATGAGGCAGTCTATAGATGTTTCTCTTACATCGATGTTTCTATTTTTCATTCCCTCTACCTTACTTTCTCTCTAAAATCACTAAAAACCTATTTTTAAAATATTATAAGATAAAAATATTATATTTTGTTAAAATATAATTAAACAAGGACTATGGCATTATCAAACACTGGTTTCAAAACAATTTTATGTCAATGAATATACAGACCTATTTTCTGATTTGCAGAAGAAGGTAGCTCTGTATTTTCATTACAGATAATTTCCCTTAAGTTTTAAAATTCTTTACAGAACAGCTATTTTATTATTTACTAGAGGCCCGATGCATGACATTCATGCAAGGGGCTCAGCCTTCACGGTTCCGACTGCCTCACGGCCCCGGCTGCCTCTGGGCCCCACTCCCCACCCACCCGGTCGTTCCAGAAGCTTGTTCCACCATCTGGTCTAATTAGCATATTATCTTATTATATAGGATTAGAGAGTTTCTAAATAAGTTTTCTTTGAATGAGATATTTATTAAAAAATATACAAAGAGCTCAAACAAACATGTTTAGAACTTGTCCATGTTATATTTATCAATTATTTATAGAGCAAATTAAATGAGTTTAAGATTTTTCTCTTATACATGTTTACAGAGATTTGATTCTTACTATAAATTGTAAATAATTTTTACAGACATAAAGACTGTTGCATGAAGAAAAATATCTACTAAGTTAGAAACTGTAAACTTTTAAGCAAGTAGAGATTTATGTTTCTTGTATTAAAAAACAAAAAAACACCCAGAGATAGATATCTTGGGTCTGGTCCAGCAAGTCCAAGATAACATTAAACATGTACTTTTAATTTTCCAATTCATCAGCTTAAACTTTTTTGCTTTCTTCTTTATGCCCATAAAGTAGTGTCTATGTATCTAACCATTATGTCAGCAATATATGGGAAAAGGGAAGAAAAAAAGAGGAAAAGATGAAAGAAAAGCAGCAAAAAGTACATACCATATGAGTTTGTCCATTTAAAAAAGTTTTCCTAAACATCACCAAAGGTTTTGTTCATTTTGGTCTCATTCGCCAAAATGGAATCCCATATCTACTCTTGGCTCTGAAGTACTATGGGAAGGTGAGCATTTTAATTAGGCAAACTGCTAGCCAAGACACAGCCCATTGATAATAGATTCCATTACTATGGAAGGATTATATTAATAAAAATGAAGGGGAAATGAATATTAAATAGGCCACTGGCAGTGACTGCTGTACTCATCAACTTTGCAATCAGATCCAAAAGGCAAACTGAGATATTGTCAAAGGGATTGCTAAATATAGATGTTCAGGTTGACTTGGTAAAATTGTAGATAACATATCTCACTGTATTTTGTGATTTAATGCTTGGAGTAATAGTTTACTGAAAGCTGCAAGATAAAGATAGAAAATTTAGAGGGTAGAGCCATTATATAACTGCATTTTTACTCCCTATCTTCTAGCTGTGTAGGCTTGGGCAAGTTATTTAATATTTCTTGACATTTATTTTCTAATTTATTCAATAAGAGAACTTTTAAAGAAATCACATTATCTGGTGTAGAGTAGATACACAAATATCAAATGATTTCCCATTTTTCTCAAAATTCATGTAATTAGTAATGATTTTTAATGACTGAATGACATTTCAGAAATAGGAACTCTCAATGAAATCTTCCTGATTGTCATTTTTTCTAATGATGTAAGAAAATAATTCTAAGTAATTAATATGTTGGGATTAAAAACTGCTACAGGCTCTGTTTTAAACTGAGTAGGTGTTCACTAAAGTGTTAATATACTTTTATAGGCAAACGATATAGTAAAATGAATTATACTTTGACTACATTTATATGTATGGCAGGAAAACCATTTCTGGCCATCACTTGGACATGGAATGTAATAATCTTTGCTGCTTCTATATGGTGAGATGTGAGGGTCCCCCTGCTTGATGAAATATTTCCAGTCAGTAATAACTAGCACAGTATGACTAGAGATTTGAGCCAGCGATGATTAGATCACTTTATACCTAGAAACAGTCATGGTGATGGACTGATTTTGAGTTGCCACAGTAAGAATCGAGAAGTCTGGTCCAGCCCCTTTCTTTTTGGTCTTGGTTAACCAGCTCAAAGCGCATGTCTGTGTCTGGTCTTCCTGTTCTCTCAGAGATTTACTCATACCACATGATCTATTTTGTCTTGCAGAAAACACTTGATCTCAGGCAAATCCCAGTACACATAGATGTGGGCTCAGGCTATCAATATAGAAATAAAAGCACAGAAGAACATTAAGCATAAGAAGAAGCAGAGGACAGGGGTTTGACCATGACTACTAGTAAACTGCAGTAATAAGAGCAAAGAGCAGATCCATTCCAGTAACAATGGGGACAAGAAAGTAGGCATTAGCAGCTGGAAGGAAATAGTAGCTAAGGCTTAGTAGTGCTTACTTTTTGTTTCGTATGAAGCTCCTTACTTTTATTATCTTATTTAGATAACATTATTATTGGCTAACACTATTATTCCCATTTTACACATGGGAAGTTAACTATTTTGCCCAAGATCATAGCACCAAACTCAGGCCATTCAGTATCAAAGACAGCTTTTAAATGTTATCCTACATTATCCTAATATATAAAAACCCAGAGTCCGTACATCCACAATGACCAGAGGCTCGACCAACCGGAAGTCAGTGCTGGATTGCCGTGGCGACCCAGCACTGACTGCCTTGGCTGCGGGAGCCCAGCACTGACTGTCGAGGAGGCTGCGGATCAGGCCCGGAGAGAGACCTGGGGAGAGAGAAGCAGGGTCTGATCCGTAGCTTCCATGGCAGCTGTTGATCAGCATTTGCCTCTCTCTTTTGCTCCGGGCCTGGCCAGCAGCTGCACCTCTCTTTCTCTCTGGCCTCCGCTGGAGCTGCTGATCAGCCCTGCCACTCTGATCAGGCCCACTGATAGGCCCAGAGATGCTGACTGGCATAGAAACCGACCAATCAGAAACAAATCTGGGTGAAGTGCGAGAAGCCAATGGCTGCCTAGGAGGCAGATTTTTGATGCTGACTGGCATAGAAACTGACCAATCAGAACCTAATCTGGGTGAACTGCAAAGGCAGAACCTAAGGTGGGGGCTGAGGAGGGGTTTTAAGGGCAACAACTATTTGGTGTAAGGTTTAAGAAAGTGGTTCAATTTTTTAATGACCGGTTTGGCAGTATAGTGCATATGGCTGGCTATCAGTCCAGATATAGGGATTAATGTATTTTTGTCTGCCAAAAGCATCTCCTCCTGATGAAAAAGTCTCCTGCTCACCAATTCAATCAATCCTATCCTATATAATCTATCTATACTAATAAAAGGGTAATATGCTAATTACACCAGGTCAACCGGCCATCTTCTGGACATCCGACTTCCTTCCAGACAAAGCCATGGTGTTGGGGGCCAAGGCAGAGGCCATTAGAGGTGGTCAGGCTGTCAGGGGAGGGCAGTTTGGGGCAACCAGGCCAGCAGAGGAGGGCAGTTGGTGGCGAGATCAGGCCAGCAAGGGAGGGCAGTTAGGGGTGATCAGGTAGGCAGAGGCAGTTAGGGGCGAGATCAGGCCAGCAGGGGAGAGCAGTTGGGAGCGAGATCAGGCCGGCAGGGGAGGGCAGTTAGGGGTGATCAGGCAGGCAGGCAGAGTCAGTTAGGGATGATCAGGCAGGCAGGCAGGTGAATGGTTAGGAGCCAGCGGTCCCAGATTGGGAAGAGGGATGTCTGACCTCCGGTTTAGGCCCAAACTGGTGGTCAGACATCCCTCAAGGGTTCCCCAACTGGAGAGGGTGCAGGCTGGTCTGAGGGAACCCCCCCCCCCAGCATGAATTTCATGTACCGGGCCACTAGTAGCTACATAAAATAAAAACAATAATAAAAATGAAGCCTTAGACTATTGCTCTAAGAGAAATCTAAATCTACTGCTTTAAGAGAAATCTAAATAGATTGACCTGTCCAAGTTTATGACTGGAAAACTCCATAACAGGTGAGAACCTGTAGACTGAACTAGCAGCAGTTCCATCGATGCCTTTAACTGATATTGTTCACTAATAGTAAGATTTATCACAGACATTAGGGAAGACACTTAATGGCTACAGTACTCTTAGAGAAATGTCCTGGGAATATATGTTTCAGGCTGCTGCAGTTCTTCTCAGATCAAATCATATTTCTTGTGAAAATAGTGTAGTGTGAACTGATGGGGCTTCAAACCTGAAGAGATAGTTCAATGGGTTTGTATTCTGAATTGGAAAAAAAAAAGTCCATTTTCATTTGCTCTTAGACTCGTGTTTTGAATCATATAATATTAAACATAATGGGAATGTTAGAAGACGCTGCCTCCAGTTTGTCTTTTAAATGTCCATGCTTTATTTTTAAGACCTGGATAAAAGGATGTGACAACAAGCATCTAGACATTCTTGAACAATTTTCTCATGGTGGAACCATAGTCTACATGAACTGATACTTGAAGAACTAATGAGAGTCAGCTAAGAAAGCTTAGTAAATGAAAGTTGGTCTCCCACGCAAATGTCTAGCTGCAAAATGTAAATGGTACCAGATAATGTTCTATAGGTGATTAACTTTTCAGGAGACCAACTGTGGTTCACCAAAGATATTCATTCTAATGATACAAAGGATCGTATTGCCCCTATAATCCTATGTAATAAAAGCCCAGCAACTGAAAGACGGAACGACCAGAATGATGGGTTGACCAGTTGCTATGATGTGCACTGACCACCAGGGGGCAGATGCTCAACACAGAAGCTGCCCCCTGGTGGTCAGTGCACGTCCACAGTGAGAGTGCCGCTCGGCTGACCGGGATGAGTGGCCCTACCACAGTGGGCCGATCCCCACAGACCACGCCCCCCACCAGTGCACAAATCCATGCACGGGGCCTCTAGTTTTAAATGTTCTTCTATGTAAGAAAATATTCATTATCACTCTTCTTGAAATGCTGGCCCTGGAAATATTTTGTAAAGACTTACTATCTTACCAGAGTCATTTTAAAGAGGCCCCTGGCCAAAGATAGAACAGTTGAATATGGTGAGGATGATGACGTTGATAGACCAGAAGATACCACAGCTGTTTGAACCTATAATGCTCTGTTATGGCAGCTCTGCCTGGTCACATTTGACAGATTCAGGGAACCTGTAGCATCGAGAGTGTGACTAGTACAATTTGAAACTGACATTGACAAGTCACTGCAGAGAGAGACAGATTATGAGGAAGCTCTGAATAAAAAGATTTTTAAGTCAAATGAAAAAAAAAAAGATAATATCAATGATTCTTTACTCAGAGAATTCCAAGTAAGTAGGCAAATTTTCTTCATATTTAAGAGAAACAACTTTTTTTAATGTATGAGTTAATGCTACAGTTATTAATGACACAGAGTTATTAGGACTGTTTCAAGCAGGAAACTCTGCTCTCTGCACTCCATAAAATCAACCTGGGATGTAATATGCAAAATAAAATTTATGTTGTTACTAGTAGTACAAACCATGCATGATTTATGGAGAAGGCACTGGAATTGCATTATCACTAGAGTATATATGTGTGTGTGTATATATTTTAATTTTGAAAGCTTAAACTTACTCCAGATTTAATAAAGAACAAAATTTCTAGTTTTGTTCCTTTTCCTCTACCGTTGTTGCTGCTACATGGCTAAATGTTATCATTGCTTTGCTTTTTTGTTTGTGGATAAGAAGTGCTTATTATGATTAAATGCATAGGATCAGGGAGAAGGAAAATTAGCAGTTATATAGGATACTAAGGACAAAGCACAATTTATATCCCAACATTGAAGTTCCTTTCTGTCTCCTCAGACATAGGCCTTGGCCTTGTATTATAAGCTCAATCTCCCTGATTGAAAAAGTTCACAAGCAGAAAAGTCATTTTTAAAACTCACTTTTTATAGCAAGTTTCTAGCTAAGGAAATATATCCACAGTCTACAATTGACTTTATATAATGTAATAACTTTTTAAATTTTTATTTTAAAATTGAAAACAATATTGTGAAGTGTGATCACTGTAGATTTTATAAGTATTCCTAAATAATCAGGTGTATTACTTTATATATAATACATTAACTTTAAAATTTAGACTTACTTGGTTTTTGTATTTACAATAGAAACAAAACAACTATTAAACATATATGCATTATCTGACATTTTCATATATGTTATAATAGGAAGAGTGAGAAAGATTTGTGTACTCATTAAAAATACAATAAATTTTTACTCCTTGAAACAACTCTACATAGCTATTCATTGCATTTAAAGGTAGGGAGATGAGAGTTTTCTTTCTATATTCAGGTGACATAATTACAATGATGTCATGGCATTTCTAGCTATTTATCAGATAGCTTCCCGTGGAGAAATATCATTCTTCGTCTTATCTATCATTGTTTACCTCAAAATTGCACAACCTATAGTCAAGTATTCATGGATAAGATAAATTACATTGCAGCTTTAATTTTTCAGATTTACAACTCTTACTCATGACATAGAAAATGAAGAGATTTAAAATCCATTGCAAGCATGTAACTATAGTTTCATAAAATTTTATGTTCTACAAAATATAACGTGATAAAAATGTGAAGTACAGAAAATATCTGACATTATTGCCTCTTCATGTCTACAGGTTTTGGACCTTTTAAAAAGGTTAAATGTGAGGGGAAAAATATTTTTATTTTTGTTAAAAAATTTCCAAATAGGTTAAAATGAAATGGTGGGGGGACATAAAAGAGAAAGTGCATTATTTAGACTAAGTCAGACACATGATTTTTTTTTCCAGTCTCACAACTTTTGAGCTGCAATATATTGGAGAAATATTTTAATATCCCAGCTTTGGGCTCCTCATTGGCATTGCTAAGGAGGAAAATATTATTAATGATGTCAAAGAAGGCAATACTTATAAAATAATTAGTACATCTCTATAAATTATTTAAATAGAAAAGATTAGTATAATTATGAATAATCAAATGATCCCATTTCATTTGATATATATCGTTCTCTACCCACACAATAAAGCTTATGTCTACTAATTTTACTCTACGTTATTTTTCCTGTGTTGCTAATGGAGCTTGAAATTGATGTGGCCATTTGTAAGCCAGCATCGGTTTATTCTCAGTCCCTGATGCCTTCTGGTGGTACTGACTTTTTCCCATATAAATTCTGTAACACATTTACATATGAAATCATAATGAAATATATTTAATATAATTCATCATACCTGCAACCATTAGGAAACTAGGTTGTTGTTTTTTAAAGTTTTAAAATTGTATCAGCCAATGATATTTTGACTTATTAAACATTATAAGGCTGATTTCAATTCCAAGTGGCCCCAAAATAGGAGCAGGTAATTTTACTTGGTTTAATGGAAAGAACTCTGGGCAAAGAATTGGATAACCTAGTTTCTATTTTGATTGCTGTAATTAACTAGCTCTATAATATTAAGGAAATCACTTAGCCTTTTGGATTCTCAATTTCCTCATTTGTGAAAAGAAGTAATTGAAACAACATTCTCCAAGGGTTTTCCAGTCCCAAAGGCCTGATCGGATGTCATTACAGAAGCCAGTGCTTTGACATTATATTCTTCTTTTTAAATCTATACCTCCTGCTTAACAATTCAAATCACAGTAAAAATATTATTGGAATACCTGATCCCAGGGTATTCCAATTTGGTTTAATTGATGCCTATGACCAATATAATTGGGTGACAGCCAGAGTGGCCATTCTCTCCAGTCCAGGAATTAATTATGCGATGTGCTGGATTGCTCAATTCAAGAGTCCTGGAAGAAATAGTTCTGGAACAAGAAAGACATAGCCTAAACCTCTGTTAGTCAGCTTTTAAAGACAATTTTTGTATGTGAACTGATATACATCTGAGCTGGCTACACAAATGCCTTATTATTCTCCTTCCCAGGAACAGGGTCAATAAATTTCAAGCATCATTAGCAGCAAGTATGTACTCAAAACCAACAAATTACATGGCAACTTCTCAGAGAAGGTTCAGGATATAAAAGGGATGGCAAGTTTGTTATATCTTCAAGAACAGAAGGATCATAGAAGCGAAAGTACTCAACATTTTATAAGGCAATAAGTGAAGCCTGCTGTAAACTAAAATACAGTATTGTTTGTATTGTTTATGTCAGAGGAATCAAAACTAGGAATCAAAGAGAAATCATGTTCAGCACATCGCTTTCCCCCGAGAAGGGAGGGGCGTGGCGTGGGCAGTGGCTATGGTGTGTATTCATAAAGGTCCACGCAGAGGATTTCAAAAGTGTTCTGTGAATGTGATGCCTTTTCCACTGCGTGTCTGTGATTTTGAATTGGGGAAGGGGAGGAGGAGGGAACTGCACACTGACCCTGCTTCATTCAGCATATATTTTGCATAATGATGTCGCGGCTAAGCTTTCATTACAGGGAATTCTATGTTTAAAAAAATGCTTAAGATAGCTGGCTTAGAGAATACCTGCATGGAGCGTGAGGAAAGTACTGAATCCATGCATTTGATTCAAGTTTAATTAAGTGTTATTATTTGAATGGCAGAGCAGAGGCCTAGGTTACAACCTAAGTGTCTGTACAGTGAGAGAACACGTTTCATTTCCCTTCCCACAACAATTTACATGATGAAAGATCTGCCCTCAATCCTGAGCTCATCACACACTACATCATTCGCTTAGTTTTCTCTCATTCAAGAGTTAAGATAGGGCCCTAGCTGGTTTGGCTCAGTGGATTGAGTGTGGGCCTGCAGACTGGAGGGTCCTTAGTTCGATTCAGGTTAAGGGCACATGCCTGGGTTGCAGGTTCAATCCCCAGTAGGAGGTGTGCAGCCAATCAATCAATGATTCTCTCTCTCTCCCTCTCCCCTCTCCCATCCTCTCTGAAATTAAAAAGAAAAAAAAAAAAAAAAATATATATATATATATATATATATATATATATATATATATATATATTAGAGGCCTGGTGCATGAAATTCGTGCACATGGGTGGGTGGCCCTCAGCCCAGCCTGCACCATCTCCAGTCTGGGACCCCCGGGCAGTCGGACATGCCTCTTACAATCCAGGACTGCTGGCTCACAACCGCTCACCTGCCTGCCTGCCTGATTGCCCCAAACCACTTCTGCCTGACAGCCTGATCACCCCCTAACCACTTCCCTGCCAGCCTGATTGATGCCTAACTGCCCTTCCCTGCTGGCCTGATCACCCACAACTGCCCTCCCTTGCAGACCTGGTCCCTCCCAACTGCCCTCCACTGCTGGCCATCTTGTGTCGGCCATCTTCTGTCCACATGGGGGCAGGATCTTTGACCACATGTGGGCAGCCATCTTGTGTGTTGGAGTGACGGTCAATTTGCATATTATCTATTTATTATATAGGAGGATATATATGTATATCCTATCTAATAAAAGAGTAATATGCAAATTAACAGTACCTCCCCTACACCCACAGGCCATGCCCACAAGCCACGCCCACCAGCCAATCAGGAGCAAATATGAAAATAAACCCAACCAAGATGGCTGTGGCCACAGAGAGCAGGAGGGAGGCTTGGGTTTTTCCAGCAATGGAGGAAGCCAAGCTTTCCGCACACCCTGGCAGGCCCAGGCCTCCACTCAAGGCTACAAAGTTTCAATTACAGAAGATAAATAAATCCCAACAGAAATGGTGGCAGCCACAGAGCTGGAGAGAGCAGGAGGCTAGGGTTGCCCCCAGCCATGGAGGAAGCCAAGCTTTCAGCACACCTTGGCCTGCCTTGGCCTCCGTTTAAGTCTACAAAGTTTCAATTGTAGAAGATAAATAAATCCCAGATACCAGGGCCTCTGCTTGGGTCACTGGGGGACGTGGCCAGCCTGAAAACCACCGCAGGCCCCTCACCCAGGCTGCCCCACACCCCAAGGTATCCCCCACCCTGATCAGGGACACCCTTCAAGGCAAACCAGCTGGCCCCAACCCGTGCACCAGGCCTCTGTCCTATCTAATAAAAGAGTAATATGCAGATTGACCATCACTCCAACACACAAAATGGCTGCCCCCATGTGGTCAAAGATCCTGCCCCCATGTGGACACAAGATGGCCACCACAAGATGGCCAGCAGGGGAGGGCAGTTGGCAGGGTCCAGGCCTGCAGGGGAGGGCAGTTAGGGGTGACCAGGCCTGCAGGGGAGGGCAGTTAGGGGTGACCAGGCCTGCAGGGGAGGATGATTGGGGGGGACTCAGGCCTGCAGGGGAGAACAGTTGAGGGGGACCAGTTCTGCAGGGGAGGGTAGTTAGGGGTGACCAGGCCTGCAGGGGAGGGCAGTTAGGGGTGACCAGGCCTGTAGGTGAGGGCAGTTAGGGGCAAACAGGCTGACAGGGGAGCAGTTAGGCATCAATCAGGCTGGCAGGGGAGTGGTTAGGGGGTGATCAGGCTGTCAGGCAGAAGCAGTTAGGGGCAATCAGGAAGGCAGGCAGGCGAGCAGTTGGGAGCCAGCAGTCCTGGATTGTGAGAAGGATGTCCGACTGCCTGTTTAAACGGGGTCCCAGATTGGAGAGGGTGCAGGCTGGGCTGAGGGACACCCCCGATGCACGAATTTCATGCACCGGGCCTATAATATACATCTATATATATATATGTGTGTGTATTAAAGTTAAGATTGGAAGATATTTCACTTTCCTCTAAAACAGGAAACAGAATCCCTTCCTACTAGCACCAGTGAAGTGGGGACTGCCCTCAGTACCTCAAGGTCACCCCTCTGAATCAACAATTCTCAACCGTGGTGTTTGTGTGCTCCTAAGCCAGCTGGGATATGTGTCTCTGACTTCTGTGTCTACACCTGGGAAAGCCCTCTTGCTTTTAAAGGCCATCTGTGATTAGGTCAGTCCCACTGAACACAGGCATAGAGTTAAATCCACAGGCTTCCCAGTCCTGGGGTCATGCAGAGAGTATACACCCCGGGGAGCGAAATCCTGGGCAACACTGTACAATCCTGCTGACCACACCCTATGTCTGAACACAATCAGAATGAAGAATGAAGATTTGATTTGAATTTAATTCTGTATGAAATACAAATTTTATGACCTACAATAATACAATCAAGTATAATTGGGCCCTGTTTAATCTCAGAAATTCTGTCTATATCTTATCTTAATCAGCAACTAATTAGATATGGGCCTGAAAATTAGAAAAAACAGTGAAAGGAGTTAAGTGAATAAACTATGTTGTAATTGTGGAAATAATGCAACTATACAATCTATAATATTCATATGTTAGCTTTAGTAAAGTGTGATGTATTCACACATACATATTCAACTCAATTCCATATACTCCATGAATTATTGGGAAAATTGAATAATGAAATGATTCAGTAACTTTTGTAAACAATTAAACTTTGATTTAATGTCTCGATTAATATCAAATTAAGCATCTGCTTTTATAATCCAGAATTTCTTTTTTATTTGACCTTTATAAATGCAATAGCCTGAAATCAACTTACTTCACTCAGGCATCCAATAATATAAATTTGTGAAAAATAGTCAAAATTGAGCTTCCAGCACCTAGGAAAGATGTTTTCATTTTTTAATTTTTCTTTCCTCTTTATATTTGAAGTCAAAGTATTATCTCTTTAGAGGTTTCTTCAGAATCCTGTTAGCCTTAGTGGGAAATAAGTGAGCCCTGAGAATTATTTCTTCCTTAATGTGTCTATAATAAGATCTTTAAGAAAAAAAATCTCTGGTTAACCTGCACTCAGAAACAAGGCTCAACTTACTGCATTTCTTATACAGAACAGTTACTGCTTCTGTTTCTCTTTAACATATTGAAAGTTAGCATAAGATTACTCACATTCATACTATTTGGCAAAAAGTGAGTATTTAATACATACATATCATGCAAATAAGATAATATTTATTTATATAAAACTGAGAGATATAAATACTTAACAGTAAGTTTGACATAAAACAGCTTGACTCATAATACAAAAAACACAATCTGTACTTGGATTTATTTTTTCTGTGTTTGTAATATCATAATTTCAAAATCTATTTAAAGTAGTTATTGTAAAGTGAGGAAAGGAAATAAAAGACTTCAAAGAGGTGGTTTTCTGATTAAGACATAAAGCAATCCCTACAGTAATGCATGCTACAGAAAATGGGTCACCTTCAAACCACCCTTGAAAATAAGCAGATAACATCATTTCAGATTGCATTATCTAAAGAGCATTGTTATAGTATGTATATCTACATAGTCTTTTATTCAGTTTGCAAAAAATGCCCATATGTGAGCAGATTAAAACAAAAATGCTCTTTTCATCATTTTTCCCCCTCACATACAACATGGATACACACATGCCTAAACATCCTCTCATTCTCACGTCTACTTGTAAGGTCATTAGTTAATTGTGAGAATGAAAGTATACATGTTAGTGACTATTTTTCTAAGTGGAGAGGGGAAGGAGGAAGGGGACTGGATAAAATAGGGCTAAGAGTAGAGTTGTACTCATAGGGCTGTTCTGAACATGGTGGTTTTAGATTTGCAAAGCAGTTTTAGACTTACAAAGTGGTTTTAGACTCAAAGCCATTGGAAAATTGCCTAGCAAAAAGTAGAAGCTTGACAGGGTTTTCTGTCATTATTTCAGATCCAATTAGTTTTCTTGTGCCTATGAATATAAATTAATATAAGTGGAAACAAATCTGGCTTTACAGGGTTTATTTAGAGAGAAAGGAAGGGAAATTGATGTTATGAAGTTAAATTTTTTACAATAGTCTCCAAATTTCACAATGTAAATATTAAAATCCATATTTTACCAGTACATATGAGAATTCTAACATTTACAGAAATTTAGTAACTTAGACAGTAACATCCAGGTAAAAAGTAATGGGTTTGAAATTTTAACTCCAAATGTCTGTCTGCTCATGTTCATAAATTTTAGATCAGTCTGTGTTTTACATTAGAGTTAAGATTTGTATCTGACTGCTGTATTAAGAGCTATTAAATGCTTAGGCAAAGAGGTTAGGCTACAACATACAGCTTTTGAAATATAATTCTTACATTTTGAACTATTCGAATTTAGTTAAAAAGATTTCTTTGATTGGAATTATCATGTTAGTATATCACTGATTAGTTTGAGAATTAAATAAAGTTTATAAAACTACTAGAGGCCTGGTGCACGAAATTCTTGCACAGGGGTGTGTGTCCCCCAGCCCAGATTGAACCCTCTCCAATATGGGACCCCTTGAGGGATGTCTGACTGCCCGATCCGGTAGGATCGGGCCTAAATGGGCAGTCGGACATCCCTCTCACAATCCAGGACTGCTGGCTCCCAACTGCTCGCCTGCCTGCCTTCCTGATTGCCCCTAACTGCTTCTGCCTGACAGCCTGATCACCCCCTAACCACTCCCCTGCCAGCCTGATTGATGCCTAACTGCTCCCCTGCCATCCTGTTTGCCCCTAACTGCCCTCCCCTGCAGGCATGGTCACCCCTAACTACCCTCCCCTGCAGGCCTGGTCCCTCCCAACTGCCCTCCCTTGCTGGCCTGATCACCCACAACTGCCCTCCTTTGCAGGCCTGGTCCCTCCCAACTGCACTCCCCTGCTGGCCATCTTGTGGTGGCCATCTTGTATCCACATGGGGGTAACCATATTTGACCACATGTGCGCAGCCATCTTGTGTGTTGGAGTGATGGTCAATTTGCATATTACTCTTTTATTAGATAGGATAGAGGCCCGCTGCACAGGTGGGGGCCAGCTGGTTTGCCCTAAAGGGTGTCCGGGATCAGGGTGGGGGTTCCCTTGGGTTGTGGGGTGGCCTGGGCGAGGGGCCTGTGGTGGTTTGCAGGCCGGCCATGCCCCACATCAACCCAAGCGGAGTCCCTGGTATCTGGGATTTATTTATCTTCTATAATTGAAACTTTGTAGCCTTGAGTGGAGCTAAGCCTCCTGCTTGCTCCATGGCCTTAGCCTTTTTTGGGGGGATTTATTTATCTTCTATAATTGAAACTTTGTATCCTTGAGTGGAGGCTGGGCTGGCCAGGGTGTGTGGAAAGCTTGGCTTCCTCCATTACCGGGGAAACCCAAGCCTCCTGCTCTCTGTGGCCACAGCCATCTTGGTTGGGTTAATTTGCATACCTGCTCCTGATTGGCTGGTGGGCATGGCTTGTGGGTGTAGCAGAGGTACAGTCAATTTGCATATTACTCTTTTATTAGATAGGATTACAGATCTTGAGTAAGTGCTAATAATAAAAGAAATAATGTGGAGAAATAAATACTAGCAATAACAAATTAACAAGTAATATATATATATATATATATATATATATATATATATATATATATAACAATGTATCATTGTTATTAATGACCCATCATTTTTGTCCATTTAAATCTAGAATAAAACATAAAAATCTACCTAGTATTCTGAAAAATAACCACACTTGAAACCATACATAAAATGTACTTTTATTTCAAAAACAGAGATTCCATTAGTGATGGTTTGATCAGAATAGTTTATTGTCTGGAAATGTTTGTTACCTGAAAAATGGCTCTGTGAAAAATGTTCTAAAGCTTTGGAAATGTATGAAAGAAATTATTTTAACCTTCTCCTTCCATACTTTTCCTTCTAAATCCAGGCACCATGCCAATGACCTCTCAAACTTTTGCAGAAATACCTGTTAATATATTGTGATACTCTCAAATGATATAATATAATCTGGGTGAGCTCAAGTTGTAAAATAGGATGCCTCTCACATATAACCACACATACAATAATCAAGGACAAAAGGAAAGATGAAAGAGAATATCAGGTGGATAGTATATTTTTTCTTTAGCAGTGTTAAATAACAAACATTCAACTGAGTAAACTGAAAGATTAAATGGGCTTATTCAATGATTCATGAATCAGGTAGCTTCCCATACGGCAAATAGCAAGGAGCTCTGCTGAGCTGGAGAAGGTTTTTAAAGATGGAAAAGAGGCAGAAAAAGATGAGCAAAGTACTCATCATTTCATGCAAGATCAACCTCCTAAGGGGAAAGGAAGGAGTCTGACAGATGATCTCTCTAGTGCTGGCCAAGTAATTCCAGGTTGACTAGTTAAAGGTGACATTCCTGGGAGAGGATGAGACAATTAGGTTAATTGACTTGGTTTGGTGATGTGGGGCATAGCACAAGATTCCATTTGGGGCCTGTGGGTTCTTTTTAGCAACAGGATGTATAATATATCCTAAAACATTAGCTTTTGTTGCTCCCAAGCATGGTAAATAGCCTTTGTTCTTTGCTCCTCCTTAGCATACCTCTGGGGAAATGTGGGCCTTTTTGAAATGGGTTTCTACTTTCTTAAATAGAAGTTGAAATATTTCCAGATGATAAATAGCTTTGGGCCTGTAACCCAGGCAGGGGAGTTCTCAACTCACATTGGGCTGTTGAAGGGAATTCCCAACCTTGTAAAGTAGTATTCCTCTTGCTGGAATGGCAACAATCAAGCGAGGAAGAACAAATGAGTCCCCTCCGGGAACAGAACGGAATAGATGTCAAATATTTTTGAGCATTCAGTGGCTTCAGAAAGAGAAAAAGTTTGCATGATTCCATTACTCAGACAGAGTTATAAATCATCTTTGGGTCTGGTCTTCCTTTGTCAATAAACAACGAGTTAAAAACAATCTAATGGCATTGTAGCTAATAACAATGGCCACTGTGATGTTCCTGAGAACAGAGTAGGCATTAACAGGAAACCTAAGCAACTATAAAAAACACTTAGTATTTTAGAAGATAACCAAGGAGAATCTAGCAAAAGTAATTTGTTTTGTACATATGAAATTTTTTCAGCCACAGAAACTCACAAAAAAATTGCCTTATATTCATTTTTGCAAGTTTATCTGAATACATCCTGTATGTAAATAAAACAATTTCTCCTTTCAACAAACCCCATTCTCTCCCCATGCCTAGTAACCACCCCCTATCCTGGAAAATAGCAAATGAAAATAAAATCACTGCTGGACATGGTAATATAAAAATATTTTATATTCTTATGTGCACTTTTCAACCCAGAGAAAAGGAGAATAAATTCCTTCTTTTGTGCAGCAGTTTCTAAAATATAATCAGAGATATACTAGTAAGTACCTGACTTTAGATTAGCTTTCTCAAAACTTTTAAGCCCTAAAATTCAGTTTCACTTACAATCTGAAGCTAGTCCTCAGTATCTTTTTTAAGCCTCTTTTGGCATCTCATTTTCACGCTCCATCTGAGATGACTTGGAAAACAGCAGAAAATAACAACACCACTTCCACAAAACAACTGCCTGGATACTGCATATTTCTACATCCATCATTTATGGAACTCTGTTTCTAGGACAAATTTTATTTTAAGTGTCAATATTAGAAGATGATTTTATTGGAGTTGGCTGTGTCAGTGAGTAAATAGTCATCCCCTACGCAGAAAAAGCTCTTTAAAAATAATTGAAATAAGAAACGTCGCTCGCTGTTATTTTTACACCAGAGGCCCGGTGCATGAAATTCGTGCATGGAGGGGGGGGTCCATCAGCCCAACCTGCACCCTCTCCAATCCAGGAGCCCTCAGGGGATGTCCTACTGACGGCTTAGGCCCGTTCTCCATGGGGAGCTGCAGTCTGGCCTCCCTCTTCAGGAAGTGACCGGGCTGATCAGGGGAAGGCGCCATCACCATCACCCTGTTGCTGCTGCCACTGCCGGCTGCCATAGCCACCAAGGTGTTTTCATCAACACGGACTCCAGTCCCTTCACCATGAAAAAATGACAACTTTCTGTAGTTGTCAAGATGTCTTTCATAGGATATGACCTTCCTTTCTTCCTTCCTTCCTTCCTTCCTTCCTTCCTTCCTTCCTTCCTTCCTTCCTTCCTTCCTTCCCTCCCTCCCTCCCTCTCTCCTTTCTTTCTTTCTTTCTTTCTTTCTTTCTTTCTTTCTTTCTTTCTTTCTTTCTTTCTTTCTTCTTTCTTTCTTTCTTTCTTTCTTTCTTTCTTTCTTTCTTTCTTTCTTTCTTTCTTTCTTTCTTCTTTCTTTCCTCACCTGAGGATATGTTTCCATTGATTTTTAGAGAGCATGGAAGAGAGAGGGAAAACAGAGAGAAACATCAATGTGGGAGGGACACTTCGATTGGTTGCCTCCTGCATGAGCCCTGACCTGGGCCCTGGCCAGGGAAGAGACTGCAACCTAGGTACATGCCCTTGATCAGAATCGAACCCGGACCCTGCAGTCGGCAGGCCAAGGCTCTATCCACTGAGCCAAACCGTCTAGGGCAGGATATGACATTTCTTAGCCCCTCCAGCAGTGGACCTTCGTTTTTTCCTCCAGGAGTGAGATGGAAAAATCCTAGATCACCTTCTTGGATTCTTATTACCCAAGTTACCAAGAACACTGCGAGTGGCATACCGGGAGCTTAGCCAATGAGCAGTAAGAAAAGGTGTTTCCTCTGCAGCTCACGTGCAGAGGCGGGACTGCTGGTGCACTGCGGCTGGCAGGCCCTGCTGTGTGTGGGCCTGCTCGCTCATTCACCCCAGTGCCTGGCAGCCAGGCCCTGCTGTCTGTCTGCAGGCTGTGGCACCTGGCAGCCAGGCCCTGCTGTCTGTCTGCAGGCTGTGGCACCTGGCAGCCAGGCCCTGCTCTCTGCACCTGCCTTGCCTCACCCACCGGACCGCCAGCCTTGCTGTGATAGGAGCCTGTGGGCCGTGAGGGTGGGACCCAGAGGTGCTCCATGTACTTCCTGGTGACCGGTAGTCCCTCTGGTCATGTCAGCCCTAGGCTCTTATTAGTATAGATGGCTCTGAAGGAGTTATTAGCTTTCCGTATGTGTAGCTTAAAGCCTCTGTATAAAATGGCATCATGTGATTTTTCTGAACACAACTCAGAGATGAGGCAAAGCACAAGAATCCCCCTTCTGCACCCTTCGATTCTTTATGCAGATGAACTAAGCAAAGCTTTGCAGTGTAAGCTAAGCCTGAATTAAATTCCCTTGCTGAAAGATTAAAAATAAAAAGTAAATTAATCTATAGAGATCAATTCCTGGAATCATTCAAGATTCAAAATTTTTTATAAAATTATCATGATTTTGATTAAAAATTACCCTTTTATTTTGAGGAACTAAAAAGTAGAACACACACATTCATCACATTTTTTATTAAGAGATAAGCAAAACCCATTGACTTCCTTAAATGAATATAATACAGAAATTTAAAAATAATTTTGAATAATTTCAAATGACACTGAAAATCATTATAATATATTGTTATTGAAAGTATTGAATCATTTATCATTTTAAGAATTATGCATATATGTACATACAATCAGAACACAATTATATAGACATATAAGAAAATATATGAATATGTTAATATATGTGTACCATTTTAGATATGTATATATTCATATACATTTATTAACATGAATGTATATAACTGAAAGTGTATAAAAATGATCAAAAAAGTTATTTCTAGGTAAGAGAGTTTCACTTTAGTTTATAACATTTTCTATTCAAGTTATTTAATATGTATTATGAAGAAAATTTTACAATACCCAACATCAGGTGAACACCATTTATTTAATATTAGATTGATTGTGAATAAACAAACACCTATAGGGTAAGCTAGCCACCTATGTGCCTGACTTAATCAGCACTGAATAACTGGTTTTGAATATTGCCTGCCAATGCAGGTTATTGCATGTGATCGATCTCCTTTAAGGTATTATTCTGCAATGAGCTACTATAAGAATTCTAATCTTCTCAAGAGCTTTATATTAAACAAGTTCATTTTCAGTTCAAAATATAACATATGTATTTTTAATTTTTATCATTGAAAGTATATGTCCCCCACTCTCCCCCATTGACTCCTAGCCTGCCCTGTCCTGCCCCACCGCCCCCCGCCCGAAGCCTTCAAATATTTTTTGAAGTTTTAATTTCTAAAAAACTCAGATTTAAAATAGAAGGAAAAGGTGGAAGAGGAAGGAGTAGCAACACTGAATTTAATTTGGATTTCGGAGAGAGCTGAAAACACATTTGCTTTTTTATTATGTCAGTTCAAAAAGAAAATGGTTCTGATTTTAGCTAAATGAAGATTTTTTGGTAACTACTTGGATCACATTGTAAAAACCTGTTTAGAATTTTCACTCCATTTCCACAATATTACCACATATTTTTTTGAGCTGTTGACAAAATGGATACAGTTTATAAAGTCGTTGCTTTTGCACGAGCATTTGCCTGTCTCATATCTTTAGATGAATTTGAAAGCAAAAGCAATACACAATGCGTTGGATATTTTTAATAGTATGGTTGGAATCTGTAATTTGAAATTTGTAGGTTCAAAGAAGATTTATCTACAGCTTGATTTTATGCTTGAACCTTCTTATACTTCACAGCAGTTTGTAAAGAATTGGGGGGAGAGAAGGGAGGCTTCCTCCTATCATTCACAACGTTTTTCTTAGACTTGAGTAAAATATACAAAAACTTTCAAAGAAAATCCAAAATCTAGTGCCCCCTTATTGTTTTCTCATTCTCTTAATTAGAAAACTTACTCCGGTCTAAATCCTTTGCTTATACTTATATACATATATACTTTCAGAGCAAATTTTGAGATCAATATAAATTTACGAAGTGAATATATTTACTTTAATAACATTAATTTGAATGGTGATGTTATCTTACTGATCCTAAGCTAAAATGTAGAGTTTAAGAGCAAAAGTATGTAAAAGAAGCAAATAGGTACATGTGTTCAAAATCGTTGTATTTATGCATGCTCATATATTTGGGAGCTGTACTTCTGATACCTGCAATGTACTGAGCAATAAAATGGATTGAGAGAAGCTGGAATGAAGTACAGATACTGGATCTATCTCTGCGGGAAGTCAAGTAGATTCACAGGTGAATGGTGGAAACTTTGGGATATACAGGTGTTCACCATATATTTTTCAAACTTTGATTTTTGTGTGTTTAAAATGTTTATAATTAAAAAATCGGTGAACAAAAACTAACAGAAAAGAATCATATTATTGTGTTTGTTTACCTTTTCTGATTAAAAATAGTACTGCAAGTATGGCTTTATAACCTGGAACCATATATTTAACGGTCTCTCTCTCTCTCTCTCTCTCTCTCTCTCTCTCTCTCTCTCTTTCTCTCTCTCTACCCCCTCCCCCTCTCTCCCTAAAGCTCCATTCTGACTTAGATAAGGGAGAGGGCACTGTGAAATACACCCTCTCCGGAGATGGCGCGGGCACCGTTTTTACCATTGATGAAACTACAGGGGACATTCACGCAATAAGGAGCCTGGATAGAGAAGAAAAACCTTTCTACACGCTTCGTGCTCAGGCTGTGGACATAGAAACCAGGAAGCCCCTGGAGCCTGAATCAGAATTCATCATCAAAGTGCAGGATATCAATGATAATGAGCCAAAGTTTTTGGATGGACCATATGTTGCTAGTGTCCCAGAAATGTCTCCTGTGGGTGAGTAAACAAACCAAAATTCTATCAGATGCTACAAGACCTCTGCACATTTATTTTCTGCAGGTTGATGTAAACGTCTTATTTGTAACCCAGAAGAGTATTCTTTCACTATAAAGGATACAACAGTTTCATTTATTTATTTTTTTCAATTTTCTTTCTATTTAACTTTTCCTTTTTGCTGCATTCTAAATACATAAGTTGATAAATAAATACCTAGGACATATAACATTCTTTCCCATATTTATATTCCCCTGAACTTGCAAAAGTCTTCACTTTGCATGGAAATTGATGTCATTACAATTTCAGATACCTATATAGCTGGAGGTAACCACCACACTCAACAAATACCAGATAGTAATTCTTGGCTGAAAGTATATTTTCCACAGCATGTATCACATTTGAGCCTGAAGGTGGTCCAGCTAGGGGTGTGTTGCATCCTTTGTTGCCTTCATTGGAAATCCCAGAAGGGTGATATTGTTTTCTTTGTGGCTGTAGGTCACCATAGTGGTTAAGGCATCACCCTAGGAAACAAATATGATTATGAAGTCAGTATTAGAGTAATTTTACAATTAAGCTTTTAGTATCATCTTCATTCTTTATAATTAATAATAATATAAAATCAGCCCGACCGGCATGGCTCAGTGATTGAGCATCGACCTATGAACCAGAATGTCACAGTTCAATTCCCACTCAGAGCACATGCCCAGGTTATGGGATCCATCCCCAGTGTGGGGTGTGCAGGAGGCAGCCCATCAATGAGTCTCTCTCATCAATGATGTGTCTATCACTCTCCCTCTCTCTTCCTCTCTGAAATCAATAAAAATATATTAAAAAAATAAAGTCACATTTCAATAACAACCTAAACTGGTAAAGTCCTATAATATTTATTTTATGGTTGATGAGTTAAGGGTTCCAGCTTTACTGACAATTTTAAATTATAACGATTATTCCTCAGTCACCATTGCCAATCCCTCAACTTATTACAAAGTACATTTTAGTTTCTAGCTCTTTTGTAAGATAAAGTTACTCATCACTTCCAAGTAACAACTTGAAACTCCTATGTGAGCTGTTGCTAATATTTCCCAAGTCTGACATTCCTCAGGGGCTTCTGCTGCCCTTACAACCCTGGTAGACACACAAGGAATGTTGCACAGAGTACCTTAAGGGCAGAAGCAAGCTCCTGGCTCTAGGAGTTGTCACAGGGATTGATCATAAATGCATGCACTTGAAATTGTGTCTGTGACCTTTTCAGGCATTCAAAGACCATACTCTCTCCTTGACCTGAGAAATGAGCTCAGAGTACTTCACTTAGACTTAAACGTTTTGTATGTGTACTCAAGGCTGCATATCTGTTACTCGGTGTCTGCTACATTTTTCCAGCTGCCTCTTTTATGTGGTGCTATGGTTGCTAGAGATTTAGAAATACAGTCGGGAGAAATCTTATTAGAAAAGTAGACCCTGAAAAGGGGAAGAGCAATTTCTTAAAATTGTGCTTTGATTTTACAGGTGGAAAATGAAGGTAATATTTTGAGAAAAATGTATGGCTTTTAAGAAGACAATGCCCTTTAGTAATAAGTGGTTTAACCTGCTTCTGACTTCATGAAAATTGGAGATATTTATGTGAATTCATGACCCTCAGTGACACTTTATTACCCGAACAGCATCCTTAAACCAACATACACACTTCTCTCCAGTATTAGGAAATTATCTTACAAAGGTTTTTGTAGTGCCAATTAGGATAAGGGGTAGCTACAGAGTCTGAGCCCTTAAATAAGGAGTTCACAGCTAGTGTTTGAAGAGAGAAATAAATCTGAAAAATCAGGCAAGTGGTAGGTGAGAGAGAACACAATAGCTTTTGCATGTTATTGGGTTGAGACATGATTTGTTGTGCTTTCGGGAGGTATTAGGAAGATCTACAGAAAAATATATTGTATCTACATAATATATTAATTCCAAATAAATACTAAAACGTCTAAATACCACATCCAAATTAAATATTATAAGTTTAATATCTAATTTTGCCATGTCCCACAATCTTGCCTATACACATATAACTAAAAGCACCGGAGACCCAGCTGGATCTGTGGTATTTGATGTTGTTGTTTTTATACGGCCAAGCTAAAGCTAACCAAAACCAGCAGTGTCCCCAGGCATCATACTGATGTCCCCAGAGCTCCTGAACTCCGTTCCCAAGCATAGCCTTCTTACCCTATGGAAATGCGTCACTACTCTAAGTCACTTTGCCCACCAATTATTTTTAATTTTTCTTAGAATTTAAAAATAATTTCTAATCAAGGCCAGATGCAGCTTACCATGTTATATTGGTCAGTACAGCTATTGTTTCAGTAAATCTCACCTTCAGTTTTATACATCTGTGTTTGAGATAGTCTCTAGGAAATAACTATTCTTTCCCAATAATTGAGAATGTTCCCATTTCATTTTCAATAAAAGAGAAGAATCACACAATCTAAAAATTCATATAGTAAAGCAGCTCATTTTTACTATAAAATATCAAGAGATATTGAAATATTGAAACTGAGTTTATTATGCAAATGCCTATTTAGCAATAGGGGAGTGTACATGTGAAAGTATAAACAATTAAACCCGGAATGAAGATTAACTAAAGTGAAAATTATAAAGAACAGAACTGTACAGAAGGGGAAATGGTGGTGAGCAGGGTAGATAAAGATTTCAGAGGAAAATCAAGATTTGAGATCCATAAGACTGTGAAATATATTTGGTTCCTGAAAGTTTAAGAAAATTCTAGTGAATCTATGAATTGTTTAAGAGAAAGGTCACTTTGTTACTAACTTGTGTGACATCCGATAGGCCATGGAAGTAACATTCATAGTTAAAGTGCTTTTACTATGACCTAAGGAAATTACTTAATGATGCAGATATTCCCAACTCAGAGTTACTCCTTAGGGACAAATTTGGTCATTATGAATGCGGTCTTAATTCTTTAAGGTCACTAGAGTAACAATGAGTTACAGTAATGTGCCCTCTTCCCTGTCTGGTAATTGTGAATCAGTACGGTCTGTTTTAAGTTACTTTTCCTCTCAGAGTGCTGATAGGTCTAACATCTTCAAATCCATATTTATACTTGTATTATCTTCTTCTGCCTGAGGTAAGCCATTATGAGGCAGCTGATTTGGTTATTGGTAATCAGGTCACTATGACACATTTTATTGATGTCAATTCTGAATCATAATTTGTGTAGTAAGACCTACCACTTTCTGAGCTATAGTTAGGGACCAGAAGATCTAAATAGAGATTTCCATTCCCTACTTTATTTAATCATTATGAAAAATTCATGCAGTGTTGTTGTTTTTTTTTTGTCCTTTTTTTTTTTTTTTTTTTTACTATTTGATCTCTATTTTCATATGAAAACTTAACCCTTGTGTATCAGAAAGTATGAATGACTCCTAGGTTCTTTAGAATAAAATTAATTGCAATTTATTATATTTGGGTTAGTGATTTTTTGTGGGGGCTTAAATTCAGTTTTATTTTTTATTTATTTATTTTTTTATCTCAGCTAAGCTGGTCCTTCAGATATTACCCTTATTTATTTTAATTATCTATTACTTTCTGGCCCAAAGCTGGGTTATGGACTTGTTTTATACTTTGTCCGCCCCAGTCCTTTAATATGCTATTTTTCCAAGAAGCCCTCTTATATGAAGATTAATATTTAGAAGCCAAAATCGGTTTTTTATGTATATTCTTTGCTATTGGAGTGTCATTACACCCAGTCCCTTTCAGTAGGCACAACAAAAGCATCTATCTAATCAAAGAGTAATATGCAAATTGACCGTACCGTTGCTACACCCACAAGCCATGCACACCAGCCAATCAGGAGCGAGTATGCAAATTAACCCAACCAAGATGGCTGCAGCCACTGAGAGAGCAGGAGGCTTTGGTTTCCCTGGCAATGGAGGAAGCCAAGCTTTCCGCCTGCCCTGGCCTGCCTTGGCCTCTGCTTAAGGCTACAAAGTTTCAATTATAGAAGATAAATGTATCCCAATAAAAAAGGCTGCGGCCATGGAGCTAGCAGGAGGCTTGGCTACGCTGAAGGCTACAAAGTTTCAATTATAGAATATAAATAAATGCCAGCTACCAGGGCCTCCACTTGGGTTGCTGGGTGGTGTGGCCAGCCTGCAAACCACCACAGGCCCCTTGCCCAGGCTGCCCCATGCCCCAAGGAAACTCCTACCCTGATTCGGGACACCCTTCAGGGCAAACCAGCCGGCCCCCACCCATGCACCAGGCCTCTATCCTATCTAATCCTATCTAATAAAATAATAATATGTAAATTGACCATCACTACAACACACAAGATGGCTTCCCCCATGTGGTCAAAGATGACTGCCCCCATGTGGACACAATATGGCCAGCAGGGGAGGGCAGTTGGAAGGGACCAGGTCTGCAAGGGAGGGCAGTTGTGGGCATTCAGGCCAGCAGGGGAGGGCAGTTAGGAGGGACCAGGTCTGCAAGGGAGGGCTCTTGGGGGTGATCAAGCCTGCAGGGGAGGGCAGTTGGAAGGGACCAGGTCTGCAAGGGAGGGCAGTTGTGGGCGTTCAGGCCAGCAGGGAAGGGCAGTTAGGAGGGACCAGGTCTGCAAGGGAGGGCAGTTGGGGGTGATCAAGCCTGCAGGAGAGGGCAGTTGGGGCAATCGGGGTGGCAGGGGAGCAGTTAAGCATCAATCAGGCTGGCAGTGGAGTGGTTAGGGGGTGATCAGGCTGGCATGCAGAAGCGGTTAGAGGCAATCAGGAAGGCAGGCAGGCGAGCGGTTGGGAGCCAGCAGTCCTGGATTGTGAGAGGGATCCCAGATTGGAGAGGGTGCAGGATGGACTGAGGGACACACCCCCCATGCACAAATCTCATGCACTGGGCCTCTATTTTATATATATGGAGAGAGAGAGAGAGAGAGAGAGTAGATATTTGTGTGTCTTTTTACATATATTGAAAACCATGTTTTCATTCCAGTACCCCAACTCCAATTTAACACAATCATTTATTCCTGTTTTCTTCACTCATTTTATTTTTTTCAATTTTTTTATTGATTAAGGTATTGCATGTGTCCATATGTCCCTATTGCCCCCTCCACCCCACTCCCATACATGCCCTCACCCTCCAGTGTCTTGCATCCATTGGTTATGCTTATAGGCATTCATACAAGTCATTCGGTTGATCTCTTATCTCGCCCCCCCAACCTTCCCGCTGTAATTTGACAGTCTGTTTGATGCTTCTCTGCCTCTGTATCTATCTTTTTGTTCATCAGGTTATAATGTTCTTTATTATCCATAAACTAGAGGCACATTGCATGAAATTTGTGCACGGGGAGGGGTGTCCCTCAGCCCAGCCTTCACCCTCTCCAATCTGGGACCCCTCAAGGGATGTCCTACTGCCCGTTTAGGCCCGATCCCGGTAGGATCGGGCCTAAATGGGCAGTCGGACATCCCTCTCACAATCCAGGACTGCTGGCTCCCAACTGCTCGCCTGCCTGCCTTCCTGATTGACCCTAACCACTTTTGCCTGCCAGCCTGATCACCCCCTAATCATTCCACTGCAAGCCTGATTGATGCCTAACTGCTCCCCTGCCAGCCTGATTGCCCCTAACTGCCCTCCCCTGCAGGCCTGGTCACCCCTAAATGCCCTCTCCTGCAGGCCCTGTCACCCCTAACTGCCCTCCCCAGCAAGCCTGGTACCCCCCAACTGCCCTTCCCTGCAGGCCTGGTCAACCCCAACTTCCCTCCTCTGCTGGCCTGGTCAACTCTAACTGACCTCCCCTGCAGGCTTGATCACCCCCAACTGCCCTCCCTTGCAGGCCTGGTCCCTCCAAACTGCCCTCCCCTGATGGCCTGATCGCCCACAATTGCCCTCCCTTGCAGGCCTTGTCCCTCCCAACTGCCTTCCCCTGCTGGCCATCTTGTGGTGGCCATCTTGTGTCCACATAGGGGCAGCAATCTTGTGTGTTGGAGTGATGGTCAATCTGCATATTACTCTTTTGTTAGATAGGATAGAGGCCTGGTGCATGGGTGGGGGCCAGCTGGTTTGCCCTGAAGGGTGTCCCGGATCAGGGTGTGGGTTCCCTTGGGGTGTGGGGTGGCCTGGGTGGGGGCCCTGTGGTGGTTTGCAGGCCTGCCACGCCCCCCAGCAACCCAAGTGGAAGCCCTGGTATCTGGGATTTATTTATCTTCTACAATTGAAACTTTGTAGCCTGGAGCAGAGGCAAGCCTTCTGCTTGCTCCGTGGTGGCAGCCATTTCTGTTGGTATTTATGTATCTTCTATAATTGAAACTTTGTAGCCTTAAGCGGAGGCCAAACAGGCCAGGGCTGCAGAAGCTTCGCTTCCTCCATTGCCGGTGGAAACCCTAGCCTCCTGCTCTCTCCAGCTCCGTGGCTACCGGCATTTCTGTTGGGATTTATTTATCTTCTATAATTGAAACTTTGTAGTTTGGAATGGAGGCCTGGGCCTGCAAGGGTGTGCGGAAAGCTTGGCTTCCTCCATTGCCGGGGAAACCCAAGCCTCCCTCCTGCTCTCTGTGGCTGCAGCCATCTTGGTTGGGTTTATTTGCATATTCCCTCCTGATTGGCTGGTGGGCGTGGCTTGTGGGTGTTGGGGAGGTACAGTCAATTTGCATATTACTCTTTTATTAGATAGGATGAGTGAGATCATGTGGTATTTTTCTTTCATTGACTGGCTTATTTCACTTAGCATAATGCTATAACTCTCTTTTCTGAGAATGAGAAATCTGGCGCTTTTTACCTTGGATATATTTTCTTATTTGATCAAGCCCCTGTGTATAACCAATCTTTTATTGTCACCAACCCTTCAAACCCCTTGCATATGCCCTGAGGACTCCATTCCAGCTTTGGCAATCTGAGCTGGCTATTTCCACTAATCCACAGGTCTCTGATGCCCATTGCTCACACTTCTGTGTGGACGCCTTCCTCAGTCTGCTCCAGCACCTTGCTCTGGTCTATCGAAGCTGCAGCCCGACTCTTC
Organism: Plecotus auritus; assembly: GCF_963455305.1. NCBI lineage: Eukaryota > Metazoa > Chordata > Mammalia > Chiroptera > Vespertilionidae > Plecotus > Plecotus auritus. The sequence goes on from NC_137774.1 coordinate 158,236,760, forward strand.
CATTCCCATCTATCTGCCTGCATAAAAGCCTACCTCTTCCCACCCCTGCTAAGCCTGAGAACTGGATTCTTCTAGATCAGCAACGAGGAAGGAGTTACCTTTGATTCTTAAAGGGACTTGGAGTGTTCTTAGAACTGACAGCCTCTGGATTCTATTTTCATTTGTATAAACAGTGTTTAAAACAGTGGTCTTTCATTCAGTTTTCCCTTCTCAATTTGTTGAACTATCCAAATTGTTTTGTGAGAGGCCAAAGATGACCCAGGAAGTGTTTGATAAGGCCCAAATCCATTTTTTCCCACAATACTGGTTTTTTATGCTGGACAGTATCTTTTCTATTCTCAAGAAACTAACAGGGCAAAAGCCTAAGTTGGAGAAGACCCAGTTAATAATCTTATTCCTTTTCTTTTCCCATGGAGTCACTCCCTCTGACAGGAGCTCAATATTTACTACTGTTTTGTTTTTTGTTTGTTTTTTTTTCTACAAACCGCACCAAATCTATTCAAAAACCTCACAGACTTTCTATTCCAATTCAAAATGTCTTTGGCACAGAGCACTCTTTTGCCTTAATGTGTGGAGACAAGCTGTTGATTTGTAAGAAACACCAACTATCAGATGACACTTCTGCGTTGCAATCTGCTGACTCACTGAAAAACCTTTGATGAAATTGAGGAGGGCCCCGTGATCCCTCCAGTGTCAGCGTGGTGTCCACAGCGCAAGCGTGGCCGGACTATTTTCCCGGCCATGGGCTGTTATGACTGTGTGTTCAGGGAGCATTTTATTCCTCTGTTTGATTCCTATGATTTTATTAGTGGTACAGTTGCAAAGGTAATGGTATTGACAGTTTTTTTATGGCTTCGAGAGAAGTGTATGAATTGTTTTTGGAGCAGCACAGTGTGTCCCCAAACATAAACCATGCTACGCTGATAGTTACTTTCGCAGCCACTGATCAGCAATAAATGTTAAAAATTAACAAGAAGTTTCTTTTTTCTCTCTAACAGCCAAATGACTCTGAGCGTTAAATATATGTTAGCAGGAGTTGCTTTTTGGCCACTGAGTACTGCAAAACATTAAACATATTTTCAAAGTATTACTCTTTCCCCAGCCTCCAAGTGGTTGTAAACATTAAATATGTTTTGTAAAAACTGCTTTGCCAGCTACTGGCAGGATAGCTGCGAGCATCATTTTTCTTTAAGGCCGTCTTCCAGCTGAGGGACTGTTTCTTTCTTATATGCTCTATTCTGGTTAGTGTCTGTATACAGACGCAGGCAAAAGCCTACCTCGGCCCAATTGTCTCTTGCTTTATGGCAAGTGCTCATGAGAGAGCAGTTGCACCTACATAAACCCTGCGGGCAATAGGAGTTTTCTGAGGTTCCATTGTTTGTACTGGGTATTATTCCACGTGGATGTCAGCTATATTTTCCAAAGCAATTTTTCTTTCTGCTTTTCATTGTATAATGCGTTGAGGTCAGAAGATGGGCTTAAACTAAGCTTGGTATTACGGATAATAAGTTCAAGCAACCAGACACTGATGGATTGCACCCATCCGTCAAGGTGAAAATAGTCCGAGTGAGCAGACTCAAAGACAGTCAAGATGGCAGGGCTACCAACATAATGAGATCTTTAACCCAAACACGATGAAGGACTGGAAGTCTGTGTCTGTCCATAACTCAGTATGACAAGTTCATGGAATTCAAACTCAAACGCAGTGAAGAGCATGCCACTATATAAAAATCTATGTAGGAGTTAACCTGGGAAATCTGTTTATTTTAACCAAATTCACAATAAAAACCAAGTGTGGCACCAGAGTCAATTGAAAAAAAAATAAGCTTTGATTTTTCTAGGATCCACGTGTTTTCCAAATCATTTAGCATTGTATTTTGCCAATAGTGTTATTCTAGGTGTATGTTTAACAGATTCCAATGAGATACTGATTACTTACCAGATAATTTTAGGTACTAGAAGTAAAACAGTGAGAAAATCTGACCAAACGCTTGTCTTCAGAAAGCATTCATTCTAAAGGTCTATGCTCCATGGACTAAACCCAGCACAGCAGCTGTTTTTGTTGGAATACAGTAACACGCATGCTCATTTATTTATGGATTGTCTGTGCCTGCTTTCACACTATAATTTCACACTACAAGTCCACAATTTAAATATACCTATGAAGAAGAAAAAAGTATTTACTCTAGAAAATACCTCCTCAAAAACAGAAGAGGGAGGGAGGGAGGGAGGGAGGGAGAGAGAGAGAGAGAGAAAGAGAGAGAGAGAGAGAGAGAGAGAGAGAGAGAGAGAGAGGACAAACAGGAACAGAGATAAAGTAAGGAGTGGAAGTAAGTCTCACAATAACATGTGGAATAAAATCAGATTCTCCATTTAGCCCATGCTGAAAGGAATAGTTTTGACTTTATTAAAATTACTTCCTAAGTGCTGTTTTAAAGTACTAGTAGTTCATGATAAAATATTTTCATTTCCCTGCAAAATATAATTCTTCTTTCAGTTATGTAACCATATCTTTTTTAAAATTAAGATTTTAACTTTAAAACTAAATCTAAGAAGACTGAAAGAGGACAACCTTCAGATTGAAACATTCCTATCCCAAATGATTTTTCAGGATTCACAAGTTCTTTCACCTCGCTGATATGAGTGGTGGGAAAAACGGAAAAATTACGGAAAACAAATTTAATAACAACAGCCAGTATTAACATGCACTACACAATAACTGTTACAGGAGAGCTGTTCATAAAGTAAGGTCAGAGAGAGTTTATCAAGGTTGCCACTATTTTCATTTCTGACCAAGGAACTGACACTTGAAAATAAGGAAATCCGAAGGTACAACTTTCAAATAATTAACAAAAAAGAATATCAAGATGTGATAAATTTGTTTAATTGGCCACAGCACTGGAAAGAAAAAAAACAACAATATATCAATTAAACTGTCATCCATGTTAATTTGTCTTGTAAGGAGAAACAATGTAATAGGATAATTTCTTGAAATGATTTCATGGTAAGTGCCAAAATATCATTAGCTATTGCACATTTTAAATTAGACAAGAAAGAAATTGGTAGCAGCCTGAATATCCAAAGATTTGGTTTCATGCCCTTTTTTCCTCTTTTTGCCTCTGTTAAGTCAAGTATATGCTGTTTAACAATGAAATGATTTACACTAAAAACATTGTTATCACAAGAATTTACTAGAAATTTCATTATAAGAGGGGAAAAACACACTTCCATTTCCCCAAATCTTCTTAAAAGAAGATTTTTTTCTTCCCTTTCTGAAAGAATTTATCATCTTTATAGAAGATAAATTCTATAATATAATATTAATTATATATTTATATTTAATTATATTTTTATAGTTAATATTAAGTGTCTATTTAGCTAGAAACCTTAATTTGAAGCAATTCACTCATATATTATGTTTATATTTCTATTGTCAAATATATTCATTTATTATTTAAACTAAGTTTCATTTTCTTATTCTCACTTTTGCCTAATTAGACAGAATAGATATTCTAGAATTACCCGATTTTATATAAATTTTTACTACCTAAATTTCTTATCTCTGATTCTTTAAAAAAATAATCTGGTACATACTTAAACTAACAAAGCATTCTAAACACCAGAATACAAAAGGGGCTATGAACAATTGCTTTTCTAATAGATCTCAACTCTGTACAAAAGTTTGCATAAATGGAATATATAGAAATTCTATTTTGTGGTGTTTTTTTTTTTTTTTTTAATATGATTTATGTGTCACCTGAACCAAAATAAAGCCCCACACCCAACTGGCAAAAATGTTGTCTTTATGTGTTAATTTTTTTTTTTTTATTGTTGGAAGTATTACAGATAGTAGTGCATATGTCTCCTTTTTTTTTCCCCATTGACCTCCCCCCGGCCTCCCCTACCCCTCAGTACATGCCTTTACCTTCCCCCCGCCCCCGGTGTCTTGTATCCATTGGTTATGCTTATATGCATGCGTACAAGTCCTTCGGTTGATCTCTTACAGCCCCCATCCCAAACCTCCCCTGCCTTCCCGCTGTAGTTTGACAGTCTGTTCAGTGCTTCTTTGCCTCTGTATCTATTTTTACCCCATTTCTTTCCTTTAAAAAATCTTGCCTCTGCAGACTAGAAATAAACATATAATAACAAAAAATGTTTGAGTCCCAATTTCAATGTCCAACAGTTCTGAGTCCCCGTTTCAATGTCAAACAGTTCCTTATGTGTACATGTCAGCAATGATATCTGGATGGTGGGCACATGGTGACAATGCAGGTCCGACCCTCTCTGGTTTGGTCCTAGGCAACCTGCTGCGACGCACAGCTGCTGACTGCTAGCGTGGCAAGGCGTCATCAGCGTCTTCCATCTCTGGACTGTTTCTCCTCTTGTCTTCGTGGTTGGAGCAGACCTGTCAATTCCTCTCTGTAGCAGGAATCCACATGGTCTTGGAGTTGTTTTCTGAAAATATACAAACATATTCTCGACCAAAAGTTAATAAAGGAATCTTTTCTATATAATTGATTTGGGATCCTTTTTATTTTTGCCCAAATAATTTTCCTTTGTCTTATTTAGACACCATGTGTGTTTTTCATGGGTGTCTTGCTGTTAGCATTACAAATGAAAATTAATTTTGTAAAGTAAAAATTTTCTAGATGTAATTTACTTATAGGATATTTGAAATAAGTGAATATTCAAGAAAATTTAATTGTACTGGACAAAAAGCTGTTCCTAAAGTAGTAACTAAAATTTCTATTGGTAGTTCATCTCATGGTAAAATTCCTGAACATGCAATGAACCTAAAGCAGTCATATTTTTGTGCAAAAAATTAAAATGTAAAGTTATTACGACTGCATTATAAAATTTACAAAAGCCTCCATTAATCAAAAAAACGGGGGATAGTATGGTAATATCATGTAAGGAAATATATCCTAGAGGTAAATTATGTGTTAATTTCTAATGATAGGAGCAGGTTGAGAACTTTTAAACCTGGGAAAGCTCTTAGAATTAAATGGTGTAGAGTGCTTTTACTACAGTAATAAGATTATTACTTGGTAAACAGAAAAAGAAGGAAGACTTTTAAAGATTATTTTGGGAGTTCCACTTGTTTATTTTTCATGAGAGTAATTTTTGGAAAGTCTCTTTAAAAAGGATTAGTACAACTGAGAAGATCAAGGCTAAAAGAGTGTTTGCAGAATACTGATAATAGCAACAACAACAAAAAGGTGTCCTGATTTGGAAACAAAATGGACCCCTGAGTAACAATGATTAATTATATTTTTTAGAAACATTTTGAAACCTCTGTTATATGTGAAAATAGATTGGCATTTGATTAAGACATTATTAACTCCATTACTTTCAACCTGAATGACTATAGGCAAGTGATTTGACACTTACAAGCACCTATTTTCTCATTTGTAAAATGGGGATACTTAAGGTTGTATATGGATTGAAGAACTTAATGTATAACAATCTAACATCACACCTAAAATAATTGGAACTGAATAATTAGTGCCCTAAGTCATTTTATCTGCCGCTACAGTTCTTGGATATGAATGTCACAAGGGAACACACTGTATAATCGCTCTACTCAACATGAATTGCGTTGTCTGCTGGGGCAAGTACTTCTCCCAAACAAATCAAACTATGTCACTCACACAGCTTTCCTCTGTCTCCTTATAAATTCCTGCTACTCTTCTGTTTACATTTAATAGAGGATAAAGTCTTTGTTCACAATCATAATCAAATAGTACCTTGAGAATAAAAGCTACTGAGACCAGCCAAACATTGATTCAATTAATAACTGATCTCTTCTTCCTTCAGAACATCAGTTGTTTATCCAGAAGCAACATCTCCCTTGTTTTATAATAAAAAAGCAAACAGATGCTCTGATAGTTATAAGCAACACACAGGGTTTCAGAATGCAGTCTCACTTCGGAATTTTCACTTGTAATTGATGTCTATTGGCTTATAATTTTTTTCATAGCTTTCAGAGACATCATGTTGTGATTTTTATCAAACCTCCAAAAAACAAAGCTTCTATCATGTCTACTTTCATTCCTAAATTCAATAAATATAATATGAATTGCCCATAGAAATATTAAACCTGTATATTTCAAACCATGAGAATTAGAGAAAATGATATATCATTATAATAAATAAATAATATAAATGATAAAGAAAACACTACTTTTAAAAAGTGTCATTACACTGTAGGGACATACTATTCTCATTGTTTTCCCAACACATTATTGTCTCAACTCTCAAAAGCGTCCCAGTTTTGACAACAAATTATATAATTCCTCTACTTCTATTTTTTTCATTACTACATAATAATCAATTCACATAATTCCCTTAAAATTCTTGTACTCTCTTTATGTCATCAGCATTCTTTATCCTGTGGAACTCAGCATGAAATAATCTATTCAAAGATTATTTCTGAATTAGAGCAGAATTATGCTGGGATGGAAAGCAGGGAGGTCTACTACCATGGTAGAAAGAGCACTAACCTGGCTGTCGGGGGAAATGCTTAAGTGTGTTTGGAATAATGTTACTTGCCTTTCTTATCTCAACTGCTGATAGAATTCAAGTGCTTTGTGGTTCAGTTTTCTCCTTTGTAAGAAGACAAGGTTGGAGTAGATAATCCCTAAAATCCTTCGAAAATCTAATTCTGAGATTGTATATAGACACATCTATTGATACAGATCTGTTGCTGTTGGGTATGAAAATATGAATATAGGCCCTAGCCTTAAATTTTATGTTTTGACACTAACTCATTTTTAGGGCTTCAGTTATGGGTGTGTAACCTGGGCATTTGCACAGGGCCCTGTGCTAGAAGGGCCCTGCATTCCGTTGAATCCCTGCTGTCACCATCATGATGTTTTAATCATTTTTGAACAATGTGTCCCATATTTTAATGTTGCACTGGGCCCTGAAACTTTTTTTAGCTGGTTTTACCAATTCATTGATAAAACTTCTCTTTAGAAAACTACCAAATTAATAAGGGAATAATTAAGAAAATAATTTCTGCAGTTAATTATTAAATTCTAACTTGTTTTACAAAACAACACTTCAGTATTAACTCCTTTTTGTTATTTCTGTAATTGTGTCTATTTTTTATAAGTTTAAGTACAGTTCATTTGCAAGTTGCTACACTATTGAGTGTAATTCTAAAATAATGACACATCCCTAGGTGAACCTAGTGTGTTGGCATTGACTATGGTGTTTTGGTTAAGTCAGAACTTTGATAAATACCTTAGGTTCGTATATTCTTCCTACACACCAATATCAGAGAGAGGTACCACAACCACACATAAAATCACTATCTGGAAAAAAATAAAGTCAAGTTTGGATTTAAATATATGTCAACAATTGGCTGCATACAATTTTAAGAATAAATTATATATTATGTATATGCGCCAACTTACATTTTTATCATAGCTTTTTGTTTTGTTTTGTTTTGTTTTTCAGCTAACCTTAAATAGAAAAAAATATATAGAGAAACATATGGACTCTGTGTCCTGCTCATGTGTCACTCACACTAGTCAGTGCTAACTCACTAAAGGTCATGTGGGGGGTTGACATTGATTTGAGAGTAAATATTGAGATTTTACATTGCCCCTAAGCCAGTGTGTTTTTTTGTTTTGTTTTGTTTTTTTGTTCTTATTGTTTGTTTGTCTTTCAGTCTAGTCTAGCAAATCACAAATAAACTATGCAGAAAAAAAGACACCATTAAACAAATAAAAATGAGTGTTATGTTGCTAGTGTCTTGCAATATATTTTAGAATTTTGAATATGTATCTGTTTTGTGTTTATATATAAATACATACATATGTATACATTGATACATTTTATATATTATGAACACATATATTCTCACAATTTCTCTTAAGATAACAAAGAAGTATGAGAAAAAAAAATAGAATACAACTGTAGTAGTCTCTATGGCTGTAACACATTACCACAAGCTAATTAGGTTAAAACAAAAATTTATCATCTTATAATGCTGGAGGTAAAATGTTTGAAATGGACTTATAGGTTAAATAAAAAAATGCCTTAATTCTGGAAGCTCTAATCTACTTCTTTGCCTTTACCTTCTAGAGACCAACTGCATCCCCCTTTCTCGATCTTAAAATCACATTGCTTCAACCTCTGCTTCCGTGCCACTCATCTCCTCTCTCACGCTATCCCTCCTTCTTACACATAGAAGTCTCTCGTGCTTACACTGGGCCCACTCAGATAACTCAAGTTCATCTTTCCACCTCAGGATCCACAAATAGTCACATCTGCAACATGCTTTTTGCCATCTTAGATAACATACCTACAGGTTTCAGGTGCTAGGATGTGGTCATTTGGGGAAACCATTATTTTGTCTACCACAACAGATATTCTTCAGTTTCCTTATTTAAAAATAGTTTCCTTGTTGTTTAGAAGGAAACTAACTTAGGAGATGCAGCTGGCCACAGCAGTCTCCATGTTGAAAACTGAGGATGGTACCATTGTTCCTCCTGATTCAATGTGGAGAGACATCACAGAATCTTTCTACTAAATGCCTTGTCACTTAATTTATGTGTTACTGCAAAGCCAAAGAATACCAACCAATTTGCCAAGAATATAGTGCAAATGTTTTGATCCAAAGAGTTCTTTTAATTCCACTGCATCTAAGCACACAATCACTAATATAAGCTTCGTAGTGGAACAGACTTTGGGTCAAGTTTCTTAATGGGAATGACCAGTCACATGTTTCAAGTTTGGTTTAAGCAAAAATTGACAAGTTATTCATAATTTGAAACTTTGAACTAAAAAAAAAAAATTCATATAGTGAAAAATGATGCTATTGATTTAAGTATGCATATTGGTTAAGTGACTCCATTATCTTAATTTCTATATTTTTCATAAATGTTGAAAAATCACAGAAACCCTTATCTCTTTTCAAAAATTGCCAAGTAAGGTGTGTTTCCTTTTGATGTTTAGATAATTAGGTTATTTCACATTTTTCTCTCAGAGATTATGTTGCTATCCTAAAGCTTGGCTGGAGGCAGGTGCCTGCAACATTTTACCTACAGCTAGTCATAGAAAGATATTGCAAATTAGTGCAGCTTCTGGTAACTGAAATGACCTGCAGCTAGCTTGCGGGCAGCGGCGAATATTAAAATAGATGTACAAAAGTTCATTTAGAACTTCCATCCCTTTTGAAGTGAAGGGGAAATTTATAACTGGGAAGTCTGACTCAGGAGCATAATAGTTTCAAGAACAAATATAGGCTTAAAGATGGTTTACAGACAGTTCTGGAATTTTTGTTGTAATCTCAGATGGATGATTTTTTATTTTAAATAAGTGTGAAGGATAGAGAGAGAAAGAGATGGAGAGGGAGAAAGGGATCACATTTAGGTCAAATAAACATAAATTTCCAAAAAAAAGTTTTTTGCAAAAAAAAGTGATAATAAAATTAATACATTTTAAGCATAAACAGACTTGTACTCCCTCCAGGATGAAATCCAAAGTCCTTAGGAAGTTTGGCCTGTTTTTGGAATTTGAGACTGACTTTCAATAAATCATAGCTCTTTATATATAGCCTATAATATTTCTATTTATTATAAGTACATATGAAATATTTTTTATATCTTGTCTCAGATATTTTTAATTATTAGAAACAAAGGAAAAAAAAACCTAGGCTCATTGGGTAAAAACTAACAAAGCATATCCAAGGAAGAAATAAAGATTTGTAAGTCATTAGAATTAATATTTGAATATTTAGGTTTTCAGAGTTAAAAACATAAATGCAATTTTTATTTTTGTCTTAAATAAAAATTTCCATTTTTTCCATTTTGTCTTAAATATAGCTATTTATATACATTACTTTTTATACAGCACCCTTCTTTGTACATTTTAGTAATTGAGATGCATTATTTGATCATTGCTAAAATAATTTCTGTAATCTTAAACTAATTTCTATGATGAATGCAAATGCTTTACTTTAATATGGAAAAATAAGAAGGCAGTAAACTTAAGTAATACATTGAATGAAAGAAATTGGGAAAAATTATGTTAATCTCATATACATACATATATATATATATATATATATTTCAAAGGTTCTGTTAAGCCCTAAAAATATTTGTGCTTATGAACTCATCAGTATTGTAAAAATGATTATCATATACTCTTGAAGAGACTCAAAGACTCATAATACATAAAATTCAAAGTGCAGCTAATATTTTCTACTTTTTATGTACTATATATTATTTTTCTATTATTTTATATTTATATAGAAGATATATCAACTATATATATATAATATATATACATAATCTATCATTTTAGTACAACTTTTATTAAGGTACTAGAGGCCGGGTGCACCAAATTCGTGCACAGTGGGTGTGTGTCCCTCAGCCCAACTTGCACCCTCTCCAATCCAGGGCTGCTGGCTCCCAACCACTTGCCTGCCTGCCTGCCTGCCTGATTGCCCCTAACTGCTTCTGCCTACCAGCCTGATCACCCCCTAACCACTCCCCTGCCAGCCTGATTGACACCTAACTGCTCCCCTACTGGCCCGATTGCCCCTAACTGCCCTCCCCTGATGGCCTGGTCACCCCCAACTGCCCTTCCTGCTAACCCGGTCACCCCAACTGCCCTCCCCTGCTGGCCTGGTCACCCCTAACTGCCCTCCCCTACAGGCCTGATTGCCCCCAACTGTCCTTCCTTGCAGGCCTGGTCCCTCCCAATTGCCCTCCCCTATAGGCCTGGCCCCCCCCCCAACTGCACTTTCCTGCTGGCCTGGTCCCTCCCATCTGTCCTCCCCTGCAGGCCTAGTCCCCCCCACCCCCAACTGCCCTCCCCTGCGGGCCTGATCGCCCACAACTGCCCTCCCCTGCCGGCCATCTTGTGGCGGCCATCTTAGGTCTACATAGGGGCAGCCATCTTTTAAAACATGGGTGCGGCCATCTTGTGTGTTGGAGTGATGGTCAATTTGCATATTAACTCTTTATTATATAGGATACACACACACACACACACATATATATATATATATATATATATATATATATATATACACTTGATGTTCTTTTATACCTTTTTCAGTACATACGCAGCTAACTCATATTATAGAGGGCTGTGTACTTCTCTATTAAATGGACATTCTGAAACTGATTAATCCATGTCCTTATTAAAGGATAATTAAGTTGATTCCAGGTTTTGTTAGTATAAGATGTTTCTGTGAACAGGTTTCATCATATGTCTTTGTGCCCACGTAAAAGTATCTGTATCTACCTGGGAGTGGAATAGATTAGAATGTATTTACATTTTCCACTAGGTAGATATTTAAAATAGTCCAGAATTTTTCTAAGAATTTTTACTCCATCACTTGCTTTCCTTCCAAACCTGGTGGGAGAAGAGAAGGAAATTAAGGAAGAGAAGAAAGGAAAGAAAACCTACTTCTTGAGGTATTGAATATGGGCTTGTGAGAAGAAACAGATTGAGGGTCAGAGTGGGGAGAAAAGTATAGTTAGAGGAAAAGTATGGTTAGCAATAACTAATTTCTGATTATAAAATGTTTCCTATTTTCTAGAGGAAAAACCCCTTTAACATCACATCTTCATGACCTGACCCCCAGGACTCCCCTTGTTCTATCACATTTCTCTGTTGTGCATTCATTTCATCACATGACTCTCAGCACTTGCAGGAGCTCAGGGAACTCCTACACCACTATCTTGCTGACATATCTCTCTCCTAGGCTGTTTTAATCCTGTTTGGCTATGCTTTTAATTTTCTTTCTAAAATGATTTACTCCATTCACCTACCAGTTGATTATCGTAATTTATTTTCTTAAGGATTGATCATTACTTTATTAATCTGTCACTTTGCAATACAGAAATCATTATAAATAGGGACAATTCCCTCAGATTCCAATTTCAGTTCCAGGAAATAAATACCAAAACATCATAACTGGCCCTTAATACAAAACCTCATGATTTCTAAGTATTCTATTGAAGTGTATCCTTTTTGCTAAGATTTCCCTGGGGACAACATAAAGCAGACTTTAGCTATCGTATTTTTCCCTCTCCCATCCCTCTACAATTAGCATGCATCTACTACAGGGCTTCACAGACCTTGTAGATATTTTAGTTTAAATGACTGGATCCTTTATGCTCCTTAAGGGGCATGAGGCCCAATGCATGAAAATGCATGCACTGGAGGGGGGTCCCACAGCCCGGCCTGCCCCCTCTCACAGTCCGGGAGCCCTCAGGGGTGGGAGGTGACCCTGCGATCAGCCTCGGGCGGCCCTGGGTGGCTGGGCAGCCACCATCCGAGGCTTGCCTGTGCCTTGGGCATCGGCTGGGCAGCCGACAGCTGAGGTTTGCCTGTGCCTTGAGCCAGTCCTGGGCTGGCTGGGGGACTGAGGGGATTGGGGGACTCCAGAGGCAGGTGCACGGAGGCCACGCGCGCCTGCCGCCCCAGCAGGGCTGAGGGGACTGGGCACCACCATCTTGTGGCTGTGGGTGCCGCCATCTTTGAGGGCATGGCAGTCAAGTAGCATATTCCCTCTTTATTAGATAGGTTTCATGTCACTATGCTTATCACATAGCATAGTGACTGAGACAAGGCATATATTTAATACATATGTTAAATAAATAAGTAGATAAATGAAAAATGGATGAATGAATAAATAAATAAATAAAAGCACCAAGGAAGTGGAAGACAAAGCTATGACTGTTTAAACATTTTCTCTCAATTAATTGAGAAATGTGAGGGAAAAAAGTCAAGAGGGAAATGTTCCATTTTCATTTGCCCAAAATGCATTAGTCTCACCAAGAATCATTTCCCCCTGCTCTTCCCTTTCAGATTTGTAAAGTTTTAAAGCTTGCTAATGCCTGCTAAACCATGACTGAACTGAACAGACACTTTAATAGCACATAGTTTAATATAGAAATGTATAGAAAATGAAAGCAAATATATCAAATTAGTCCATGATCCCATCACTTTAATTTTTTAAACTTTCTCAATAAATGGTAAACCATCCAAACATGATTAGAAGAGTTAGTTAGATGAGGAGGACAAAAAGAAGAGGAAAGAATAAGTGGAAGTAGAGAATGAAATGAAAGAAGAGGAAGAATGTGGAGGAAAAAGAGAAGGAGGAAGCTGCTTTGATTTTCCACAAGCCTCTCTTCCCTCCAGAAAACACGAGGCGCACGTATCTGAAGATACACATATGCACGTATAGTGTGCTGTTGTGGGCATATACATGAATATCTGTGCCTGTATCCCTTTTTAAAAAAATTAACAGGAGCATGTCTTATACCTGCATTTATGCATTAATATTTTATTGTGGACAGTTTTCCATATCAGTTCATACTTCCTTGTTCTTTCAAAAATCCAAATGCTGCACTGTGAGGCTATAGCATGATTTAGTTGAAGAGTCCCTTGCGAATGGACACTTTGTTCCCAATTTCCGTTTATGCTTTTATACACAGTAAATTATAATTTTAAAGTTATTTTTATTTTATAAAAAATAATTTGTGGTCACTTGGTACTTATTTTATAATATCTTATTATTTAATGTTCACATCAGTCCGTTGTTATAGATTTTGTATAAAGTTGCACAGAAAACATGCTTAATATATATTTTTAAAATAGATTTTTATTGATTTCGTAGAGGGAAAGAGAAGGAGAGAGAGATGGAAACAGCAATGATGAGAGAGAATCATTGATTGGCTGCCTCCTGCATGCCCCCCAATGGAGATCAAGCCCATGACCCAGGCATGTGCCCTGACCACGAATCGAACCATAAACTCCTGGTTCATAGGTCGACGCTCAACCACTGAGCTATGCCAGTCGGGCTTAATAAATATTTTAAACAAATGAGGGAATAACTGAATCGTTACATCTGCTAAGATTAGGTAATTGATACTTAGCAAATTTTAGCAATTGTCCTCATGTTCAAGAAGGTAGTAAGTAGTGAACACAGGGGTAGAATTTGTGACTTTGGACTCTTTATTTCTTGCCATCCTTAGAATGTGTGAATTTAACTACGAAGGTTAGAAGTATCTCAATTACCTACCTAAAGGAAGTGATATTGGGTGATATTTGACAAAAGCATTTTTATAGAAATCTCTTGCATCAACTCTGTGTAAATATTCAGCCCACTGTGAATAGCATTATGCTTAAGTATGAGGCAACTTGGCAAGAAACAATTTATACTCAGGTAACCACTATATTTCTACTGCAGCAGTAACCTGTGTTAAGATAATAATGTATATTATTATTTGAAATAATTATATGATAGAAATCATCCCTCCAGCATGATTGGTGAAATATAGAAGTCATTTTTATCCCTTATTCCTCTGCCAAATGAGTGAATAATCTTTATGAGATGCAAGTATCTTTTTATTATTATCAAAATGTTCCTGAAAAAGGTCATCCCCTAATATGATACACTCTTCTGAAATGTACCAGTTAAAGTTGTCTACCTCGGGCACCCCCAGAGTACAAAAAAAGTATGATAACAAGCTTGGTGTTTGCACATTGTATGAAAAGACTTTTGGGTTTTTCTCTTCCTGTTTAAAAACAATTTGAGACTTTGCCAATGAGTTAGGTAGTCTGAAGAAACACAGATAAAGGAGTGCTTTAAAATGAGCAGATGACAAAGGAAGGAAAACCAGCAGTTTTACACAGGGATAAGTTTTAAATGGTCTTCTACGCCTCTTCTTAATGCCCCGGAAGTTTCAGGGATGGATTTTGTTCATTTTGAAGTCAGCAAATGCACGAATAACAGAACGTCAGTTCACCCTGCTCAGAGGGAAATTTGTAGTGGCAGATTTTTTCCTCCCATCATATCTAAAAGGGAAAAGGAAGTGGCATCACTGAAGGATGAGGGAACAGAGAGGATGTGTTTCTTTTTCATCTGGTGATTGGACTGACCCCAGTGCACTTTGCTGTGACTGAAAGAAGCACTTTACTAATTCAAAAAGGATCTTCAAGGATGAGATGATAATGATCTCTAACACTTGCTTCTGGTCTCATATAGTTTTTATTGGGGAAAAAAAAATAGAGAGTCCCACAGTAGCAAACAAAGGAAGACAGACAGGGAAATTGGCTTAGGAGGAACTAAGTGATATTAAAAAATGAGCAGGTCTACTTCCTTTAAGAATAAAATAAACAGATTAATCTTAGGATCAGATGTGGGATCCTCTTGCTAAACTCATCCTGACGTTAGGACAAGTTCATGGATAATACTAACCCTATATTCATTTACCTCATTTATGATTTGAAGCTTTAAAAAAGAATTTAAGATAGTAGCACTCAAACCTTATAGTAATTCTGTATTTCTAAAATGTGGGGTAGTATGCCTTGTGTCTTTAAAAATGTCTATTTTTTATTCCTCACATTTCCTGAGAATAAAGTCCTCAACAAATGCTGTTGATCAATTTTATGTTCCTCGAGGACAGACACAGAAGAAAGATGACAAGGCTCATGCTTTGGAGGAAAAGTTTTTTCTATGTGTACCTAGTACCCAAGATGTGAGCAGCAGATGGAGAATTAGGAAGACTCTGCAGTTCAAGTCCCTTTGCTGAAGCAAAATTGACTATTAAAACACTCAAGACACTCTTTTTTCCCCTCATTGCTTTTGCTGTTTCATGCACTTACTTTCCTACATGCTTTTGGAGTGTTGGATGCTCAGGAAAAGGAGATAAAGTTAAGGAGTGAACATACCACACAACTTCAAACTTGTCACAATACGATCCTGAGATGCCACATTGATTCTCGGCGTGGCTTTTGTGCCAACTCACAAAAAGTGACCTTGACTTTGAGGATTCCTAATGGTAGTTCCCAGGTAACTTAAAGTTCCCCTAAAACTTTAAAATATCTTCTGATGGATCGAAGATATCTGACCTTAAAGGCAAGTAACTATTCTTCAGTCAAAATCTTTCTATTTATTATAAATAAGGTTTTGTACATGTCCATGAACATGTATATTTTACCAACTCCGGCATTTGTCAGATTTTGTTACTTACTAATGTAATCTAAGTGCCTAAAACAGTACTTGGACCTTGTTGGTCTCAATAAATATTTGTTGAGTGAATGGACAAATGAGTGAGTGAATGAAAGTTTCATACAATAATCTGAGTGCTTGTGCAGTCCGTGTATGATATATCTATACATAATTATGTTTTAAATAATATATCGTAATATTACTAAAAAAAAAATGAGAAACTGTAAAATGAATAAACCGTGTTCAATATCTCCTAATTTATTTCTTGCAAAATGTGATGGAGATATTTACCTTACTGTCATCATTGGAAACATCAATGGTGGCAGTAGATATAGAAATATTTCTTTCCTTAAATAATTGTGGGGAAGTAATTTAGAAGCCTTAACCTGAACTCTAACCAAAGCTGGCTGTGAAAATGTTTGTCAGTGCTTGATCCCCATGTGAAAGGCTTATAATGATCTTTAAATAGTAAATATAAACACTAATTAAAATTGTAGTGTATCCAAATGATTCCTCAGAGACAGTGTTGACTTTTAGATTTAATAAATTATGTATTATCAGCCTGTTTTTTCTGTGAATCAAGGCTATCTAGAGTTGCTTTTGGGAAGGGAGTGGTGACATCTACTGGTGGCAATAAATACTGCAAAAGCTTGGGGTTGGTACGTGGAAATTTGAGGGTTAATGGTATAAGGCTGACAATTTTTCTAAGAGAAGCTAAGAAAAATTTGCCTGAAAGAAGAGGCAAAATAGGCAAATGAATTAATGGCACATTTTAGGTAGAATTGAAACATTAATATACTTTTCTGTGCAATAAAATATATTTTAAATTGTCAAATCAGCAACAACAAAAATGTCAAGAATAGGCTTCCAACTGAACCATCTATCTGAATCTTTGTGTTTTGGTAAGGAATATTTGCATGACAGTAAACACTTTAAGTAAATATGATCAAACATTTGAGTTTTAAAATCTTTAAACAATAATCACATTTCTATATAAAATATTTCACACATATTAATTAGAAAACAAGTGGCACAATTTCCATACTTTGAAACTGTAGTTTCTTAGTGTTTGTTGTTGGGCCCTTTCTTTGTCAGAAAGGGAATAAGTTGCATGTTGTACTTAAGATTCAGTTTCAGTCCCTTAAGATAACATGCATTGCCAATCCCTCTGTATAAAAGCAAACCAGTGAACAAAAGAAAACATTGAAGTGGGGCTTCTGACCTGAGAAAACTAAGATGGATTCACTAATACGTTTGCTGTTCTCTTCAATGAAGTATTTATTGTGTATGTTCTAGGCGCAAATTAGTGTAAGTGGATATCAAATAGTTCAATTTTGAAGAGTTGAAAGGCACAGGAGTGATACAATTTAGACAGGAATAAATGGGTGATATAATTGAGGAGCAGGCAACATTTTACAGTAATACAGAGAAGAGCTAATCAGAGTTCCCCACAGAAAAATACCAATGGCATAAATGTATCCTATATTTCATGTATATATATATATGAAATCTATCTATCATCCATCCATTTACCTACCTATTGAGAGATTTAGTTTAAGGAACTGGCTCACATGATGTGCTTACCCATAACTTATAGGGTAGGTCAGCAGGCCAGAAACTCAGGCAGGACTTGATATGGAAAACTACAGGCAGACTTTCTACTCCAGGAAACCTCGGTTTTTATCTTAAAACCTTCTACTTATTGGATGAGGCTGATTCAAATTATTGAAAAAAATTTTGACTTGAACTCAACTGATTGTAGGTATTAACTCTATCTACAAAATATCTTCATAGCAAATTCTACATTCATGTTTGACAAATAAGTAGGTACCACAGTCTAACCAACTTCAGACATAAAATTAACCATACCAACTGTCTCTAAGTTGGGAAGGAGGCAAGGGTGGTATTTGTTTAAAAAGTGAGAAACATTTGAACTGTGTGATTATTACCACAAAGGCTGAAAAATTTAGAGGTAATGTGGGTAGTAATGCCAGACAGATGGTTATTTTTAGGGGTGAGTAGGCCAGTGTGGAGAGAATGTGTGTGGGTGAACCAAGACCAAACCCTGGAAAGGCAGGTTGAGTCATCCATCCTGGGAAGGAGCTGAAAAGGCATTGTTTTCCTGAAGATAACCAGTAGACATTAAAGTTTTTCATCAATAAATAACGTAATTAGATTTGTCTTTGGGGACAACAAATATCATATTTTACAGCATAAGTTGAACAAAAGACTAGAAAT
This sequence comes from Plecotus auritus, assembly GCF_963455305.1. Classification (NCBI taxonomy): domain Eukaryota; kingdom Metazoa; phylum Chordata; class Mammalia; order Chiroptera; family Vespertilionidae; genus Plecotus; species Plecotus auritus. Next base: position 158,254,983 of record NC_137774.1, read on the forward strand.
TAGTAAGGGCTGGGTCAAATGTTACTTAAACATTCTGAGTGAGAGACAGCATTTGACCGAATAACAATAGTAATAGCTGTATGGCAAGAAGAAGATATGGATGAGGGAAAACAAACAAACAACCATAGGGAATTAAACTGCTAAGCTCTGACTGGTTACATGAGGAGGAGAAAGATAAAGACAAATACTGAATAACGCTTCTTCTGACCTGAATTTTGAGCCCGGTGAGAATAAACACAGGAGGGAAGCATTCGGACACCTAAATACCACATCCATCTCTAATAAAATTGGTATTGCAGATTGTAGGTTATAATCTGCAGAGAGGGAGGTTTTTAAAAACAAAATCCTAGCTCTAGAGAGATTTAGCCATTACCTGTGGTAGACTGGGTCACAGCCCCTGCCATTATCCCTTCCCCCAAGTACACCAAGTGCATCAGTGGAAGAGCAGCAAATGCATGCTTCCTACTTGGGGTAAAGGACTGAGTAAGGAAGGGTGTGAGGTATGGAGCAAGGAAAGTCATGTGTCACCACTCTGACCCACTCCTGAAGCGGTCTTTCCTTAGTATGAATTATTTCAGGGGATGTCATAAGTGTTCAATTCTTTTTACATTTTAATTTTACTCCTATTTATAACCGTGTGTGTGTGTGTGTGTGTGTGTGTGTGTGTGTGTGTACATGTGTGTGTTTAAGACTAAAGAGAGGTGGGCAAGATAGATTAGGAGAGAAAAAAAATAAGGGACCAGGGCAGGGGTGGAGGTATCTGAGAAGAAAGCAAGACTTGAGTACTTTCAACTAGCAAACATATATACATTTAAATGTCCTACTACATAATAAAAAAAGTGATTATCTCCATGATACACTAACTTATATTTGCATATTTCTTTATTCATCTATCTATTCACTAAATCATTTGAACATCTATGAGTTCCAGGTGTAGGTGATACTGGACCTTAAGACAAATGATACTTTACCGCTAATATAATAATATCACATCAACTGTAATGATGATGATTTTATGCATTCTGCCTACAAGAAATTTAGTGTTGTATGTCAGACAAGCCATATACCCACACACATATAATTATCTTAGCCTCCTTTATACTTAGTACAGTGTCTGACAATTAGGAACTTAAGTTACATGTTTATTAAAGGAAATGGACTCAGGAAGACTTCAATTATAGAACAAGTTTATTTTTTCTACTCCACTGCCTTCACACAAGCTCCATTAAAATATTCTTGCCTTTGGATTACAACTTGAATATTGAACATATCTTGTGTTTTTTGTGTGTTTTCTTCAACAGACCAGTTTCCAAATGTTATTTTCATTGGGTTAAAAATCTTCCCTTGTCTCACAGATCAGGTCTTATTGGAAGCTAGCTTTGGAGAAGTCGGAATATAATTAGTTTCTTTCCTCCTCCTTATTCTTTCTAAAACCCTCCCTCTTTCCCTACTAACTGTCATGTTTTTGGTTTCTCCATTGCTGAGCCAGGAATGGGGAATGGGTAAGGGAGAAATGCAGAGTTTTACAGAAGATTGTATTTATAATCTTGATAGATGCTTTCTAGGTATGACTAGCTCAAAGTTCAAAGAATGCCCCTGCCCTGGAGGTCCAGTGGGCTGCTTGGAGGGACCATCCTGGGGATAATGACTCTGTTCTCTGGCCCAGGCAGTGCTCCATTTGTTAGCATTTGCACTTATAGGTTCCACTTACACGGTTTTCAGCATTTTTAGACATTCTTTTTCAATGAAATTCTTTTCAAAACAACTCAAGAATACTTCTATTTTAGACTCTCCACATCTAGTTCCCAGAAGGCAGCACCTTTACCCCACAGTTGGCAGTACAACGCCTTCCTGCTGCAGTTCTAGTTCTCCAGTTCACTCCTTCTCACACCAGGCCCCATTTTTTTGGGGTCCTCCTGCCTATAAAAGTCCTCAGGTGTGGGTCAGTGATCCTTCTGAGCCCCAAGCTCCCCAGTGTACTAGTTGAGCCCTCTCAAGCTTTCCAAATGTATTCATTTGTCTTGCACACCTTGGGGAGAGAGAAAGAAAATCTGGAACACTGCATGGACGGTCTCTGACCTGGCTGCACACTGGAGTCCCTCACCTGGGAGCCTTAAAACTGCCCATGCCTGTGCTCCACCCTCAGAGGTTGAGATGTAGTGTTTCAGGTGTGGCCTGAGCGTTTTACTGATGGTTCTGTGTAGTCAGTACTGGCAGAGCTGCTCTGAAATCACTTTTTCTACCGACACCCCCGAGAATGCTTTGTCGTAAGAAAACCTGGAGGGTGAGGATCCACTTGTGGCAGGCTGGTTTTGGTCACCCTTTATGGCAAAATTCCTTTCAAAACTTTACAAATATGGAAAGTTTGACACCTTTTATTCTTAGCGTTGGGACTTCAATCAAATAAGAAAGCAAGAATTCCACTAAAAAGCATGCTGTGTGTTTGTTGAAGTGACCTAGTGCCGAGCTGATGGATAGGATAGGAGTTGTTGACATCCCAAGGACAAAAAAATAAGGCTGCTTAACAATTTTCCAGTCTATTTCCTTTCCTGTGTATTATTTAGTTTTCACTCAAAAAATATACTAAGTATCTGGTTTTGAATATATATCCAAGGTACCTAATGTTTACTAAGATCAAAAAGTGTCAAAATTTACCATCTTAAAGTCACACACTTGCTTCTTAATTTTTTCTTGGAATATTATCTACATACTCCAAGTCTACCAACTAATAATTTTATCTGTATATATTTGGAAACAGTTTCTCTTGCAATTACTCTGACTTTTACAATGAGAGCTTTACAAAAACTGCCCGGACTAGTTCTCTTTGTAAGTCTCAGGGTTTTGTTAGGCAATACATTTTGCAATCAGGGTGTTTAAAGTAGTTCAACCCATGTAATATAACCACCATATTCCAAACAAATTTAATATGACCACAGAAGCTATAAACTTTTTCAGGTAAAAGAAACAAACAAGAAAAAATATTTTTGAATTTGAATTCAGCTTGAAAAAAATATATAGCATGACTATATTACACACAGGGATTAATATTTGAATACTTATATAGGACCTCATATAAAGTAATTTTGCTTCCATTTTACAAGATGAGGAGTGTTTGTGATGAAAAGAACAAAGAAATACAAGTATAGATGAATGATTTCCTTGTAGTTAGGATAAATTGTGGCAAAGTTAAGTATTATGTATCCTTAGTTCATAGTTTTAAATTATATTTTGTTAATTTTCATAAGGAACCTCTCCAACATAAGGTTCTGATAACTTCAAACATGTTTAATGTTATTTTGTATCTTCTAACAGACCTTATTATAGTAGTTTATTAATAATAATTTTAAAATGGTTGACGATAGTATTGTATCATTGCATATAGCAGCCCCTCTTTTATCAAATCTCAGGTAAAAGTCAACTAGTGATCAATAATTATAGAATTCTAATAAGTATTTTAAAATAACCATCAAATTTATAGCCTCTAATTTATAGCCTGAGGATGATTTTGTTTTTATAAGATGTATTTGGATTCGATACTGCTATGTATTATAATTTAGATTCCAAATTTAATGAAGAGCTCAGGATTTTACTGAGGACCAGCTAAGCTAAGATAAAAATGGAATAACCATCAATGGAAAGAAACATTTATTATGTCTATCTGGGGCCTTTTTAAAGAGAAAATTTAATACTTGCTTAGGGGGAAGAAGACAACACATATGTTATTTTCATTTCCTGTAAATTAACGTTGCAAAATAATTTTTAAACACTACCAGACACATTTTTAGGTTGTAGACTGTAACTAGGCAAAAGCCTTGAAGAAATATCCCTCAAGAACATTTTGATTCCGAAGATAGAAGTTGCTAATTGTGTTTGTATTGTTGGGTCTTCTAGTTCCATTACCCTTTGGGATCTGAATTATTGAGGCCTCTGGAAGGGCAAACACTAGGGCTTATCAATGGCCTCTCACTTGACATAGAAGAAGGAATGACTTTTGTTGTAGATAAGCCTCAGTGGGGGGTTCATGTAGTTAGATTTTTTAGAGTGGTGGAATCTGTACTTTAGCCTACTCAGCATCCTAGCATATTACTCTTCCTTGGATTTAAGAAATTAGTATTCTTCCTTTTCACCCTAGCTGGTTAGGCTCAGTGGATAGAGTGTTGTCGGCCCATGGAATGAAGGGTCCCCAGTTCAATTCAGGTCAAGGTTATGTACTTCAGTTGCAGGCTTGATCCTCTGCCCTGGTCAGGGTGTGTGCAGGAGGCAACCAATCAATGTCTCTCTCTCACATACATGGATATTTCTCTCTCTCTCTCTCTCTCTCTCTCTCTCTCTCTCTCTCTCTTCCTTCCACTCTCTCTAAAAATCACTGGGAAAATATTCTCAGGTGAGGATTAACAAAAAACAAACAAACAAGCTTGCTTTTCTCCTGGGAACTGGCTCTTTCTCTCTTTTTCCACTCCTCTGTGGTGGCTTGCAGCAGTAGCAGCTCCAGAGGTCAAACCAATTTGGCCAATCAGTTGTAAGTTCAGGGATGGCACTCAATTCAGGGCTAAGTGATCTGAGCCAACCAGGCCCAATTCTAAGGCGTATATTGGAATTGTCTTGTAGGAAAGGGATGGACGTTTTCTTTCTCCTAAAGTGGCTGAGAGACAGCATGTTAACCTGGAGCCGCTGGCAGGCTTGTCACTGTCTGAGAAATCAGGCACCACAGATGAAACCAGAGCCCCGAGGTGGAAAGCATGAGTCCAGATGACATCCGTGGAGCCTCTGGATCCGCTGTGCTTGAAGCCAGACCATTCTTGACTTTTAGGTTATGTGAATCAATAAAGACCACTTCCCCCTTAAGGCAGTTCGAGTTGATTTTCTATCACTTGTAGCCAGAAAAGTTCTGAATAATGCATCTAGGATGCTCTGCCTGCAAGTACATACACATTTTCCACATGGCAACTCATTTAGATAAGTAGTGGCCTGGGTGTTAAATGGGAAATGACTGCTAAGCATACTCCTATAGGAAGTAGACAGCAGAGAAGCATAGATTTTTCTAAACTCAAACAGTCTAGTTCTGTGTAAAATAACAGCTATTTTCTCTCTGGGACCAAAGATTTCCATTTGACCCCCATAACATCTGGAATTTCAACACCTCTTGAAATAGGTAGGTTAAACATAAAACTATTTAAGAAAACGATTTCTAGGTTCCAGTCTATGATGATGTTATCACCAATGGGTGACAAAATGGGACAGCATCAGGAAAAAGCCACGCTTGTCTTCCCATAAGTTACATTGCCTTTTATCATGAGAATATATCTTAACCTTTTCTTTCTTTTTCCTTTTTGGCTACAAAGGTCTCTAGGGAAATGAACCTGTTAGTTGTAGTAGAGTTTTGCAATGTTTATTTTTCTTTTTTGATTGTCCTTTTTACAGTAAAATAAAACATGGACAATCCTATCACTGACTCCAAGCTTTAATTAGCATTGCTGTTACTGTTGTTATGAAGACAATGAAAGGATACCGGTTTGAGAAATCTCGAATCATAGGAACCATTGTTTTATTGCAACTAAATATTACTTTCTTTTAAAAAATATAGTTTTATTGATTTCAGAGAAAGATGGTGAGGGAGTGAGAGATAGAAATATCAATGATGAGAGAGAATCATTGATCGTCTGCCTCCTGCATGCACCCAACTGGGGATCAAGCATGAAAACCAGGCATGTGCCTTGACCAGGAATTGAACCATGACCTCCTGGTTCATAGGTGGATGCTCAACCACTGAGCCACACTGCCCGGGCTAAATATTTTCTTCTTGATATTAGTTGCAATGTATGACAACTTATCTCTCACTACCAGACAGTGCAAAATTGCAAACCAAATATAAAGTTTAAAAAATTGACTTTTCTGTCTGAGAAATAGATCAGATTTACCTGGATGCCCCTCAGCATTGCCTGGTGTGAAGAATTTGGGGTAGTCCGCAACCTGGTACATATCCAATGGGACATTAACTAAATAAGTTAAATACAAGCAAAAGTGTGATGCAATCATATAGGTATGGCTAAATGCTTGACCTTAGTGAATAATTATTGCTGGAGATACAACACATTCTGGATTCAAAAGACAGAAACAGGAAAGGTAGATACTGGGATAATGGAATTATGGCTTCTTTAGACTCAAGTGGGTGATATTCAGACAGGTGAAATCTAAATGATTGAACAATAGAAGAGGGGTTTTCTTTATAGGTCTTATTTGGTCTGTTTGTTCTGAGAAGAGAATACAGAAGAATAACAGGCACAAAGAAAGAAAGAAACATGATTTTCCAACACTGAGCTCCAGAAAACAATTAAATCAGAGAAATCCTGGCAAAACAAATGTGTGCCCTTTTTGGCCACTCTCTTTTTCCCCTGCTCCTACATTGGAGAAGATCTCACAGACAGTTACATGAAGCAAACAACTAGACTATACCCACAATCGAATTTCAGAAACATTAGATAACAATACAGCCTTTTCTGGAAATTTATTGATTATAAAGAAAGAGGCCAGAATAACACTGTATGAAAGATAAGTACCCCTTCCCATATCCATGTCCTTCGTTAGGACTTTGTCCTACTACAGGCAGAAGAGACATCTCTGCTCCTTGATCTGGAGCTTGGTGATGTGACTTGCTGAGGTCAATGGCATGTTAAGAGATGACAGAAGTTGAGAAGACACCTGAGTACACAGTTGACTTTTTCTTTTCATGCTCTGTAAACTCCACAAAGACAGATTCTGCCAGATACCTGTTAATATGTCAACTTGGGCCCCAGAATGGAGACACATGAATCAGCCCTTAGCCCATCCCATAGAGGTGGCCAAGCATAGCGGGACCCACAGTCTGGATGCACAGTCTGAAACAGCCTATCAGAGCGGCCCAGCTTGAATCTGCAGAGCCATGAGCATGAGAGTAGTTGCTTATTGAGTTGACAATGAATCATGGGGTATTTGTTACAAAGCATTACTGTGATAATAACCGTTACAATTATTAACATACTAGAGGTCTGGTGCACGAAATTGTCCACTCGAGGGGGTCCCTCAGCCCAGCCTGTGCCCTCTTGGGCCTAAGCCGGCAGTCAGACATCCTTAGTGCTGCCACGGAGATGGGAGAGGCTCCCGCCAATGCCGCTGTGCTTACCAGCCATGAGCCCGGCTTCTGGCTGAGCAGTGCTCCTCCTGTAGGAGTGCACTGACCACCAGGGGGCAGCTCCTGCGTAGAGCGTCTGACCCCTGGTGGTCAGTGCATGTCATAGCAACCAGTTGTTCTGCAGTTTGGTCTATTTGCATAGTAGCCTTTTATTATATAGGACAACTAACTTTGTAAGGATACGCTTTCAACTCTGTCTCTCCAAATTCCCAATTGCTGCACTAATCTGCCCCCTCTTTCCCTATTGCCCAGGGCTATGATGCTTCTCTGCCAACCCACAACCTCTTAAGTAAAAGGAACCAAAAGCCCTTTCTGCTTTGCAGAGTTATTTCACTACTTTCCATCGACACAAATACCCCAAGTGCCATCCTTAGAGAAACACAAAGAAATAATCCATCTTTTCAACAAGTCAAGAGAGGGGACACGTAAAACATTTTTCACTGAACTGGGGCAGTTAAAATGCACCAGTTACTCTTCTGAGCTTAAAACTCTTAGCATTATGTCCATTTTATAACAGAGAAAACTGAGGCTTACTGAGGAAGTGATATTAGTCTGGGTACTCAAAGTATTTGGGCAGAATATGTCTGAGCAGATGTTTTTCCAGGCAGATAATAGAATCTATGACTGAAATGGGGTGATTCTAAGCCAAAAAGAGCAGCAGGGATTTTATTTTTAATCCCATTTCTACCAGTGTTCTGACCTAGAGTCCATGGGTAGTCCTAATGTTTGGGTAAGGAAGCAAGCAAGTGGATATTCTTGGATTCCCACCTGGGATAGGGCTGGGGTAGGAACTCCCAGATACAGAGTAATCATATTTTACATCCTGCATTAAATTGGTTGCAGCAATCACACGCTTCTCTGAAGCTATTTCCATCATGCTTACGTGGCATGATACAGATTATCCCAGAGCCCACCTGCAGTCTGTCCCCTCCCTTTGCCAACGTGGGAGCAAATTGTATTTCATGTGCTTGCCTTGCAGTTTCACAGGGTCTCCACTTAAATCTCACCCAGTGCTCTCAAGATTAGGGAGAAAATCATGCCCGGTTCTCCTTTCCTTTTCTATCTGGGTCACTGGCTTTGAGCTGCCATATCTTTCTCCTCCCTCCAGCCCCCTCCACCCCCAACCTCCCAGTCTTCACACCACCACCCAAACCCAAGCCACACAAGAGGTTTTTGGCAGAAAAATTTTCAGTTTAACACTTCCCTATTTGGGCCTTTTTACAAAATGCCTCATTCACATTGCCATCTTCTAACATAACTGCAACACTGCAGGTTTTGTAGGGCATGGTGAGATGCTGTTGGACTTTATAAAATCTGTCTCCCAATAAATAACAGGATAGGTGTAGGTTATCCTGTATAATAAAGATGTAATATGCAAATGGTCCTCATGCCATGAAGCATAACGATGGACCACGTAACGACCGGATTATGGATCAGCAGGAGGGTGGGGCAGTGAGCTACAAGCTGGCGGTGGAGAGCTACAGGAGGGGGCAGGGCAGCAAGCTATGAGGGGGTGGCGGGGGGCTGAGGGAGCTACAGGGGGGCGGCAGTGAGCTACTGGCTACAAGCAGGCAGCAGAGCCACAGGAGGGGACAGGGGGAGCTACAGGAGGGCGGGGCAGTGGCTGGACAGCCACTGGAGGGCAGCAGCGAGCTGCTGGTGAGCTACTGGTGCACTGATTCGTCCACAGGGCTACTATTATTTCTATAAAACTGAAGCTGTCTTTTGTAATAGCCCATTGACCACATCCACTGCTGATTTTCACAGAGCTGGGCTCTATCTAGTCAAAGCCATCATTTCTTCCTATCTGTGAGTGATACAGAGCATCCTGAGAAAGCGGGGGGCGGGGAGGGGTGATGGTAGCTGAGAAAGGGAAGGACACGCTGGGCACCACCTGTGGACTCCCATAGTGTCAGGCCCAAATTCTTATCATTGCCTAAACTCTGTGATTTAATAAACACAGTAAAAATGAATAGCTCCCTTTGGGAGCTGGGGGGAAAAATGCAATCTGAAGGGTTACGTTCTGTAAATCAAGCCAGACAACAGAGTGAGAAAATGACTCTTCTGTGATTATTTTTCAGCACCTCTTAACACCTTTCACTTCCCTGGAGAGTAAGGTGACAAGAAGAACTTCAGAGTTGTCTAGTTCTCTCATTTGAGTATCTGTTTATTATTCTGGCTAATAACGTGTTGCCATCTTATAAAGCATGTGTCAAAACCTCATTAATTTGGACACAGAGCGTTACAAACTTCAACTTTTACTAAATGTGTAAAAACAAGAGTTTGCTCAGTGAATAAATATGTCAAGAACATTAAAAGGCACAGCAGATCTTATGAAAAGACCTTGACCTGTCTGCTTCATTAATTATATACACATTGAAAAATATTCTACTCCAATAAATTAACTTACACTAGTTTAGAACACTAATTTGTGTTCTAAAATTACCTAAAGTACTAGTCTTTTAAAAGGACTTAAGCATTATGTAAAGGTTAGTAGTTTAAATAATTTTATAAATATAAATGTTTGCATATAGCAACATATTATCAGATTTTAAAACTTTTATGTCTATCCATTGTTTTACTTTCTCCTTCAGAGTCTTCTTTTCTTTCAAATTTTAATATTGAGAATCAAGTATTAGCAGACCAGTGAATTTAGAAAGAAACGAACATTTAGAAGACTCTCATATGTCTTAGCTTATTTTTAAAAAAAGCTTATTAAAAAAACTCTGACAAAAACAGATAAAAAATGCATTTGAAATCTCGTGGTTATAAGTGCTATAAAAATAAAGCAGGAAAAGGAAAGAGAAAAAAAGAGTGACTGGTGGGTATTTTGTTATTTAAATGTCCAGCTTTATTGAGATATAATTGATGCATAACATATAACACTATAAAATAAGGTATGCAATGTGATGATCTGATATATATGTTGATTATGGTCACCATACTATACATTATAGACCAGAATACCCTTTGACTAACATCTTATTTTTTCCTCCTTGTAACCCCTGGAAACCACCATGTTAATCTCTGTTTCTATGAGTTTGACTTACTTAGATTCCAGATATAAGTGAAATCATACAGTATTGATTGTTCTGTATCTAACTTATTTCACTTAACACAATGCCTATTAGGTTCATTCCTGTTGTTGCAAATGGCAGGATTTCCTTCTTTTTATAGCTGAATAATATTCTACTGTGTGCGTGTATTACATTTTCTTTATCCTTCCATTTATAGACAGGCCCATAGGTTGTTTCCCTGTCTTGGCTATCCTATCTAATAAAAGAGTAATATGCAAATTAACCCTCACTCCACTACACCCACAAGCCACGACCATAAGCCACGCCCACCAGCCAATCAGAAGCGAATATGCAAATAAACCCAACCAAGATGGCTACCGCCACAGAGAGCAGGAGGGAGGCTTGGGTTTCCCCGGCGATGGAGGAAGCCAAGCTTTCCACCTGCCCTTGCCGGCCTAGGCCTCCACTCAAGGCTACAAAGTTTCAATGATAGAAGATACATAAACCCAAACAGAAATGGCGGCAGCCACAGAGCTGGAAAGAGCAGGAGGCTAGGGTTACCCCTGGCGAAGGAGGAAGCCAAGCTTTCCGCACACCCTGGCTGGCCCAGGCCTCATTAAGGCTACAAAGTTTCAATTATAGAAGATACATAAATCCCCAAAAAAATGGCTGCCACCTCGGAGCAAGCAGAAGGCTTGGCTCCACTCCAGGCTACAAAGTTTCAGTTGTAGAAGATAAATAAACCCCAGATACCAGGGCCTCCGCTTGGGTTGCCAGGGGGCGTGGCCGGCCTGCAAACCACCACAGGCCCCTCGCCCAGGCCGCCTCACACCCCAAGGGAACCCCCACCCTGATCCGGGACACCCTTCAGGGCAAACCAGCTGGCCACCACCCATCCACCAGACCTCTATCCTATCTAATAAAAGAGTAATATGCAGATTGACCAACACTCCAACACACAAGATGGCTGCCCCCATGTGGACACAAGATGGCCGCTACAAGATGGCCAGCAAGGGAGGGCAGTTGGGAGGGACCAGGCCTGCAAGGGAGGGCAGTTGGGGGCGATCAAGCCTGCAGGGGAGGGCATTTAGGGGAAAACAGGCTGGCAGGGGAGCAGTTAGGCATCAATCAGGCTGGCAGGGGAGTGGTTAGGGGGTGATCAGGCTGGCAGGCAAAAGCGGTTAGGGGCAATTAGGAAGGCAGGCAGGTGAGCAGTTGGGAGCCAGCAGTCCAGGATTGTGAGAGGGATGTCCAACGCCCATTTAGGCCAGATCCCTACTGGGATTGGGCTTAAACGGGCAGTCAGACATCCCTCAAGGGGTCCCAGATTGGAGAGGGTGAAGGCTGGGCTGAGGGACACCCCCCTCCCCCATGCACAAATTTCGTGCACCAGGCCTCTAGTTGTGAATAATGCTATAATAAACATGAGAATACAGATATCTCTTTTGAGTTAGTGGTTTTATTTATTTTGCAGATATATGCAGAAATGGGATTGCTGAGTTCCATTCTGGTAGTTCTACAGTTAATTTGTTGAGGAACTCCCATACTGGTTTCCATGGTGGTTACAATAATTTGCATTCCCACCAGTGGTACACAGAGTTTGCTTTCCTCCACAGCCTTGCCAACTCTTGCTATCTCTTATCGTTTTTATTAATGGCCATTCTAACAGGTATAAGGTGTTATCTCTTAGTGGTTTGATTTGGATTTCCCTGATGATTAGTGATGTGTAACACCAATCATCTACCTGTTGGCTATTTGTAGGTCCCCTTTGGAAAAATACCTTTCAAGTTCTTTTGTCCATTTTAAAGTCAAATTATTTATTTGTTTTCTCACTATTGAGTTGTATATATATATATATATATATATATATATATATATATTCAAGTTATAGTGATGATAGTGCAAGTAATATGCAGATAGGGCAAAATTGTTAAGCGATTAATTAAACCTCATCATGAATATAAATGACTGAAGGACTGTGATATTATTTGCCAAGCTTGTAATAGGTGCAAACAGATGGATTGAAGGGTAAACATCTGGTCCCTTTGGAACTCAAATTTGTTGGAAAATCAGACCTATAGGTAGGAATTAAAGTGAGGTTGCAGACTTGATAAAAACAGCATCCTGCATCCTGCATCCTGCATCCTGCATCCTGCATCCTGCATCCTGCATCCTGCACTCACCACCCAAAGTCTATTTTTGCCACCGTTTATCCTCTCTTTGCACTCTTCCATCCCCAGCCCCTTTTTCCCTCTGGCAATCACTGTATTGTTGTCAATGTCTGTGTTTTTTTTGTTTGTTTTGTTTTACTTAAACCCTTTACCTTTTGACCCAGCCTCCCAATTAGGGTCTGGATTGACCACACTGAGGACCCTTTTAATGCCTTGCATCAAGTATCTACTTTCAGGTGGCACTAGGCCAGGTTCTCTGGTTATCATGGGAGATGCAAAATAAACTAGATTGCCCTTGCCTTCCAGCGATGTACAAGTCAGGAGTGACGCTAACTCCGTACATTAAGATCTGTAAAGCAAAGTAGCATGCAGTAAATAATTTAATGTAAGTAAAGAGTGCTGTGAAAGGACAAGGGAGGAGAAAATTCACTCTAGCCAGAAAGGCCACAGATAAATCTATGGTGGTTATTGAGAGGCATACAGGGCAGGGGTCCGGCGGGAAACAAAGGCAGGTGGAGCATAGCAGACAAGGCAGTTGGAGCCAGCCTATCCACAGAAACCAACCGTGCTGAAATTATAGAACGCTTTGGAACACAAAGTGGGGGCATGGGGAACTGAGGGAGGGCCTGCAGCAACAAGGTGAACTGAGGCAAAGGAACAGAGAAAGTCCAGGTCCCTTGCTAAGCAAGAGCAATGAGGGACTCAATCAGGTGGCGACACAGGTAGCTCTAGAGCAGGCTTGTAGCCAATACATACCTCTATAGTATAAGGCTTCGTGGGCGGTCCTTTATTGCCCCCCTCCCTGTGTGGGGAGTCTGAATCTGTTTGTAATAAATTTTCCACACTTTGCTTAAATCTTCTGGTCCGCGGAGCTCATTCTTCAGCATCACCAGACACGACCCTGGGAATAACCCCCTCGGCTCACCGCTCCGGTTATCAGTTATAATACTTAAATTTAGATTGCAAGGATAAATTTACAGCAAATATAGAAAGAGTAGGAGAGAAGAACCCCCCGGTGAAGAGTATGAATTAAATCATAGAGGTAGAAAGGGAAGCGGAACTGAGAAGTAAAGTTTTCCTGCAAAACAGGGCAAATAGTGGGAGGAAGGCTGGCGAGGTTAAGCCACAGAAATGCCTTTTCCTGTTCTCATCTCTTAGATCCAATATTTTTTGTTTGTGTTCCCAGGAGAAAGTCAAGTTGTATGGTAGTCTTTTCACTTATCAAATTTATGTTTTCCTTCCTCAAATTGTTTCTTCAAATATTAAACTATATTTCATGATCACAAGTATGGATTACTTCTATAATTTCTTCTCACAATAAACCAACCTTTTGATTAATTCTGATGATTTAAGCAGTTGTTGAATATTTAAACCAGTACTTTTAATACATTAGGTCACACTAGTCATTAAGAAAGAACATGTCAATTTTCTGATGACTTCAATAAAAATATCAAAGCTATTATAAACATTAAGTAGCATATAACCTATCCAGTTTTCTTTACCATTTTAATGATGTTGTTTTCTATAATATAATAACGGTATCTAAGTACTTAAAAGTCAATCTTTTGGAATTATTTTTAGGTCAGAGTAATGGGATATATAGTCTAATGCATTACAAATGATGAAATCTAAGTAAGCCACATTTACACTTATTTTTTAAATGTTCTGATAAGTATTTTGTAATGCTGAGTTTTTACCTTATAAATTATGCCAGAAATATTTGTGACATTTTATAAACAACCTTTTTATTGCAGAATATGTATACATAACTAACATAATATGTTTGTGTTTCAATGATTGTTTCAGACTTGTCTTAAATACAATGAGAAAAAAAAATACCTGGCAATTCTCTCTGTCAGCTTTAGTTTTGGGTAACTCAGAAACTTTGAGGCATATAGGATAGGCTAATGATTCTGTCCCTAGGAACTTCAGATCGGCTTTGTCAGTAAATTTTCATTCAACATAATGACATTCTGTGCTTCATTTCTCTTCAGTAACATAAGGCATCACTTGGGAGATTTTTTTGTTAGCAAAATATAAAAGAGATTGATAACATAAGCTGTGAGAATGCCAGAAGCTTTCTAGATGTCCAAAGTCATACTAGTGTGCAGCCAATATTTCTGACCAATGAATGCCAACTCCTGGATTGATAGTGAAAATGTCTCTCCATCAGATTTACAGAGAAAATCTGTGACCATCAGTTGAGGGGTCATTGAAAATGACAATGCCTTCCAATGGGGCTTATTTACAGGTGTGTGTGCGTGCGTGCGTGTGTGTGTGTGTGTGTGTGTGTGTGTGTGTGTGTGTGTGTTAGGGTAGTTTTTTCTTCTCATTAAGGAGCATTTCAGTTGTTCATATTTTCTGGAAATTTCCTTTGAAAGAACATAAATTTTATGTTGATTTTTTTAATAAATATATTTCTTTTATTTCAGAGAGAAAGGGAGAGGGAGAGAGAGAGAGAGAAATGTCAATGATGAGAAAGAACCATGATTGGCTGTCTCCTTGCACACCCCCCATTGGGGATTGAGCCCACAACCTGGGCATGTGCCCCTGGCTGGAATCGAACTCAGGACCCTTCAGTCCACAGGCCGACACTCTATCCACTAAGCCAAACCAGCTAGGGCTAATTTTTTTCCAAGATGTTTTCAGGTTTACTCAAAGAGTTATTTAATATTTTGGTAGTTTTGTATTTTTCAGTTATTCTATAAGTAAGGATAGGAAACTAAAAGATCAGCTTATTTGCTTTTGACTTTTTCTCCTGTCTTCCTTTAAAGTTTTGATTCAATCCAGCCACATACTCTTTCCTCATTTCCAAATAGGAAATGGAATATTGATTGGTTTGAATAAAACTTTTACTGTCTTACATAAGATAAATTTAGCTACTTCGGCCGCATCCAAATATAGATGACTTAATCCAACAACTGACCACTAATTATTGTGCAGTCCATGGAGAGGCTTGCAGAGTGTTATTTTATAAAAAGGACCAACAGGAAATAAGGCAAACATCACTAACTGCAATTGTGTTTGCCTCACTAGCCACATTATTTACCTGCCTGCATAATTTGCCTATTTAAGAATTGTTGATGGAGCCCTGACCAAGTAGCTCAGTTGATTACAGTGTCATCCCATTATGCCAATGTTGCAGATTCAATACTGGGCAGAGCACATACAAGAATAAGCCAATGACTATATAAATAAGTGCAACAGCATATCAATCTCTCTCCCCTTTCTTCTCTCTAAAAAAATAATAAATTAATTTTTTTTAAAAAATGTTGATGTGATAAAGATATTAGAGAAAAGAACACTGGGTTGAGAATAAAGAGATTTAGTTTCTTCTCCCAACACTCATAGTAATAGGGCACATGAGGTGTAATCAGTGAAGATTCTTTGGCTGTTTTCCTCATTTAAAAAATTAAAAGTGCTAAAAAGGGATTTTATCTTAAGTAACTTCTAGCTCAAAAGGTCTGAGTCCATGCAGGGTCCAATGTTAATATTTTTGTTGAATTTCCAAAAAATAGGCCTGGGCCTTAAACGTTCACATTTGTAAATTAACTTTGTTTTCAGTGTACAAAGGGAATTGGGATCTAGTATCAAATACCTAAGGGTGCATTTCCAGAGCTCTTAGTGTTCTCCTAGTTCTACTTTATCTTATGTTATCTGCCCTAAAGTGAATGGATATAAATATGTTTGATGTAGAGCTATGAATTGCCATTATGATATATGAAGGATATAGCTGTGAGTCATTTTGGAGGGAAAGTAGTTTAGATATAGACACATACCATAGCTTTTGAACTTAATGGAATTCTAGTCTACATTCTATGAAGATGGATCCAAAGTCATATTTTTTTTTCATTTTTAAGTTGCTTCCTCATTTTGTTGTATTTCTTTAATATGAAACTATATTATTTTTTTAAATGAGTTTAAGTTTTTTTTTTGTTTTTTTGTTTTTTTGTTTTTTTTACTTTTTCCCCTAAATAGCACTACTTAACTAGGACATTTACTTTATAAGTTAAACTTGAAAATGGCCTTGTATATTTGGTGCCTTTTTTTTTTTTTTTTAATAAATGAGTATTACTGAGCTAGCCGACTTTTCAACTATATAATCATCAGCATTCTCTTACTTTGTGTATGCCTCTTCTATAACACCTACATATGTAGAGTCACTCTATCTCTAAAACTGTGCTTTAATGGGTGTGGAACAGGTCTATATTTCGTAACGTGCTAATGCAAATGAACAAATGTAAAACACATAACTATTTTCATCCCTCCACACTGAGCGTGAATCTCAATGTAAGTTAGTACAGTAAAAGCACATGAGAAGCATACCAATTGAAATTATTTCTTAAATAATTATATGAAAGACTGCAGTTTTCTTTACTCTTCTTATTTCCATTAACTATTACACCAAATAATTGACTTTTTACATCTATTCAGGACTTCCAGTCATAAAAAAGAAACACAGTATTCAGTTATTTTAAGCAACCATTCATTAAATATTTGTGGTGGTTGCAGTTCTAGATGATTTACCTGGGGTGGGGAGATGAGTGAGGAAAATAAATATTAACAATTAAGTAAAATAAACTAGTTGTTTAGCTCTGGAAATATAAAGAAATACACATAATACGCACACACACACACAAGCACATAAACAAATGTTAGAGTTTAATTTGGCAAAGGGAAA
Organism: Plecotus auritus; assembly: GCF_963455305.1. Classification (NCBI taxonomy): domain Eukaryota; kingdom Metazoa; phylum Chordata; class Mammalia; order Chiroptera; family Vespertilionidae; genus Plecotus; species Plecotus auritus. Next base: position 158,272,020 of record NC_137774.1, read on the forward strand.
AAATGCAACATTATTACTGGAATTAATTCACTTAGGTGTCAATTACTTAAATTTCCTTCTATTTCTGAAACATTGAATAAACCTTTGAGATTTATATTTTGTTGGTCAAATGTAGCTTATAACGGTTAGTATCTTAGACTGCCTCTGATACTTCACCTCATTCCGTAGGCAATAAAAGTCAAACCTGGCCAGTGTGGAGTAACTGATATGCTAAGAGAGGCAGCTTTGGCCTCTGATGTTAGCACAAAAAGGAGTTTAGGCAAAGGCAGCTGTTCTCCATCACATGTACTGAGAAACAGTGGTATTGCTTTAATCGATATGGTTATTTCCTATAGCAGAGAGCATGAGAAAATAGAAAAAAATACACATATTTTTGATGTCTAGAATGCAAAAGACAGGAGAATATGCCTTCGTGATTGTGTGATGACATGTGTCATCAAGTCTGCACACATGTGAAAGCATAGACCGAGCAGAAGCTTTTTTAGGTAAAATATTTTGTTCACATTACCTCTGTAAAAGCAGCTTCAGAAGTCTAGCTTCAGAGCATATTACTGGTAATAATTTTCTTCCAAAAGATAAGCCCCACAAAGGTGGTGTCTCTTCCAGGTGCAGGGAGCCGCAGCTTTTCTAAAACCGGCTGTGACAGGGCAGGAGTGTGTTCTGAGCGTGGTGGGGCTCCCGATCAGAATTGCAATATTCCTCTGCAGTGAGCCAGGGACCAAATCTCCCTCTCCCCACTATTTTTTGGGGGAAATTATAATAATATTTAAAAGGAAAATATCCCTTATACATTATTTTTTTGGTTCAGAAATTAAGACCACAAGTACTTTCAATGATCCAATTCCACTTTTTAAAAAATTCTGGTATCATTTTTCTCTTTCATTTATTAAAAAACTATTTTAATAAATAAAATATAAAAACTTTATGTACAATGGAGTGTGCTTATGTTTGAGTTTCCTAATTAAAGATATGAGAGTAGTATCTTAAATATATTTATTTCCTATCAGAAATATTTAATCAAATATGTTTTGTTATTTAAAATATGTAATGCTTATTTAGAAATTAATTATCTAATATTAATTCATTTGTATATGCAAGGACATATATTATCTTCTTGTTTGTAATAGTAATGAATAACATAAATTAGATGACCATTAATAATGGATTGGCTTTAAAAATAGTATAATTATTTATTTGGGAAATTATTGTATATTTGTTAAAAGTATGTCACCCAATAATATTTAAAAACTAAATGCTTATCACTATATTGTTAAATTTTCAAAAAGCAGTTTATAATTTTTATGAATATAATGATTTCAATTTAGTTAAATTTATTATTAATAGGCATTGCTGCCCTAGCCAGTTTGGCTCAGTGGATAGAGCATTGGCCTGGGGACCAAAGGGTTCCAGGTTCAGTTCCGGTCAAGGGCAGGTACCTGGGTTTCAGGCTCCTCCCCGGCCTGGGCCCTGGTCAGGGCACATGCAGGAGGCAACCAATCTATGTGTGTGTTTCTCTCACATCAATATTTCTCCCTCTTTCCCTCTCTCTTCCACTCTCTCTGAAAACTAATGGAAAAATGTCCTCGGGTGAGAATTTAAAAAAAAAGGCATTGTTTATATTCTAAATAAGATACACATTTACTGGTAGGGAAATATTAACAATGGAATATTATCACAATGGAATGAATTTTTCCTTCAGCTACTTATTCATAATAGTAAATTTATTTTATTATTTTTATTTTGGTGATGCATTTATTTTTCCATCTATATTAAATAATTTTAAATGTCATGTTGAAATATTGTATTAATCATACCAAATAGTGTCTAAAATTTGCACTCAGTAAGGGCTAAAATAATGGGGAAATGAAGGAGATTCAAAGCATTATTATCAGGAAGAAATTCTAAGTGGGGAAATAAAAATAGAGTACAATAGAAACAAATGGAAAGTCGCAGATATTATCAAGTTTAAAAAAATAAAAAATAAAATTATTCAATTAGATCAGTGCACATGTGTGAAAATCCTACCCAAGAACTTCCTATTCCTTTCATATCACATTTGGTCACATAAATATTGATATTAATAAAATACTGATGTTATCATATCACAATATAGGACCAGAGGTCACTGAGTCATGGATCTGATAGCCACAATTCTGGCTCCTTGCTTCATGGGCAAAGACAATTAAACTCTTGCCAAACCTGTAACATGTTCACAGCCCATGATACAATGATTAGAAGGCTCCCCAAGCAAATAACTTCTGACCACATACCTAGAGGATAAGTTAAAGTTTTTTATAAGTGAAAATGTACATCACCATAAGAGTGACCATTTTTTAATTAAAATCAAGATAGAAACATAAAGTAAACATTTTATAGAAACTTATGTAAAGTGAAATAAAGTTGATGATTGCATCAATGTTTAATTTCATTGATTATCAAACTAATCAGGGTCTTTTGTCTAGAATCAAAACATATTTTCATATAGTGGGATTTAAAGTTTTTATTCAAAGATGCCCATTTTAGAGATGAAAAACTAAGATCAGATTATGTTGCTTAACTATTACCATTAGTTAATCAATTGGGAGAATTTGGGTTAGAAGGCATATGAAATCTAGTAATTGAATTTTGTTAGCTACAACACAGTTCTGCCCTGATAAATTGGATTACAATGAATCTAGCAAAACAAGTGGACTTTCAAATCCTTTTTTTGTGTAACAACTACTAAAATCAAGCCTCAGCCTACGTCACTACAGCATTTAACTACAGCAACATAAAAGGAACAAAATTTTAATATTAAATCACAGTTCTGAAACACAAATAATACACATTTCTCTATTGGCTAAGATTATTTCAACAATAATGGCTATAGTTACTGTCAAATCTTAGTTGTATGTGCTTTCTATCATTATGCATGTGGATTTGTGAGCACTTTTGCAAATATTGCAGCATCAAGTGGCATCATAATGTCTCTGAATTTATGAATTAATCAATAATCAATGCCACTTCATTCCAGTGAACGGCTATAAAAAAGTTCTAGGCTGTATTATAATAAATTTTCCAGAGATATGACCTCAAGATAGCCCTTGATGTTACAAAAGTTTGTCTCCTTCCTTGGAACTGAGAGTAGAAATGCACACTCTTCTGTAGACTTCACAGGGCTTGATACGCCAGGGGTGCCAATATGCTCGTAATTGATTTATTGTACTCTTTTGCCACTGGCACTAAGAGTTCTCAAGGATTTGAAGCTGCTCCTTTGATTTCTGTAGCAGACAGCAAAGCCGCATCACTGTCACACTGTTAACAGGATGGGAGGTTGAGCTTTTTGCCTGAGTCAAAATATATCATAAAGCTTCATTATAAACTTTTAACATTGATTAATCAAAAATATTTTAAGCTAAACCCGTTATTTTTTATAAATTTACTTATTCCAGAGACGTGTATTACGTACTTTTATACACCAGGCTCCATAGTAGGTACAGGGATTCCAAAAAGAACTGTACGTAGTCTTTTTTCTGTATGTAGTGCTTGCTGCCCAGTGGAAATGAGAGATGTGAAAGATGGAAGTAACTTCCTGGGAAAGGACCTACTGAGGCCAGTCTTTAACTTGGGCCGCAGTTCACTTTGGTGAAGGAGGGCAGTTCTGATATCCATAACAGAATATACAAAGAGCAGGGTATGAATGGACCTACTGAGGCCAGTCTTTAACTTGGGCCGCAGTTCACTTTGGTGAAGGAGGGCAGTTCTGATATCCATAACAGAATATACAAAGAGCAGGGTATGAATGAACATTGTGTCTTAGGGAAGTAATACTCTACTGAGGCAGAATAAAGTAGTAGACAAAAAGTGTGGCAACAGGTGAACCTGGAAATGTAGGTAGGGAGATTCATAAAGGAAGCATTAAAGAGAGTGCTTGCATTTTTGAAAGACAAATGTGGCTAAAAGTATACAGGGTGGATGGTAGTTGATTATGACAGGCAACCAGGGGATTATTAAATATTATAACTCTAAAATCCAGGTGGAAGTAGTAACATTTTAAAGGAAAATAGTGAAAGGATGAAGAGGACAAACCTAATTTATCAATGTATATTCAATAGAGATGGGACTAGGTGTAAACACTAAGTGATTAAAAAAAAGTTTAGAATGTAACTAAGAAATTGAGTGTACCTTGTTCTAGTTAACTAGTAGTTTAGTGATGTAAACTAGTAGTTTAGTGATGTAAACTATTGGGAAATATAGCTGATGATCCAGTTCCCAGCGCCTAAGGGAGCATATGAGTGAGGTGCTAGAGTCAGGCATATAGAGTGAGAGACAAAAGTTGACGTGTGTGAAAAGCGGTCTGTAAAGACCACTAAGAAATGGTGATCACTGAAAAAAGGGGAGAACTGTGAATAAATGATGCTGAGGAAACCAACCACAGTTGGAGGCAACTTGAAGAAGAAACTTTATTTCAACCAATTGAATACCCTCAGAGAAGACAAACAGGAAAGATCAGAGAAACAGAGCCAGTAATGGGAAGTTGAAGGAATACGGCTGTGGGCCTATACTGTGCTAACAGGAAGTGCTATGATGGGGGAAAGCAATATTTCAACAAAAGGAAAAGGCTGAGGGAAATATTCTGTGAAAGTGTAACAGTGAATGGGCTTGTCTGTAGTACTCCGAGGGTAGACTGGGTTATGGGAAGAGGCTGAGATGCAGAAGCCAGAAGCAGGTGATTTATGTACTTAGTTTATACTTTGAAAACCTTTTGTGGAATTTACATATATGTTTCCAATTCTTAGATGAGATGCTCAGAGTTCACCAAAAATTCATTATCCAAGTTCTCATTTCTGTTGGACAGTGGATACAACAAATTTCCCTGAAGAGGAGGTCTGAAGAAGCTGCAGAGTTAAATTTATAATGAAAAAATGTCGATAGCTATCACTGAGACTGTGAACAGTCTTGAAAGAGTTAAGACTGAATGCAGTGATTCATGGCACAGCACTGAAGAATTTGGACAGAGCAGTGATAATGTTCAAAATCCTGTAACCAAACGATTAATCTGCAATAATGACTAAGTTATTTTGAAAATAGTTAAGATTGGGTATTGTTTCAATTTGTACAACATATTTACTGCAATTAGAAGGAAACCAATGAAATTTTACCCCTTATTGTAAAAATAAAGAATTTTAACAACCATTTCACATGGACTCCCTATGTGCCAGCTATTATACTAAGCAATTTACATGCATTAACTCACAATGGGTTTCATGAGATCCTAGCTATTTATACTCTCATTTTGGATTAGAGATAACAGAAGGTTAGAGGGTTTAAGTGAATTGCCAACATGTTGTTAATTTGTAAGTTACAGAAATGCCGATTTAAATAAAAGTATAAAATTTCACACAAAAACGAATATATGGTCTCATATCATCAAAATGCTTGGAGGTTAAGCTTCATCAGGGTTGGATCAAGAGTCCCCATTTATTTTTGCTGGAATTCCCAAGTTTGTGCCTCTTGTGTGTGACTATCTGGAGCCACTTTCCCCCCAAGGTGTTGCAGTAGGTAATGAAGTTCCACACATTTGCACACCCGTGTCCAGAGAAAAAGAGAAAAAGGGCATTTCTTAGAAGGTCTCAGCAAACCTATCTGGTTTTGTTAACTTGGAATGGGTTATATTTACACTTCCTAATCAACCATTATTAATCAGAAAGAAAGTCTGTGTTAGTTAGTTTAGAATTGAGCCAAACACCTTCAAAATAGTTAAGCTTCATCTAACATGTAAGGAAGTATGAGGGACATAGTGATATATGAATAGGTATTATAAACACTTCTCAACCTCAGGTGGGATTAATTTGGGGGAATCACTACACCATCACTGCAATCACATTATCTTTATATAATTAAAATAACTGGCAAAAGATCATATATTTCATTATAGAGCTGGTTCTACAATTCAGTAATTCTGACTTACGGTTTACACACACACACACACACACACACACACAATTTGTATTTTTTCCTCCATTAAAACTAGATAGACAGACAGATAATGGAAATAGAGAGAGAGAGAGAGATGATGGATACATGGGATAGATGAATGAATGAATAGATGCATGGATTCATGGCTTGATTAATAGGTAGAAAGATCTTTCTTACCCTTAACATGGCAGAATCATCCAGTCAAATAAAAACAATTAAGTTTAGGCTTGTATGGTGTGTATTAGATAAGCTAATTAATCACATTAACCATCCTTAACACCTTGCTTAAAGGCATTTGAATCAGATGGGCTTTATTCTTCAAGAATACAACACTGCACAGAAAAAAAAAAAGCAAAGTTTAATGAGTTATAGCTTAGAGCCACTGAGTGAATGAATTTCAAACCAGTATCTTTCATCATGAATTTTATGGAATTTCCTGTGAAAATAATTTTCAAATGACACTAGGCATGGAGGAGGCAACTTGTACCATCACTGGAAATCAGAATTCAGTAGGTGTCACTGAGAGCAGGCATTAGCATTTGTACTGATGTTCCTGCTATAGAATTCTTGGCACACAAAGGAGAGATAAAAGGCTCATAAAAATGGATTCACTTATCCATCAAAGTACAGTTGACTCACAAGGTATAAATATGTATAGTTTAAAATTTTAGGACACAGCTAGGATGGGATTTTATAACCTTAGAGTGCTTTTGGGTTCTTGGGCTGAATAACAAATCATAAGTTGTTGTCACAGCATTAGGGTTGCTGGGGGACACTGCGAAGCCAGGCTGAGCAGGGTCGGAGTTGGGTTCAGAGAGAAACCAAATTCCCTGCTCTGATCCTGGAAGTACATTTGCAGGGGGCATTACTTCTACCCTGGGAGATTGTTATGACATAAGTCCTTTCTAATCATTAAAAGTTCTGGTTATTTCAGACAGATTTAACAAGTATACAACCTCTTTCTTCTTGAGTCGCTAACAAAGTGATCCAACCATCCTAGTCTCGTTTGCATTTTGATACATTTTAAATAAGTATTCTCAAAATTGCATTTTCGAACATACAGACGATAAAGTCTAGATCAGTATAAGAACATCGAGGGGTGGGACTTGAGGATAGGAATCATGCTAGCGTTACACATTTGGGAGTTGTCACCCTATGTGTGGTGCAGGAGAAGAGAAAGTGAGTTCATATTTTATTTACATACACTTTAATAGCACATACTATGTGGAAAATGCATACTTTCCTTAAAAATATTAACTCATTTAATACTGCTGAAAATGGATACTATTTTTTCCCACTTTTTGGGGGTATGTGGAATCTAATACAGAGAGGTTAACTAATTAGCTTGAGGTCACATAGTTGGCTAATGGTCGATGTAGGATTCCAACCTAGGCACGAGGGCTCCAGAAACAAAGATGGCTTTCACCATGGCAAGCAATGCAACCTCTTCTGTTGAGGAAAGTTTCTAGAGAAATTGTATGGGGCTGAGCTTCTCAGCCCTGAGTTCTCATTAGACTTATCTGCCAAGATTGTAAAAAGTTCTGATACTTGGCACACCCAGAATAATTAAATTAGACTTTCTGATGGTGGCTCAGGAATTGGTATTCTTCGTCCTTGTAGATGCCTCAGATGCAGCCCTTGTGGGAGACAAAGAAGTCAGAGGCATCATTTACAACTTCCAGGGGCAAACACAGTAAGAGAGTCTTCCAAAGGAGGAGCCAAGTGGGCAGAGCAGTGAAATCCAATGTGAAGTGGATTAAAGGACCCAGTTGCTTTAAATACTAAACTCACCTGCTGTGCCTCTATGCTTAGTTTTACTGTATAATTAAATTCTGCTTTAGCAAACCTCCAATATCTTTGTGGAACCTCAAACATGTACACACACACACACACACACACACACACACACACACACACACACGCTCTATCTGGCTTGGCTCTAAAAACCTTTCTGCTTTACATTTCTCTGCTGTTGCTTCCTTTTTTATGTAATAATATGTACATATATTTTCAAATTCTGTTTGAGAAGCAATTTCTATGTATTTATGATTCTCTACCTAACTCTAAGTGTATTATTTCTTGTTTATAATGCAATGTATGCATAAAGTAAAAGCAAATAGGAAATGATATGCGATGTGAAATTCCTCTCTTTTCCTGTTGATTCATCGGTGTGAAGGGTTAATGTTATTCACAAAGATATTTATTTATATTAATTCCCCCTGGGTTTACATTGCATATTGTGGCTATGTCTTACTTATGTTTTTTTTTTTTAATGCAATGTCACTCATTTTTGGTTCTGCTTTCTGAAGTGAGAACATAGATACATTTGAAATTCAAGACAAGTTAAACTCCCAATTTAGTGTTTTAAAACCCTGTAAAGGCCATAACTAGCTGCTGGATCACCCATTTAGAGTATTATGTATACAGTATTTGTGTCCGTTGTGTGTATATATGAGTACTATAAGTATCAAACCGATAAACATTTGTTTGGGGCTTACTTCATGACATACACCACATGTACAAAGAGTGAATGTGGAAGGACTATTGAGGTAATGGTTTTATTATTCACAAGAGTACAGAAGGGTGAAAAAATATCTCTACTTCTCACAGAAAAACTAGGATTCCTAGAAAAGACAGCGGAGCTGGGACATCAAGGGCGAGTAGGATTTCTCCAGCTGGTGGAGGTGAATGTCCTCCAGGTAACAGGGTCACTTGGGCAAAAGCACAGAAGAATGAAAGATCCTCAAACAAACAGTCAATAAGTCTGTGTGGTCCCTAGCAGCACAGGTGGAAACTACTCTGGGAGGGATATTGAAACCCATTCCTGCCATGCTATCCATAGCATGTCAATGGGTTTAGATTATTTTTCCTTTAATAGGAATAGAAACCCATTAGATGTTTAATTTTTTTAGTGAAGGAGAGTGCCGTGACTGATTTTGTGCTATGGGACAAGGACTCTGATGCCCCTATGTAAAAAGAGGCGGAGGAAAAAGCAAGTTAGGATGCTTTTCAGCCTTGCGATTGTAAGTAGGGATGCAAGCCAGTTGAGATAGTGGCGGGGATGAGAAAAGGCAAATAATATATTCAACTAATAAAATATCAAAATAGATCTAGAGACATTTAAGCATGGAACAGATTGTTGAATCTCAGAGGAAAGGCGTGGGTGGGTGGGTTGAAATAGATTAAACAAAGAACTTGTATGCTTGTATGTGTAAGCCTGGGGGGGGTGTGAGCTAGAAGGGATCAAAGGGGGGAAAAGGAGGACAATGTAATACTTTCAACAATAAATGTAATTTTTTTAAAGAGAAGCAAAAAAAAAAAAGAATATCTATATACATCTGCGAAATTAAAAAAAAAGATTTTACACAGACCATCAACGCACTTTAATCCACTTATATTTTCCATGTATTTCTAGCAAGTTTGTTGAGTTACTACTCAAGATGCCCCCCCCCCCCCCCAAAAAAAAAAAGAGTAGAAGCTACAACTGTCATGCTGGACATGACATTTGACAGAGTAAGTAATTACGTAACAAATATTTTATTTTATGTCCGGAGTAGTACCATGGTGTGTACCACTGAACACTTGTTTATTGAAAGAAGAAATGAATGAATCAACAAATTAATGCATACTTTAACATCACTGCACTTCAATACTTTGATTGTAAAATTTGGACGTTGTTTCAAAATATTTCTTTAAAAAAGCCTAAGTGAGTAACTGAAAGGAAAGTAGCAACTTTATATTCCCCAAACTGAGCAGCTACCTTTGACTCCTCCAAGAGGTAAAAGGGGTGCTGCAGGTTGTATAACTTCGGGTGCACATATTACTCATTTATGCTCAGTAGAGATTTCCTTCCTTCGTCAGCAACATATTAATTATTTCTAGTTTGATATTTTTATTTTACTTCATTCTCAAGTCAGAATAGTGGCATTGAACAGGACATTAAGAAGAGGTACTTACTTAAAACATTGTAGGAGGCAGAGACCAAAGGAATGATTACCGGAAGGGAAGGATGGATAATATCATGATAAGTTTACAAGGTGACACATGATTACTAGATTTAGTGGAGTGATCACATTGTAAGGTATAAAAATGCCAAACAACTATTCTGTGCACTTGAAACTGAAATAACCAATACAACTATACTTAATAAAAAGTCAAAAAAAGTTTTTAAAAACTCAACTATGACTATCCTATATGATAAAAGCCCAGCGACCGAGTGGCAGAACGACTGGAACTATAGGAACAACCGCGATCCCTCACCTGGCCGGCCCGGCCCTTGTTCAGCCCCCATCATGGCGGGCTGACTGGACCTCACCAGTACACAAATTCATGCACCGGGCCTCTAGTGAATATACAAGACTAAAAAAAAAACTCCCTTCAATTTCCCATAGTACATAAATAATATGACCAAGTGTCAAAAAAAAATGAGAATTGCTACAGATAATTAGGATTGTCTTTAATGTTCTATGTCAATGAGTCTTTGGGTTAATGCAGTCTAGAGACATAGAGGTGGTCTCACAGTTATGTTTGCAATTATTTGGGGTTCCTCAATTTCTCAAATATTATCCTAATTAAAGGTTTCCTAATGCTGGTATATAATTGTTGATTTTTAAATTGCAATAGCAAATTACTTACACCCTTGAAGGTTCAATAAGCCTTTAAACCTTTTAGCTTTTCTATTGATATCCTATCATGAAATTAAAGCATCCATAGTAAGCAGAGAGCTAATGTAAGCAGTGGCATGTTCTCTATGGTGTACAAATCAATAAAATTATCGTGATGACTTTTAGTTCAATGATCTACCTACTGGAAATGGACACAGCTTTTAAATTGATATTTAAAGCATGTATCATTTGTACAAACTATATTGTTGCCTAACATTTTGGTTATAATGGTTAAATTATTCTCAGTGACATCATATGCTCACAGAGTAATGCCATATTCCCCCAAAAAAGTAGTCTAGTAGATAACTTACATGGCCTTGATCTCAGTGAAATAAAGGTGCTAGAGTCATATCTTCTTATTTTCCAGGTGCATATGTGCTCCAGGTCAAGGCGACGGATGCAGATGACCCAACCTATGGAAATAGTGCTAGAGTCGTTTACAGCATTCTTCAGGGACAACCTTATTTCTCTATTGATCCCAAGACAGGTAAATTTTTTATTAGAAATAACATTACCACCATGACTTCAAATATTTAAACTTTCATTAAATCTTGGCATGGGAAGTTGCCTATTCTAATACTACAATAAAGTTTGCATGCACTGCAATTAAGCAAAGGAAGATAGGATCTTACCTCACTGCTGCAGAACTATTTACTTTGGATTGACCTGTGTGTAAATATAAATCTTTTTACATATGTGTGTCAACTCCACATTTGCTAGTTAGAATTCTCTGTATGATTTACTTTAAATTTTCAAAAGTCCTTGCTTTCTTCTTTGTTTTGTTTTGTTTTGTTTTTTGTTTTGTTTTATTTTGTTTTTATTCTCCTGGCTAAAACAGGCCTTTATTTCAGGTTTTCTTGGTTGGGTTCAATCATGTTCAGTTTTGGGCCTTGTTGACATATGGTAAGATCATGGGGCTTCTATTGCTCTTTTCATCAAAGGCTATGGATGATGGACTTGGATTAATAGTTTTATGCTTCTAGTAGGGAAAAGATAGGGTTGGAAAACTGGAAACACCAAACTAGTCTATGTTTTTAAAACCAGTCTCATTTTTAAGTCAAGCCATTTAAATTGTTTTCAAAAACAAATATATAAGAATCTATGGGAAGTCTAGAAAGGGAAGAAGGGTAGACAGAAATATTTTGTATTCATTTTTAAATAAAATGAGGTCCCTATGCTTCAGAGAATCTGTTTTACATGCTGGATAAGAGAAATATATCAACAAATATTGAAGGGAAGTTATCTAAAATATTATACATCCTTTTATCAGGCGGAAGCATGGCGGGTTATTTTTTTCTTATATTATTACTTATCTTTTCCAAATGTACCATAATGGATAATCTAATAAGAATAGAAGTATGAATAATACATGTGTCTTAGATCTTTTCAAGCTCTAAGAAGTGATTCTTAGAGACAGAGAGGATGGAAAAAAGAGAAAAGAGGTGAGAGATCGATGAGGTATTAGAGTACAGTTGTTGGCTTGCAGTGATTATAGAATAGGTGAGTTTATGTACTCAGATTAAATATGGGAGCAGAAAGATGAAGAACTTGACATTGGTGACATAACTATAGATGGAGCCAATATCTATCTTTAAGAAAACACAAGATAAAATCATACAAAGATGAACTTAAGCAGAAAACATGGGTAAAAATATAATTATTAAAGTGAGATTAATATTAGACAGATAGACAGTCAAAACACTTGCACTCCCCTTGACTTTACTTGTTAATTACCAACCTCAGATAAATTCTAATGTCTTTAGAAAATATTATATCATAGAAAAGTAGTATATGCATAATATGGCTTATAATTATGTGTTTGTATTTTTTACATAATGTTTATTATTTAGAACTGAAGATAAAACAATTCTGGCATAAACTATGGAATAGATTTTTTTAAGCATTGATTTTCGCTGGAGACACAAGTCTTGATAATAACAATACCTCAGACCACTAGACAGGAAAAGAATGGATGATGAAACGCTTCATTAATAAAATGATAACTAGTTTTTCATGCACAGAAACCATTAAGAAGAGTTCTTGTCAAATTTATCACCTTGTGGTTAATAAGAGTAAATAAAAAATCAAGCATAATTGCAATTTCTCAGAAATAGTCTCCATTTGTTCCAGCCATATAGCTTTCTTTTATGATTCCTTTTGCTGTTATTAAATAAAATGCATGAGAAACTATTATCTTAAAAGTTTCCACATATGAGTGTAGAATGCAGTTAAAAACAATTTTTAAAGAGTCTCATCTGAACTTCTAGTGCCTAAGATTTATGAAGAGATAAATATAACCATTTATTTTAAATTTAAAATAAGAAAAAAAAATTAAAGATTTTTTTATTGACACTATTGTGTGACAAACATTATTTGGATTAACTCAGAAATAATTTTTTTCTAATTTAGTATTCAAATATTCATGTATATGCCTCAAAATATCATTAAAATGTTTTTAAACTCACAAGTAGAGATAAATCTATAAAATAATAAATAACATGTATACTTTTAATTAATTTTATAACCTATTACATATGTATTATATTAGCATGTTATGCTATATGACATACATTTTTACACTTAATATTTAATTAGAAAAACATTCACAATTTATAAAACATCGAACAACGGACACTGCAATGTTTTACCTAGTGTAAGAAATCAGGATGCTAAATATCTCCATATAATTGATTATAGAATTATTTAATTGAAAAAACAAACATTACTATGAATTACTTACCCTATGTCTTAAATTATATTTTAGATTATTTAAAATTTTCCCTAAATAATTTCAAAAACTAGTCTGACGTGGATAACTAGATACTGCTACTATGTGTATCATGTGGTGATATATTGTATTTTCCTAAATAATCTGAGCTCCAACTTGAGAGAACATTATGATATAATTTATCTAAACTTAATTTTTCATTTCTCTGAACTTTAAAATTTTATTGTGGCAAAATATACACAATAAAATTACCATCTTAGCCATTCTAAGTGTACAAGTCAATGGCATTAAGTACATTGACATTGTTGTGCAACCATTATGACCATCTATCTTCTGAACTTTTTTACAATATGTTCATTGTCAAAAATAATGTGCATTTATGAGTGTTAATTTTTATGTATTTAAACATGAATTCTAGATTTCATGTGAAAACAGTTAAGTGAGAATGGAGTTCCATGCATAAGATACTCCCCCCCCCCCCCCCTCATTGTTTATTCACAATTCTGATGGTTTGTGCTCTCAGAACCTCTCGTAGCTTATGTTCAGGGAAGTCTGATAAAGGTTGCTGAGAGAAATCACTCTTTCTCGAGATTTTTGCTTTTTAAATTTGACTATCACCTGTATTTCAGGAATTATAATCTTCAAGGCTGTGTCCTAAATGAAACCTCCTGCCATATCCTGACTGATAATAATTTTTTCAGGACTTTAAAAATGTGTTGGAAGCAAAATAAGCCACTCAGAGAAAGATAAATATCACATGATCTCACTCATTTGTGGATTATAATGAACAACATAAACTGATGAACAAAAACAGATCCAGAGTCAGAGAAGCATCGATCAAATGCTAAAACCTCAGAGGGAAGGTAGGGGAGGGTGGGTGTAAGGGGAAGAGATCAACCAAAGGACTTGTATGCATGCATATAAGCCTAACCAATGGACTCAGACACCAGGGAGGTGAGGGCATGAACGGGAATGGGGTGGGGGGGGGCAATGAGGGTAAGGACACATATGTAATACCTTAATTAATAAAGAAAAATAAAATGAAATAAAATGAAAAAATAAAAAATAAAAATGTGTTGGTGTTTTGAGCCCCATATTAAAAGTAAAGCACTGCCCAGAGTTTATATTTTGAGTTATATTTTATAGTAACTATATAAATACTTAAGAATGCTTTATTATTTGAAAATGCTTTTGATATTAATTCAGAGTTAAGTCTTACAGGATTAAGACACCTTCGTTGGTGCTGGTGAGAGAGATGTAACTTTTTTCTTCACGAGCAAAAAAAGAGCATTTGCTACAGAAAACAATCACTACTTTCCCCCCATTAATACAAGGACTAATACGAACTCAACAAGAAAAGAAAAACAATAGATGGTGATAAATGTAAGGAAGGAAATGTGTTAGGGGAATAGATAAGTATTAAGATGAAAAAAAAAAAAAAGATGAAACAACAGGTTACCTATTTTAAAATATTTTGCATACTGTAGTAAAATTACATGACTAAAAACGTTCTGCAGACAATGGTTTCCTTGTGAGAACCATTGCCACACTTTGTGAGAACTCTGTGTGAACTTCACTTGCCTAATTTTAAAAGTCATGGAACTTCAGCAGACAGAACTGAGAATGTTTGACCTTGAGAGGAACGTGCTCTGGGGGGATGTGCTACATGCCTTTAGGAAGCGTAGAGCTGTCAAGTACAAGAAGAACTAGCTGTATTCTGTGCTGCTGGAGAAATCGGCTATCAATGGCTGGTATGAATTCCAGGAAGAAAAAAATTTCATTTTATATAAAAAAAGATGTTAGTACTTGCCCATAAATAAGAGTAGTGCTTTGTGAGATTATGTGCTTTAAATTGCTGGAAATGCTAAAGCAGATGATGAGTAATGAGCAAATGTTTTATCCTGTTGTTCAAATGACAGGATTTCCTTGATTCTCATGACTGAATAATATTATATTCTATGTATACAGTCTCCTTTATCCAATCATCCACAGATGGATACTTAGGATATTTCTATATTTTAGCTATTGTGAATAATGCTGCAATGAACATGGGGGTACAGATATCCTATGATTTTCTGTTTTTATTTATTTTTATTTTTACTATATTTATTTTCTCTAGATATATGTCCAGAAGTAGGATTGTGGACCATAAGGTAGCTCTAATTTTAATTTTTTGAGGAACCTCCATGCTGTTTTTCATAAAATTGGCTGCACCAATTTTCTTCTCCACCCACAGTGTACAAGGGTTCATCTTCTCAACTTCCTTCCAACACTTACTATCTCTTGTCTTTATGATGACAGCCATTCTTACACCTGGGATACCTTAGTGCGCTTTTGATTTGACTTTCCATGATGGTTATTGATGTCAAGCACCTTTGTATGTGGCTATTTGTATAACTTCATTGCAAAAAAGTTTATTTAGTTCCTCTGCCCATTTTTAACAGTTTGTTGTTGTTGTTGTTGTTGTTGTTGAGTTATATGAGTCTTTCCTATTTTGGATAATAATCCTTTATCAAATATAGATGTGTAAATATTTTCTCCCATTCTATAGATTGCTTTTTAATTTTGCCTACTGATTCTTTGCTGGGCAGAGGCTGTTTAGTTTGATATAGTTCTGCTTGTTGATTTTCAAGATGCTTCCCAGAAAGTTTATTTATATTTGAAAAGCACTGTGACTTCCTTCCCCCACTGTGGTATGTTTTGACACCACCCTTCCCATAGCAGGATGCTGCGGCCATCTGGGCTCTCCCTGGGTGCTCTGAAGGGCTGTGCTCCCCTGCTCTGCCTCCCTGGGATACCCCAACCTGTGTTATTTCCAGGTCTGCTTTCTCTACTTCTCTGAGATTGCAGCTCTAAAGCTTTGCCCCAGAGGAATTTTCTGACACCATGTTTAACGGCACTTGATTTCTTTTTCCTCATAGCACTAATCACCATCTGAAATTAGCTTAATTATTTAAGTACTTCTTTATGGCCTCCTCACCACCCCACCTGAACACATAGGCATTAGATGTGCATTCCACACAAAAATCTTGTACAGAGACTGTATTAATTATTATCCCAGATGGAAACAGATGGCACCCCATTGGGCAATTTGAGATTCATTTAATAAGCGAGCTCTTTATTAAAGTGTGAGCAGACTGTAGGAAAACCATGGGGACAGGGCAGAATCTGGAAGAGTAATACAAGTACATGCAGTAGCCACACTGGGACTGAAGGAATGAGAAGGGCCTGGAGACACTGTGGGGTGAGGGACTGTAACAGGAAATAGGGGGGTTTCCATGAAAAGAAAAACCCAACCTCATTCTCCTTTGTACCATCCCATCTCCTAACAATTGGAGGCAACAAGAAGCCAGAAAACAGAGATCTGGAAAAGTGTATGAAATGGGTCTGGAGGAATAAAAGAAAGAGTGTTTGCTATTATACCTTCAAACCTAATAACAGTGCCTGAATGAAGCATATTTTAGTACAAATGCTCACTGAATCTAGTGTCACATGTCTCAGTCCTACCCTCAATTCAAGAAAAGTCTATATAAATGTCCTGAATTATCACATGTAATATTTTATTTCTCATATGCAGTATGGCATTATTTTTAGCTCACTTTGTTTTCAGCATATTTAACACATTTTTACAAAATAGGCTGATATCCACCCAGATTAAGGATCTTGTATACAATATGTGGTGATTGCAGATGGTGAATATATCCCCTGGATGACTAGCATCCCTGGATATATAGTTTTTTAAGTTTATAATTCCCCCAGCCATATATTTCCATTAATTTTGGCAGAAATAAAATCCACTTTCCTCATTCTTCTTTTTACTCTAATTATCATCTTAATTATATATGCTGGAAAGTTCATCAGGTTTAACACACTCAAATCCTACTAGGATCCAATGAATACTTACCTATCTACTCTTTTTTTTCTCCAATAAATAGGATGTATTCCAGATTAATTAAAGTTTGTGGTATCGCTCCTACAAAGTACTAATACTGTTCCATAAAGTGCACATGTGTGTGTGTGTTTTTTCTTTTTAGATACAGCTATTATTATACAAGGTTGTCGCTGTATCTTTATATACAACTATTGAAAAATAGAGATGGGCTCATGAACTGAGGCCGAGGACCTGAAAGAACAGAATGCAGCCTTTCTTTCTGCTGCTTACATTCCATTAGCACTTAAGCCCAGTCCTTGGCAAGGTTCCTCCCTGCTCAAGACCATGCAATGTACTTCTGTTTGTTTGGCTTTAAATGTTAAGCAGTTAATAAGCAGTGTGTATGAATAACTTCTTAAAAAGTAGGTTTGTTTTCCTTCAGGCAGATTCAATGGACCACAATGTTTACAGATTATCTTCTCACATTGAACTTTGCCTGAATCCCTAGATTCAACTCTAAAAATTTAAATTCTACCAATGCCATATATTATTTCCCGGGGGCGGGGTTTTAAGTGGGAATGGTTGTGGGGAGCA
Organism: Plecotus auritus; assembly: GCF_963455305.1. Taxonomy (NCBI): domain Eukaryota; kingdom Metazoa; phylum Chordata; class Mammalia; order Chiroptera; family Vespertilionidae; genus Plecotus; species Plecotus auritus. Next base: position 158,289,835 of record NC_137774.1, read on the forward strand.
GAAGCACATCATACCCATCAATGAGACTTCTTTGAAACTACACAAAGGGCCCTCTATGCTCTCTAACTTCTAACACTCCTTCCGGTTGAGCAGCATTCTACCGGAAGGGGGGCTAGAAGGAGCAGAGAGGTCGCCTACCAGACTCAGGATGGAGCAGGAGGGCGGGGCAGTTAGAGGTCATGAGGGCAATTGTAACAAATCAGCAGAAAAAAAATCTAGGCTTAAATAAGTCTGTTAATTCTTATTTGCTCTCTTTAATAGCAACCAAATATATATATGTGTGTGTGTATATAACACATTTATACATTTTCATATTGGAAATATTCAAATTAGAAATGAATTGAGTACTATATATATATACATTTTTTTCATAGTGAAAATGAATTGAGTAAAGATAGACCTGATCAACAACAGGACAACACAACATGCATATGAATTAAAACCCAGGCATTTATCTAAAAGTATAAGCATCGTAACGCAGGCAGAAATCATATAGCTTAAGGCATGTAGGACAGGCCATTGAGGTTAAGAGACAAAAACTTTTAGTTAAGAGACTTGGGAATGAAACATTAGGAAACTGAGATGAAGAGAGGAAAAACAGATTGGAATAAAAGTCAGTGCCAATGCATGAATAAAGCAGCAGTAGCAAAAAATGGAGCTTGCCTTTTTTGCAACTATTTCCTGGCAAGGGTTAGAAGAAATCTTAGATTGTAGTTAAATTTGAATTAGCAGCAAAACAACATTTGGTAAACCGATAGTGGAAAGAATAGATTAAATGAGGATTGATATTCAGCTTATGATTCAGAGATTGTATTTTGTGTCTGTGTCTGAGAGTTGATATTACCTTTTCCTCATATGTGCTACTTTATTTAAGGAACAACACTATCAAAGACACATGGGTTTAAGACAAATCCTCTGCAATCTTTTGCTAAAACTATTGGCTATAGATTGGAATTTGGCATAAAATTTATTTATAATTTGTTATTTTCAACAAATCCAGAAGGTTTTAGTTATTTCGCTGTGAATAAATATAAATAGAAATTAATTCTACACTTGGGCAAAGAGTGGAAAACAAATAGGACATGTATATATATATATATATATATATATATATATATACACTATATGATTCATGATTATAAATTTAATTATGTATAGATTCATTCATGTATTCAGCCAGTCTTTCAACTAGTCAGTTATTCTAACTAAACTCCTTCTAAATGGCAGGCACTATCCTAAATGGTGATAAGAGAGACAAGGTCTCTGCAATAACAAAGTTTCATAAGACTTAAGTAAAAAACTAGTGGCTAAAATAATTAAGAGGAATCTCTAAAAGCCAAAGTAAAATATACGAAGGAGATACTTAGTGTGTCTAAAATAGTAATGTATTTATCCTAAAAAAATTAAGAATGAAGAAGAAAGTGGTCATCTTTAGAAATCTCTCACTCAGTGTAATCACTTAATGTTTTTAGTATATTTATCTATAATTGCTGAATGTTTTCATTCTCTTTTAAAGACAGGATCATTCTGTATAAATAATGACTGACCTGGTTGACTAATGACTGACCACCTTTTATAGCTGATGCATTATTCTTCCACCATATTCCACAGTGCTACACATTTCAATATATGGCTGTCACCATAACATGTTCATGTCCTAACTATACTTTGGGTGTTTCAATTTTTAAAAGACACATAATTTTTGTTGTTGTGTCTTTGCTAGTGAATCTAGGTAGTATCATTTTCTTGTTGTGGACTATTTTATTTTAGAAATTACAACTTGTGTTATTTATCTTTTGTTATTTTTTTCCCTTAAGGTGTTATTAGAACAGCTTTGCCAAACATGGACAGGGAGGTCAAAGAACAATACCAAGTCCTCATCCAAGCCAAGGACATGGGCGGACAACTGGGAGGGTTAGCCGGAACGACAATAGTCAACATCACCCTCACCGATGTCAATGACAATCCACCTCGATTTCCTAAAAGTATGTTCTTTGCTGTTAAGTTTAAATTAGTGCAGCTTTTTAAAAATGCTCTTACATTTCATCCAATACTACAGGAATTGCAATAATTTTTCAGATATTTTTGGTCTTTGATAAGCATAGAGTAATGGATAAAAATTAAATGACTTCAGATTTTCAGTTTTCCATTAGACTCATGCACGTGTGACTTTAATAGAAACATAAATGAGTCAAAACTTGAACAAATAAGTCTTATGCTATCAATTTCTGTGAAAGTAAAATATTCACAACAGATTGGGATATTGATCTAATTCATTAATTGAAAAGTAATACACTTGACAATTGCAATGTAATTTAAGACATATTTCACATATATGCCACCATGTTATTTGCTATATCATTTAATTTCCATAAGAATTCTCTGCCTTCTCTTTAGGATTATGTGTTGAGTCATCCTCACATACATTTTTTATCAGAGAGATTAAAGTGATGCTATTTACATTACTTTAATTCTACTTTTTTTTTAAAATTTTGCAATAGGTAAACATTGCTATAGTTTTGATGATAATAGAACAATTCATACATGTATCTTCTCTGTTACTGAGTTTCTCATTGAAAATGAATACTTCTCACGTGTGTTTTATCTAGTTTTCTTTTGCAGTGTTACATGTAGCAGCCATTGGTACCTGTTAGATTTCTGATACTTTTTCAAGGATTAGTTTAGTGTTCCTGGGACTTCCGATACAGAAACTACATGTTTCTATTTCTGGTTAAATAAGAAACTCAAGCAAATCACTAGGTACTCATTTGCAGGGACAGTTTAAATAGACAACAGAAAATTATTCTCTTCTTCTGACTCCAGAAGCAGAGTTTAAGTTCGTCTAATAAAGTTATGTAACACTGAAAATATTTAATGAAATGGACATTTTATTCCTTCAGTTATGTGGTTTTCCATATTTTACTACTTTGTCATTTTTTTTCCTTAAATTTATTATCCATTTTTATGGAAATACTAGAGGCCTGGTACACCACATTTGTACACGGGGTATGGGGGTCCCTTCAGCCCAGCTTGCACCCTCTCCAATCCAAGACTGCTGGCTCCTAACTGCTCACCTGCCTGCCTGCCTGATCGCCCCTAACTGACCCCCTGCCAGCCTGATCACCCCTATCCACCTCTGCCTGCTGGCCTGATCGCCCCTAGCTGCCCCCCTTGCCGGCCTGGTAACCCCCAAGAACCCCCAAGTAACCCCCCTGCCGGCCTGATTGCCCCCAACTGCCCCCCCAGCCTGGTCACCCCCAACTGCCTCCCTCTGCCAGCCTGGTTGCCCCTAACTGCCCCCCGCCCCCCCGCTGGATTAGTTGCCCCACAGAGCCTGCTGTTCAGTCGTTTGGTCGTCCCTCACTAACCCCCCTGCCAGCCTGGTCGCCCCACACAGCCTGCTGTTTAGTCTTTACTGTTACTGTGATGGTGTCCCACACAATTTGCATATTTCTCTATTATTAGTATAGATATTTACTCAGTGATCATACATTTTAATTGCCAATGTTATGAGTGACAATTAGAAATCATCACAATTTAGCCCTAACTGGTTTGGCTCAGTGGATAGAGCATTGGGCCTGTGGACTGAAAGGTCCCAGGTTCAATTCCGGTCAAGGGCATGTACCTTGGTTGTGGGCACATTCCCAGTAGGAGGTGTGCAGGAGGTGGCTGATCAATGTTTCTCTCTCATCGATGTTTCTGACTCTCTGTCCCTCTCTCTTCCTCTCTGTAAAAAAACAATAAAATATATTTTAAAAAAAGAAAGTAATCATCACACTTTAGCAAATGCAACATATAAAATGAAAAATGGCTGGGTATCATTTGTTATGGTTAACAACACAGAGAGTCTTAGAGCAATACTTTCCCTTATTTTGCTATTAAGGGAAACAGAAAAATATAAGTAAATGTTAAAAAGGAGAAAGAAATATGCATTTGATTATCTAGCACACGAGAATAATAAAGAATATGTTCCCAACCCAGCAAGCATGGCTATTGTTTTTTCCTACTGCATATATGTGACCAGCTGTAATAGCTAATTGAGGAAGACGGTTTAGACAGTGGTCGGCAAACTCATTAGTCAACAGAGCCAAATATCAACAGTACAACGATTGAAATTTCTTTTGAGAGCCAAATTTTTAAACTTAAACTTCTTCTAATGCCACTTCTTCAAAATAGACTCGCCCAGGCCGAAAACCGACTTCTGTGCATGGGCCACGAAGTTTCAATCACACTGTATGTGTGCGGCCGCACGTGGTATTTTGTGGAAGAGCCACACTCAAGGGGCCAAGAGCTGCATGTGGCTCGCGAGCCGCAGTTTGCCGACCACAGGTTTTGGAGATAACTCTGCTTTTGATACAAAGTGGCATTGGGAACCTGGGCCCTCTTTTGGGTTTTGTGCATATAAAATATGTTCCATCTAGAAATAGGAAATAGAAGACGTCTGACTAGAGAGTGTCAGTATTCTTATCACAAGGAGGATAGTGACGCTTTTTTCAGATGAGGAATATAAAAGTCAGCCGATGAAAGGACAGAACTCCTGAGGGTATGGATGAAGGGCGGCTTGTCAAAGTGCGGGAAGGCCCTGGGTGCGGGAAATGAAAATGTCTCAAGGGGAGAGGAACTAGTGTGCTCAGGAAACCAGGATGGAGTGCGAAGGCCCCACTGAAGCAGCAAGGTCACTTCAAGTCTCACCTAGTGAAAGGGAATCTGGAGAAAGCACTAGGCCTGTTGGAACGCTGCATTCCTTCTAACTTGACTTCATATGAAAATCAAAAAGTTGTTACTTTCTTTACCCGTTGCTCTAAAACCATTCGTTAGAACACTGCTGCAAAAGAGTCACATGACATATGTTGAATTGTCACCATAAACAGAGAAAGGAGAGGGCAGAATATATATACCAAGTAGATCCCTGTGATCAATTATTTTCTGCTTGTGTTACATGCATATTTGAACTATAGTCTGAACTTTAACAGGTGAGAGATATTTTTAAATCGTGAGAAGAAAAGGAGCGTTCACATTTTGCATGAATAAAAAATTAATCCCCTTGAAATGTTACATGCCTTTGTGTCAAGCCCTTTTTACTGTGCTGTCATTTTGAATTACATCCTTCAGGGGAAAAGACAGAATCCATTTATAAACAGAAAGCCATCTCTTTAGAAGCCAATGCTCTTTTTTGCAGGAATATTTCTCATGGGGAGTAATTAAACTGCATAGATGACATAAAATTACAAACTGAAATAATGGCCTTTTGAATGTAAAAGTCAAGGTAACATATATTCCATCCATAAATAATAACTAGATAAATTTGTTCATGCCTGTTAAGCAATTACGCTGAAAAAAAAAATCTTCCTTCAGAGGAACATCATGAGTTACATTTTTCATTGCTTTAAAGGCACAAGATATTTTCTTAAAATTTATTAATCATATTTTTGGGATTTTTGTGTGTACATTTACATATATGTGACATTGTTAAACACCTATTACATTCATTTTTCTATAAATCTGTTAGAGAGAAAAATAAAAAGCATATTTATTTGTATCATTCAAATATAAATCGTTTGCTATTTTATTGTTGTAAAATAGATGGTTTGTGAGATATCAGAGCTTCCTACACATTTGATATGCTCAGGGTGACAATAATATCGACTCATACATTACTATGTGTCATGCACTATGCAAAGTGACTTGCATATATGTTTCCATTTAACTGTTATTATGAAAGTATAGCACTAGCTCAATTTTAGAAATAAAATAGCCAGGCTGTCTGATTAAAAAATCTTAAGTAACTTTCCCAAGATCACATGGCAACTCAGTGAGAAAACCAAGACCTAATTTTATGCAGGAACTTCTGAACTCTAACATTTGATCATTCTCCTTCTTAGAAGGCAATTTTTGAGGACTGTGTTTAGCCAAAAAAAATCCTGCACATATCCCTGAAAACTGTCCATAAAAAAGGCAGTAATACTGTTTCATAAATATAAATAATTCCTGGCATGTTAAAAGAGCTCAGGTCAGTCATATGAAGGCAAAATATTTTTTTTGCAAAATCTTTTCCATAGAGTTATGAAGCTGCCATCTACTCTAGTAAAAGACATCTGTAGCAGGTCTCCATCTGTTAAAATAAGCATGTTGACTGTTTCCAATATTTGAATTTTAAATGACTATCTAACAAACTGATCTAAATTATGCATTATGAAATCAAATCAATTAAGTGATGTGCTTAATTCACATAAAGCAAAATATCCACACTTTTCCCACTTGGTCTTTTTCTGCTGTATATTAATTTTATAATGAATATAAAAATGACTTAAGTGAAATGAAGCAATTTACTCAGACTAAAAAATATATACTGACTGTTAATATAATTTCCCTAGTATTATTTAATAGCGTATTTATTTTATTATCTTTGCAGTCTATGAAAATTACATTATAGCCCCTTAAAAATTCCTGCATCTATTTATATATTATCTATAAGACAAATATCTACATACATGTAATATCTATATTACAACTGCAATAATACTCCAAAATAGAAATATGATCAAAATAATTATTGCCATAAATAGGATATGGCAATTAGATCTAACTGGGATCATCCTATATAGTAAAAGGCTAATATGCAAATCAACCGAACAGCAGAACAACCAGTCTCTGTGACATGCACTGACCACCAGGGCGCAGACGCTAAATGCAAGAGCTGCCCCCTGGTGGTCAGTGCGCTCCACAGGGGGAGCACCGCTCAGCCAGAAGCCCTGAGCTGGGCTCACATCTGGAGAGCGCAGTGGCAGTGGCGGGAGCCTCTCCCACCTTCGCTGCAGCGTTAAGGATGTCCAACTGCTGGCTTAGGCTCACTCCCCGTGTGGTGTCAGTAGGACATCCCCTGAGAGCTCCTGAACTGTGAGATGGTGCAGGCCTGGCTGAGGGACCCCCCGAGTGCATGAATTTCATGCACCGGGCCTCAAGTTAAGAAAATATTTATGAATAACATATAATTTGAAAATAAATATAAAGTAAGAATTTAATAATAAAAAAAGGATATTGGTTATAGACTGCCACAACTCTGAAATATAAACATACATTTATATATCTCTGTGTGGTTTTGAATACAGGGGCAATATCTTATATCAGTATCTTAGGAAAGTAACTTTGATAACTTGGTAAAGGCTGAAGTAGAGTATAAATGTTACATAAACCCAGGGAATTGTTTGGAGGAGATACACAGAGGCAGAATTGAGTAATGTTTCAGTAGCAGAATGGAAAGGACTTAGTCAGATATGGGATTCAGACATATGTGAGATAAAGAGCCTGTGAAGAAAAAATTTGAGTAGAAAGGTGGTTTCTCAGCTGCTATGATGACATTTGAGTAAAGATGAGCAGGAGGTGATTGAAAATAGAGGGATCCTCAAAGAAAAGTCTGAGTCAAAGAGAAATTTCTGACAGACATACACATAGAAGAGATAAGTGCAATCTGAGGCATGGATAAAATTAGGCAGATTACAGAAGACATGCCTCTCTTTGCATTTTAGATACAAGGAAATCCAGGAAGGAGAATGAACAAAGATATAAGGAGAACATGAAATCTAACCAGGTGAAAACTAATGCAGGGTGGGGCAAAAGAAGGCCTACTGTTGTTCACATGTAGAATAATACAACACTTAATAATAATACAAGAATAAAATCTGTGCTTGGCACACTCACAACTGCAAATCTGCTTTGCCCTACCCTGTGCATAGACTTCTGACAGGTGGGTAATTTTTAATCATAGAGGTGAAGGCATCATAAAGTCACCATTTCTTTCAAATGTTTTAAACTTCTGTATTTCATATTTGCCTTATCACTGGTCTTAGTGTATTCATATAGGAAAAGAAATTGGACTTCTAAAACATTTCTTTAGAAGAGTTAAACAGATTATAAGCAAAACCAAAAACCATAGAAATAAAACATTTAGTTCATAAGAAATATCACATTAACAAATACTAGAGAAAATAAATTATATCATTCAGTGAATAATGTTGCATTAATTGCCGGTTTTATTGAAGTGTAAATGCAAAAATGTCTATATCAATATTTTGCATTGCATTAAGAGTATAAAAAAATTTAATCCCTTCCCTCCAGAAGCTCTCTGTATAATGGGGAGATGGTTAAGTTAGTGGGAAATTATACTACCTAAAGTAAAATAAGTGATAACCTTACACACCCAATGATATATGAATGTATAAGATGGACACCCAAATAACCACAGAGTAGATCTTAGAGGATTTTAGAGGAAATAGTACCAACACTGATTTCTGGATCCTGTAAGAATTAGACAGTGTGAGAACAAATGTGTACCAAAATATTTTAGACCTTTGCAAAACCATGATGTATTATTAAAGAATTGTGAAAAAATGGCAATGAAAAACAAGAAAATAATTTAACAAAAATTAGCTGTAAGCTATCTTTGAAGAATGGAGAATATAATTTATGCAAAGGGGGATGAAGAGTAGTAGGAAAATGAATCATTTTAGGCATAAACAATAAAATTGGAAGAGATATGGAGCATTCAAATAATAAAAGACATGCAATTACAGAAAATGTAAACCATTGTGTACGTACACAATATATGAATATGTGATGGATATTTAGAAATAAAATTTGCAAATCAATTAATTAGGTGCAGTTAAAATTTTTAGTTTGGCTAACAGAAACCAAAATATTATGAGAGAAAACACTATCACCAAATTTAATTTTTCTAGACTCATAATATTTCAAAAAGTAGTTGTTAGTCCCTGGCCTGTGTTTCTAAGTGGTTAGAGCATAAGCCTGCGTACCTGATGGTTGCAGGTTCAATTCCTGGTCAAGGGCATGTACGTGTGTTGCAGACTCAATCCCCACCCCTGGTTGGGGTGCATTTGGGAGGCAACCAATTGTTATATCTCTGTCACAGTCACATTGAGGTTTTTCTCTCTCTCCCTCCTCCCCCCTCCTTCCCCCTCTTCCTTCCACTCTCTAAAATCAATGGGGATATATTGGTGAGAACTAAAAGCTTTTGGTGAGTAAATATCACCTTGTATATTTCAATTTCAAATAATTTTCAGGAGTTTAGTTTATAAGATGCTAAATTTACTGATAATTTGGGATAAAGGTTTATGGGGCTTGTCTGTGTGTGTGTGTGAAATTATTGGGCAATATCACTCACAACTCCTAGAGAAGTATCCATCTACTGGGTTTTGTTAGATAGATCAGAAATTATATTGACAAGGACAAAAGAAGAGTTTGCATATTTAATGGAGCTTTTAAAGAAATATTAAATGTACGCCAGAAAAATGGATGAACCATGGAAAGCTATTGCTGTATTTGAAATGTTGTGAACTCTTGCCAACTCTTCATCATGTTTACTATTATGTAATGGAGAGAGTGGTTAGTATATAAATCACATTAGTTAAAAATAGATATTTTTGAGAATCAGAAACACTTTTCATTCTGGCATTCATTAAGTTTGTTTTTCATTGCTCATTTGTAATTGGTTTGTTTGGGATTTCCAATGCAATTTCTTGAAAAAATATTATTAAAAATTTCATTTGCAAGGAAATATAGATATGTGTTTATTGAATTTACACATTTGTAGAACTACAGTACTAAACATAAAAAGTTTGTACTTGAAAGCTAGAAGCTAGTTAATAAGGATGGGAGAATTAGAAAGACAGAAGAGGTATAATAAGTGTGGATTCAGAAACAGAAGTCATTTTATCTTTAGAGTTATATCTCTTTACCAGAACACTCTTACATCTCCTAATTCTCTTTTCTCTATATCTTCATTGATTTTGCTCAATAAGCACTGAAAAGTGAAACTTTTACCAAGTCAATCCTACCCACTCAATCCACCTTTAATTGGAATTTGCATTCATCAGTGTAGCTGATTTAAGAAAAAAAAATTGAATGTCTTGCATTAAAATAAAATAAAAAACCTATATTAACCCAATATTGTCTCTATTTGACTAACACTCAGACAATAAAACCAAGATTGGGAAGACCGAATGAGAGATTGCTCAGAAATGTCACTTGATTGGTTCATCTCACTGCCTGTGAGTGCCCAGTTGTACGCTCCTCATTTTCTTCATGTGTAGACTGGTAGAGTGATGTGCTAGAGCTGGCCCTCCCAGAACCTTAGATCCAGTTGTGTACATCTCCCACCTCTATATTCAGTGATGCTGCACTGGCATAAACACTAACATGAAGGGCTTACAACTGTCCTCCCTCCCTCTCTGACCTTATTATTAAACATTTACTAGGATATCCCTGATTGAGAATTATAATAATATTATCTACCTTACAGTCTTCATATGAGGATGAGATTTATTTGTAAGAGAAAGTGTTTAGAAAAGTTCCTGGAAAATAGAAAGCACTATACAAATAATTGCTATTCTTGTAATTTATTGTGCCTATTCTACTTAAAGAGTACTATCTAGTTTAAAAGTTATTTCTTTCATGTTGACTTTCTAAAAGTTGATGCATTTTCTTCCACCAGTCCTCTTCATGATAGAAGGAAGGAAATTTCTACCAAGAGTGACAGACCTGACCCCCTTTACCCTTGCCATACAGAAGAGACTGCAGGTGGGGGGAGGGTGGGAAGAGCAGACATATGGAAGACAGTTAGCAGGCAATTGCAGGGATACAAACAAGAACTATGAGTTATTTAATCTATCTATGATGGTGCCACAGATGGTTAAAATGGCAGTATGTGGATAGATTTGAGTTATTTTTAAGAGGTAAAACAATCCAATTTTAATGAATGTGCTATGAAAAAGAGGATTCTAGTTTTGGAGATAGAGAGATTGTAATGGTACTTGCTGAGACAGTGAATATTGAAAAGGGTCTTCTTCTGGAGGCACAGCAGGTCCATGAGCTTAGTTTTGAAAATGTGCAGGCAAAAATGCCTTGGAGATACCCAGGTGAAATGCTGGAATCAGATGATGATTTGTCATGTATAAAACTCAAATATGTATATAGGCTGGAATTAAAATATAAAGAAGTTTTAGCATGAATATAAAAAAAATGAAGTCAAGAGACTGATGAAACTCTTGGAAAGAAAAAAAGCTTGGATAAAACAGCCTGAGATAATGGTTCCTGATCATGATTGCAAAGCAGAACAGCAGGCAGTTTAGTCAATCCTGCTGTTCAGGTCTAAACTCAGAACAATTAAATTAGAATCCCTTGGGCAGTCTTTTTATTTCTTTTATTTTAAACTTTCTACATCATTCCAATATGCAGCCAAATTTTAGAATTACTTAACCAGATTCTCTTTGAGAACACCAACAAAGGAAGCTAAGGAGAAGAAAGATGTGGTTGGAGGAAAGCCAGAAAGATAGAGTGCCACAGATTTTAAGGAGCAATGTGTTTCAGGAAAGATGGAATGCACACGAGTATTCAATGCTGCTTATAATGAATTCAACTAAAAAAGTTGTCACTGGATTTATGGACAAGGTTGTCATGGAGATCTCAGGGGAAACTGATTTTAATAGAGTGGCTGGTTCAAATACTAGATTAAAGCTGCTTTGTGGAGTGATTATCTGGTAGGAATGGGTAACAATGACTATTTTTGAGAAGTTCTGCTGGAAAAGAAAAAGCAAATCAGGAGGCTGGCTAGGATCAGATTTAGAGACAATGGAAAAGTTTTGTAATGTGAGCAAATATGAGCAGCTTGCAACTATTTGGAAGTATATCATTTGAGAAGAAAATACTGAATGCAGAGAAGATATACTCTTTAGTGAGGAGTAGGATACTTACAAATTGCTGGAGTTTAATAAGAGGAGACAGACTAAAAGGTCATCTCAGTTGAAGTTGGAGAGAAGGAGGAGGAAGGTACACAGATATAACAATAGATTAATGTTGAAGTTTCCATGGGAAGCCAAGATAAAATGGACACCACATAGCCAAGGGTGGCCCCAGAACAAAACCGAATTTTCAATTCAAATGTCAGGATGCACTTTAGACTCTTGAAAAAGTCTATCATGCCAACCCTATTTGTATCCTTTTAAACCACTTTTTATGGGGTGTGGAATGGAGGGAAAATTTGTGTGAAAGATTTCTTTGGAGAAGCCACGCTGAATCCTTCCTTATCTGGTAAAAGTAAGAATTAAGGCTGCCCTTCTCTCGCCTCTCAGGTCTGGAGAGGGAAGCCTTCCCTTCAACATGGACCAATAATAAAGTCCAATGCACTCTCCCAAAATATGGGTAAAATTCATGGACTGATGCGTGCCTCATGCTTACAAATGCTAATGTGTTTTGAGAAAGAGCAATACAGAAGAACAGGTTTTCTTTTGGGAAAGTAATGACAGCCAACAAAAGAAGAATGAGTTAGAAATGTGTAAGCAGAAATGAAAACCAGCCCTGAGTCATTTTAAGACTCGGTGAAGAGATTTTCCTCAGTGAAACTCTGTGTGTGGAATGAATGGCCTGGAGATGCAGAGCTTGAGGAGAACGTTCTATCAAAGTAGAGGGAATGCCTTTGTCAGGATCTGTAGTAGGAACAGCTTCCAAGAGCCCTCAAAAATGCCACCAGGAAGAGTCAGTCCCAGAGAGACAAAAACTCTCCACTAAAGTAAGAACAGCTCAGTCCCCTAGCTGTGCTGCCTCCTGTGGTTAGGCAAAGACACCCTGGCGAGCAAAGGATGAGACGGAGGAAAGCCTGCCAAGCCACGCATACCCCAGTTCCATCTGCTATTGGCCCAGTTTGGCTTGGAGATTGGTAGTAGACAGGAGTTGTCTTACTTTTGTATGAGGATTGGAATACTGATTACTATGGTAGACTGGACAATTCTGATGCCCGAAGCCAGATTTGGGGAAGTTAAATTGTACATCAGACTGTCTATCTATCTATATAAAAGCCTAAGCGACCGTTGCAACTGAACCGACGACCGAACAGGCTGTGTGGGGTGACCAGGCCGGCAGGGGGGTTAGTGAGGGGAAACCAAACAACCGAGCAGCAGGCTGTGTGGGGCAACCAGGCTGGTGGTCGAGGGGGGGAGTAGTTGGGGGCGATCAGGTCTGCAGGCAGAGACCATTAGAGGCAATCAGGCTGGCGGGGGGCGGGGGAGTGAGGGGCAATCAGGCTGGCAGGCAGAGGCAGTTAGGGGTGATCAGGCTGGCAGGGGGGGCAGTTAGGGGAGATCAGGCAGGCAGGCAGGTGAGTGGTTAGGAGCCAGCAGTACAGGGTTGTGAGAGGGATGTCCGACTGCCAGTTTCGGCCTGATTCCAGGGATCAGGCCTAAACCGGCAGTCGGACATCCCCCGAGGGGTCCCAGATTGAAGAGGGTGCAGGCTGGGCTGAGGGGACCCTCCCCACCCCCCGTGCACAAATTTTGTGCACCGGGCCTCTAGTTATGTAATAATGGGCAAAAAAGACAAAGCTTACTGTCAGTGAAGAAAGTTTAAAGAGCAGTAGACACAAAGAAAAGCACATTTTTATTACATTTGCATGCTGTGCTTTGGTAAACTGACTGTAACACATGTGAGATGGTTTGAAGGTTCAGAACGCTGAGCTATCTTCTATGGGCTATGATTACATTTTCCTGTGAAATATGAAACAAAAAAGAGAAATGAAATAGTAAAAATAGTAAAAATTATATAACAGAGGTTTGGGGAGAGTTGGTCACTTTAAGAGTCGTGATGAAATGGTTACCCTCACTAGTTTGCATATTTTTCAGCCAATCTTTTTTTTTAAATATATATATGTGCATATATATATATATATATATATATATATATATATATATATTATTTCAGAGAGGAAGGGAGAGGGAGAGAGATAGAATCATTGAGAAAGAATCATTGATTGGCTGCCTCCTGCATGCCCTTTACTGGATGTGGAGCCACAACCCAAGAATCAAATTGTGAGCTCCTGGTTCATAGGTAGGTGCTCAACCACTGAGCCACTCTTGCCAAGCTGTAGCCAATTTTGAAAGTGCATTTGAGGTTAGTGATCAAAATTGATTCCTCAGCCTAACAGTGGTTGGCAAACTGCGGCTCACGAGCCACATGCAGCTCTTTGGCCCCTTGAGTGTGGCTCTTCCACAAAATACCACATGTGGGTGTGCACGTACAGTGTGATTGAAACTTTGTGGCCCATGCGCAGAAGTCGGTTTTCGGCTCTCAAAAGAAATTTCAGTCATTGTACTGTTGATATTTGGCTCTGTTTACTAATGAGTTTGCCGACCACTGGCCTAGCCGGCATGGCTCAGTGGTTGAGTGTTGACCTATGAACCATGAGATCACAGTTCGATTACAGGTCAGGGCACATGGCCAGGTTGCAGGTTTCGGCTCATAGATCTATGCTCAATCAAGGAGCAACGCCAGGCTGAACCCCTTCCTTTAAATAAAAGGATTGGGTCTCTTTGCAACCAGTCCTCATCCTTATGTATGATATAAAATCACCTTGTTAACATAACTAAAGAAAACTTTCTAGCTCTCATAGGGTTTTAGGAACTCTGTGTCAAAAAACAGGGACTGAAGAAGACCTAATATAAATATTTATTATAGAACACATTACACTCCCCCACTAGACTAGAAATGCCATCAGAGCAAACACAATCTTTTTCATTTGTTTGTTTGGTTTTTCTTTATCATTCCATGGAGGAGACTATTAAAAATTGTAGTTGAATAAAATATGAGTCATCTGAATTATTGGAAGATTTAATAATTAATCTATTATCCAAAGAATCTAAAAAGATCAAGGCAATATCTGGCCCTAAATTTTTGTGTTGTGTTTAGCAGCTCAGAATTTAATAGTTTGGATATAATTTCTCATTGCTCTGAGAAAAGAAATATTGCTATCATTAAATAGAATTTATAGAACTTAATCCATTAATATGCTGAAGATTGTGCACATAGTAATTCATATTCATGTACACGTTTAATTAAAATCTAGTCTAGGCAATTATAACCTTTATAAAGGTGAAGTGATTTAGCCAATACAGTAAAACTCTTGATGCAAATACTTGACACTTCCACAGATTTGTTCATCTCAGATTCATTCCATGAGCTGGAGTGGAGTTCTCTGCCATTACTGAGACATTCCATTCACTTATGTTTAGTATGCTTGACTAAAATACAGCTTGAATTCAACTTTTTACAAATCAGACTAGTTCTTACTTGTGGACTATTTTTCTATTACTTAATTCAGGCTTACTGAAAACACACAAAGCTTCAGGCTTTTCAGTAAATAGAAGGTATAACATGTTCTTCAACCACCAATATATTTTTATTCTTGAAATTTTCAATTTTCAAGATATGGGAAAGTGTTTCAGTTAAAATTAGCATCACTGTTCCCAACTTTTTAACACCTCCCTTTCTTCCATCCTCATGCCTCGATAGGCAACTTCCTGTTGAGTATTGTCATTCCTTTAGGAAAATATTGTAATACTAGAGGCCCAGCGCATGAATAGTGTGCAGGTGGGGTCCCTAGGCCTGGCCTGTGATCAGGGCTATCTTTGGCCCTTTCACCAGTTTCCAGTCCCACCCTGCCGCCGACACCCACCCCAGTTCCCCTTTGCCATCTGGCGATCTATCGGAGCCTGCAGGCGGGGGGGAGGGACTAAGACATCTGCATTCTGCCTGCTTGCCAGTCCCCAGTCCCGCCCTGCCACCACCCATCCCGGTTCCCCGTGGTTCCCTGTTGGCCATCCAGCAATCGGAGCCTGTGGGCTGGGGGGAGGGACCCAGAGTTGGTCAATGCACCTCCTAGCGACTGGTCAATCAGTCATTCTGGTTGTTACACTGTTATGGTCACTGGCCTTTTATTATATAGGATAAATATAGAGTTATCTACAAAAATGCTATTTAAAAAATAACTAGCAATATTAGATATTACTTACTGAGTTTTGTGCACTATTGCATGGGACTTTTCAAATACAAATCTGCAAGTTAGGTAGGAATAATAAAAATGATAATAATACAATTATAGTTATTAGTATCCCAGTTTTACATATTAGGAAAAAAAAGATTAAATATGTTGCCTAAAGACAAAGAGCTAATAAGAGGCTATAACAGGTATACCATTTATACAAAGTTTCTTTTTACTCATAAAGATACATTTTTTACTTTCATTTCCTTATTATTTTTTAAGACAAGGTGAAATAATTTCATGCGATATTATATTTGATTTAGTAATTAAACCAAAAATATCAATAAAGCAGCATTTTTTTTCTATGTAATTAGATGGTAAATCTCAGACACACACTTGCAAACATGGAGGATCACAATCAGAAACAGCTAATGCCTGAATTCAATCACTGAATCAACAGTTTGTAGTATATGCATTTATTTTCTAAAGTTTAATAAAAGTGTATATTTCAAATAATTGTTTATTTGGGTAGTCTCAATATATATTTTCAAGTTCTTAAAAATATTTAACATACTTAATAATTTAAAATAAATTCTAATTACATCTTCCAATACTTCTAGGACTCTAGTTTTTTTGTGTGTTTTTTTTTTTTTATACATTTTTATTGATTTCAGAGAGGAAGGAAGAGGGAGAGATAGAGAGATAATCATTGACTGGCTGCCTCCTGCACACCGCACACTGGGAATCGAGCCTGAAACCCAGGCATGTACCCTCACTGGGAATCAAACCGTGACCTCCTGCTTCATAGGTTGAAGCTCTACCACTGAGCCACATCAGCTGGGCAGGACTCTAGTATTTTTAAATACTATTTACCTCCAAATTAGTTAC
Organism: Plecotus auritus; assembly: GCF_963455305.1. NCBI lineage: Eukaryota > Metazoa > Chordata > Mammalia > Chiroptera > Vespertilionidae > Plecotus > Plecotus auritus. Next base: position 158,306,543 of record NC_137774.1, read on the forward strand.
GTGTCTTATAGATAATTTTTAAGTGCAGTTGAACATTAACTTTTCATATATTGCTTTTGAGTAACTTTAGATTAGTTGTTACTATACTAGTATAAGCGTAAAATAAAATGTATGTCAAAAGATAATTTGTAGTAGATTATTTCATTTTTTTTATTTGCTATTCTTATCTCTGAATGTTTTTACGGTACTGCATAATTCACTTTATTTTTTAGATTCTATAATCTTTATTTCTTAGTAAATTATAACATTAATTTATATTTTGTTAAGTAAATATATCTATTTTGGTGTTTTTATCAATACTTTAAAATTTCTTCAAAGGAAAAAAGGGGAAATATAATGTATATGTTTTGTCCTTAGGTATCAATGAATGCCCTTGATATGCACACACACACACATCCACAGTGAGTCATAATAATCAAAGTGTAATTTTTTTAAACAGCATTAATACTCAGAGGATACTTACTTAGCCTATAACTGAGTAATAGATACCTTTACTCTGGAATGAACATGGAATAGAATTTGTAAGAAGGTACAGAATTTCTTTATTAAATTTCAACTTAGTTTACTACATGCAATTTTCTCCTTCTCCACAGGAACAGGGTTATTTTGTTAAGCATAGCATGTATATTTGATGAATATGTAAGTACACATTTTGATTGAGCCTGTGAACAATTGCTTGTCACCTGTTTTATTTCTTAATGTGTGTTGTACAGGTAGAGCCATTAAGATATTTCATATGCGTCAAAAGTAAGGCACCCAGAAGATGTTGGCAGTGTAATTACATAGTACATCATAAGTGGCCCAGCTTTGGCACAGGGGAAGATTACTTCGGTTTTGAATTAATCTGAATGACCCAGGCTTTATTGCTGTTGAGTTTCTAGAAATGATAAAATGTAAAGTCATCGGAAATAAAATGACAGAACCTAAACAATCTGACATGACTAATGCATAGTTTCTTTGCCTTGTTCCATATTCTGTAGACGTTTTATCAACTACAATATTTTACTGAGAAATTCTTATCTTAATAAATGTGTCTTCCACTTTCCTGAAATGTATTTCTGTTATGTAAAGAACAGAAAGTACAGTACTCTGTATATGTGTGTTTTATGTACACTAAAACCTTAATGCATATAAAAGATGTAGGTGTTGAATCACTGTTTTACATCTCTTATATTTTAATTTTGGTAGGGCATGTTATTGGAATACTATGGAATCAAAATTTATTTGGACAATGCTACCACTTCAATTTATCAGTTTTCCAAGGCCATTATGAAATTTTCAGGCATATTGTATGCTCACAACTTAAAAACAACAACAACAACAAAAACCTGCTGCTGAACTTATAGTGATAGAGTACCGAAAGAAATAGTTGTCTTCACATTTATTGTTATTGGCCTTATAAAATGTGCTTTTGCAAAACATCAAGTTCATATTTCAGCATATTGTCTTGGGCACTCTTTCGTCTATAATGTGCATTATCTGATGTTCTTCTGGTCACCTTTGGAAGTTTTAAAAATTCTTCTGACATTGGAGGCTCTCAATTCTGGCTGAACTCTTCAGCTTCACTAACCATAATTCCTAAGTGATGACACCAGACAATATTATCTCCCTTGATTTTTGATTCTTTTATTTTGCTTTTAAATGTTCACATGGAAAGCTAACTCATAAACCCAACATGTAACTTGAAATTCTTCCCCTTGATCAGATAGAGTAAGCAGAGATATCCATGATTTTTAAAAGTTAGATGCCCATATTTTTCTAAAGATTCCATTCAACACCCACAACCACACCCCTTCCCCACTCCAGGGCTTCACCATCACTACCCAGTTCTGCTGGTGGCTGTGTTTGAAATCTGGAAACCATTAGACTTGACAGCTCTCTATCTCTCTCAGCTCTCTACCTGCATGCTATGTCTTTGATAATTATTCCATCATATGCCTCCTAATTATATATGCTGTTGGAGGAGGATTTACAATCCATTATTCAACATAGAACTTAATTGCTCCATTTTATTAGGAAAAATTTAAGTCTTTCCCTAACAAGTATTAATGTCCCTTGAGATTAGACCATGACAATTAAGGTTTTTAGTGTTTCTTCAGGTTCCTTATCACCATCACAAACTGAGAGGCAAAGGATGTGGAGACCTTTTTGATAAACCATATTTCTGTTTAATAGACATTAAGAAAAGAAGGTCCAGCCAGTATTGCTCAGTGGTTGAGCATAGACCTAAGAAACGGGAAGTCACAGTTCAATTGTAGGTCAGGGCACATTCCTGGTTTGTGGGCTCCATCCCCAGTGTGGGGTGTGCAGGAGGCAGCCAATCAATGACTCTCACTCATCATTGATATTTCTATCTCTCTCTCTGTCTCTCCATTCCTTTCTGAAATCAATTAAAAAAAAGAAAGGAAGAAAAAGGGATAACAAAAATAGCACACATATGTATACCTAGTCTTTTCTATTTGGAATTTGTCCCTGAGAAGTTTAGTATAACTTAAAATAATGGTGTCACACACTTTCTTGGAACTTTAGACAGGAATTCAGGCATCCTCACATTTGTGAATATCTCAGGAGTGCTTCAATAGGATCAGGGTTTAATATGGCTATTAGAAACACCTACACTGCACAGAAAGTTGGTTGCAAAAGTCCCATGAGGTATTACTTATGTAAACATGGTTATTTAAACTCAGAAAAATTCCCTTTGAATATCTATCTTCAGTCTTCCTGTAGACAATGTAATATATGATTTTATTCTTTCTCTTTGCACTGGTTGCCTCAAGTTCAGACCCTACTTTAATCCTCAGACACTGAGTGTCTCTAGATGACAGCCACTGTAGTAAGTGTTTAGGGAAAAAAACCTAATAAAATATAAGTCTAGCCTATGAGAAGTGGCTAGTTTGATTTATATGACTTCTTAAATCAAAATTATTTTATAATGTTTATAACAACACTTTATCATTGCCACTTGGAGTATTTTTATTTATTTATACTTATTTATTTATTTCTTAAATTTGTTCTTCATTTATTCTCTGGAGGCTGGCATACTATTAAATAATTACTAAAATAATTAGTTAAACGAGTATTTTATACCACTGTAAAATGGTAAAATGTACTTTCTGTCCTTTACATGAAACCAAAGAAGTTTTAGGTAGGTATTTAGCTCTCTTGAGACTAAATATATTGCATGCCCCACTGAGGTTATGTCCATTGGAAAAATAAGGCTAATTTTAACATTGTAGGAGCAACTGGTGGGTATCTTTTTTTGAGGGGAAGGGCAGATGCCAAATTTTAAGGGCTACTAGGTCTAGTGAAATGACCAAATATTGAAACATATTGTGAAAGAACTATAAGGTCAATAAAAATAATTGGAAAGAAAAAAAAAGAAACTATTTGACACTCTCCATAAACTGTTTTTTTTTCCTTATTTTGATTTGAACAGACTGCTATTTAATTCCTTAATATCTACTTAGATAAGATGTCAGTGAAATAGCTTATATTTTTTTCTTCATGTTATATCTTACAAAATTTTGAAGTCTTTTAAACAATGTACAAGTTTTCATTTTTGTGGGATATTATAATTTTTTATGATTGTGGTATATTTTATAAAGGTACGGATTTTTCTAGGTTTTCTGACTCAGTATGAAGTTAATTGTAATGTCAGTGCTCCACCTGCTGGGGAAAATATAAGCATTTTTTTATGCTAAAAATATGGGAGCTAGAACTTTATATCCTAATTTTAAAAGTTTGTAAAAGTGACTAGCAGGATACCCAGTACAAATTCATTAAACATAAGTTGGATATTAGTCTATAATATACTGTACTTAATTCCATCATAGATTAAAATGGGAATGCAGTTACCTATATATATAATCGTTTTACATGTCATTTTTAGTTTAATGATTTATCCTAATTGAGTAAGTAGTCTAGCTAATTATATATTTATATTATTTTATATACATTTCACATTTATTTATGCTAGAAAAGATAGCCTTTATTTTCTATAAATATTTAAATATATGTCTATCTTCTATCATCTATGTAATATATATATTATATCATGCATTCTTTTGTATTAATTCCAATTTAATTTCATGGATATTACCACCTTCACATTAATTTAGGTACTCTATGATGCTGTTAATATATAAAATATTTCCTCACACTAACTTTAATTTAACACACACTACTATTTATAATACCCAATTAAAATTCTAGGAAAGGATCAATTATTCCTAATTATAATCCTTAACTTGGCAACTTATTGCCTTTTTTTTTTTTACAAATATGCTTAAATTTGATTTACTTCATATAAATAAAACCTATTGAGTATATTTTTCCAGCCTAGGAATCTTATTACATACTTTACTAACTGTACTGTCAACACAATTTCTGTATGTCCCATCAGGCATCTTCCATCTGAAAGTTCCTGAATCTTCTCCTATTGGCTCAGCTATTGGAAGAATAAGAGCTGTGGATCCTGACTTTGGACAAAATGCAGAAATTGAATATAATATTGTTCCAGGAGATGGGGGAAATTTGTTTGACATCGTCACAGATGAGGATACACAAGAAGGCATCATCAAATTAAAAAAGGTACATAGACAAGTTTTTAGACAGTTGACTGCCAAATAATAATTAAAGAACAGAAAGACTAAAACTTGAGAATGACAGCAATTTTAATTTTCCTTCAGTTAGCAATATTTCAAATTAAAAAAGACCAGTTGTTTATAAAGCATTCACTCCCACTTGCACTTTTTTTCTGTGATTCAACAGGTATATATTTTTGTTGAAACAATCAGGCCTATTAGTTTGATTAAATCATTAAAAAATCTACCAGAGTTTAATTGATTTTCAATTTTTATTGTGACAATTGTAGATTTAAAAATTAATGTAAAAATAGGATGTAGAAGTAAACTTTATCCCCACCAGGCTTGGACTTTTCTGAGAATACAAATATCTAACTCACACAATGTTGCTGAGCGTTGATATCATAGTGGAGGAATCCTGATGTGGGCAAGCTCTACTACTGGAGGAGTGAAAGAAGTGAGGACAATAAACAAATTAAAAAGCACTGTCAACAGTGCTAAATTCAAGTTTGAAAAACATAAAGCAGGGTGAAGGGATAACCAGCATAATGGAGGGTGTTGGCAATCTCATAATGGTCAGAAAAGGCTTCTTTATCAGGGTGAAACTGAAGCAGAGACAAGCAGCGAGGTTTTCTTGTTACTGATTAAGAAATTTAGGCAATTAAATAATGGGATGAATACTTAAATTATGTAAAATGACAAATCAATATCTTGTGTGATTTCTCAAATAGTTCCATATAACTTCTACAAAAAGTATTTATTGGGAACTAATAAGTAATGATATCATGTTTAAGATAAAGAATGCTGAAATAGCCTCTTTATTTTAAAATAAATAAAACTTTTAGGAAATAAATAAAATCCTTATTATCTTGATGTTACTTGTTATTTCATTTCACATAAACATAGCTGTGATCCCATTGAATCCAACGAAGAATTATTTTCTTTTTTCTTAAAAACATGAGATAAGCTGGGCCAGGGTGGCACAGTGGTTGAGTGTCGACCCATGAACCAGGAGGTCAAGGTTCAATTCCCGGTCAGGTCACATGCCAGGGTTTCAGGCTCTATTCCCATAGTAGGTCGTGGAGGAGGCAGCTGGTCAATTCTCTCTCATCATTGATGTTTCTATCTCTCTATCTCCCTTCCTCTCTGAAATAAAAAAAATATATATTTAAAAAACAAACAAACAAATAAAAACATAAGAGATAAAACACTTTATTCTTCACCAGGACTCTAATAAGTAGGTTAAGTTCTCAACTGATCCCATTGAACATTTATATTTTACTTATGCCCTGTTAGTCACTAAAACTCATTTCTTTCTGTAGTCTTAAATGGTAAGGAAGTGAGTTCACATGATTTGGTAGCAGAGCACCATCATGTGGTTAATTTTTTATATATAGGCAAATATACACCTGAATTTAAATTTAAAATACTGTTCTATTTAGCTAGTCTGTCATGCAGAATTTCAAAGAAAATTAAGTGTTTATTATTTGTTTCTGCAAACAATATGTTCTTGTTTTTGCAAAGTTTTGTCTTCATCTTTTTTTTTTTTTTTTTTTTTTTTTTTTTTTTTTTTTTTTTTTTAGCATCTGCCTAACTCCCTCATTCAGTCTCATCAACTCTAAATTAGCCCCAAATTGACATGAGGCAGACTGGTTGCTGCCTTGTAGACATTCCTGTGTGTTGCATAGTCTTTTCAAACTCAGAATGTCTAAAGCTGAATTCCCTCTCTTCTCCCAACACAAGCACACCTGCTTATGTTTTCTTCTACCTGGAAAAGGCCCCACCTCCTCTCCAGTTCCTTAAACCAGAAATCAGGGGTTTTTCTTATGCTGCTTCCATTGCCATTGATCTCCCCTTGCAAAGTAAAACATGAAGCCCAGCCACTGATTTCTCATGACAGGGGTTAATATTTTCTTCATGGTTTAAGTTACAACCCTCCTCATTACTCCTTTCCACCACTGCCATGGCTATTCTCTGAGCTTTATACCTTACCTTCATCCAGCTGGTTGATAGCAGATTCTTTTCTTTGTGGCTTTAAGACTGAAGTCCCTGTGTTTTTGCTAGCTATTGGTCAAGGTTCAGTCTCATTTCCCACAGGCACCCCTTAAACAGTTGCCAGGAGGACTCCTACACTCACAAGTTTATTCAAGGCCCAAGAAAGTCACCTGTAGTATGTCTTTCTTTATAAGTTCCCATGATTAGATCAGAGCTTTCAAGTAAAGTCTCCCTTTTAATTAACTCAACATCCAGTAAGAATCTTAATTATGTTTGCATAATTATTTTTTCCATAAAACAGCAAATTCATGGGATGATATCCCATTCAATTCACAGGCCTCTTGCACATACAAGGTCGGAGGATTATACAAAAGTACAGGTCACTGGAACAGGGATCTTATGCATATCTTGGAATTCTGTCTACCAATGCCTCTGTTTTTCCAATTCCTCAAAATATAACTCTAGCTATGCATTTCCACTCAACATTGTCTAGAAACATGATGAGTTCTGGAAGAACTCGGGAAGTTATTCTCTTGTATTTGACATTGAGTAAATTAGCTCACCTTTATATAGAGCTCACCTAATTATAGAGTTCTGTCATAGAATTTTTTTTTCTAGCAAATGAAATCCTGGCTGTTCTATTTTTATTTCAAATATCAGAGTTTTTGTTGATTGTAAAGTAGATGAATTTCACTCCTTGACACCACCCCATGTCTCCCTCCACAAAAAAAAAGTGGAGGGTAGTCAGTGATATGGGTTGGATAAAGTCACCTAGAGAGAGATCAGTGTTATTTGTCTTTCTGAACTACTCAGTTGTTAAAAAGTGGCATTGCCTAAGGGTTAGGGTCATGAAGAAGTAAGGCCTTCTAGGATATTATTGTAACATTTCTTCTATAATTTTCTCTAGTTCTTTGATCATTGCAGGATATCAGTGTTCAGTTGTAAAAAAAAAAATGAAAATAAAAATATGTATGTACAGAACGGTTCTTTCATCTCACTGGATATCTCCCTGACCACCAAGTGTTTGCCTGCTGTGATAAGTAAAGAGATCTTAAAAGGCATAGGTTATGTCTGATTTCTTTAAAAATGTCTGAAAGGTGTGAGAATTCTCCATTTCTAGGCTTGGAATGGATTTTAAGTGGAGAGTCAAGCCTGGCAGTTATGGCTCAGTGGATGAGCATCGACCTATGAACCTGGAGGTCACAACAGTTCCATTCCATCCCACACTCAGGTCACAGCACATGCCTGGGTTGTGGACTCAACAACCCCCAGTAGGGGTGGTACAGGAGGCAGCTGATCAATGATTCTCTCTCATCAATGATGTTTCTATCTCTCCCTTTTCCTCCCTCTCTGAAATCAATAAGATATATTAAAGTGAAGAGTCAAATCCATCAGATAGCTGTGGGATTTTAAACAAATCGATAAATAAAACTGAGGTCTTATCTGGAAAAAATTTGCCTAATCATATAAATAATCAGAGGTATTTCAATCTCCAGGAGAAAGTAGAGAGCGAAATGAGGAATAATTGGTACTAACTGCTGCATTCTAGGATAAAAGTTAATTCTGGGACATAAAAAAGGAAGTAGAAGCCAGGGCAGCTCAAAATAATTTCTAGGCAAGAACTCAAGGTGATAAAGTCAAAATAGTCTTCCCCTAGAAGTTAGGGATCATTATAATAGAAAAATCATGTTGTTTAACATTCACTGACCATATAGAGCGAACAAAAACAAATATGCTCTTCTATGTTCTTTACTTTGGATTAGCTAGTACTCTATCTTATGCATCCATCGGTCTCAGATATCTCTTAACTCATCAGAACACTTCAAATGACATGGAACTTAGTACTTCTTCTAACAACTCATTCTTTAAACAAAATAACATGTTTCTCACTGAGTTTGTTAACTACAAAGAGAGAGCAAACCTTAATTGTCATTGTATCTTACTGCCCTCAAGATGGCTAGGTGATCCCCACATAGGTGGTCACCTATTACTTAATTTAATATTTTTAAATTAATTAAGTTTGAATGGTTTAATTTGTTAAACATATCTTAATTTTTAAAATCTGAAGTTACCATTTTAATAACTTAAATTGTTATTAATTCTATAAGAAACTAATAGAATAAGCCTAACTGATATTTAACGTGATAGCTTTTCAATGTGTGAAAATATATGTCCTGTCTTGCTTTGATCTTCTTCATTCTGGGCTAAACATTTCCAGTTGTATTTGTGGCAGTCTCATGTTTTTCTCTTGAGTAATGTTTTGCAATCTGTCTTGCAAATATGAGTTTCATAAGTTGCTACCTTTAACAAAACAAGGTGTTGGTTAATCAAAACAAAAGCATCATAGGATTATCTCCTCTACTTTTTCAAGACATAACCAATAACTATGTCAACCATGGCATGTTAGTACGACATTCCTTACTTTTATTGGCTTCATGATAAATATAGACCCCTAACAGGAAAGAGATGGAAATGGAAGAAAATTGATATTATATGTAAATAGTTATGAATGAGCAATTAAAAATATTTTAAAAAGTAAAAGAAAGCATTAAATATAAAGCAGATAAAAATATAAATAAAAAACGGATGAATAAAATAAAACAAAAGGAATAATTAGAGGAAAAGAAAACAGATCTCTCTGAATAAAAATTACTGTGAAAAAAACTATGTCAAGTCCAAGAGGAATTACTGTTTGCTATAATAACCTTCATGGAATTGTGATAGTTTTTGAAGATTTCACAGTCATTTTTAGATTTTCCTTTTCCATCCTTAGAGAAAACACATAAAACAATCTTGTCCTTGAAAGAGAGAAATAGACTTCCTTTATTTCCCCAAGGTGTACTGAGGTAAAGAACAGATGGGTCCACACAGCAATTAGCAAGTCCTAGGAGTCATGCTAGAAGGAATTAATTTAGAAAGTGAAAGTTTTAAAGGTCCCAGTAAATCTTGAAGTTAATGTTAATTTCACATTGTCTTAACTTTTCATAGGTGGTCAGAACTCAGATTCATTGATCTTAACATTTTCATTTATATAAAATTCCGCAGCAACACCATATTTCCAGAATAAAATATTTTTAGTTATTGGGAACATAAAACTAATAGCCAGGGAAAAAGTGAATATAAGTAGTAAAAAAGTTAAAATAGAGAATCAGTGACAAATGACTTCCAAATATATTTCAGTTTTCTTTCATTTGATTATACATGTTTAAAACCTTAATTATTGGTAAAAATATTTGACAATGCCTAATAATTCTAGTGTCTAGTAATTATATGTTCAATGCTGAGAAAACAAAAGACAAAAACTATTTTCATAATTAACATTGTGCAAGTTTTGTAAATCTTGATACAGTCCCTTTTTTAGTGAAAAGATCTACACATTTAAAAGTGTTTAATATAAAGTTATATTTTTGTCAAAATAGGCAAAATAGTCCAAGAAGAAGAAACATATATTCGTATACCAAGTTTTTAAGTGGAATCTAAAGAGTATCTTTAATTATCCAGTTTCAATTTTGTGTTATAATTACTGCTAAATTCCACTAGGTGTCAGCATTGTATAAGAGCAGAAAGTATTTCCCTTAAGCGTTGCTCTTGCTGTTTTAACTGCTCAGATAAAATGAACAAACCCTACTTAGCATGGATGTGCACATACATGTCATTATTAATGTATGCCACTGGTTATCGTTACACGTTACCCAGAATCTTCTACAAGGGGGGTGATTCTTTTCTTAACATTCCCTTACCCATTAAGTGTCAAGGGCAATGAAATATTGAAACCAATACAATTTGTATTCACTTGCAAATGATCTCAAGCCTTGTTCACCACCTCTGAGCATTCTGTGAATGCACCTCCTCACCTTTGGTTTGTCCTCGCTGCAGCCATTGGATTTTGAAACAAAGAAGGCGTATACTTTTAAAGTGGAAGCCTCCAACCTCCACCTTGACCACCGGTTTCACGCCGCGGGCCCCTTCAAAGACACGGCCACAGTGAAGATCAGCGTGCTGGACGTGGAGGAGCCGCCCGTCTTCAGCAAGCCGCTGTACACCATGGAGGTGTATGAAGACACGCCAGTTGGCACCATCATTGGCGCCGTCACTGCGCAAGACCTCGATGTGGGCAGTAGTGCTGTTAGGTAAGATTAAAAAAAACACAAAACTTTGCTTTTTCTGCAGAAAAAGAAAGAAGAGCTTTTAAAAAATACTCTGTCCAAACCTACAGGGAAATATAGTGGCTTCTCATAGATATTAGTGGAAAAGCCATAGGATTTGAACAAAAACCTCTGACAATAAATCCTTGCCATGGCATTTGGTAGTGGCGTGATGTTGGACATGCCACTCAAGCGAACCAATCCCAACTTTCATCTATAAAAGGGATTTAATGATAAAGGTTGAGTCTCGTGATTAATGATAAGATATTTTACCGTGCCTGGAATATAATAGGCATTTAATACATTTCTCTAAAGTCTCTGCCTTTCACCCAAAGTCGTGTTTGAAAAACATTTGCAATCTCAGTTCCTTTTCCTGCTGTCACAATTGTGTCTGCTGATGGAAGCACAGTTGGAATCAGCCCTTGGATAAGTTGAATTAAGGAATTTCTCAAAACCCACACTTTTCCAGGAGCTTCTATTGACATACGGCTGCAGGGTAGTGTGTCAACAAAGCAATCAATGGAGTAAGAAAGTGTAAGAACTCTCTCTCCCCATCCCCTCAAACCCATAAATTCCTCTTGCACTACTCAAATCCGGTGGGGTTTACCCATTTCTTCACTCATACATTGACGCTGCAACATATTTTGAGACTTGTTCTACTTCAGATTTGCTTCTTATCTACCTTTAAAGTCCTTGCCACATGCCCACATACCACCTGCCTATGCAGAGTCTATAAGAACCATGCCAAAGAAGCATTAATTAGGCTTTTATAAAAATATTTATTATTACATTTTAAAAATCTTTATTGTTGAAAGTATTACATAAAAATGCAAAACACTACTCTATTGATATAGGGAAATATATACAGATACATATAGCATAATATTTTATGCCATGGGGTAATTAATGAAAAAAAATGGATTAACCATAAAGCCATAGCCTCAACATATTCATAGCATATAGGAAAATCTCAGGAAATGTCTTGAGAGTGTGAGATCTGCTCTTTGTATTCATCTGAATCCATCCTCCAAAGTGGCTCAGATATGTTTCTTCTTGAAGCATGTCTGTCTGTGATCAGGAGAACACCCTAAAGAAAAACATTTGTTTTGGGAAAGGGAAGAAAAATAGCAATGGCTGAGTGCCCCTACATGTCAGGTTGAATGCTGGCTAATTTACTCATTGGATTCAAGTTGTTGTTCTTCATGTCCATATACCAACATGATTCACTTCCAGTTAAACTGCAGGAAACTATATTTATTACCAGTGTCTGTAGGGGCATTTTCAAGAATCTGCCATGTTAGTAGTTGTTATATACTAAAGTCATTCATCAATCTTGTTCCTGAAGCCCCTGTTGATAATTATGAAAGTGGGAAATGTCCAGTGAGTACATTTACAGGTACTTTTAAGAATATAAACAGCTGCAGAAGAAATATTGAAGGTTGTAAAGGAAGTAATATGAAAGTAAATAAATATGGATTGAAACTCTCTACCGTGCAATAAATGAGGAGACTTTTGGGAATAGTGGAACACGTTATCTTGGAGAACATGCTAGGTTGTTTAAATTTACTGTATGTTCTATTTTTTGAGGACTGATAAAGCATGTTTATATCAAAATATTAATAAATTATGATTTAATTTAATACTTGAAAAGAAAAATCAGAGAGTCTATAAGTAAAATTTTACATTCGGTAAAGATAAGGTAAGCATTACTAACTTTCAAATAGAAGGAAATGGTTAGAGTCAAAACCCTCGTGTGAGAAATAAAGGAAAGCTACATTTTAAAGAAACTCTCCATCTATAAATCAATTTTTTTTTAATGTCACAGGAACTAGTGTGGGACAAGTGCTATTTTATGTGAAATGAAGTAGTATCCCCAGTCTTCCTTTCTAAAGGGTACTGACTCACTAAAGCTGTAGACCCAGATGGATCCCCACGAGGGGTTGTCAAAAGATAAAACGGCCTTTGAGTCAACATGAAAGTTGTCTTTCTTCCATGTCCTTGGAGTAAACAATACACTTGAATCATCAGTTGAAGAAACACAGGGTATGAATCATCTTTTCCTGCTCTGGAAATATGTTTGCTGACTTAAGATTGGTGGTAAAAATATGTTGTGTAAAATAAGCATCAAAATGTAAAATTACCTGACATATTTAGATATGGTCTGTTTGTTTCATTTTATTTTGCTTAACTGTCTTTTCACAGAGTTATTTTGTGAGGTATTTATTTAAGACTCTGCTATTCTATACTACTGGGCATTTATTAATATTACTGTTTTATCATCACTGCACACAGCATAGAGTTGAGAAGAAAGGTTCAGTTAGTTGTAATGAATCCAAATATGCCCATCTCTGATCTCTCCTGCCCAGACCTTAATTTCCTTTTTTTTTCATCTTGTGGAACTTTTACTCAATATTATTTTGTATTCATTTCAAGTGTACAGCATAGTAGTTAGACAATCATATCCTTTACAAAGTAATCCCCCCAGTGTTTCAAGTAACCACCTGCATCATATATAGCTATTACAATATTATTGATTATGTTACGTATACTGTACTTTACATCCCTATGACTATTTGTAACTACCAGTTTTTACTTCTTAATTTGTTCACCTTTTTTTCCTGTCCCCCAACGCCTCTTCCCTCTGGCAATCATTAATTAATCCTCTGTATCTATGAGTCAGTTTCTATTTTGTTTGTTAGCTCATTTTCTTCTTTAGTTCCCACATATAAATAAAATCATGTGGCATTTGTCTTTCTCTGTCTGACTTATTTTGCTTATCATGATACCTTCTACATCCAGCCATCACATATGGAAAGATTTAATTCTTTTTTATAGGCAAGTAATATTCCATTGTATATACGTACCACTATTTTTAATCAACTCATCTACTGAAGGGCACTTGGGTGGCTTCCATATCTTGGCTATAAATAATACTGCAATGAACATAGGACTGCATATATTCTTTGGAATTGGTGTTTTGAGTTTCTTAAACTTGGCATTTGGAAGGATGTAATATTCAAATATATCTCTAAAGAAAGAGAAATACATGAGAATCAAATATTATTAAAATTATAGGTGTTGTGTTTTTATTTCCCTCCGATTGCTTAAGCTTTCCTCATTTATGATTGAGAGGAGTTAGAAACAGGATTAGGCAGACAGGGCAAGGGGTCAAAGGAAGGAGGAAATATGGACGTGACCTTTGGAGCCAGCTAAAACTGTTCCAGGGTTCCAGGGCAGGAGAAACAGGGAAACTGAGACAGGAAAGTTAAAACCAGGCCGAAGAGCGTGGGCAATGTGCAGCCAGCTTGTAACTAAAAAGCATTATCTGCCCCAGCCAAGGACACCCGAGCAACGAGTTAAAAAAAACCTCCCTGATGAGAGAATGCAGAAAGAGAGGGGGAAGGGGAAAGGAAAAAAGGGCCATTTTACTCCCTAAGCAGAGAAGCCAGCAGTCTCAAGGCTTGGCAAGAGAAAGTTTCCAGGTGCTTCTCATGAATCCTGGGACGGCCACAACAGAGTAAAAAAGGGACCTTGAGAATTAATCTGTACCAAAACAGTCAGCAGAGGAATCTGAGACCAGTGACAGGAGGGTGTATGATGCCTCAGACCCCCACCCAGCCTGCTCTTCAGTTAGCTGAGAGCCGTCTGTGCTTCATCAGCCAGATGTACAGGTTTGCTTGCTTTGCTGTTGCTTTTTTACAATAAAGGTGCATGCTTTAGTTGCTTAATAAACTGACTTTTCACAATGCAGTCAGGGTCTCTCCTATAAATTCATTTATATGAGAAGACAAGGACCAAGGTTGGGGACAGCCCTCTCCTACCGGCTCAGGGGGCTGGCCTGTCCAGTCACACTTCTCTGGTGTTGGTGAGAAGTGCCTATAACATTATTACTTTTTAACAAATGAATATTTCCTACTGTGACCTGAATCATTATTCCTACACCTTTATAGCTTAAAGAATGAGATGTAATATTTTCAGGATAACTATACCTTCAAATATATTTTACAAAATGTGTCTGAGAATTGAGTTGGGTCAAAGTTAGCTTTTCCATTAAATGTGAGAAAGTTATTAGGCAAAAAATAAAATAAATAAATGTAAGAGGAATGGTTACCTAATAAAGAGAATAAAACTTTTTATTTTTTGTTTTTTTTTTTGATGTTTTATTTTTTTTATTTTATTTTTTTAAATAAATCTTTATTCAGATTATTACAATTATTTCTCCTTTTTCCCCCCATAGCTCCCCTCCACCCATTTCCCACCCCACCTTCTGCCCTTACCTCCCCCACACTGTCCTCATCCATAGGTGTATGATTTTTGTCCATTCTCTTCATGAACCCCCCATACCCCTTTACCCCTGAGAATTATCAGTCCACTCCCTTTCTATGCCCCTGATTCTATTATATTCACCAGATTATTCTGTTCCTCAGGTTTTTAATTCACTGATTTTTAGGTTCGCTTGTTGATAGATATGTATTTGTTGTTCATAATTTTTCTCTTTACTTTTTTCTTCTTCCTCTTCTTTAAGAATACCTTTTAGCATTTCATATGATACTGGTTTGGTGGTGATGGACTCCTTCAGCTTTTTCTTATCTGTGAAGCTCTTTATCTGCCCTTCAATTCTGAATGATAGCTTTGCTGGGTAGAGTAATCTTGGTTGTAGGTTCTTGCTATTCATCACATTGAAAATTTCTTGCCACTCCCGTCTGGCCTGCATAGTTTCTGTTGAGAAGTCAGCTGACAGTCGTATGGGTGCTCCCTTGTAGGTAATTAACTGTTTTTCTCTTGCTGCTTTTAATATTCTCTCTTTGTCTTTTGCTCTTGGCATTTTAATTATGATGTGTCTTGGTGTGGTCCTCTTTGGATTCCTTTTGTTTGGGGTTCTGTGGGCTTCCTGGACTTGTAAGTCTATTTCTTTCACCAGGTGGGGGAAGTTTTCGGTCATTATTTCTTCAAATAGGTTTTCAGTATCTTGCTCTCTCTCTTCTTCTGGCACCCCCATAATTCTGATGTTGGTACGCTTGAAGTTGTCCCAGAGTCTTCTTACATTATCTTCAACTTTTTGGATTTTTTTTTTTTTGCTTTTTGCTTTTTCGGTTGAGTGTTTTTTGCTTCTTTGTATTTCAATTCTTTGACTTGATTCTTGTGTTCCTCTATTCTGTTTCTGGGTCTCTGTATAATATTTTTTATTTCAGTCAGTGTATGTTTAATTTCTAGTTGGTCCTTTTTCATATCTTCGAGGGTCTCGTTATATTTATCGGCCTTTTCTAGGATATTCTTAAAAAGTCTTATAACCGTGGTTTTGAATTCTATATCCAGTCGTTTGTTTTCCTCCATTTCTTTCGTTTGTGATCTGATTCTTTGACCCCGCATTTTCACTAATTCCCTGAGTTGGTAAGGTAGATATTTGTGCTAGGTTTCCAATATGGCCCAGTGGGTCTGCTTCCCCAGTTAACCTGAGGTGGACACTCTTGGTGCACCCCTTTGTGGACTGTGTGTACAGCCTTGTTGTAATTAAGTCTTTATTGTTGTTGGTATCACTGGGAAGAATTGACCTCTGGGCCAGTTGGCTGTAAGGATCAGCTGTGTCTATGCTGGGAGAAGTTCGGTGCTGGAGACAGCCTTATAGGATTAGACTTGCCAAATTGCAATAGCCTCTGTGCTCAGCTTGGATGGGGTGGAGTCTCAGTCTTGGCTTCCTGTCAGCCTTGCCCTTGCGTGCATGTGCGCTTTCAGTCCTCCGCCTTCCCCAGCTCGAGTCTCCGCCTGAGAGTCCAGACTCCCCCCACAAGAGCGTGGGTCCCCAGGGGCTCGCCTGGAACTGGGGTTCACTGCAGACAGAACTGGGGCTCAGTGCCGTCAGGAGCCTCTGACTCCCTTCCACTAGGGAAAGCCTGTGGCAACCTCCGCAGCCTTTGTGCGCACTGGCACGCGCGCGCGCTTTCAGTCCTCCGCCTTCCCTGGCTCCCGAGTCTCCGCCCGAGAGTCCAGACTCACCCCACAAGAGCGTGGGTCCCCAGGGGCTCGCCTGGAACTGGGGTTCACTGCAGTCAGAATAGGGGCTCAGTGCAGTCAGAATCCTCTGACTCCCTTCCACTAGGGAAAGCCTGTGGCAACTTCCGCAGCCTTTGTGCGCACTGGCGCGCGTGCGCGCTTTCAGTCCTCCGCCTTCCCCGGCTCCCGAGTCTCCGCCCGAGAGTCCAGACTCCCCCCGTAAGAGCATGGGTCCCCAGGGGCTCGCCTGGAACTGGGGTTCAGTGCAGTCAGAACTGGGGTTCAATGCGGTCGGAGGCTTCCTTCCCCCTTCCGCCAGAGAAAGTCAGCCAGGCTCTCAGCCGCCCTTCCTCTCTGCGCGCACAAAGCCCCTTTGCCGTACCTCCAATTCTCTGTGAGCTTTTCTCTTTCCTTCTAGTTGTACAATTTTCACTCAGCCAGCTTTCCTGTGGTTCTGGATGGTGTCCGTTCTGTCTTTTAGTTGTAGTTTTGAAATTGTTGTGCGAGGCAGCAGTTTAGGTGTTTACCTATGCTGCCATCTTGGTTTCTCCCGAGAATAAAACTTTTTAAAAGCATTTTTGAAAACTAATTTACAGAAAAGTAATAAAATTGTACTCTGTCAAGTAACCTATACAGATTAAGTTAATGTTTTAATTTTTGATTCCTATTCAGTTGTTAAAACAGGTTTCTTAGCAACAGTCACTATGCATACATCTACAAATTATAGATTTACTTTATTTTATATAGGTCATGAACATTTTTTTATTTGAATCTCATATTTCATCTACTCATCAAATAAGTATAACTTAAAGTCTGTATTTAAGGATTTTGCTCATTTAAACAAGTGAGTTAGGCCAAATTAGAGCTTTCATATTATACTGTTGTGATTAGTTTCAATTAAAATATCATTCTACCCTAAGATTGAATGTGGACTGTCACAAAACCAATGTACACATTGCTGGTTCACTCTGAGGGTATACATCTTCAAAATTATCTAGATATTTTAGAACTAGGTCATGTATTCTCTGAATTGTCCAGGAAAGGTAAGGGAGGTTCCGCTGTCAGTCATTGGTGATCATCCTTTATAATACATCCTTTATAATAAAAACCTAATACGCAAACCGACCTAACAGTGGAACGACTGGTTGGCGGGGGGCAGGGCTGGTGAGAAGGTGGCACCAGGCCAGCCAAGGTGGGTGCCAGCAGACAGAGGGAGGGGATGGCAATCAGGGGCGGCGGAAACTGGTGGCAGTGGAGGGGCGGTGGTGGGGGGGGGCAGCTGCTTGCCAGCCAGCGCCGTCCCCCAATCAGTCGGCTGGTCACCTCCCACAGAGGGAGGCCACCGGCGGCAGCGGGGCCAGAGCTGCCCCTGGTGGTCAGTGCGCTCCCACAGGGGGAACGCCACTCAGCCACAAGCCAGGCTGACGGCTGGTGAGCGCAGCCGTGGTGGCGGAGCCTCTCCCACCTCCATGGCAGCACTAAGAATGTCTGACTGCGGCTTAGGCTGTGGGGAGTGGACCTAAACTGTCAGTCTGACATCCCCTTAGGGCTCCCGGGCATTGAAAGGGTGAAGGCCAGGCTGAAGTCCCCCCCAAGTGCACGAATTTTCATGCACCAGGCCTCTAGTCTCTTATAAATATCAACTCATTGCTATATTGGGAAAATTATCACAATAAAAAATGGTGGTTGTCTCACATTTACCATTCAGTCAGGCACCAGGATTTGTCAGTCACATAAATGTAGGACATCAGGAAAATGCCAGGGCCTAGTACTAGACCTATAGTCTTAGAGTCTGACCACCTGTGGGAAGATGCTGAAGATGTACGGCTGAGTGTAAAATGT
This sequence comes from Plecotus auritus, assembly GCF_963455305.1. Taxonomy (NCBI): domain Eukaryota; kingdom Metazoa; phylum Chordata; class Mammalia; order Chiroptera; family Vespertilionidae; genus Plecotus; species Plecotus auritus. Next base: position 158,325,099 of record NC_137774.1, read on the forward strand.
TCAAATAAGTTTCAGGTAACTCCCGAAAAAGGCAGTGAACTTTCTGTGAGAATAACATCTGGAGAAAAGGAGGTATCAAACCTCACAAAATGACAGAGGTAAAAATTAGATGCCAGCAAATAGTGAATGAGAGCCGAGCAAAAGCACCACAGTGTGAAATTGGGCTGGATATGGGTGCTCATGGTTTCTACTTCTGGGGATTGTGAGGGAGCTTTGTGACTCAGGTATTTTAAAGTTGAAGGCTGTGTATGTCACAACTTGGTTCCAGAAATAAGCAAACTTTTGTATGGTAGGAATGTTTTGGGGGAAGGTAATACACCATTATTAATAACCAGAGGCCTGTTGCACGAAGTTTTGTGCAATAGGCCTTCCTTCCCCTGGCTGCTGGCACCGGTTTTCCTCTGGCACCCAGGACCCAGGCCTTTGCTCTGACTGCCACCTTCTGTCTTCGCTCCGGCCGGAGTCTTCAGTCTTCACTCTGGCCAGAGTGCCGCTCCCCTCCGCCCCCCACCCTCCTCCTCATAGCAGGCATCCCACCCTGCCCGGCCGCTCCGTGCCTGCATGTGTGCTGCCCAGAGGCCCAGAGTGGCTGGAGGGTGAGGACACTACCATCTTTGTTGGGTTAATTTGCATACTCACTCCTGATTGGCTGGTGGGCACTGCAAAATTATGGTCAATTTGCATATTTCTTTTTTATTAGTGTAGATGTGGACAGAGAGAGGAAGAAAATAATACATATACTCTCTCTCTCTCTCTCTCTCACACACACACACACACACACACACACATAATTCGATGCCAAAGCACACATATCTTCTCTCATATCATCTTTATAAGAACACTCACTATTGCACTGTTTGGTAGGCATTATTTTCCAAATATTATAGGAAACAAAGAGAACAGGCATGAGGGGGAAATTTCTAACTTGATTGCTCAAGGTAAGTGAAGGAATTAGTATATCACTCTAGTTCTCTCTGTTCAGAAAGTCAGCATCTTTATGTGTTATTTCACTGCCTCTCAGTGGTGGTTGATTTATAGAATCAAATTCTGTGTCAGTGTTAGTCTGAACTAAATACATGAATTTGCTTACTAAAGTTGCAAGATAATTGTATTTGGATTGATAAATGCATAGAAGCATTAAACAAAAATATAGACACAGCATTTTATGGATACATTATGTACATTTTTTGAATTTTTTAATGTTTCCAAAAAAACTTAAAATTACAATAAAAAATAACATGTGTATAGTGATTCATTGTACAAGGATATATTTCATTTTGAATCAGCTTTGTAAATTATTACATTGCTGTAAGTTATAATTAACTAGATATAAAGTGATTAATTGTCTGTATTTTGTCTAGGATTGAAGAGTTTTCTGGGATTTAGTGTTTTCAGTACAAAAACGAAGTCCTTAAGAAACCAAAAGTAGATGATTGTCCTAAATAATACATTCTTAAAACCCTAAATGCGTTGCTTTGAAGGATAAAATATTTAGCTCTTAGGTAGGTAGAGAAAATAAAATCTGTGCATTGAACTTAATATAGTATTTAAGTAACAGCATTCGATTTTGAGGTAGATTTTGGCAAGTATAAGGCAGTTTATTTACTTTCCGTGCACATGGTTGTCTTTCTTCCCCAAGGCCCTTTGAATTTCCTGAGACTAGCTTTATTCATCTCTGTGTTGCCAGGGATCTGGGATTTTGCAGACACTTCCCAGTGAACCAAACATAAATGGTGAAAATTATCTTTTTAAAATTATTTTAAAAATAAAAATCTACCATTTACTGTTCCTGGAAATTTTCTAAAAGCATATAGTAGATGGAAAAAATATTTATTGAAGAAAATCTACTAAAACATTTTAAGAATGGCAGGAGACTGTGGCACATGACACAGCACCCGAGCCCTCCCTCTCACTCCCATCTCCCAGCTCAGCTGGATAGAAAACCCACTCGGGCCTGGTTGAGAACACATGACTCCTCTGCCCTCAGCTCCCAATGAGGTGTAAGGTCTTACCAAGAAGGGCAGGGTTTCTCATCCCCCCAACTCTGAGTCTCAGCGAACAAATTCCTGGTGATGTGGTTGGGAGGTGGGCAGCTCACTTCCCCCACCTAACCCCACTGGAAGGACACAGGCTCTACCCCTGGCAGGCAGATAATATGGGGCCCAGTCACTCACTCCATTTTGTTAGTTCCTGGGAAGCCAAAATGAGAGCACCCTCTGCCTTCCCCCATGCCTTGAACGGTGACTCAGAGAATTTCCCAGGGTTATAAGAAGTACATAAGAATAGAAAACTCAGCCTAGCTAGCGTGGCTCAGTGGTTGAGCGTCTACCTATGAACCAGGAGGTCCATGCAGTTCGATTCCCAGTGAGGGCACATGCCTGGGTTGCAGTGTGGGGTGTGCGGGAGGCAACCCACCAGTGATTCTCTCTCATCATTGATGTTTCTATCTCTCTTCCTCTCTGAAATCAATAAAAATCTACATTTTAAAAAAAGAATAAAGAACTCAGATCTTCTGAAGATTCTTGCTTTTCTTTATTTTTTAGCTTTAATAGACATAAAATTATAAAATGCAATAATTATAACAATGTTTTATTGGGCTTTTGAATAGATAGATGTTATATAGATAAAATATATATAGACATATGTATACATATATACTTAATAGAACTTAGCTACATAGAAATAAAATTTCTATATTTGACTAGAATTAAGCTAACATGAATAAGGATACAATATTAAGCTTTATATGGTAAAACCCAGAGCAAACACTAAGAAAATAACTCAAAAATGTAGTAAAAATTATAAAATAATTAATATTATACTAGAAATATTTACTTATTGAAAAATGAAGTAAACATAGGAGAAATATAAGATCCTAACACCACACATCACAATTTTTGTCTCATACAATTGAAATTTCCAAATAATTGGAGCTTACCCCATTAAATGAAAAATATGTGAACTAATAAGTTTAAATTAAAAAAAAAAAAACTGCTGCATTGTTGCACAACTTTGTGAATATGCCAAAATGATTTAATTATTTGGGTTAAATGAGGGAATTATATGTATGTAACTACAGATATTATTGAAATAGGTTATGAAAAAAATAATTTTATGTTTGTAAAGTGATAATTTATTGGAGTATTTGGAGTAGAGTATGTTTGTAGAGGTCAGAACAAGACTGCTGGTAGGAAACAGTAATTGAAAAGTATTTTGCCCTAGCTGGTTTGGCTCAGTGCATAGAGCATCAACTTGCAGACTGAAGGGTCCCTGGTTCAATTCCTGTCAAGGGCACATGCCTGGGTTGCGGGCTCGATCCCCAGTAGGGGGTATGCAAGAGATAGCCAATCAATGACACTCTCTCATCATTGATGTTTCTATCTCTCTCTCCTTCTCCCTTTCTCTCTGAAATCAATAAAAATAGATTTAATTTAAAAAAAGAAAAGTGTTGCATTCCATGCAAAGTAAGAGAGATAGGTTTCATTCTATATGGGTAATAGTAATAGCATCTCAGCATTGTAAAGTACTTTCAGAATCTCCAGCCATGCTTAAATTTGTTCTACTCCATCAGCATCAAGCATTTGGATAGTCAATTTTTCATTACTCATGAGGATACTCATTATGACCTTGGGCAGCTCTGCCATGTCTTTGTTACATTTATCTGAATTCATAATTTCTATGGATTTAATTCCCCTGTCTTATCTCCATTCCACTGGAATGTAACAAGTAAATCTAATACCTGCTTTACGTCAGCATCCTTATGAAGTCAAAGGCAGCTGGCGTATCCTTCTGTCTCCTTCCTGCAGCAGGCATATCCCTAGTTATTTCAAATACTTCGCATAACCCATTGAATCAAATCTCTTTATACCCCTTTATACCCTTGTCTCTCGGCAAGATTCTGGTATACAGGAAATGCTTACGATCTGATCCCCTTTAAATATACCTGACACTGAACAGGACGCCTTTCCATCACAAAGCCCCTCACAACATACCTACATTCTTTCTGATTGGAACAATTTAGATGTGCCAGTTCAACTCATATGCACATCTTCCGGGTGGGGGGGGGGGGGGCGGGGTGTATGGAAACCAGAACACCCAGAGAAAACCAATGCAGACAGGGAGAGAAGTGCAAACTCCCCACACACATGGCCCTTGCCAGCGTCAATTCTGCTTTCTCACCTATGTTATAACAAAATGGCATGGAACAAAACAGCAGCACTGCCCATTTCTCCATACTGGATATTACCCGTATTTTAAATTTTCACAAATCTTTAAAATACAGTTGAACAATGGAAAAAAATAAATATAACCATGATGGGCCTTAAATGTGATTAACTTTTAATCCATACCCTAATTATACCCTTTGATAGTATTCATTGCCCACATGATCATCGCCCATCTCCTTATTATAACTTATGACTTAAATCACTTTACCTGTTTTCAAGTTAGTGTGCCTCTCAGATATGTTTCCATAATCCCCGACAACTTGTAGTCAGTCCCCTAACACAAACTCCATGGCTTTGCTAAACAACTTTTGAAACTTCCTGAAAAACCTTTCTTCCTCTCCTCACTTTGTCTGCCTCACTCTTCTCAGAAATTCCTTTACAGTCTTCCAATATCAGCCCAACATCACCTGCAGGAAAGTCTATCTGAACCAATAGGCTTGCACTGTGTGTCTTTTCTTTGCACTCTCTGATGTCTTTGTTCTTCCAGCAGATGTTGAAATCTGTTTATATGTGTCTGCCCAGCAAGACTCTTCATTGGTGGGGTTGTACTTTATTTATTCTTATACGCCTCATTCCTAGTGGACATAGTGGACACTGAGCAAATATTTGCTAAGTTGTACAATTGAACACAATCTGCACCAACATTCTTCCAAAAATGCTATAGTCACTACAGAGATTCCGTAGCAATTTTCTTCTTAATTTAGGCATGGATATTGAGTAAAGGTTCTGAAAAGAGCAACTGTGAGAAAATGCTTTCTTGTCCAGAAAAGATTATGTGATAGAATTAAACTCATTATACCCTGTCTCCCTGACTTTCAAATGTGCCTTAGCTTCATTTATGGTTTTTGAGAACATTCTTATGAGACAGGATACAACATTGATATCATTAGACATCAATGCATTCTCACCCATCAAATCAACAAGAGAATTATCAAAGGCAGATTAACAGCATGACATACTCTGATCCTATAATTCTCAGCTATCTTGGTTCAGAAATCAGTTTCTAACAAATATTGATAAGAATTATAAATCTCACCGATGGTATAAAGGCAAAGTAATTTTGATTTAGCACCAAAATGACATCCACACTGTGCTAGTTTCCAATGACCAGCTCGTCTGCTATTTTGAAATAGATACCTTAACAAACTTACCATGATGAACGAATAGATCACTTCCTTTGGCCTGGTGATTTAGATGGGCTAATTATGAAGATGTCATCTGCTTTCACCCATGGTTTGTAGTGACCTTGCCTGGATTCAGCTGACCAGAATAATGGTGATAAATATATGGTGCATTGAGCCTTTTGGTTAGCAAAGCCCTTTCATGTAAAATGTTTATTTAAAATTGGTAATACTATATAATAATAAATATAAGAAAAAACATTGATGACCTGGTTCAAATATCAGCTCTAAAACTTTTTAACTAGGTGAACTTGGGAGAATATCTTAATGTCTCTATGCTTCAGTTTCCTCATATACGAAATGGGAAGATTAATAATACTCACTTTTAGGGCTTTTGTGGGGTTTTAATAAATAAATATGCATAAACATTTGGAACAATATCCAGTATGTGGTAAAATTTTAAAATGTTTATTATTATGATGGAAAATATACGTTTGAACATAATTATATATATGTACACATATATGTATATATATACTATATATATCTGTGTGTGCCACTATATTTCTCTCGTTACCTGAAGATTTATATAAATTCAATTTCTTTTTTTATTTTTTATTTTTCTTGGACTTTTTAGTCCAGTAGGTAGAATGGCAGTGTCTGTTATTACCGAGAAGGTTAGCTAACAAAGAAGATAAAAAAAGACAGTATTAGCCAAGGTCACTGTTTTTTTTTAAAGGTGTCCAGATCTATAGAACAATAAACAACAATGGCCCTTTTATATGTGTTTGGGGGGAAGATTTCTGTGCATTTACCACAGTGTCAGTTTAAAAATGTCCCCTCAGTTTCCTTAATATGATGCCCCTTTCCCTATCTATGAATACAAAGATTCTACCTCTGCTCTGGCCGCAGTCCTTTGCAGCTGTTTCCAGATGTCTCTCCCACCCCAGCTCTTCCCAAAGCCACCATTAAAGGGTTTTTTTACTGCTCGAAAAGTTTTAATATTCAGCAGGTTAAGGAAACCCATGGTCAGCTTCAGAATTTTAGTCTCTGCTGAGCTTTCAAGGTGTCAAGACCCTAAAATAATATGAACAGCAGGAGCACTAAATCTTTCATTATTTCCCCTTTCCCCTTGAGCATACTGACTGTGCAATAAAGAAGCTGTCATTTACACTCTTCTTTATTGCAAGGTGGGTAATAGCTACAGGAAGGAAAAATAAGGAACTGTGTCAAGTTAGCCTGACTGCCGTTATGATAAATGTGTAATCATTGTGCATTTGCATCTACTTTTTTTATATACAGGTATTTCATAGACTGGAAGAGTGATGGGGACAGCTACTTTACAATAGATGGAACTGAAGGAACCATCGCCACTAATGAATTGCTAGACAGAGAAAGCACTGCACAGTATAATTTCTCCATAATTGCGCGTAAAGTTAGTAAGTATGGCATAGACGGAATCAATGTTATACTGCAGCTTTTGGATTTAACACTCTTAAACGAGTCCCTGCTGGGGTGTTTTTCATTTTTGGACTGACAGCTGAGTGGTCTCCTGGGGAAACTTCGAAAGCTGTTCCTTTCCCTCAGAGCGTCAGTCCGGAGAGGTGACAGCTGCCAGCGAGCCCTGTTTGCAGGGTTGCATGAATATCCAGTGCTGCATTTCATTGTGTGACCTCATCCCTTTCCACACTGTACCCTGAAAATCCCACCAGACTCCCCACTTCTCTTTCACATCGGATTCCCGTGTATGATTGGGAGCTTCATTGGTGAGGCAGGAGGAAGTAATTATAACATAAAACCACCCATTCTGAAATATTTCCGGAAGTTGAAGCCTACATTTTAAAAATCATCCCACTTCCTTCTCTCTGCTTTCATTAGAATCTAATTTTTAAATGAATATCGCTGTGGAATACACAGGCGTTTTAAGTATTCTTCATCAAGGAGTCACTTAGAATCTATAGGATGCTTACAAAGGATTGCTTGTGTTGATTCCTGCCCGGTTCAGAAGAGAATCCCCTAGACTGAGTGATTATAGGTCTTCTTTGTTTGGCTGGATGATCAAGGGTATTATCACATTTTCCTAAGGTAACAGATTAGGTGTGTGTCCTGCCATCTGGCTATCAGTACAGCCATTTGCAACGGAAGTGTATTTTTCTAGTCCTGCTTATGGTCTCTTGAAAGATTTGGGGAAATCCCTTCTGAGTATCTTTCATTTTGTTTTGTGCTTATTTCATTTTGTGCATGCGGTACAAATACTTTGGCAGCTAATTTTACCTCTCGTGTGTGTGTGTGTGTGTGTGTGTGTGTGTGTGTGTGTGTGTGTGTGTGGTGGGGCGGGGGAGGGTGGCAAGAGCTGGCTGTGAATGTTTCTGTTTGAGGGTTTTTTGATCAATCTCAACTCACGGGGGGTAAAGAAGAAACAGTTTTGTTTATCTTCAGCAACTGCTTCAAAACATGAATAATCAGACACCTATTCCCAGGCCTTGGTGATGTCTTTAGCACATTTCATCCCCTTCAGGTTATTCTGGTTACTAAAGGTGAGCCTAACATAAACGCAGATGTAGCTTCTGCCTTGTCCCTGGGAACAGCGACCTGTCATGTGAGAAGACTGGCTACCCTGAGGCTACCACACTGGAGAGGCCACGTGCCAGTGGTCAGGCTGACCATCCAAGGTCGGCTCAGCCAGATTCTAACCCTTCTCACCATGCCTGCCTGTGTTCTGGAAGCGTGAGCGAAACCTGGACCTCTAGTCCAGGCCACTTGCTAGCTGAATACCACAACATAACATCTGTCGCTACCCCGTGAAATGCAATCTGTTACCCAGCCGAAGCCTGCCCAGATCCTTACCCACAAAATTGTGAGAAATACGAAAAGTGTAATTATTTCAAGCAACTACACGTTGGGGCCATTTGTTTTACACAGCAAATAGTTAACGGCAGAACTCAGTGACACTATAAATTAGAACCATGATTCTTTGCTTGTGAGGATAGCTTCTCTAGTCCGTTAGAGTGGAAAAGAGATAGGGAGATAAAAATGCACAAATCTCCCTCTTCTGTCCCCACATACTGTTTGGTCGCCACTGCATCTATGACTAAAATGGATTGGTAGTAAGGCAGTTGCCCAAATACTGTCTTCTCCTGTGATTTTTTTTTAGTTATTTAATACTGGTGGTGGTGGTGGTAGAGAGGAGAGAGTATCTCTCATTCCATCTACATAGGAAGTTGATATGAACACCAGCAGAAGACCTTACAGCTTTTTAATTTCAGCATCCCCCTTGTGCAACAGGCAGTCTTCTTTGGTGATTTAATAGCATAATTTTTCAGTTTCAGCTCCTTTCTGCTGTACTAACTTGACCCTGAGGAAATCCACACATCTTTGTCATGCTAAGTAGGCGCATTGCAGGCTACTCTTCTGCTGCATCCTTTGTTCTGCCCTCTCCTGCCCTCCTTGCTCAGTTAGGCTCTGAACACAGATGATCCAGTCTGAGCAGAGATATTATCAGCAGAACAGAATGCCAGTCTCCCCTGGAGTCCCTGACCCCATTCTCTTTGTTTTCCTGAAGCCTCCTTTCACACTTGTCATCTTTCCTCCCTCCAGTATCACGTCCTATCACAGTTACATATGCTATTCTGCATTCCTTCCATGCTAACTTTCAATTATTTCATTCATCCAGTATGTTGGGGGCAGTTTAACCATGTTGTACATAGAACATTAGCTTTCGTTTCCTAAGATGTCGGACAATATGGTGAAAATGAGCTGTCTAAGATAATGAGTATAGGACTTGGACATAGTGACAACTGACCAGAGGCAGTCTCTTCAAATAACTTCTACTCATCAAAGACATAGTATCCATAGATTATTAATTAGAATACTGCCCATTCTAACCTGAACCTTCCTGTAAATGCACACCCAAAACTTGTGCATGTTTTTTGAAGTTGGAGTAGTAGGCCCTGTACCTTAACTCCAGGTGAAAGTGTGGATAGTGCATTGATCGCCTGTATTATAGCTAGGATGTCTTTCTTCCCAATGGCTACCCAGGCCATAAAACCATCGTCATGCTATGAGGGCACTTGTAGGAGTATGTCTGGCACCTAAATCAGAGTGTTGAGCTTCAACTATTTGGGAAATGGAAGGAGACTATGGATCCTTATAGTGGAAGCATGGGTCATTGGTCCTCAAAGACTTAGATTTTTCAAACTTAGGGAATCCTATTTTTAAAATTATTAATATAATCAGGGCACATGCTGGCTCTGCCAAACCAACCCACTGAGTTAGTATTTACTTAAATGAAAATTAGGAGGCCCAAGTGTGTGGGGAGTGTCATAAGTTATGTTGGCCCTTACTGGAACATATGCAGAACTGTGACTTAGACCCATAAACTATATGTACACAAAATAAAAGAGTAAGCTAACATTTCCAACATCTCTGTCTAACCCCGGTCTATTCTAGTATTTATTTAAAGACCACTGTGTGGATGGATTTTAGAACCCTTGAGAAGCCTGCTTGGGTGAACACTCTATTTCTGTGTGAAAAATAAAGAGGCTAAACACACACTCTGCGTTAATTAAATATTTGGCAATAAGAAGAGCATATTGGGGCCCTGGCCAGTTGCTCAGTGGTTAGCATGTCGGCCCACAGCCTCCAGGTCAAGGGCATGTACTGCAGTTGCAGGTTCCCCGCCCTCCGTCAAGGCCATGCAAAAGGCAACCAATCAATGTGTCTCTCTCATGTTGATGTTTCTCCTTTTCTTCCCCTCCTCTCTCCCTTCTACTCTCTCTAAAAATCATCCTCAGGTGAGGATTGAAAAAAAAAAAAAAGAATAGCTTATTCTGGGCTTTATTTTGCTTGAATTCACAGTTTAAAGGTAAACTTTATTCATATTCTAATGCATAAGGCTATTTTCATTGATTGAACTAGCCAGCTGAGCAGAAAACTATCACCATTCTGAATGACTGAGAAATAAATAGCCCATTCTTGCCCTGCCAAGAAGAACAAAATTGTATAAATATACCTTATTGCAGATTGAACTAGCATATGTTGGTCCCCGAATCTTCAGGTGAAATGAAATGGGACAATGATTGAACAACTTCCAATTAATTAAAAAGCAGTCATTAATCAGTGTTGCTACAGTTGGGGATCCAAATAATTTTATTAGAGTTCTAGTAATTTTTTTATGCATTACTACTTTGCTGTTTTTATGGTGCTAATCTTGAGACTTTTTAAAGAGACAGAAGCTCCAAAAATTCATTTCATTCAAATTATCAGAAATTTTCAACATGAAAATATTTCTATTTTATTTTGCTGTTACTATAATAAATATTATTAGGGAAAAATAACTAAGAATAACTACATTAAAACCCTTGAACATGTTTTATATAATTGTAAAATAAACAGATGACACCAAAGATAATTCTTTTTTTAGTCATGTAATTATCTTGATGATAATGGATTATTTCCATTCATAGGTCAAAAATCAGTGAATTGACTTACAAAATACTATATTTGGAGGAAATTTTCTATATATACATATCATTATGACTTGTGATTACATTGTTAGGTAATTAATTTTTAAGTCCATTTGGCATATAAATCTATTTTGTTATAACTTCTTTTTAACTCAACATAATGCAAGTGATATGATTTTCATATGTACAGAAAAGTCAAACTTTAGGCTTACTATACTTCAGACTCAACATTAATTCATACATTTGTTTTTATAAACTTTCATACAATATCATATTACATGCAAAGCACTATTTGTTTTTGGGTTATGGAAAACTAAGACTGAAGTCTATTATTGAGAATAATAAAGTTTACAAGTAGTTAGAAGTTAACTAAAATAAAGAATTTTAATAAACTATAACTATGCAAATTATGCTGAATTATAGAGACTTCAGATTTAAGTGTGCTCTCATATAACCTCCAGGTGGAGGTTGCAAAAGATTATGACTAGGGAGCAAAACAGTGGAATCAATCATATGAATAGTTACTCTTAGAGTGCAGATGACTTTTGAGGACTTAATATAAACATTGATTTTAATTCTAGATTGAAGTTATGTTTTCCCTTCTATTGCTCAAATAATTTACCTCTCTTTCTTTTCATGGATACCTTACTTTACATGTGAGTCTAGGTTTTTTTTTTTTTTTTATCTACTGTTCTGTAATTCCCCCCCTCCGAAGTAACTGTATGAAACTATTTTGTATTTTCAAAAAAAGGTAAGTTTGATTATACTAGTCCAGTATTGGCAACATTTCAGTAATACTTGTAAGAGTAATACTTTGAAAAGAGAATCATTTCATTTATATAATTTATATAATGGTAAAAGTTCATACCATTTCATAAAGTCTTGCAATGAATCATTTACATGGAAATAATAATCATTAACATCAATATAATCATAAACTTAATTTGGAAATGATACCAGTTTTCTTCACTAATATATGCTGTGTACATATAATGGAATTCAAATTTATGTTATAATACTTTATATTTTATTTTAGACTTACTCAACTGCTTATGGTATACTACCCTAATTAAACTGCAACAGTACTTTAAATCAGTATAATTGCTCCATCAAAATCACATACACAACGGTAATGCTACTCTTATTTTTCTTTTTCTTAATTAGTATCCAATTTTCTTAGGAAATTAAACTACATGATGAGCTTTCACCTGAAGGTTGAAATTTGGATTTAAATAAAAGGGTATATACATAAAATTCCTTTTAAACATCACATGCCAAAAATGGAATGCAAAACCAGGCAACATTTTTACATGGAAAATTTATTGATATCATGCACTATATTTTATTTCATTCATTTGTAAAATAGATGATCTCAAAAAAACTTAGCAATCTTCTCAATTATGAAATTCTTAATATTAAGGACATCATCATATATGACTCTTATGCCCAAGATGTCACACTCTGCAACAAATGAATATGTTCATAATTAATAAATAAATTAATAAATTGGTTGGCTTTGTACTTGTGTGAAATAAATAATGTTACATATTAAGTGAAAATATTTATATCATAACATTTATTTTTTAACAAATTTATACTTAAAATGAATATAAAAGTATCAGCGACATTTTACTAATCTACTTATTTATTGCTACATATGTTGTGTTCAGTGCATAAGGTTCACAAAGAAAAAAATGTTCATCAGATGGGCATCAAACAAAGTAAACTAGCAATAAGAATAGCGTGTTGCAATGTTAATATGGAAAATAAGCAAGACATTATGCGTTCACACAGAAAGGTACAAGGGAAATCCTCACTGTAGGATATGTTTTCCAGTGATTCTAGAGAGAGAGGGAGGGAGAGGGAGAAAGACAGAGAAAAAAATAGATGTGACAGAGAAACATTGATTGGTTGCCTCCCAAACACACCGACAGGGATTGAACCCACAACCTGGCTATGTGCCCTGACAGGGAATCCAACCCATGACCCTTCGGTGCATGGCACAACACTCTAACCAACGGAGTCACACTAACCAGGACATCAGCAAGTAATTTTCTTCTACATCCTTACATCTGTTTAATTTTTATTTAGAGAAAGCCATCTCTCTTTCATTCTCTTTGTAATTTATCATCGTTCTTTCCAGGAAGAATCTTTTTTGAGAGAGTTATTTAAATATGTAAATGAGATTCTACCCAATAATGTTTTAATTATATGGACACAACATAAAAAAATGTGTGTTTTATCCAGTGAAAAATATTACTATTGGTGATTGGTTCTATGAACTAACCCTGGTAGGATGGCGACCCTCATGATAAACTACCAGCTAAAAGGTTGACCTTACTTTGGTGGGTGGTGAGTTTCAGGAATAAACACTGGTGTAGTGCACTGGTAGTTCTCTGAGAGTGAAACACTGGTATCTCACTTACTCATCTCTTTCTCATTTATACTCAACACAACACCTCAGTGGGTCATTGGGATTCCAAATGAAGGTTGAATTTTTAAAAAAATGCTATTTTCAGTATAAGCAATAACTGACCAGATTTTTTAATTATCTTTTCTCTTTTTATATTTTAACAGGCAACACATTATTAACCAGCAAAGTCAGCATATTGATTAATGTCCTAGATGTCAATGAATTTCCACCAGAAATAGCTGTGCCATATGAAACATCTGTGTGTGAAAATGCCAAACCAGGACAGGTATCTTGTCAATATTGTTAATTAAGAGTGTATAAAGGCCTATTATATGCATGTGCTTTAGGTTGTAAGACCATACATGAATATGTACACACATAGTAATGAAAGTTTCTCTCAAAGTCTTCGGATTTATGTTAGTGATCGTGGGTCTCCAGGTTTTTTTCTACCTTATTATAAATGAATGAATGAGTGAAATGAATGAGTAAAATAAAATAATGGTTATCAGGCATAAACTAATAAGTATATTTCATGCAAAAAGATTATGAATAAACCAATCTGTTCACCTAGGTTCCAAAAGAAAAAATATGTTGGTATCCTTAAATTTGCTCTATATTTAAAACACCTTTAAGTAGTGTAACTACTGCTTTAAGAAAATATGAAGTTTTAATTTTTACTTAAAAAAATCTTAATATTTAAAAAGAGCATATTTTTGGAAAAGGGCTTTCTTTAATCTATAGTATTTATTTCATTTTGACTGTCTTCTATGCTGTATAGGACATTTGTCTCATAGTTTTAAATCTGTGATGTCCATTACCATAGGGCTATTAAATTTAATTTAATTTAATTTAAAAAAATCCATGTTCTGACTTATGCTTGCCCTAGTTCAAGTGTGTGATTGCTGTGTGATAGGTGTGAGTGGCTGTCATTTTGGTCAGGGAAAATACATAGTCTAGTGGACTATGCTGCTCTAATCCTTCTTTTGATAATTGAGGGGAAACTATTAATTTTATTTCAGCATGACTAGTTTAGTCACATTTTCCCAAGTGATATACACCTTAAATGTACTCACAATTTACAAAGGATGAGCCCAATGCCTGTTTTAGTGTCTGAAATAGTAGATGCTGCATAAATGTTTATACAAATACACAACCTGATTTAGTTATTTGGGGAGTTATAAGAAGTTAACTTAGTCATTTTCTACTTTCCAGGTCCCTCTTCTCCATCCCCAAAAGTCAATCCTTTATTTTTAAGTAATTAGGGACATTAATTTTTTCATATCAATCGGAAACTTGCAATGCACTAAATGAAAGCCTTTTGGAAATAGAACTCTACTTAAGGCTTCTGTGTTTACCTAGTAAATTAAAGGGTTTAAAAATCTGGGAGTAGTGGAAGTTACTAGAGATAACTTCAATTTTATATCTGGAAAAATTGGTGGGAAATACGATGTATCCTTGGAGGATCTTTTGCTAATATCTATCTGTTGGGCTTGTATGCCCTATTGGGCTACATTTATCTGAAATGCCTCTTGAATTTGCAGAGATTGTAGTACATGAGCATCTTCTGCTTTGGACCTCAGCCATTCTGCCCTTCACCTAGGATCCATGCATGGGAACTATTTATCTTTTCTGAATTATAATTGAATATGTATGTATGTATGTATGTATGTATCAAAATAAGAAACAGAAAATGGAAAAACATGAGGCTGTGTATACCAGTAAACTTTTATATATTGGATCAGTAAAGATTTATATGGGAGTTATTTTCCTTAGGGCAATTATTCCCAAGTGATAATTCCAAGTAAGTGACAGTTTATGCCCCAATTGTCATGTCTCTTTGGTGGTTGAATGACTTTTTTTTTATTTGGAAGTTATGTTCTTGATATGCATTAATGTTACATACCTTTAATTTAATAAATAATTATGCTGCTTTTAAGTAGCTAAAAGAAAAAAAAACCTTGAAAAACAGTTATTAGTGCTCAAATAAGTTAGATTTTATGGATGAGATATAGTGCTCTGAGCATATGGATTTGTGTGAAGTTAACGTTTTACAGGGTCTATATGGTGGTCCTTTGGCTAAATTACCACATTCCATGATCTGACCTTTGGTGTTGAATAATTAAAGTCTCACTTAACGATAATCCTGCAACTGATTCACACTGAACCAAAGAACTGGAATTCTCATTAGAGGACGAGTTTGTCAAATTACAAATTACTGACACTGCACCAGACACTCAGAGTCTCAGTATGTGTGTCTGTGTGTCTGTGTGAGTGTATGTATGCACACACATCTACGTCAGAAGGTTGATCAGAGTCATAAAATTGGATTTTAAGTATGAAATTAAAACAAAAAGTAGTAGATTAAATCACATGTTTAAGGGCATCGATCTGAGATGACATGATGCATGCTTTGCCCACAGGGACCAGGATATAGTATTCTAAATCTAAGGTCTTTCTTTGGATTCAGATGAAGTCAAGGAGCATGATCACTAAGCGAGCACAAGGCTCTTACCTTCTTACACAAATTTCCTGAAATTCATTCTGATGCAAAGCCATTGGATATATTAATAACTGAATGCCTCAAAACCATTCTGAGATGCTTATTTATCAAGTGAATTATCAATTTCATAGTTGGGTTCTCAGAAGTAATTTTTAATCTCCAAATTCTTAAAGGCATTTTAATGAAGTCTCAGAATTTTAACTACAACAAACCCAATGGGAACAACTTAGGAAAAATTTTGAAACTGGATGAAAACTGCTTTTTTCTTAAAAAAAAAAAAAAAAAAAAACTCTGAAAAAAATATGTACTTTTACCCATTGAAGGACAGCAAACATAACATAAACAAATGTGCATCCTTTGTATCTCTCTCATCATTTTATTTATTTATGAAGTAACACTCATTCTCACAAAATAACTATTTTGAAATTTTGCTAATGTTAAGGTTTTTAAATACTCACAGATTTTGTTCCAGTAAGCATTTTCATACTTTGGTTCAAAAGCACTTATTTCATCTAATTTAAAATGCAGGTAAGTACATTTTAATTTTATTTTGCTTATTTTTGAGTACATTCAATGCCATTAAGTGTTTGAGTTATTCAGATATTGATTTGGAGTGAACCCATACGCTATCAATGTTTACATATTTGTACATTAAAATTATTTGTCAATAATTGATCCATGGATATGAATCCTCAATGTGTCAATTCTGTTTACTTGCTTGCCTCATTAAATAAACTTTTTAGCATGGAATGTAAAATTCCCTTTGAAACGGATGACTGACTTCAAGTTTCATCTCCACTTTGTTTCAGATCATTCAGCTAGTCAGCGCTGCTGACCGAGATCTTTCCCCTGCTGGGCAGCAATTCTCCTTTAGAGTATCACCTGAAGCCGCCATCAAACCAAATTTTACAGTCCGTGACTTCAGAAGTAAGTACCACATAAAAATGTACCTGTTACCATGTAAGTTTGTAAAAGGACACAAACATAGACATCAATACTTTCCCTACAAGCACTTCAATTCATAAAATAGGGAAATCCATATATGAGAAATACAAAATTCCAGGTAGCAGTAGATGAAATATTTAGAATGCTATTGTCTTAGACTATTCCAAATAAATATTGCTATTGTTGATTTTATGAAAAATAAAATATTTTTGTAATAAAAATGGTGATTATTTGTAATTCATGGTGGTGTTCAGAAATTTTTATGAATTTTAATGGTATTAGCACACTTTGTTTTCCCTTAGATGTTACTCTAACATTCAAATTTTCAAGTTTATATATAGACACTAGTGGCCCAGTGCACAAAATTCGTGTGTGTGTGTGTGGGGGGGGGGTTCCCTCAGCCCAGCCTGCACCCTCTCCAATAGGGGACCCCTTGGGGGATGTCCAACTGCCGGTCGGCAGTCGGATAGCCCTCTTTCAATCTAGGACCACTGGCTCCTAACCGCTCACCTGCCTGCCTGCCTGATTGCCCCTAACCCCTCTGCCTGCCTGCCTGATCATCCCTAACCTCTCTGCCTGCCTGCCTGCCTAATCACCCCAACTTCCCCTGCCTGCCTGCCTGATCACCCCCAACTGCCCTCCCCTGCTGGCCTGATCACCCCCAACTGCCCTCCCCTGCTGGCCTGATCCCACTAACTGCTCTCCCCTGCCAGCCTGATTGCCCTAACCACCTCTGCCTTGGCCCCGCCACCATGGCTTTGTCTGGAAGGATTTCCAGAAGGTCTCCTGCTCTAATTAGCATATTACTCTATTATCAGTATAGATAATTTGGGGGGAAAAAAATCAAGTGTTAACCTGAAATAGTAATTTGATATTTGTTGTGTTTTTAAATAATAGGTTGTAAGGTAAGATGTTTTTTGCAGATTCATACTTGTAATAATTTGTCCTGCTATTATGTGAGAAAATATTCACAGAAGCGTTTTTTCTTTATGAGATTTTGATGTCATAAAAAATAGGTAAACACATCTCTTTCTTTTTTTTGCACACCATATTGTATTCTTTCTAAATAGCAAATATAATTCTTTTACCAGAGAAGAATAATGTTTCTTTTTTCCCTAAGGATTACTTTTATTACTTTTTGGCATCTTTCATGATAAAAAAGTTAAAATATGATGTATTTTATTAATTTAGGAAGAGCTTCTTACTGTTTAGCAGACATCCACTTTGAGGTGAAGCTCATAATAACCATCTTATCATAAATGTCATGTTTTGCAGACAACACAGCTGGAATTGAAGCCAGAAGAAATGGATACAGCCGGAGGCAACAAGAGCTGTATTTCCTCCCTGTTGTGATAGAAGACAGCAGCTATCCTGTCCAGAGCAGCACTAGCACAATGACTATTCGAGTTTGTAGATGTGACTCTGATGGTACCATCCTGTCTTGTAATGTGGAAGCAATTTTTCTACCTGTAGGACTCAGCACTGGGGCTTTGATTGCAATCCTGCTGTGCATTGTTATACTCTTAGGTGGGTTTCAATATTAACCATTTCTCTTTGTTCCCTCCTCCCCCTCCCCCTCTCCTCTCCCGCCTCCTCCTCTTCCTCTTCCTCCTTCCCTTTCTCCCCCTCTTCTCCCTTCTCCTCCTCCTCCTCCTTCTTCTTCTTCTCCCTTGCTCTCTCTCCCTCTGCCTCTCTCTCTCCTGTATATCCTCAAATTACAATGTAAATCAATGTTTCTGCACTGAGATGCTATATTGGGTTAGAAGGAAGATTGTCTATTTATATTGAATTATATTCTTATGAAAGTTAATTTTCTATTTTAGATGTATAGCATCAGGCATAAATAAATAACATAATCAAAAATACAAAAGTTTGTTCAAGCCTTAGAGGATTTCCAAACAATAACAGTTTGTGGAACTTGCCGCAATGAAATTTTCTGTAACAAATATCCTATTTACTGTAATGGCTTCTCCCCTTATTTTACATCCTAGTGATTATTACTCCCTAAGATACTGTATAGCCATTAAAAATACACCAGATGAATAATAGTTCTCAAACATTAGTTTAATAAATACTAGTAAAGAAAAGAGGAAGGAAAAGAAAGAAATAGAGATAAAGTAAGGGAACCTCTAATTTATTCTTTTCTGTTCAAACAGCCAGCAGAAGTGATTTTTATTCCACTTTTCTCATATCACTTCACATCAAAATTCTAGCCATTTCCACTGGAACAGAAGAGACCACACTGAAATATCTAGTAGCATGCCAGATGAAAGCGATCAAAGTAAATGTATTCTGTAACATCTCCGGGAGAATAAACACAAACCTAGTTAGGGGTTTCCCTCTTCCATCAACTCTTCAGCTGCCTCCATTTCCCGAATTAATTTATTGCCAGAATAAAAAAAGTGAAGAGAGATTTTCTGGGGGTTATTTTAGTCATTATTTTAAATTCAAATTGCAACAGATACCCAGTGGACACTGTGGAGTCAGTTTATATATGAATGTTTATTATTTAACCACACAAAATCCTGACAAACGTAGACAACTCCCTTTATTTCTAGGATTGAAAACAAAATTTAAAAAATATATTGGGAGGTAAAGCCTGGAGTAAGACATTACATAATAGTTTGTGAAGAACAATTTCTGGGTCATAATCTCACTTGGCTTGGAGGGCAAAGTTCTAGTCCAATTTACATGATATAAATATTAATTCCACCCAAGTACCCTGGTGTGTAGAACAAAGTATTTTCATATCATTATAATTTATGGTAAATTATATCTGGCATCTGTTTGTGCTGATGATAGAAACCTTAAAAGGGAAGATTCAAAATAATATTCTCACATCTGAAATGGAACGTGATCAATTAGGTGTTTAACTTCAAATCAACCAGTCCTCTCTCACACTCTACTCTAAAAGTTCTTTGAATCATAGAGTATTTGTGTATCAACTTAGCATGAGGTGACATGTTCTGGATGCTTGCCTTTGGCCATTGGTGCTGTTACAGAGTAGCAGTTATTCTTGCTCAGGTCAACCTTATGCATTGCCGTCCATCTCTTATTCATTGAAACACTCACTGAGTGTCCCCCATGCACCTTCACTGGTCTAGATTTATTACTTTGCTAGCACACAGCAGTAAATGTTGGCACTCTTAGTCTTGCCATGGGCTCTGCTCAGACTCCTTTAAATCTTCCAGCTTATTCTTAACCATATTCATATCCTTTCCAGGTAAGGGGAAGCATAAGAATCTTGTGGTGCTTGGATACCTTTTAGGCCGCCTCAGGCACATCTATCTAGTTTCCTTCTCCATTGTGGCAACGCTAAAGCTATTTTAGATGCCAGGCTTCTCTATGAGGTCTGCAGCCTCTCATGTACTCCCCAGGTGAACAAACAATAAAGACTCTCTTTAGTTCTGAAAGTTGCATAAATTCTGGGAGGAACCTATTCTGCAGGAGCTTACCTTTATCTCCCCCGTCTTTTCAATTCTTCAAACTCTAATTTTGGAGGAAGAGGGAATAAATGGGCTTTCATCATCCTATGACAAGGATCTTCCAGGCTTTGCTGTGGTAAATCATTTTGTCTTTTACTATTACCATCACTATGGAGAAGAGGGGATATATGACAAGTGAAGTTGAGTGCTGACTTCATGGTGTGAATCTGTGCCTACTTACCCAGAGAAGAGATAAACATGATTTAATGATGGTGATGAGTCAACTAGAAACAAAGATATTTCATAATGAGAGTATATAAGTTATCTATTTCAAAGTATTATGCTTCATGAAGGTAATATGAATACCAGGCATTTGGCTTGGAAAATGTCTCAATATAGTAGGACACATACTTAAATTATTAGAGCTCTTAGTTAAATGGTTTATAAAACTAAGGCCTTTACATTGTATATTCTTCTCTTTATCTCTTGCTTATTTATTGCTTTTAAAAATGACTCTCACCGAAACCGGTTTGGCTCAGTGGATAGAGCGTCGGCCTGCGGACTAAAGGGTCCCGGGTTCGATTCCGGTCAAGGGCATGTGCCTTGGTTGCGGGCACATCCCCAGTGGGGGGTGTGCAGGAGGCAGCTGATCGATGTTTCTCTCTCATCGATGTTTCTGGCTCTCTATCCCTCTCCATTCCTCTCTGTAAAAAAATCAATAAAATATATTTTAAAAAAAATGACTCTCACAGGAAGATTTGTGTTTATTTCATTAAAAAAGTTAACATAATTGGGAAATCTAGGTATGAATAATATCTAAATATTGTTGATGAGCTATAATATTCACACTTTATAATATCAATGCTATACAGCTCTCTGTATATTTACAAAAACAATGCTTTTCTTTTTAAAATATATTTTATTGAGTTCAGAGAGGATCAATGATGAGAGAGAATCATCAATTGGCTGCTTCCTGTACGCCCCACATTGGGGATAGAGCCTGCAACTGGGGCATGTGCCCTGACCAGGAATTGAACCATGATCTCCTGGTTTATAGGTCGATGCTCAACTACTGAGCCACTCTGGCTGGGCAATAATATTCTTCTTTTTGTAACTTTGTAAAACACTTTTTACCAGAAAGTAAAATATTTAAATATAATGCATGTTAATATTTTCTATAACAAGGCTATAATTGTTTGAGTCTGTGAATAATGTGGCTATGATTTCTTGTTATAATTTCAAAATAAATTTGAGTTTAGGCAATGAAAAAACGTAAGCATAGATCTGATTCTTATTGATTTTAGTGACAGTACGTTATTAAATAAAATCAGTCAGGCCTGATAAATTTTATTTTTATGAGGCGATGAACTGACATATTCTCAACTTTCAATTTTTTGTCTTCTAGTCATAGTGGTGCTGTACGTCGCTCTGCGAAGGCAGAAGAAGAAAGACACCCTGATGACCTCTAAAGAAGACATCAGAGACAACGTTATCCATTATGACGACGAAGGAGGTGGGGAGGAGGACACCCAGGCTTTCGACATTGGTGCTCTGAGAAATCCAAAAGTGATTGAAGATAACAAAATCCGCAGGGATATAAAGCCAGACTCCCTCTGTTTACCTCGGCAGAGACCCGCAGTGGAAGATAACACAGACATAAGGGATTTCATTCATCAGAGGCTGCAGGAAAATGATGTGGACCCAACCGCCCCACCATATGATTCCCTGGCAACATATGCCTACGAGGGCAATGGATCAGTGGCAGACTCCCTCAGCTCCATAGACTCTCTCACCTCAGAAGCTGACCAGGACTATGACTATCTGACAGACTGGGGACCCCGCTTCAAAGTCTTGGCAGACATGTTTGGCGAAGAAGAGAGTTATAATCCTGATAAAGTCACTTAGGGGAGAAGCAAAGACTATATCAACAGGAGAAATTTAAGAAAAAAAAAAAAGAAATCACACAGACACACATGCACACACACACACACACACATACACGCACGCACATACACACACACACACCCACATACACACACACACACCCACAAGCTTTATAGGACAAGATTTCTTTGAGTATCTGGTTTCTAGCAAGTTGCTATATTTATCATATTGTCAGTTTTGGTTTATTCTGCCAACACAAGATAAATCCTATTATATGTACTTGCTTGGTTTTGTTTTGTTATTTTGGAAACACACTGAGACAAGCTCAGGCCTATTAAATACAATTTGCTGACATGACAACCTAGAATGAAGATAGCTAGGTGGCATCACGGTGGAAGAGTGTTAGATTTTTCTTAATTCCACTAAAGTGCCTATTGAAACTCTTATCATTTAAAGTGGTGTACAGTACACTCCGCTGTGATGACATTGCAGGACTCAGAGACACAGAGGACATAAAACAAAGACAGCGTCTTTATATGCCAAGGAGCAATAGCAACATGCTGACTTCTAATTCCGTTTGAGAAAAAAAAAAAAAACATACTTTCTGAACTCCATCTTCTTAGAATTCAAAATTTTTAAAAACTGTATGCCAAAACACATTTGTTTTCCCCTCCCTTTCAGAAAATTGAAATAAATGTGATGTTAAATTCAATATGTAAGTTCTGAATTTTAAAAGCAATGTTTGATCTTACCATTACTTCATATTAAGCTATTCATTAAAATGTTACTTTTTATCAAAAAAATAAACTTTTAAAAAATGAAATTAAAGAAAAAATCCCTCTTTATAAAGAGAGGCCTCAGGGCTAAAACTCCACATTAAAATAAACATTGGTTTTGTTTTAATACTGTGCTGGTGGTGTGTGGAAGGTTGGTTTTAACAAGTGACCAGGTCATTGAAGTCTTCATTCATAGATGAAACTCTAAGTTGTCTTTATATGAAAATGTTGTGGGGGTTTTTTGTGGTTTTTTTTTTTTTTTTTTTTTTTTTTTTTTTTTTTTTTAGGGAAAGCACCATTAACCAAACATGAAAAAATAAATTAATTATATAGCTTCTCAGAATTTCTTATAAGTTAGTGATTATGTGATGACTAAATAAAATAAAATACATATCAAATAATACAGGATGGAATTATAGCATTCCTAAAAAGTATTTATTATACAACACTAAAAAAAAATATCAGGGACTTCAGAAAACTCAAACCAATAACTAACTCCTAAAATAAACACAAGTGAAAAGCCGGACAGTTTACTTACTTATTTCATTAACATGGACTTCAACTTTGTGAGCATTGTTATTACATTGAGGCTCAGAATTGCTTCGTTACACTCTGATCTACAATAATTTCAATATAAATCATCTCTACAACTATTTTGTAAATAACTTTTACTGTTTAATTTGATACAGATTTCTAAGAAATATTAAATTTTAAAGCATTCAGACAAACTACACATACATTAACTACACATACATTATTTTCAGAAGAACTATGCACTAGCTAAAAATGTACTTAACAAACCAGGTAACTACAAAGTAAGAGTATTTTTTCTTAATATTTAAAGTATACAAGTGACTACAGAAGTATTGAAACTATATGTAGGAAAAATTGTTTATAGATCCATCCTGATTTATCTATCATATCTGGCTATATTTGTGAATATATTTGTATTTGCAAGGTTGTGAAAATAAAAATTCACACATGGAAAAAACAAATAGAAAAGTAGATAATCCAGGCAGTTTATATTTAGTCCTATTCTTTACTAAGTGCTTACTTCAAAATATATAACAAATAATTATGTTGTGGCAATTTGGCCATTTGAATTTGCATTTCCCATCCTTTTTGTGTGTGTGTGTGTGTGTGTGTGTGTGTGTGTGTGTGTGTGTCTAATACTGGTACTTGCCTTGTTGTCTCTATTAGGAACAATTGTTGGCCTCATTTTCATCCCCCCACCACCTCATTACCTTTGTCTCACCCCTGGAAACTCATTAAAATACTCGTGTCGTCTAATAATTTGCAGTATAATATGCTTTGGAAAATATTTATTTTAAAAAAGCTGGTGATATGATAACTATACTAGAGAAAAAAAAATAAAGGCAACTTCTGGGTTTCTCCTTGCAACATGATTTGATGCATATGTCTTTCCAGAAGGTTGAACGGCGAGATCACTAGGGCTGCCAGGAATTACTGCATTTTGCATCTTGCTAGAGAATCTAACTGCTGTTGCACACGGCGATACAGCAGGAAAACGGTGGCATGGAGAAAATCTGGGAGGGGCAGGTCATTGTAAGCCACAGGACTGAGATACTAAGCAAAAACATAAAATCGGTGGATCTTTTCTCTAAACTAGTAAGATTTTTTAGGTACCTCCATCTTTTATTTTTGCTCCATTGCTGCATTATTCTGCTAGGGTGCCATAGCAAAGTACCACAGACTGGGTGGCCTAAACAACAGAACTTTATTTTCTCCTAGTTCTGGAGGGAAGAAGACCAATATCAAGGAGTCCAAAGAATTGTTTTCTTCTAAGGCCTGCTCTCTTTGCCTTGTTGATGGCCATCTTCTCTGCTTCATGGCATTCCCAATGTGCCAATTCCTCTTCTTTTAGTAACACCAGCCATACTAAGCCTATTTACAGGACCTCTTTTTACTTCAATTCTGAGGTACTGGTGGTTTGCACTTCAAAATATCAATTTGAGGGCTAGCCAATTCAGCCCATATCAAGCACACAGATGTTAACAGAATTTTAAAAAATTTTTTGATCTGCAACAAGCAACCAAGCAAATAAACATGTGGAAAATAAAACCTTGAATGGGAATAATTTCAGGTCCAAGGGAAAACCATAGGAGTGATTTGTTGAAAAGAGGTCTTTGGTGCTTATAAATTGGAAGTGTGGGATTATGGGATATCTTTTATACCATGAAAAGCACTAAAATTAATGTTGCAATAGTAATATTTTGGACTCCTTTTCTTATTTATAATTACACAGTCACTGGCATTCATTAAGCAATATAAAAATGTTTAGGACTTACATGGGGAATTTTGGCCAGTAACGATGGTTATCCTATAGTTTCATAATTACATTGAATGTTTACTTTCACAGAAATATGCACTTATATATTTAACACATGCATTTTACCGATATATTTATAAAATGTAACATTTAATTGTTCTCAAAGAAGTATTCTATCAACACATAAGAGTGAAACACAGATACACTTGACATAATATAAAATTGCTTTTGTACCAAATTCTGTCCCTAACTGGAAATGTCATATGGAGCAACAATTTAGCCTCCCTCTCTTCTAGTCTCTTGGTAAAATTAATGTGTTGCTCTTGGTATTAACTAAGTTTCTTCTAAAACTTCTTGACTCTTAAGTTGCATTAGAATTACATGAATTTCATTAAATAATAAATAATTATTATGTAATTACGAATTACATAAAACTGATAATCATAGAGATCGTAAAACATAATATGAATATCAAAATCTTTGCAGTATGGTTTGGTTGATTATACATTAACTCACCACATATCACATCAAGAAAACCATGTAACTATTTTTTAAGTAATAACTGTCAAAATACATCAGCAGAATTGATTCGTAGAGATGTACATAGGAAGAGTGAGAAAATTCAGTGTTAAAGTAACTAGAGCTCAATTCTTAAACCCAAGGGGGGAAAAACAAGTGATAGGAAGAAAATATTAGAAGCCTTGTGTTATTTTCTGTCAAACAGAAGAACATTTTAGACATCCTTTTAAGTTTCATTAACTATTATACTAAAATGAGAATTCCTAAAAGCAGATGTAAATATGCAGACATTATATTTGAATTGAGCCCCAAATTGACTATGTTTGTAAAGAGTTAAGAATTTGTCAGTAAGTAACATCAGTTTGCTAAAAAAAAAAAAAAAAAAAAAAAAAAAAAAAAAAAAAAAAAGATGGTTAGAAAAATAATTTTATAAATCTTTCCATGTTTGAAAATTTCTCTCCACCAAATTTATAGTTTGTCTAGGTACACAGTGTTCTTTTAAATTTTTCTTTAATATATTAAGGTGTTTTCTATCATATTCTAGCATCCAATCCAGCTTATGAAATAGAAAGATGCCGATCATTCCTTTTTATATAATAAGATTTTTTTTTCATGACAGTATTCAGATTTTTTTCTTTTCCTTGGTGTGGTGATATTGGCACTAATATATTAAGATGAGTCTGTCATCAGGAGTAGACACTTAGGGAACCCTTTCCATGTGGAGCCTTCCATTTCTTCAGTTTGGAGAGATTTCCTTGTATTCATTCTCTGATGGATCCCTACCTTGTTTTTTTCTGTTTGGTACTTGTGGAATTTTTAATATTTAATTTTTTAATGTCCTAGTCTTGAGTTAATTGTATTATCATTTAACTTATCACTTTCCATCTTATATTTTACTAGAGACCCAGTGCACAAAATTTGTGCCCTCCCTTCCCCTGGGTGGCCCTGCCCCCTGGTCGAACTCCCAGACAACTCCTGGTTGAGGGGACAATTTGCATACTTTGCTTTTATTATATAGGATCCTATTTTCATGATTAGCTTTTCATCTTTGTCTTTCAGTTCTAATGATTTGCCTTGTAGTGATTTAGTTTTAATTTCAGGAACTTTTTGTTGTGTTATTCTGTTCTCTTTTATTTCTGTTATTCTGATCTTGATTTATATCATTTGTTCTTTCACTCTTTTTTTTCTCTCACTCATTTTTTTAAATTTAAATATTTTATTGTTTAAAGCATTACATAAGTCTCCTTTTTCCCCCATTGACCTCTCCCCGGCCACCCCCACCCCTCAACACATGCCCTCACCACCACCATCCTGTCTGTGTCCATTGATATGTTCATATGCATGCATACAAGTACATTGGTTGATCTCTTACCCCTTTACCCCCCGCCTTCCCTCATAGGTTGGACAGTCTGTTCCATGCTTCTCTGACACTGGATCTATTTTTTTTCATCAGTTTATGTTGTTCACTATATTCCACAAAATAAGTGAGATCATGTGATATTTATCTTTCTATGATTGGCTTATTTCACTTAGCATAATGCTCTCCAATTCCATCCATGCTGTTGCAAATGGTAAAAGTTCCTTCTTTTTTACCACAGCATAGCATTCCATTGTGTAGATGTACCACAGTTTTCTAATCCACTCATCTGCTGATAGGCACTTAGGCTGTTTCCAAATCTGAGCTATTGTAAATTGTGCTGCTATGAACATAGGGTGCATATATCCTTTCTGGCGCTTCTGTTTTCTTGGGATATATTCCTAGAAGTGAAAATGGGAGTACCATTTTTAGTTTTTTGAGGAAACTCCATACTGTTCTCCACAGTGGCTGCACCAGTCTGCATTCCCACCAGCAGTGCACAGGATTCCTTTTTCTCCACATCCTGTCCTGCACTGGTCATTTGTTGATTTGTTGAAGATAGCCATTCTGTCAGGTGTGATATGATACCTCATTCTTGTTTTGATTTGCATCTCTTGGATGATTAGTGACTGAGCATGTTTTCATATGTCTCTTGGCCGTCTGTATGCCTTTTTCAAAAAGTGTCTATTTAGGTCCTTTGCCCATTTCTTTTATTGGATTGCTTATCTTCCTTTTGTTAAGTTGTATGAGATCCCTCCCTATAAATTTTGGAAATTAAACCCTTATCTGAGATAACATTGGGAAATATGTTCTCCCATGCAGTGGGCTTTCTTGTTTTGTTGATGGTTTTTTATGCTTGCAGAAGCTTTTTATTTTGATGTGGTCCCATTTGTTTATTTTCCCCTCAGTTTCCATTGCCCTAGGAGCTGTATCAGTAAAGATATTTCTGATGATAAGTGAAGCTTTTCTTTCTTTTTCAAAAATATATTTATTGGGGTGACATTGGTTAATAAGATTACATAGGTCTCAAGTGTACATTTCTATGATACATGATCTGTATATTGCATTCTGTGATCACCACCCAAAGTCAAATCATCTTTCATCACCATATAGTTGACCCGCTTTACCCTTTATTACACCCATTCCCCTTCCCTCTGGTAACCGCCATACTGTTTTCTGTGTCTATGAGCATTTGTTTGTTTTTCTTGTTTATTCACTTGTTACTTTCAGTTTTATATCCCACACTAGAGGCCTGATGCACAAAATTTGTTCACTTGGGTTTGGGGGGGATAGGGGGTCCCTCAGTCCGGCCTGTGCCCTCTCGCAGTCTGGGAACCCTTGGGGAATGTCTGACAGATGGCTTAGGCCCAAGCCGTCAGTCGGACATCCTTAGCACTGCCATGGAGGTGGGAGAGGCTCCCGCCACCACTGCTCTGCTCGCCAGCTGTGAGCCGGG
This sequence comes from Plecotus auritus, assembly GCF_963455305.1. Lineage (NCBI taxonomy): Eukaryota > Metazoa > Chordata > Mammalia > Chiroptera > Vespertilionidae > Plecotus > Plecotus auritus. The sequence continues at coordinate 158,353,476 of NC_137774.1, forward strand.
CTTCTGGCTGAGCGGAGCTCCCCCTGTGGGAGTGCACTGACCACAAGGGGGCAGCTCCTGTGTTGAGTGGGATCAGGCTGAAATTGGCTCTCTGACATCCCCAAAGGGGACCCAGATTGAGAGAGGGTGCAGGCCAGGCCGAGGGACCCCACAGGTGCAAGATCAGAGCTAGGGAGGAATACGGGAGATTGGCCAGCCAGGGAGGGACCGTGGGAGGGCTCCAGGGCGTGTCTGGCCTGTCTCGCTCAGTCCCAATAAGCCGGACCCCAGCAGCAAGCTAACCTACCAGTTGGAGTGCCTGCCCCCTGGTGGTCAGTGCCTGTCATAGCAACTGGTCAACTGGTTGACTGTCTGCCCCCTGGTGGTCAGTGAACGTCATAATGAGCAGTTGAGCAGTCTTAGCATATCAATAGCATATTATGCTTTGAATGGTTGAATGGATGGCTGGACACTTAGCATATTAGGCTTTTATTATATAGGATATGAATAAAATCAGATGGTTCTTAACTTTGTTTTCGCCTCATTTTCAAGATCCATCGATGTTATCACAAATGACAGTATATCATTTTTTGTTATGGATGAGTAGTGTTCCATTGCACATATATACCACTACTTTATTCAATTATCTATCAAAGCACACTTGGGTTGTTTTCATGTTGTGGTCACTGTGAATAATGCTGCAATGAACATAAAGGAGCATATATCTTTGCAAATAAATGTTTCAAACATTCTGGGTAAATACCCAGAAGATGGGTTGCTGGGTTATATGGTAACTCTATTCTTATTATTGTGAGGAACTGTTTTCCATAGTGGCTGTACTAGTTTACATTCCCAGCAACTAATGAATATTTTTCTCTGTTCTCCACTTATTTATTCAATCACTTATTTATTTGAATATGGACTCAGATATGTACTGTATACTTTTTTTTCATAACCCAGTACTACTTTATTTATAAAGCTATTTTATTTGGTAACTGTGCCTTTTACATATCCCCATTATTGCTTAGTTTTGGTTTCAGTTTATTTGCTTATATGTCTTGAGCACTTTCTCACTATCTGCCACTACAAGTTCTGGAATCAACTTATGTATTTCCTGCCATACTTGTAGAATCAGCCATTCCTCATAAAATCGTTGCATCCTTTTATTGGAAAATTGTATTACAGACAAAGGTCTAGATGTTAAGTGTGCTCCTTGCTACTGAGGTATTTGTGATTCTAGGTCCTCTCAGATAACAGAGCAAGAAAATACCTTGTACACCAACCTCTATACAAACATACTTCTATATGTAACTATCGGTAACTTTATTAAACAAAAATTTGCCCATGCTAATGTCTCCAATTCTAATACATTATCACCTGGATCATGCTACATCATTAAGTATAGCCTTCTCTCTCCCACTTACATGTAAACTCTTACTCCAAAACAAAGAAACTTGCTTCCCAATATCTGCTTTTCATTCACTTGATGGTTTGATTTTCAGCATACATATATACAGTATGTCAGAATTGTGAACGCATACCCTCATGCAAAACAACTTGATCAAGTTGTTTTCCTTTAGTCTTATTGACTCTACTCATTTCCAATGTCACTTAAGTCACAACCTTTTCACTCTACTAGCTTCAGTGAGCTTGTTTCATCCTTTTGCTGAACAGATTATATTGTCACATTCTGCATTCAATCATTAGATCCTCTAGTCTCCTAAAACTACATATTTTTAATTTGCATACATTAAGGTTTATTTTTCATGCTATAAAGTTCTATAGATTTTGACAAGCGCATAGCATTGTGCACCCACCATCACAGTCCCATTGATAATTATTTTACCTCTTTAAAAAAAATCCTCTGTGCTTCACCTACTCAAGGGCTCCTTCTCCAACTCCTGCTCACCACTGGTATGTGTAGTGTCTTTATAGTTTTACCTTTTGGAGACTATCATATGAATGGAAACAGTGTGCAGCCTTTTCACACTAACTCTTTCACTTATTAATACAAATTAAAGACATTCATGTTTTTGTATGTATCAATAATAATAGTTCATTTCTAGTTTCAATTATTAATGGCTCATTGTCTTTTATCACTGACTATCATCCCATTTTATGGAGGCAAATTCATTTGGAGCTAATTTTTATGAAAGTTATATTGTGTGTGTTAAGCACTTTTTTTGCTGATGAACATTCAATTGTTCCAGCACACTTTGTTGGAAAGACAATCTCCATTCTCCACTGAATTTCTTTGACCTTTTATATTTGTGTGGATTTATTTCTGGACTCTCTATTCAGTTCCATGTTTCTCTGTCTATTCTTTTGCAAAATCATGCTGTCTTGATTACTGTTGCTCTATGTAAGTCTTGAGATCTTGAGTGTGAGTACTCCAACTTTGTTCTCCAGTGTTGGATTAGTTATTCCAGAATTTTTGCTTTTCCTTATGAACTTTAGAGCCAATTTGTTTATATCTATAAGGTAGCTTGCTGGGATTTTGATAGGAATTGCATAGAATCTATAGATCAAATTGGAAGGATTAACAATTGTCTGTCTTCCAATCTATAACACACACTATCTCTCCTGTGATTTAGATGTTCTTTGAATTCTACCATAATTTCTGCAATTTTCTGCATACAGAACTTACATATAATTTAGTAGATTTATAAATAATTATTTTCTGGTGAGTATTATAAATATTATATTAAAATTTTCATTGTTACTGCTGATAATAGGGAAACAATTGCCTTTTGTTTAAGTTGTACTTGTATGCTGTAATCTTGCTATATTTTGTTATTATTTCAGATTTTTAGTAGATAATATGACCTTATAAATTCATATCATGTTCAAATACAAATGTTTTATTTTTTTCTTTTTATTTAATATATTCCTTTTATTTTTTTCTTCTCTTATTGTTTTATGCAAAAATGTGCTTATTGTACTACAATGTTTACTAGCAATAGTGATAGCAGACCTCCTTGCCATGTTCCAAACTTAGGGATGATAGTAATTTTTTTTTCTTTTTAGATTCTTTTAATCAAGTTGGGAACATTTATTTTTATTTCTAATTTACTGAGATTTTTAAAATCATGAATGGCTGTTAGATTTTTTGTTAAATGGGTCTTTATGTTAAATACTTTGATGAAATTATGTTTTCATTGTTAGCCTATAGATATAGTAGATTAAGTTAATTATGAACTTAAATAATTTAATAGGTATAGAAAATTCAGGTTATTTATTTCTCTTATACGAGTTATGCTAGTTTGTTTTCTCAAGGAGTTGACTCATTACATCTAAGTGATAGCATTTGTGGGCATAATGTTTTTTTCTGCATGAATTTAAATGTTTGCTTCTCTGTGTGTGTGTGTATACTTACATTTATTTATATCACTCAAAATATTAAATATGGTGGATCGATCATTTCTTTAATCCAATGAGATTATTTTGTGAAGGTAGGATTTGATGTTTGATAACTGCTATATACATATTTGTCCAACTATAGCAATATGGTGTACCAAGTTATTATTGAGGAAGGTAATGTGGGTAAGTCATTGTTTTTGCCAAGTGATTAAACTGATGGACACAAAGAATGAGCAAAGCAGAATTCCAGTCTTTCCTCATTACAATTTACAAATTAATTATAACATTCCTTAAATTCTTGAAATAGTGAAAAGGTGATATGCAAAATAAAATGATATAAAAATATTAGGTGCCCAACATTTGAATGTTCTAGCTAAAGACACAGAAATGAAGAGGAATCTCAAATAATTACCCTTAAAAATGCAGGGTTATGATGGAGTATGTAAACTAGTTACATAAGATAAAGTCACATTAAGCATATTACAGATATGTTTAAATCTTTTGTTCTAATAAGAATGTGACATTTTTGTCTCAGCAATTACTCTTGTAGGAATAGTCCCTTGCCTACATTCAAGTATTATGGATAATTTACAACGCTTAGGGAAACTTTCTGTAGAAATAGCACAATTTTTAAATTAGAAAAATACTTAGAGATTAGTCAATTCTTATTCTAAGAAATATACTCATATAAATTTTAGTATTGGAAGAAGATTTGAATAAACATTTAGTAATAACATAGTGTGTTCATTTCCAGCTATATGCATATCTTTTAGTTCATGCTCACAGTTCCATGAAAGTAATACCCCTCATTTCATAATGCAAATACAAATTCTCCACCTGATTTCAAAACATACCAATAATCACATCCCTTTTAAGTGACATTTCTGAGGAGAAAAGTAAAAATAGCAGTAACAAAACAGTAATATATATACAAAGGCTTCCCATTCTCTACCTTGTGAAGGACTATATAAACTTAAAGAAATACCTGTGCTCTCCTATCTCTTTATTTCAGTATCAAAGATGCCTGAATTCTAAAGTGGGCCATTCTGTTTTATGATTTTAATCTTACATAAAATCAGCACATTAAAAAGTAAACTTCTTTCTTATTGCAGCACGCATGTCAAGTTTCACTTTGCAGTTCGCTCAGAGGAAAATGCATTTCCATCAACTTTTTAGTTATTACATTTCAACCTTTAATTTTTTTTTAAATGTGAAAACTGAGGCACTGAGAAACGATATGATTTCCCATGGTCTCAAAGCTAATAATTTTCAGGACCCTGATATGGACATTTGTTGGATTGACTTCAGTGGTTAAGCTCTTTCCATCTCATTTCTGTCTCCCCTTGACATACCTAAGCTTGATAATCGTTTACTTATCTCTAGGTTATTTCATTTTCCATTCCATATAGAAGTTGTTTTAAAAATAGCTCCTAGATTTTTTCCCCAATCACTGCCATGTATCACTCCCTGTCCTATATATCTCTGAAAAAAGATTCCAACTTTATAGAGTAACCATTCATTTTCTTTGTTCCACAGATTTTCACTCATCCTTCTCTTGTGTCTTATATTGGCAGGATTATTTTCATAGTTGTATTGTGTGGGAGCGCTAGTCCCACAGTGTCTCACAATAGTGCATAATATTTGCGACCTAGGAGTGTTTTGGAATTTGAAGAATGTGTTTCCAAAGAAGGTGATTTCCAGGTCATTATACTTTCTAGAATTTTGTTATACAAATGGATTTATTTATCGTTTATTTTATTTTTCTTATTATCAAGTTGTCAAGATTTTCAAGTCACTCTAAGCAAGAATAATGCATGTTTATATTCTCTTGGGTACTTTCATTGTTATTCATTCATTCTTTCAAGATACATTATTAATCATAGATCTAATTCACACCTCTCAGTAAAGAAGCTACATGGGACAAATGTATTCTTATGTTTTGTTTTTTATGCCATAGCACATGGATAGACTAACAAAATGTACTAGTATATGCATATGATAAGGGATTTAATAGGGGAAGATAAACAATTGAGTATATCATAATGTTCTAAATTATTTTGAGTACAGCATGACCAAATGGGTGGACACACAAATTAATGGGACATAAAAATGGAAGTAATAAGCCCATTCTCCACTGTATGGCAAAAGACAAAAGTTAAATGCAAGAAAATGAATTTTACTTTAACAGATGCAAAACCTTTTTTTTTCTCTTTTCAATGTATTTTTCATTTATTTTACATTCAACTGGAGGGAAATTGGTTATTGATTTTCTGTCGGAAATTGAGAACACAGTTCCTGGAAAAATGAATGCATTCCCCCACTGGTAGGAAAAAAAAAAAGCAAGTAATTTACTCTTATCCTGAAGGGTGTCAGAGAGGAAAGGGAGGTAGTCGAGTTCTCAAAACTTGTTGCAGGAAATGAATCCATATTCTTCCCAAATAGATTCTTGACATGATCATCAAAAACATTTATTTTTAGTAAAATTTGTCAGAGGTTGTATGTTTCCAAGAAGCTAGTAACTGTAACTATGTCTGCAGGGTCACAGCAGAACTAGAGGTGACTAGGAGATTAGTCCTGTGCTTTACTAGGGTGTAGCCTTATATCCTCAGCTATGCCTGAGAACGGAAATCAATACCTTCAACTACAGGCAATTCTAAGAAGTAAGGTTGAATCCAAACATCTGTTTCTTTAGTTCTCATCAAACATCTTAAAAATACACAAATATTTTCTTCTCTTTTATTGTTTGTAATATAAAAACAAATATTCATGAGTTTCTAAAAGTTAAGTAGATCATGTGAAAAATATTTTTATTCAATAGGACAAAAATAAAGCAAATGTGATTTTATATTGGACATATATTTATATATTTTCTTTACAACCTACTAGTTATTGCCTAAAATAAAATTGTGTTTATATAACTTGTTTTAATTTTTTTTCTGACCTGCTAATGTCAATTGCTTTTAAAGTCAGCTGCATGAATAGATTAATTTCAGTTTTTATATCTTTCATGATTTAGCTAATGCTCTTCTCACTGGTGGGTTCACCAAAATTTTTAATCTAGTTTTACTTCATTATATTTCTTAAACTGAGATAATATAAAAATGTGATATAGATATGTATGTTAATAAAAGTGTTTGTGAACTGCCTAAAGAATCCATATTGCATATAAGTAAAAAACAAGCCATTTAAAATTCAGTGAAATCAGTGTGTATCACAATTATAGAAGTCAAACATAAACTTTAATTTTTGACAAAATCAAATGTAAAATGTCTTTAGATTAAAATTCACACAGTTATCACTTTAGAGAAAATCGCAGGTAAAAATTATGAATTTTAATATGCTATCCATTAATTTGCATCTTATTTAGCAACCATTTATTGACCATTTAATGTGTAAGATATACATAAGAATGGTTCCTGTATTTATGTCACTTTAAAAATAAACTAGTGGGTTTTAACTTAGGTGAATATTTTACATTTAAAGACATAGCTTTTTGTATCAAAACTATATTCACTTCAAATGTGTTTTTTTTTTTTACTTTTATAGTTAGTATTAAGAACATAAAAATAGCATTTGATTGAAAACCATGTTATTAACAGTGAGGTAATAGAGATGGTTTTATTAATACATTTGTCAAAGATTAGAAATTCTTCCAAGAACAAAAACACACACAAGAGATTAGTATTTTAATTGTGTGACTAAGTAATATATTACGACCACTATTCCTATCATATTAGAAGTATCAGCTTTGTTCTGCCAATTTCTTTAGAAATTGATTCATTTTCCTTCTGTTGGTTAGAGTATTGTGGGTTTCAGATTAAGTTGCAGCTATATGATGTGTTTTTAAATGAAAATTCCACTTCCAGTGTGTTTAAAATAGAAAGCCACTGCCTGACTCCAGGCTATCTGCCGGGTAATTGCAGAAAGAACTTGGTTAGGTCCATGTAGAATGAATGAGCCCCAGCTCTGTGAAATGCGGTGCAGACAATCCATCCAGCTGAGAAAAAAAACTTTGAAGATGATTGCCTTAGGAATTCTAGTGAACACAGGCAGAGGGAGTGACTCTAATTCAAAGCAAGCAAACCATCCTGATTTTTTATGATGATAACTACTCAAAACTCTGGAAAGTAACTACTTCATACAGGACATAATTGGCATTTAAAAAACATTTGATCTGACTGAGTTAGCAATGCAGGTTGAAAAGGAAACCAATTTACTCTTGTTGGAGTTTTATAACCACATCTATGTTACATTTAAAAATAAAAAATATGAAGATTCTGTCCAGAAGTGAAAGTTAAATAATAAAATAAGCCAAGTGCACAGTCAATGTTAGGATGCCTCTACATATTGCAAATTAATCACACGTATGATTTTTAATTTAGCTAAATCAAGTGGCAATAAAGGTTAAATTTTAGAGAGTGAAGATTATAAGAGCACAGCCTTCATAGAAACTCATAGTTGTGCACCAATCTTCACTTTTTTTCCCTTTTAAGTCTTTGAATATTTTATGGGTAAATGGCCAAATATTGAGTATTTGAAAAACTCAACCATGTGGTTAAGTTCTGGTCAAGGAAATTTTAGTGGAAATGGTGAATACAACCTGTTCACAAAGGGAAAATAAATGAGTTTGTTTTTTGTTTTGTTTTTTTAAATCTCTTTCTCCTCATGTTAGCTGAAGTGTGGACTTAGTCGTTGACTCTCAAAAGGGTTTCATGGAACTCCAAGTGGAAACGCTGTACTTAAAAATAAGCAATAAAAACAAGATGCTGAAACTGGAGATCAACGGGGTCCGGGGCTCTTCTGCCAGCCAAAAAAGCAGAGGCAGGGATTGGATTATAAGTGCACATTTAATAATATCAGCTGCTGGAAATCTGGGAAGGTGACAGGTGAAAACCCTGACATCCACCTTCCCCTTAAGCTTGTTAGAAGTAAGCTTATATAGGGGAGTCAAGGGAAGGGAATGTGGGCAGAGAGCACAAAGGGGTTTCTGGTTATGTGTGGTCCTGGAATTTGAGTCCCTGTTGGGGGTCTTGATAAATGTCTTCATTACTGGTTGCTGGAACAGGGGGTGCATCATCCCAGTGTTTCTGAGACCTAATTGATCAGCCTCCCCATTCCTGATGGCCAGGTGTGTAAGTTCAAGGCTCCAGTAAAAGTCTTTTTGTTCTTGCTTGGTCAACTGAAAACTGCAAAAAAATCTTAGCCAGATCACATGTACATTTGATTGTTTAGTTACATATTCTGTTAGTAAAAGGAAGGGAAAGGAAATAGAAAGGAAGAGAAGAGAAAAAAAAAAAAAAAAAACTGTATTTTTAGCCTGGCTAGTATTGCTCATAGTTGAGTATCGACCTATGAACCAGAAGGTCACAATTTGATTCCCTGTCAGGGTGCATGTCTGGATTGTGGGCTCGATCTCTAGTGTGGGGCATGCAGGAGGCAGCCAATCAATGATTCTCTCTCATCATTGATGTTTTGCTCTCTCCCTCTCCCTTCCTCTCTGAAATTAACAAAAATATTTTTAAATTGTATTTTTATTCTATGCTTGTACCCCTAAAATGCCACACTCCACCTTCCCTATGTCATCTATCCTCAGATTGTTGGTTGTGACAGACACTTCTATGTTGTTTAAACTGTGGATATTTTGATGACCACTCATAGGCAAACATAATCCTAAGTTATGCAGAATCTATACTAATAAAAGGGTAATATGCTAATTAGACCGGATATCTTCCAGATGACCTTCCGGACGTCCTCTGGACGTCCTTCCTGACAAAGCTAGGTCCCGGTGCCTGCGACTGCGGCCCACCCAGGAGAAGCTGCCCAAGGTCCCTGGAGAAGAAGCCACCCAGTGGTCTCGGGTGAAGAAGCCGCTCCGCCGACCAGCCTCCGCCAATGGACCTGTTCGGGGACCTGCTGTTTGGGGACCTGTTGGAGCCCGAGTGCTCACCGGCGGCCCGTAAGTGAGGAGCCATCCTGCCAGGAAGGATAAGGGGGCAGGGTTTTAATTGGACAAATGCCCAGCGGTCCTAGGCAAAGAAGCCGCCCAGTGGTCCCGGGTGCCAGCTTTGCACAATCTTGCAGGAGGAGAATTCTGTCTGGGTTTCCCCAAATTCCCTCAGCTCCTACTCACCCCTCTGTAAAGGCACAGAACAAGTAAGTCCCCTTAAATAAAAATCAGAGGTCTCCAGCAACGGTGGGCCTCTCTCATCAGTCATTTGGACTGAAGGGCATTTGAGTATTTATCTAGGCATCATGACAGAGAAACACAAGCTCAAGTCATGATCTCTGCCCTTAAATAATTCACAATCTTATTAGAGCCAGTGGATGATAAAAGCGCAGTAATGACATCAGAATGTAAGGCAACAATACAGAGAGGAACAGAGGCAATTGCTAGGGTGATTTTCCAACAGTACAAAGAGTATGTGCTATGAATTAAATAAAAAAAATGTGTGTGGAAGTAGCTGCTTCATGAGTATGACATCCCTTCCTATTTTAAAGGAAGCTGAGTTCCATGTGAACTGTGTACTATGCTATGATATTTAAGGCACAGAACAAGGAAGGCCCTAAGTGTACTATGCTTTGATATTTGAGACATTCTTTATTGTTCAAAATGATCTATTTGTGTACGCCTCAGTTTTTTTAATAGTTAAATTACTAGAATAATACATCTTGTTATAAAATATTACTAGAAGACCAAATGATCAGGTGACATTTATTGTTATTTTCTACAAATGAACACAATCTCTGGTATGCTAAAGTGATAGGTATTATAGAAATATTCAGATAGGGAGACCTACAGGTTTGATTACAAGTGAGGTTTACTATCACAACCCAAATTCATTGCTTAAAAAAAGCAGGGAGCCAACTAGAAACTGAACCAAATATAAGCCCTTGAAGGGCAAATGTAAATTGGATAAGCTTCGATATTACAAGAGCAATAAGAAAGAATTCAGAGGCAAGAATGAGAAGCAGATTGCATCCACTCTAAATTGCTGCTCAAGAAAAAAGAATGGTATACTATGAAAATACTTAATACAGATTGTAAAGAGATTTGTTCAAAGAGGATTTTCTAGAGTAGGTGGTATTTCAGTTATTTTTTTAAAATGTGAAGAGGTTAACTAGATAAGAAAAAGGTGTAGGGGTCCTGGATTGGAGAGGATGCAGGCCGGGCTGAGGGACCCGCGCCCCCCCCCCCTCCCCGCATGAATTTCATGCACTGGGCCTCTAGTTATTATATAATCTTGCCCTTCTCACTTATTACATTTATCTATAAATTTTAAGAACAGTTTATTTGAACACACAATAAAATTGCCTCTCCTATCATTGTTCCTTTTATGGGCTCAGTCCTTGACTAGTGTGACTAAGACCCTGTATGCTTTCACTTTTCTGAATATTCCACTCAGTGAGAAAACCTAGTTTCAAAATTTAGGTTCAAGTTTAGGAGAAAGGATGGTTTACATGATGAGTCTTGAAAGCTTAAGCAAAATTACACCTGCTACTTTGGTTGACTATTTCATAAATATGAAGCTGAGTCTTTCACATTTGAACTAGTAGGAAAATGCTACTCTGAGAAAAATGCAATTCATGTTTTTGTCTCTTTCCCTTGAAATTCTTAGTAGTCAGTTTTCTCAGTGAAAGCCTGAGTTTAGGTGTTGCTATCAGAGATACAAAGTCAAATTAACCCCTTCCCCAAAGAAAAAAACAATGTAGACTGTCTAAGATCTGAGAGAGAAAAGCTAAGGATGGTCCCCAATTGCTGGCTTCACTCACCAGCATAATGGTACAAACAAGACTGGAAGTTGAGGTCCATGTTGGAGGGAGCATATTAAGAGTGAGCTTTCAGCCCTAACCGGTTTGGCTCAGTGGATAGAGCGTCTGCCTACATACTGAAGGGTCCCAGGTTCGATTCCGGTCAAGGGCATGTACCTTGGTTGCGGGCACATCCCCAGTATGTGCAGAAGGCAGCTGATTGATTTTTCTCTCTCATCGATGTTTCTAAGTATCCCTCTCCCTTCCTCTCTGTAAAAAATCAATAAAATATATTAAAAAAAAGAGTGAGCTTTCAGTAGAAAAGTGGGAACAGCTTAAGTGTCCAAGAAAATCAGGTGAGGTGCTTTTAAAAAATAGAATTTAAATTGCTCACCAAACTCAGGGATTCAGATCAACAGGTGGATCTGAATTCATTTTAAAAAAAGAATTCCAGTTGATTCTGATGCAAATGGTCTGTGGCCACAGTTTGGCAAACAATGCTGAGAGGAAAACAGTTTTTAGGGGCAGCCCACATTCTTTTGCTCTCAGTCCCCTCAGAGCAAGGGAACCAGTCACACTACCACTTCATCACATCTTTTCTCACGGATTTTCCTGTCTCTCTCTGATAAAGACAGCACTATCATTCACAAGAAAGGCTATAATCCACAACTGTTAATACCAAGTGTTGGTAAGAATGTGAAGAAAACAAAACCCCTATACATTGCTGGTAGAAACTTAAAATGTACAGGTTCTGTACAAACAGTTAGACAGTTTCCTAAGGCAGTGGTCAGCAAACTGCGGCTCGCGAGCCAGATGTGGCTCTTTGGCCCCTTGAGTGTGGCTCTTCCACAAAATACCATGGCCTGGGCAAGTCTATTTTGAAGAAGTGGCGTTAGAAGAAGTTTAAGTTTAAAAAATTTGGCTCTCAAAAGAAATTTCAATTGTTGTACTGTTGATATTTGCCCCTGTTGACTAATGAGTTTGCCGACCACTGTCCTAAGGTTAAATATATAATGGTATACGATCCAGGATTATTCCCCAGTGGTCTACCCAAGCAATATTAACAACTATATCCACACAAAGATTTGTAGAAAATGTTCATAGGAAGAAACTGGATACATCTAAATAATCAGCAACTAGTAAATAGGTAAACAAAATATAGTGTCTTAATACAGTGGTATACTACTCAACAATAAAAAGGAACAAACCACAGATACATCTAGCAGCGTGCATAAATCTCAAAAACAATATGCTAAGTGGAAAACCAAACTGAGAGACTATATTGCATTTGAATGAAAATTCTAGAAAAATACACCACAAAATATTGTGTGTATTACATATACACATACACACACATTCATTCATATGTATACAAATATTATATGTACATATATACATACAGATATACAGGGTGTTCCAAAAATGTATATACACTTTGGATAATTATTAATTCTAATGGCTTAAATATGAAAAGAAAGAAACATCAATTGAGCTATCAGCTGTTAAAGTGTGTATACATTTTTGGGGGACACCCTGTATATATACATATATATGTTCTATAGTTGCCTGGCACTGGATATAGGAGCTGGGGTTGACTGCGAAGAGAAAATTTTATGGTGATACATATATTCTATACTAGATTGTGTTGATGATTACAAATAGTATACATTCAGTAAGAGTTATAGAATTACAGTTACAATTGATGGCTTTTCTTGCATGTACCTTTTTTATTTCTCAATAAAGAGAAATGACAACTAAGAAGTCACACACACAAAACAAGTAAAAAAGAACAATCAATCACATACAAGGCAAGATAAATTTCTGAACAAACTAGTCAGCAAAACCTACTAAACACTAAATTTATAAAAATTGATGTAGGGTTAGTAATGAACTCTTTTGTCTTCCCTGTTTCCCTCTCTGGTTCATATTTTTATAGGAATTCTTCAGTTAAATTTGGCATAAGAAGGATCTAATATCAAAATATTTCAAGTGATTTTTGTTTTATTTAAAATATTTTAAATTATTTTTAAAACCACATATTAAAATGTAGATAAGGAAATAAAAACATATTGCTACATATTGGAAATTCCTAATGTTCTATACTCTAAAAATAATTTGAAGTAATTTTTCCAGCTTCTTTCTAATAAAACCTTTTTTTCAGGAAACATTACGGAGCTTAAATTTCTAATCCTTCAAAACTGACTGGGTGCTTGAAATCTGAAAATGTCACAAACCACTAAATTGAAACTAGTCCTGTATAACATAAAACCCATGGAGAGGAACCACAATTAGGAAGTTAAAGACTTAGAAGCAAGGCTTAAGCATTTGAACAAATGCTATCATGTTACAAAACTGGCAGACAATGGAAAGGAAAGAGGAGAAAAAAATGTCTCTAGGGTCTTGGGTTTCTTCACTTTTCTACTATGAAAATATTTATTAGGGTTAAGCATTTTTAATATAGACATACCCTGCAGCTTAGTAAAAATTTTTGATCTTTAAATATCTATGTTTATTTCCTCTTAAATACTTATGTTTATTTGACAATACCTGTGATTTGATTTAATTGGCACCTCGTGATGTATGAAATGTATAAACAGACATTCCTGGGATTAAATTCAGATTCAGCTAAAAAGAGTACTTTGAGACAAAAAATAAATAAATTAAATAAAGTAATTAATAAGCTTCAATTTTCTCATACACTAAAGGCATTGATAACATTTACTTTGTCACTGTCTTTAATTTTAGGTGTTATGGATTTGATAGTCTTTCAAGTAGTAAATGTTTGGGGAAGGCTTAATTCTGAAGATGAAGCTCACCTCAAGATTTCTGATGCTTTTTCATTGAAACAAACCAGAAACTAGGGTTGTTCTAAAGGGATTTTACAGATGTAAATAAAGACTAGATTCGGTTGACCTATAAATAATCAGATTATCCAGGTGGGTCTGACTCAAGTAGGTGAACGCTTTTAAAAACAGAATTTGTTCCAGCTGGTAGCTAAAGAGAACATTAAAGATTCAAAGCACAGGAAGAATTTGGTGCCTGGTCACTGCCTGGAAGATGGAATAGGCCACAGAACAAGAGATATGGGCCCAGTTATGTTCTCCAAAAATTATTACACTGAAATCCTAACCTCTAGTGACTCAGAATGTGTCTGTATTTGGAGATAGGGTTCTTAAAGATATAATTATGTTAAAACAAAGTCATTAGTGTGGGCCCTAAACCGATGTAAGAAGAGACAGTGAGGACACAGACAGGTACAGAGGATGGAGCGCCTGTAGACACAGAGAAGACGGCTTTCTGCAAACCATGGAGAGAGGCTGCAGAAGAAACCAATCCTGCTGATGCCTTGATCTTGGACTTCAGCCTCCACAATTGTGAAGAAAAAAAAAAAAATACATGTCTGTTTTTCAAGTCTGTGGTATTTTGTTATGACAGCCCTGGAAGATTAGTGCAGTTAATATACATCACAAGAATTTTGCCTTTTCACAATGTGGCTGTATCTTAAAATGCTAATTTTTAAAATATTTTTGCTATAAATGTTAATTTGTCAAATTAATAGTATATAAGTTGAAAAATTACCATTACAATAATGGTGCTTGATGAATTCATACAATAAAATTTTATATTGTGCCGCATTCTTAAAAGTATTTTATATATTACAAAAAATGATAGCATGAAAAAATCTGCATATTTGTATTTGATCTGAATATTGTTTTATAATTAAATAAATATTTATCAGATAACAGAGTAGCATTTTAAAATTTGACTTCAATTAAGGAATAGCTAATGTGGGAAGAGCAAATAGTTAATTGTTTGAAAGACTTTGATAGTAGTTGCTCTGATGCTCAGATAACCAAAATAAAAATGGGATGTAATATCAAAAGTTACAAAACTTTCATATTGCTTTATGCAGTGTAACTAACATTGGAAAACAGGCCATTCTAACAAGGAAATATTCACTTAATAGAATCAACAAATTTGAATCATGCAAGTTAAATTTCTACTCAATCCAATTCAATTGAACAATTTAGCTTTAATTGACATGTGTATGTGTTTGTTATAGTTGCATATATACCAATTTGAGGCCTGATGATGCATGAAAATTCATGACCTGGGGGGGAGTAGTCCCTCAGCCTGACCTGCCCCCTCTCACAGTCTGGGAGCCCTCAGGGGCTGGAGGCGACCTGGCAATCAGGGGAAGGAGACACCCCCATCACACCTCTGCTGCTGCCACTACCGGCAGCGGCAGCACAAGCCTCTGCCGGCCCTGGTTACCTGAGCCTCAGGCAGCCCTGGGCAGCTAGGCAGCTGCCATTTGAGGCTTGCCTGTACCTCGGGCCGGCCCTGGGTGTCTGGGGGCTGAGAGGACTGGGGGGACTTTGGAGGCAGGCATGTGGAGCGGCCGGACCCGCCTGGGGGTGGGCCCAGCCGTGCTGTGTGCCTGCTGCCCAGCGGGGCTGAGGGGACTGGGCGGCACCATCTTGTGGTTGTGGACACCGCCATCTTTGTGAGGGCATGATGGTCAGTTAGCATATTCCCTCTTTATTAGATAGGATGCATATATTTATGTGTGCATATTTGTATATCTACATGCATTCGTGTATGTGTTAATTGATGTCTGCTAATTGTTGTCTACTAATTAAAGACAAAGAATAGATTGATACAGATCTATAAGATATTAATGAAAGAGAAGCATCTGTTCAATAAATAATTTTGAAATGCATTTATTATTTATATCTAGGGATGTAACTAAAGACCAGTAACCAAAATTAAGATAATTAATTTTTTCAAAATTGATAAAACTCATTAAATATGACTAAAATCACATCAAATTAATGTAGCATAAGATGGAGCCATAGGGAAGTGCAAACTTGCATTGCCAATTGTTCTCTTGGAAGTAAATGCAGTTAATCATTTAATAGACCATAAGTATGAGTACAGTGAATAATTCAAATGCCATCTGAAAATCCAAATAGAATAATATGCATAACTCCATTTGGTGACCAGTTTGGCAACTTTTCTTTGAATTACATTGTAAATAATTCTGCCTTATTAGTCACTGTTGGGCCTTTTGGTGGCATGTAAAAAATAAAAATGAACAACAGGCTTTTGAAGCCAGATAACAACGAGTAACCGCATGAAGTAGCTAGCAAGTTTATCAGGAGCTGCTCACAAAGTAGCTGTACAGCATTCTGTTAAACGTGGGACTTCCCGCTCAGGATATTGTAAAAGATAAAAATCAGGGTATCAGCAGGATTCCACAGTTAACAGCTCAGGAATGAGTATGTTCATAGACCTCATTCATTTAAAAACAATGGGATCTGATTAGCCCTCTTTTGCTAAACAGAATATAGGTTAACAAGAGTTGATTAGTCAAATAAAATATTTTCCGTTTAGGGGAAAATTGGCTTTTTTTTGAGTGTAGTAAGCACTATAATACACAATCATGTCATTTTCTAGAGATATCTTAATCACAAATGGTCTTATTCTGTCAGCAAAAGGATGTTTTCTATGTACTCTCCCCTCACCCCCCCCACCCCCCACCTGCTTCCGGTATAGTGAAAGAGGGAGAGAAAATGATTACTAAAACATGCAGGGAAATACTTTAATACCAAACAGTGAAGGAAGAGATGCAACATTTTGAAATGAAACATACCAAACTAGTGCATAAGAAGAGTGATAAGAATGTTTTGGCAAGCTCTCTTGGATCTCCAAAGCAAATTGTAGGCCTCGGGGATGAATCTGAATTACATATTTGGATTTCAAAGTAAATCGGAGAATTTTTAATCAAAGCTTGCTCTTAAGATCCGGCTGCCAATAGTGGATAGCACTAAGGAATTATGAAAATTTAAAACTTATTGCTAGGAGTGTGTATTCTGTTTAATTTCAAAATGTTTGCCTCATAAGTGTGATCTGCATTTTAATAGTGCCTATGCTTCTCTACTTCAGGAATTTTTTATCATTATTTAAAAGCAGAAGATTATAGATAGCTTTATCTCAGTTATATCAGATGCTCAGAATTAAGCCCATAAACCCAAGTATTTACTACCATATATTGGCTCTTGTTGAAGGAAAAACACAATGGAGAGGAAATATTAATAATAATGTAAATGTTCATCTATCAAAGTAGACATTAAAAAAAGTCCCCATATTTTCAAAGGGATTTGTGGTAGATTACAAAAACACCTATAGTATAGAAACAGAGAGATCAGCAGGATAGAAACAATAGAGAGCTATTAAGCCAGTAAGACCTTGAATGTAGAAATGTGTGCAATGAAATTCAGTACAGTTTTTAAATTTGGATGGCAAAATCAGCTTGAAGCTTTCTGGCAGCCAAAACACAACGAAAATTATGTTCAGTTTCAACTTTCAATACCTGTAACTGGTATGTGAGCTTGATGAACAAATTTCAAAATTCATAACTTGTTCATAAAATTAATATACCAGCACACTGAGGAATCATAAAGAGGGAAATGGGGCAATTCTGGCTGAAGTAAGTTGAAGATGCCAGCAGAAGGAAAAACAACACCATTGCCCAGAGATAAACAAGCCAGTATTGAATTCACAAGGCTGCTCTGGAACCTATAAATAACCGAAATTACTTTCCATTATAACTGAGTCAGTTTCCTCCAGGGAAAACTGCTCTTCTTAATAGTTTTCAGCAAATCAGCCTGCTGAGGAAGAGGAAATAAAGCACAACAAATTCCTATACTTTCCTGTTTCCATTGACTTTCTCCATGTGTTCTTTGTTTGTTGTAAAACTTCCCTCCCCTTTGTTTGGTGACTGACAGTATATATGTGATTCAATTCTCTTACATATAAATAAATTTAATTGTACATGTACTAAATTAAATATCACACATTTTTACAACACCTTTTCGGAAAACAAAAATCTCTTAATGACCTGAGAAAGTTAATCCTAGATACTTCCTTAATAAATAAATTCCTCAGTGGTTTTATGTGACATGTTAAGCACCATTCTTAGAATATACAGAATAAAGTTTTTTTATGTACAACTAGAGGCCCAGTGCAAGGATTTGTGCACCAGTGGGGTCCCTTGGCCTAGCCTGTGCACTCTCACAATCTGGGACCCCTCGGGGGATGTCACATTGCCAGTTTCAGCCCAATCCCCGCAGGTCAGGGGTGCACACAAAACATGGTGGGCGTTGGCAGCAGGCAGCAGAGCGTGGAACGTGGCAGGCATCAGCCACGGCGGGATGGTGGAGCAGGTGAGCAGGGGCGCCAGACCAAGGTGGGGCGCCAGTTGCTGTCATCAAGGCAAGCCTCTGGTGGTTACTAAAAATTCTTTGCTCCCAGGCACCGCAGTCCTGCTGGGCGCTCCCACCTGCTGCCAGCACCTGGTGCTGGCACTGATTGCTTGGTGCCAGCAGTGGGTGCAAGCAGCAGCTGCTGGCCCTGATCACCCCTCAGGGCTTCTCCACCTCCCCCTGCTTCTGAGGGGTGACTGGAGCAGCAGCTGCCACTCGCACCTGCTGACGGCACTGGCCCTGCTTGCACCCACTGCTGGTGCCAGCCCCAATCACTCCACGCCATTATGGGGTGCAAGAGGGACCAGCACTGTCAGCATATGGGAGTGGCAGCAGCAGGAGGGGCTGGGCAGGGGTGCAGAGGATTTGCCACGACCCGCCCCTGTGCCCACCACAGCCTTGCAGCCCACAGTTCCTTTTAAGGTGCACAAATTTGTGCACTGGGCCCCTCGTTTCTATATAAGAGCAGGTTACTCGTGCTGCTGGTCAGCATAATTTAACAGTATGATTTAGAAAATCTCTATCAATACTTCTAAAGTTCTAGTGTGAGTTGTATTCACCTGGACAGTGCTTAAGGTGAAGATTCTCCTCCTAAAACTTTTAATCACATTTCTGTTTAGTAGATTTGACTTGTAATCCAAGATGTTATGTTATTTTTATATCTTTTTAACTTTTGTTTTTGCTGTTGTTATCCTCACTGGAGGACATTTTTCCATTGACTTTTTAGAGAGGGTGGGAAGGAGGGAGAGAAAGGTAGAGAGAGAGAGAGAGAGAGAGAGAGAGAAACATTGATATGAGAGAGACACATTGATTGGTTGCCTCCTGCATGTGCCTCAACCAGGGATGAACCTGTAATCCAGGTATGTGTCTCTGACCAGGAATCAAACCTGAGCCTCACAAGCCAGGGCAGCTTATTGCAAGATTTTTAAATAACTAACAAGGTAAGTTTGATTATTATGACAACACATTAAAATATATTGATTGGGTGTTATTTTAGAAAAGCAGTTTCTAAATCTCTAAGAAAATCATTTATGAATTTTATTTATCCAGATTGAGAGTTTATTAAAACATAATTAGCATTTATGCTCTGTTTGCTCATTTGTTGCTTTCAATTTTATATCCCATATTTGAGTGAAATCATATGGCTCTTGACTTTTTCTGTTTGACTTATTTTGCTTAGTTTATGGCAATATTTAATCTTTTCTTATGGCTGAATAATATTCCATTTATATATGTACCTAAGCTTCTTTATTTAATCATATATCAAAGGGCACTTCAGTGGTTACTAGAAGAAAGGAGGTTGAAGGGGTAGAAAAGGATAATGATGGTCAATATATGGTGACTGCCCGCCAACTTGGCTCAGTGGTTGAGCGTTGACCTATGAACCAGGAAGCTAAGGTTTGATTCCCAATCAGGGAACATGCCGGGTTGCAGGCTTGACCCCCAGTGTGGGGTATGCAGAAGGCAGTTGATCAGTGATACTCTCTCATCATTGATGTTTCTATCCTTCTCCCTTCCTCTCTAAAATCAATAAAAATATTTTTTAAAATTATATGGTGAGGACAGAAGATTTGACTTTGGATCGTGGACACACAATGCACTATACAGATGATGTATGACAGAATTGTACTCTTGAAACCTATATAATTCTAGTAACCAATGTCACCCCAATAAATTTAATTTTAAAAATAAACACTATATTTGAGCAGTTTAGAATTCCACTTTTAGAAAAGAAGTATGAGGAACTCCATAAACCCACTCATTGTGCTTAACATGAATCATAAAATTCTCCCTCCCCCTTACACATAGTGAGATAAGTATTTTACAGAGGAGAAAACTTAGGCACAGAAAAGTTCAATAATCTCTCCAAGGACACATAGCTAGGGATTGTGGCTGAGATACTAACTCAAGCAGTTCCGCGGTCTAAATCACTAATAACTAGATAGGCTGAGGATACAATGCAATGATTCAATTTGTATTTTAGAGTGAACCAAAAAATGCAATATATGTTGCTTATGTCCAGGGAACAATTTGCCATAAAAGCAAAAATGGCCATTCTGCATTTGTTATATGTCTCTGAGAAAAGGCTTTCTACTCCAGTCCTAAGAGAAACTTTTTTTTTTACTTGTTGATAATAAAGGCTCTGAAGGCAACCAATGAGATATATGTTATATAGACAGAACAGACAATGTTGGGCTCCAATCTATCATATATTTTATGATTTACTTTGATTTCTGCAATATTTATTTTGTGTCTGGCTAAAAGGAAAATTTCATCTTGTCTACTGGTTGTCTAAGAGCGGTATTTGATTGTTAGCTGAATTTCTGCTAGACACATTCCTTCAACAAAAAAGAAAAAATATCTTTTTGAAGAAATTGTTTTATAGTTCCGACAGCTGGGCTTTTAGGGAATTCTTTGGGGCTAGGTTTAAAGAAGTGGTTGGTCTAATAAAAAGGTCTTCACCTCCCTCTCCCCTCCCGCTTCACTACAAAAGCACACTGCAACTAGATACATGCATTTTTAGAAATACATACTGAACTAAAAGTCATTTTACTTTGTTTTTTTCAGGTTTGCAAATCTGCACATTTACATAATTTTGATATCATGTGATACACTGTTTAAATGTAATTCAACAAAATTCTAAGTAAAAAAAAATCAATTTCTATTATAAGATAGGAACGGTACCCCAGTTATTTATTACATTCTAGAAAACTCTTTATAGAAATCAGTGGATTAGACTATACCATTTTGCTGTATTTGGAGATTATTGGGAGCCAGGATTTTTCCTCAGGGATGGTTCGGTCCCGTGTGGGGTAAGCTAGGCTTCTTGGTAGTAACATTCAGCTGTCGGTATCTCTGAGAAGGAGCATCCCAGGTGACATCACATCCCTGTCTCTGACCTTTGCAGGGTGAGTAGGTCTGACCTTTGCAGGGTGAGTAGGCAGCTGAGCCCAGCTGGGTCCCTCGCTCCTATCTGATCAGGGCTTACCATGAAATCTCTCCTTCTCAGTAGTCAGATGTTTTAAGTGACCTCTTCGATTCCAAGGTAGAAACTGCCAGTCCTTTTTTTTTTTTTTTTTTTTTTTTTTAAATCCTCACTGGAGGATATTTTTCCATTGATTTTTAGAGAGAGTAGAAGAGAGAGGGAAAGACATAGAGAAATACTGATGTGAGAGAAATAGATTGCTTGACTCCTGCATGAGCCCCGACCAGGGCCTGGCTGGGGAGGAGCCTGCAACCAAGGTATGTGCTCTTGACCAGAATAGAACCCGGGACCCTTGGGTCTGTAGGCCAATGCTCTATCCACTGAGCTGAACTGGCTAGGGCTGCCAGTTCTCTTAAAATGCTCGGCCCAGGACTTGCATAGATTTAATTCTGCCACATTCTACTAGTCAAAGAAATTATGTTAGTTGACATGCAAAGGGAGAGAAAATGGATTCTACTGCTCAAGGGAAAAAAATGCCACAGAACTTAAAGCAATCAGTGTATCATGAACAATGCTCTTCCATTCTGTAACTTTTTATAACTTGTCCTGAATTTTATTAATTGGAGGGTATTAGATTACTGATGGAATATCTTTACTAGTAATTGATATTTTCAGATTGTATGTTCTTTCATGATTCAGTTTTGATAGGTTGTATGTTTCCAGAAATTTGTCCTTTTTTGATGGTTGCTCAATTTGTTCACATATAATTAATTGTTAATAGTATTCTTTCATTTAAATATATTTTTGTTGATTCAGAGAGGAAGGGGAAGGGAGAGATAGAAACATCAATAATGAGAATCATTGATTGGCTGCCTCCTGCACGCCCCCTACTGGGGATTGAGCCCACACCCAGGCCTGTGTCCTTGACCAGAATTGAACACAGAACCCTTCAGTCAGCAGGCCAATGCTCTATCCACTGAGCCAAACCAGCTAGAGCTGTTCATAGTATTCTTTTATAAATCTTTGTCTTTGGGTGGTACCAGTTGTAATTCCTACTTTTTCTAATTCTATTTATTTGTTTTTCTATTTTTTCCTTTTCTAGCTAAAGGTTTGTCTATAATGTGTATGTTTACAAAAATAGCTCTTAGTTTTATTGATTTTTCCATTGCATTTTTAGACTCTATTTCCTTTATTTCCACTTTTAATCTTTGTTGTTTCCTTACTTTACCTATTTTGAGCTTAGTTTTTTTTTTTTTTTTCTTTCTTAGTTTCTTGAGCTACAAAGTAAGGTTGTTTATTTAAGGTGTTTCTTTTTTCTTAATGTAGGTATTTATCACTTCCCTTTGGAACTGCTTTTGTTGATGGGGGTTCCCTGCATATAAAAGTTGTTTTCTGCTGCTGCTTTTATGATTCTTTCCTTGTCTTTAACATTTGTCAATTTAAATGTAATGTGCATCTGTGCAGGTTCTTTAGATTCATCTTATTTTGAACACTATGAATTTCCTGAATCTGGATGTTCATGTCTTTCCTTAGATTAGGGATGTTTTCAGTCATTATTTATTTGAAAAAAAAATTATGTCCATTCTCTCTCTTCTAGAACACCTCTAATGCATGTATTGGAGTCCTTGATATTGTCCCGTAAGTCTCTAAAGCTATCCTCAGTTTTTTTCTCTTTATGCCACCACTTAGATGAATTCTACTGGCTTGTCTTGGAGTTTGCTGTCACTAATTTGACTGACATTTGTTCCCTAGCAGACACTGTTGATAGAAAGCTTCCTGTTACATGTTAAATAGCGTCTTAGTGAAGATTGACTTTAAGATAAAGGAGAAATGACCTGATTGAAATTTATAATGGGCAATGACTGTTATCTTTCTTACACTCAATGTCAAACGTTCCCTGAAGGACAATTTTGAGAAGTCAATGAGACTCAGGTATGCCTGGTTTATAGAGTCTATATTCTTTGCTTTAATTTCAACTAGAATGAAACCTTCTTAGAGTCTAAAGACAAGTTCTAGTGGGAATTTTACCTTTGTTGGAGTTATTCGTGTAGCTAAAATGTCCACAAACTCAATCTCCTAAGTTTGGCATTGACCAGGTGCATAAAACAAAAATTATCTCCCAGATGCAAAAAAACAAAAACAAACAAACAAACAAACAAACAAACAAACAAAAAACAAGACAATGACAGCATAAGAAAAAGTACCCTCTGGCTGGTGTCTCTATGCAGTATTCATAATGTCCCTTCCCTGCTCCACTGAGCCCCCACATGCCCCGATGCACGAAGCTTCCCGAAAAGCCTCAATACCCAGAGGAGAATGGACTGAGAACCCCCAAATTCAGTTGAACAAACTGTTAAAAACTCAAAATGTTAAATTCTCAAGTTTCCATGATAATATGGTTCTGTATAGAAGGAGTGAAAGAGCCTTTTAATAATTTTTGTGTCTTTTCAACCAGAGGTAGCTGTTATTGTTGAGGCTGTGTCCCCTTTAAACTCAAGTCAATGTAGCACAAAGCCACTTACTGAAAACACCTGCGACTCTCTGATACTGTTGTTGTTTTCTGGGCATATGTGTGCATCACATGCTCCAGGCAAGCTCGGTTTGTGGTTTGTGGTAGAACTAATGGTTTGAGACATTTGGGATCCATCAACTAATGGCAGAGAGAGGATTGGCTTTCTTGCCCCAAAAAGGCAACACTGAGGTATGTGCTACATCTCTATGTTTGCTTCCATGACCAAGCCTCATTCACCAGGAGGAATAATCAGTCCCTTAAGGCACATTTTATTGGCTTTCTTCTTATCCTATCTCACTTTCCACTCTCTTCTATTGCTTCCTAGATTATTTCCAAAGTAATTACTTGTACTCAAATTATTATCTCAGTGTCTGCTTCTGAAGGAACCCAGCCTAAGCAACAGGGCAGTCTCATAAATACTTTTTAAATGGTCCCACTCTTTCCTACCAATTCTATCTGACCTCAGGTCCTCAAAGTTGACCTGTAACTTATACATCAAGTTTCTTATGTAGATTTGCCTTTGCTCATAAATCCAAAATAAGCTTTTTTCCTCCAGCATAGGAGAAATAATTTAATTCTGTTTTGAGCATCAGTGGAATGAACTGCCTTTGATTGAAGAGATATATTATTCTAAAAAGAGGTATTTTTAATGACTAGCATGGTGAAATGTTCACACTATTTAAGATATGCATAAAGTGAGGCGGATTGAAGGAACAAAATAGTAGACCTTCCTTTTCACATTCAATCCATATGATCCTTGAAGTATTTTACAGGTTGAACCTCACAACTCTATTTTCCCCTCTTGTTTTAGTCCTACGAGTAGAACAAAGCGTTGTTTGATTTGATGAAGAAGCTAAAATGGAAAGATGTTTTCTTAACAGCATATCCAACAGTAGGGGGAGCTTTTAGATTATATGGAGGAAAATAGTATTCTAATTTATTTTTTGGTAGAAAAAAGTCAGAGAAATGAAACATTATGGTTCTTTCAAAATATGTATTAGAAAAATTAAGCAGTCTCTGATTCCACTTTCATGGATGACATGATATCTCTTAATTTGTTACACAATGAAAAAAGAACACAATGAAAAAAATATTGGTTTTTACCAACTTTACTAAAGTTATCTGGCATCTTTATTGGATTATAAAATGTGGTTTGTATCCTGGAATAGCCTGAGAACATTCTAGAGCTCTTGAAATTATGTTATAATTGTTAGCTTTTCATTCTCTAAGGAAATAAACCTTTAACAAACAGTAGTGAAGTAAATATAAAATGACCACAAATATTATTCAATCAATCAACGGATCAATAAAGTATGAATTAGGCATATTTTCAAAGAATAGGGACTATATTAGTATGCATATCTATTTTTATGTACATTCTGAATTCAAAATTATTCTGTGTTCAATTAACTGGAAGGAAAATATTTAAATTCGTATATCAAAGTTTTATTTATTTCTGATATGCTTCAATGTAGAATAAGAATATATTTTGCTTTCTCTGTCCAGCTAAATAATGTATTGTTTAATTAACTATCTAGATTTGAAATTGTGTATGAACACAAGCCACTGAAATCATACTCAATGACCTGATCTTATAAAAATGCAGATTGGAGAGGGAAAAGGGGCTACAGAGAAATTGTTTTCTTATAGAAAGCCACATTTCCTCCTTGGCTATTTCTGTGATGTAAATTACATGATCCCTTGTTTAGAATCTCTCTGACACAGCATTCCTTCCTGTCACTATTTATAGAGGCAGAGTGATATAATGAAAATAGCATAGCTTTGCAGTCATAAAACCTAGGCTCACAAGGAAAGGATAGTAATATTTATTGAATATATACTATGTCTCAGACTATGTTTGGTGTATTACATTTATTACCCACTTTAATTTGACACTCAGAACAACATGATGTTTCATCATAAATTGTGAATGCAAACATGCTTTGGAAACAGAGTCTTTGGATTACAATCCAAGCTCTACCTTGGGAAAGTTACTTAACTTCTCTGTGCTTCGGTTGTAAAACTATTTTTTAAAAATGGAGGTAATAATGATAGTAACTTCATAACAGAGTTATCATGGGGATTAAATCTGTTTTTATTCTTAAAGTGTTTATAGTATTATCTAGCAAATACCAAGAATTAACCAATGCAGGTTTTTTTAGTCCACAAAAGTTATCAGAAGGATAATGGCAACCGTGTACATGGTATACTTTTCTAATGGGCAGATCGTGCATTGGAATTTGCATCTGAATCTGTTTGAATAGGTATGCCTTGCTCTTATATTATAAACTCATGATGCAGTAAACAACCCAACATCCTGAAGACAAACAAAGGCAAAGGAGAATTAAAGCTCAATGTCTGTGTCACAGAAGACCATGAGCATTGCATAGAAGATGAAAGAATAAGTTAATAACATCTCTGATTTCTGACTCTTCCCATTGTATTCGGTTCATTCTAGCTCAGGCCACATGCATATCAATTGAAGGAAAGCCTTTTAAGTCCTTTGACATGTCAGATGAGCGATATCACCTATCCTGTCAACCACAACCTCATTCAGGGTCTCTTACATGACAAATCAGGTGGGTTATGAGAAAAGTACTTTAAAAACTGTAAAATACCATCTAGGATTCTAGGTGTATGGTGTTACTTGGCAGGTGATAAGGTGCCTGTTAAAAACAAACCCGGATTTGAAACTTGCTCAGTTAGTGACTTTGGTAATTATCCAACCTCTCTAAACTTCAGATATCTCAAGGGTAATGTGTGTAATAGAGTCCCACCTATAGTGCGAAGTAAATATGGCTGGCAGTACTTGTAAGTTACTTAGCTTAATCCTTATTGTAGTGCTTATCACCACAGAAAGTATTCAGTATCAGCTAGATGTTACTGTATTATTGTTGTAATCATTGTCGTTGTTAATATGCAAGACATATTAATTGGCAGCGTTTCTTTATAGAAATAGCAAATATCAGACATACGTGCTACTATGTCCTCATCCTGTGAAATGGCAGAGGTTGCTAATTCACTGTGATCTTTGTCCTCCTGCTGCACTACTTTATCTTCCCAGGCAGCCACCACTGACTAATGCCATCGCTCTCTCTTAACATTATTTTCATAGAATGCACTAAAGATAAAAAACAAAGATAATGAGTGACTCAACTAAAACGTTTAGGCAAAGAATAATGTCAATAAAGTGGTGAAATAGGAATTCTGAACCCTCTTTATTCCCATAGGAGCACTTATTTTACAATAATATATAGACCAAAATAGCTTTAGGAGAAATCCAGATTCCAGTTAAAAGGTTACAGTAGCCAAGATGAGCACAAATTTTACTGCGAACAGTCACATTGAAAGAGGTATAATGAGCACTTTCACTTTATGGAAATCAGTTTCTCCCTCAAACCAGCATAGCTCAGTGCGGGGAGAAATCACCTCTGCTTATGACTTCTCTCTTGAGGGGAAAGAAAGTGGAGAGTGACTCAGTGTCCCCAAGCTTTTGGCACACTGCCTGAAGGATCTGTTTCTGTTTTGCCTCACCCAAGGAGCTGATGTGACCGGCATAGTTTGGATGCCGGGGGACAGCTGAGGACGAAGGAAAGGGAAGCTTGCTGCAACTGGCTCAGCTCTGTGAGCCTAGGAGACCACACAGAACCCGAGGCTGTTCTACTAAAAGGAAGGGAAAGAAATGAAACATCCTCCAGCATCGGAGTATTTTCTAAAACAGTCAGAAATCAGGGAGTGCAAGTGATCATGGTCTCTTGAAAAAAGAAATATATTTTCAGTTAGTAATTATGTATGTGCACAAGGCTAGGCAAATTCATGGAGGAGGGCTGGGAGGTGGGCTAGTTGGTGAAGATCATTCCGTGTCAAAGCCAGTGTTAATTATGAGGACTGGGAGAGGTGTACCTTCAACCACCAGTGCACACTTACCAGATCAAATCTACAAAGGCTCAGTGCAACATGCCCCAACCAAAGTATCAAAATATCAAAGTATCAGCAACTGACTCAAAAAATGGAGACCTGTGAATTCAAAATAATTATCTTAAAGAAACTGAGTTATAAGAGAACACAGACAATTAAAAATTAGGAAAACAGAGGAAACCAAGATGGCGGCATAGGTAAACACCTAAACTGCTGCCTCGCACAACAATTTCAAAACTACAACTAAAAGACAGAACGGACACCATCCAGAACCACAGGAAAGCAGGCTGAGTGAAAATTCTACAACTAGAAGGAAGGAGAAAAGCTCACAGAGAATTGGAGGTACGGCAAAGGGGCTTTGTGCGCGCAGAGAGGAAGGGCGGCTGAGAGCTTGGCTGACTTCCTCTGGCGGAAGGGGGAAGGAAGCCTCGGACCGCGAGCTGGGAAAGGCAGAAGTCTGAAGGCGCACACGGGCCAGTGCGCACAAAGGCTGCGGAGGTAGCCATAGGCTTTCCCTAGTGAAAGGGAGTCAGAGGATCCTGACTGAGCCCCAGTTCTGACTGCAGTGAACCCCGGTTCCAGGCGAGCCCCTGGGGACCCACGCTCTTGTAGGGGGAGTCTGGACTCTCGGGCGGAGACTCAGGAGCCAGGGAAGGCGGAGGACTGAAAGTGCGCACACGCGCCGCGCCAGTGCGCACAAAGGCTGCAGGGGTTGCCACAGGCTTTCCCTAGTGGAGGGGAGTCAGAGGATTCTGACTGCACCGAGCCCCAGTTCTGACTGCAGTGAACCCCAGTTCCAGGCGAGCCCCTGGGGACCCACGCTCTTTTGGGGGGAGTCTGGACTCTCAGGCGGAGACTCGAGCTGGGGAAGGCGGAGGACTAAAAGCGCACATGCGCGCAGGGGCGGGGCTGACAGGAAGCCAAGACTGAGACTCCACCCCATCCAAGCTGAGCACAGAGGCTATTGCAATTTGGCAAGTCTAATCCTATAAGGCTGTCTCCAGCACCGGGCTTCTCCCAGCATAGACACAGCTGATCCTTACAGCCAACTGGCCCGGAGGTCAATTCTTCCCAGTGATACCAACAACAATAAAGACTTAATTACAACAAGGCTGTACACACAGTCCACAAAGGGGTGCACCAAGAGTGTCCACCTCAGGTTAACTGGGGAAGCAGACCCACTGGGCCATATTGGAAACCTAGCACAAATATCTACCTTACCAACTCAGGGATTCAGTGAAAATGCGGGGTCAAAGAATCAGATCACAAACGAAAGAAATGGAGGAAAACAAACGACTGGATATAGAATTCAAAACCACCGTTATAAGACTTTTTAAGAATATCCTAGAAAAGGCCGATAAATATAACGAGACCCTCGAAGATATGAAAAAGGACCAACTAGAAATTAAACATACACTGACTGAAATAAAAAATATTATACAGAGACCCAGAAACAGAATAGAGGAACACAAGAATCAAGTCAAAGAATTGAAATACAAAGAAGCAAAAAACACTCAACCGAAAAAGCAAAAAGCAAAAAAAAAAAATCCAAAAAGTTGAAGATAATGTAAGAAGACTCTGGGACAACTTCAAGCGTACCAACATCAGAATTATGGGGGTGCCAGAAGAAGAGAGAGAGCAAGATACTGAAAACCTATTTGAAGAAATAATGACCGAAAACTTCCCCCACCTGGTGAAAGAAATAGACTTACAAGTCCAGGAAGCCCACAGAACCCCAAACAAAAGGAATCCAAAGAGGACCACACCAAGACACATCATCATTAAAATGCCAAGAGCAAAAGACAAAGAGAGAATATTAAAAGCAGCAAGAGAAAAACAGTTAATTACCTACAAGGGAGCACCCATACGACTGTCAGCTGACTTCTCAACAGAAACTATGCAGGCCAGACGGGAGTGGCAAGAAATTTTCAATGTGATGAATAGCAAGAACCTACAACCAAGATTACTCTACCCAGCAAAGCTATCATTCAGAATTGAAGGGCAGATAAAGAGCTTCACAGATAAGAAAAAGCTGAAGGAGTTCATCACCACCAAACCAGTACTATATGAAATGCTGAAAGGTATTCTTAAAGAAGAGGAAGAAGAAAAAAGTAAAGAGAAAAAATTATGAACAACAAATACATATCTATCAACAAGCCAACCTAAAATCAAGTGAATTAAAAACCTGAGGAGCAGAATAATCTGGTGAATATAATAGAATCAGGGGCATAGAAAGGGAGTGGGCTGATAATTCTCAGGGGGAAAGGGGTATGGGGGGGTTCATGAAGAGAATGGACAAAAATCATACACCTATGGATGAGGACAGTGGCGGGGAGGTAAGGGCAGAAGGTGGGGTGGGAAAGGGGTGGAGGGGAGCTATGGGGGGAAAAAGGAGAAATAATTGTAATAATCTGAATAAAGATTTATTTAAAAAAAAAAAGAAAAAAAAATAAATAAAAATAAAAATTAGGAAAACAATACATGAGAAAAAATATTAACCATAAAAAATCCTGAACAAATCCTACAACTAAAGAATACAATAGCTGCTCCCTAGGTATGTGCCCTGAATGGACTTGAACCTGTGACCTTCATGGGCTCTGAATTTAACACGAGTTAAATTTCTGTCTCTGCACCCTAAGAATTTGTGCATTTTAAGTCTGATTCCTCTTCTGTAAAAGGTGATGGATGGAAATAGTGCCAGCTATCACATAGGATTTTCAGTAAGGTGACAATATATTTAAGACCTTAGTTCTCAGCCTAGCACATATCAGCACCTAAAAATGTTAGCTTTGTTTTAATTATTATTTTAAAATGAAAATAAAGGTAAAAGATATGAAGACATTTTTCAAGTTACAAAACTAGTGTCTCAGTTCTGTTGGAGATCAATGTCATCCTTTAGGTTTTTAATTTACCTGAAAAGCTTTTATTCTATACTGCTTAAATTAGAAAATTCCTCATCTTTTTAAAAATCTAGTTCATTCTTCTCAAATTATTATTTACTACTTTAAAATTATCACAAATAAAAGAACAATAATAACCAAAACATAATGTAATTATATAATCTTATATAGAATTAATCAATATTTATAGCCCTAAATTTTTGTATTAAAAGATAGAAGCCATGCTATACCATAAAAATATGTAGACTTTGCCAGGCTGGTGTTGCTCAGTGGTTGAGTATCGACCTAAGAACCAGGAGGTCACAGTAAGATCCCAGTCAGGGCACATGCCAGGGTTTTGGGCTCATTCCCCAGTGAGGAGCATGCAGTAGGCAACCGTCAATGATTCTCTCCCATCATTGATGTTTCTATCTCTCTCTCCCTCTTCCTTCCTCTCTGAAATCAATAAAAATATATTTTAAAAAATATGTAGACTTTTATAGGTGTTAGATTTTAATGTCCTTGAAGATGAGCTTAATGTATCACCAATTCCAATACAGGCCATGACATATATTAGGAATTCAGTAAAACTTGCAAAATATATTTGCCTTTAAGACAGTACATTAATTTTAGTAATCTAATGATTTCTGTGTATTGCTACATCATCAGATTGAGGGTGGATATTAGAAGATCATTAACATGGCTATAAATTACCAATTATTATGTCTGTAATTTAATAATATAATCAATTATGAATTATTATCAGATAAATTATTTTAGCTCTAAAAATTACTGAAGGGAAAGATTTTCAGAGGAATGACTAATGTGGATAATTATCCAAATTAATAACCAGTAATTTTCCCCCATATACTTGGATAGTCATATATTTTAGAAAAAAACGTTGGTGTAAATGAGGAAGCAAATATATAACTCTATTCAAGTAGTGAAGTAGTGATTAGCATACAGTAGAAAACAATGTTACTCCCTTGTAATCATTATTATGGCCTAAAATTGAAAAATAATGAATGTCCATTTTTTCATAAAAATAACTTCAATCCAACTAAACAACCTGAACACAGAGTAGTTTACACAAATAATCTATTTTAATACAATTGAAAATAACTTTAATTCAACATGAGGAGCATTGAACTGATCATTTTTGTCATTTGTAGTGATTTTTAGTTAAGTAAATTTGTGATTTCTTTAAGAATATTCACAATATTTTTTTATTTATAGTAAGTCTTTTTTGTTTTGAGATGGCTTTAATGATCATATGTGTTATTTTCAGATAGAGTATATTGTTTTTGCTTAAACAACATCCTAGTTCATTTCTAATATGCAGACAAGAAAATATCCTGCAGTAGTAGTGGAACTGAATATGCAGTTCCATGGCCCAGTGACAGTGCAACCTAAAATAGTTAGGCAAGAGAAAGAGAAAAAGAAGTAAAACAAAACCATCTTCTAAAAGTGCATGAAACACTCAGTTTTATGAGCCTGAATTGTAGGAGTAAGCCTTGACCCCCCCTTCTACCTCCAACTCTACAATTAAATTTTCACTGAGTATGTTGACTTTTATCTTCAAAATTTTTCCCAATGCACCTATCTCTGCAGTATCAAACTAGAACAGGCTAAATTGTCCTTTGAGTGAACAAATTCCAAATCCACTCTTATTTAGTCCAATATCTTTAGTAAATCTAAAATAATATTTTAAATGAAAATGCAAATATTTTACATCCTACTATTTGCTCAAAAGCACTCACCAGCTTCCTATTACTGTTAGGTAAAAATTCAACATTTGAGACCTCAACTAGCCTGACTCTCCCTCTTTTTACAGTTCTAGCCCATGCCATTCTCTTTCATCTCTCTTACCTCTCTTAATTAAATTTCTTTCAAACAAACGTGATCCCTGTCATAATAAAATATTTACACATAGTGGTCCCTTGGTATATGCAAGACTCCCTGTGGATATCAAAATCCAACAATGCTCAGGATGCTCAAGTTCCTTATAGGAAATGGAGTAGTATTTGCATATAAGTAATGCATATTCTCCAGTATACTTTAAATCATCTCTAGATTACTTATAATACCTCATATAATGCAAATGCTATGTAAATAGTTGTTATACTGTATTATTTAAGAAACTAGAGGCCCGGTGCACAGATTCATGCACCAGTGGGGTCCCTTGGCCTGGCCTGTGCTCTCTTGCAATACAGGATCCCTCGGAGGATGGCGGACTGCCATTTTTGGCCCAATCCCTGCAGCCAGGCCAAGGAACCCCACTGGTGCAAGAATCCATGCACCAAGCCTCTAGTATGCATATTAGATCTTTGGTTGATCTTTTCCCACTCTCCCCGCTTCCCTCTGAGATTCATCAGTCTTTTCCATGTTTCCATACCTGTGCATTTGGTGTCTGTCCCCTGGTGGTCAATGTGCATCACAATGAGATTGCAAGAGGCTGTCTTGTCTTAGTCATTTTTGCTCTATCAACTTTCACAAGAAAACATATCCCAGGTAATCATGATCCCAAAATGTAAATATATATGGAATAGACTTGATCCCAACCAACATCTTACAGTCAAGTAGCTGATCTGAGTTGAGCTCAGCAGATCCAGAGCTGACCCACACAAATATGAGTACAAAATAAATTCTTTGTGTAAGCTATTTTGTTTTCTGGTTCTTTTCTGTAATAGCTGATTGATAAATTTCTAATATATGAATATATTATATCATAATTTATAGTGGGAAGCATGGCTATTTATTGAAATAGGCAAATATAATATTTAACCTATCTTAATTATATCTATACTACTTATATATAATTATAGTATAAAAATATAAATACATATTATTATATATAATATATATTTTAATTATCTCTTGCTATCTAAAAAAAGAAAAATACTCTGACACTCACCAAAAAGGCTTAATTAAAGCTTATAAAAATACAATGTTTTGAATTCTTTTACACTTCTAAAGGTTGTTTTCATTATTTTAACTACATACTTTTTTCTAGTTGCAGCCTTATTCAACTTAGCATTGCTTTATTCATTGTAGCTAAATATATGCACTAGAAGAAGTTGAATTGGTAGGTTCCTTGACATTTTTTGTTTCATCTTTGAAAACATATACCTCAGTTTGGCAGAGAAATGTCTTTGAAACGTAACTTAGACTGGGTTTCATTTTCACATGTTCCCTTCCAAGAACTGAAGAGTAATTGGAGCAATAAGCTTATGGTCTGCAGCACTCACTGTACTGCTTTAGCAAATTGCTATTACTTTTCATAAGAAGGCAAACTGTACAGTGGTTACCCACAGGGTGTGTGTTTTTGATGAATGGCAAGTGTGGGATGCCTCAGTCATTAAAAACTCCAGGCAGACGCTATTCGTAGAAACACATGCTGATGCTCACAGGCGGTGGTGCATAATAGTAAAAAATGAATAGGAATTATCTTTTGAAAAAAAATAGCATAGGCATTTCAACATTTCAAGAATATGTTTTTGTTTCACTGGTTTCTAAAGACTAGATCATATCAACATATAGTTTATTAAACTCTTTTTATACTTCTTTGAACTACAAAAAATCATTAAAGATCATTCCATCCAGTTTTATAACACTTCTGGAGACTTAAAACATACTGATGTTCAAATATGCCCCAGACAAATTCTGGTCATTGGACTAGGGCGTGACTATTTTTAAAAATCTCCAAGGATAATTTTTCTATGTGTTTAAGTTTTAAAACATTGCTTCTAGTATTTTCCCTTTATTTCATGATGAGGGACCCTGTGGCTCTGGAGAAGAAGGATGATTTACCCAAGGTGACCAAGAACATTGGTATAATTGTTAGTGAGACTCAACCAATTTCATAATATAATATTTCTTCTAAAATAGAAGGACATCTTTTTAACAAGATCATTTTCTCTATAGCTTTATCCATTCATCTTCAAATATAAGCTTTCATTTTAAATTCAAGCTTATACTGTCTTGCACAGTGGCTGCACCAGTCTGCATTCCCACCAGCAATGCAGAAGGGTTCCTTTTTCTCCCCATCCTCTTCAGCACTTCTCATTTGTTGATTTGTTGATGATAGCCATTCTGACAGGTATGAGATGGTACCGCATTGTTGTTCTGATTTGCATCTCTCAGATGATCAGTGACTTTGAAGATGTTTTCATATGTCTCTGGGCCTTCTGTATGCCCTCTTTCAAAAAGTGTCTATTTAGATTCTTTGCCCATTTTTTGATTGGGTCGTTTATCTTCCTTTTGTTAAGTTGTATGAGTTCCCTGTAAATGTTGGAGATTAAACCCTTATCGGAAATATCATTGGCAAATATGTTCTCCCATGCAGTGGGCTTTCTTGTTGTTTTGTTGATGGTTTCTTTTGCTCTACAGGAGCTTTTTATTTTGATGTAGTCCCATTTGTTTATTTTCTCCTTAGTCTCCATTGCCCTAGGAGCTGTGTCTGTAAAGATATTGCTACGGCATATGTCTGCTATTTTGCTGCCTATGGAGACTTGTAGGATTTTTATGGTTTCCTGTCTTACATTTAAGTCCTTTAGCCATTTTGAGTTTGTTTTTGTGTATGGTGTAAATTGGCAATCTAGTTTCATTTTTTGCATGTATCTGACCAAATTTTCCAGCACCATTTATTGAAGAGACTGTCTTAACTCCCAGTAATACCACTTCTAGGAATACTCCCAAGAAACCGGAAACACCAATCAGAAAGGATATTTGCACCCTATGTTCATAGCAGCACAATTTACAATAGCTAAGATTTGGAAACAGCCTAAGTGCCCATCAGCAGATGAGTGGATTAAAAAACTGTGGTACATCTACATAATGGAATGCTATGCTGCTATGAAAAAGAAGAAACTTTTACCATTTGCAACAGCATGGATGGAACTGGAGAACATTATGCTAAGTGAAATAAGCCAGTCAGAGAAAGATAAATAGCACATGATCTCACTCAGATGTGGGATATAATGATCAACATAATTTGATGAACAAGAATAGATCCAGAGACAAGTGTTAGGGGACAGTTCGGGGGGTGGTGGTTAGAGAACAACCAAAGATTGGCATGCATATTAGCGTAACCAATGGACATAGACACTGGGGCGGTGGGGGCTTGCCTGGGGTGGGAATGGCTGAGGTGGGGGGTCAATTGGGGAAAAAGGAGACATATGTAAAACTTTAGACAATAAAAAATAATAAATTCAAGCTCATATTACTGCTAAACATATGCTTTCTTACTTTACCTTCATATAGATATCTGTAATTGGAACTAGTAAATACTGTCTTAGAAATATTAAGTTCAAAAGTAAATACCTTCATGTCTAAATATGATGTAGAACCTTTTAATGATAAAGTATATATTCTTTTTTTCCCACTGGATATCAATTAGTATTTGATTCTAATATTTATTGATCATATTGTGCACCACATTGTAACTGAGAAAGTTCATACACAGGTCTGTTACATTTATTTATGAAGAGTATGAAAAGAACTGGTTAAAATCACAGAAAGTGAAAAAGGTTGATGAGGATCATTTAAAAATGTGAAATAATAGTCAAAATTGCATGCTTTTAAATTATAATAATTTAGAACATATATCTAACTATATATTTAAAGGGAATCCATAAAAATACATACTATTTTTGTAAACTAACCTCTCCCTGATTAACAGGGCTATTAATGGTGGTAAATTACATTATTTTGAAATGGTTTTTTACCAAATCCTGCTGTAGTCATGCTTCTTCTGATAGATTTACAATATAACTAAAGCAAAAAACTGAAAAATAGTTTATGTGTCTGACCTATGGAAAAAATAAACAGAGGATTAAATATAAGCACCCAAAATTACCATATATATTTTTACTGAATTTATTGGAGTGACATTGGTCAATAACATTATATAAGTTTCAAGTGTAAAATTCTAAAACATATCATCTGTATACTGCATTGTGTGCTTACCAAAGTCTATTCTCCCTTCATCACCATATTTTCAAAATTGTTTTTTTCAAAAGGATAATGCACCATAATCTAATATAGTATAATTCAGCATATCATAGCATCACAGCAATTTGTGTTTTTCACATAACCTATTAATGCACATATTCGTCACGAGAAGGAGCACAGACAGCAGCATCATAGGGCAGTGAATCTTTACAAATAGTAAAGTGCTCTCTAAGAAAAGCAGTTAGGTGCATCATAAGACAAATGGATCATCTTGTTAAAGATGATAATATTAATAACACCATCAGAATCTAATATTACCTGAGTCATATGACTAAGAGACCTAGAAGAGTCCAGAAGATCTCATCCATTTTTGCTATTTTTCTACATGTATCTCTGGGAAGGCTGAGGCTATTGAATGCCCGTTTCACTGCAACAAGGTCATTTTTAATGAACAAAAGTTAATTAGGCCCAAATTATCTCTCTTGGTGCAACTGGTGCTATCATGATTTGAAGAGTCTCTGACTGCTGGGCACAGGGAGAAAAAATTAGAAGTCTATCTCACTAACAATGTCAATCTAGTATTTATAATGAAAGAAATTCCACTGGGAGCAAAGGAAAACAAATATGAAAGGCTTAGAAATTATTTAAGGGGAAAGAGGACAGGAAATTTGCAGAATGAGTATGAGAAAAGTATAAACTAGCAGTAGTATAATAAAAAATAATTTCAGAGGCAATTGAATATCAATGTTAAACAGATTCCAGACTTCACTGAGAACAACTGTTGATGTACTAAACACACACACACACACACACACACACACACACACACACAAACACACACAAACACAATGTCGAAACAGAAGCACCTTGACAGGCTCAGTTGATTCATATGTTAGCACTATCTTGATCTGATTCAATTGAGTTTTTATTTGCTTATTACTACAATGTGTTAACAAGATTGCCTTTTCTGTTTCTTCTAAAAATGTTATACTATTTCTCAGTTGGAATATCTTCAGATTGACCTACCAGATTTTTTTTGTCATAGAAATATGGATATTTATTAATAGGAAATAGAAAATTTAACAGAGAGAATCAAGATTTTTTTAAAGTAGGTGTGAAATATGAACTAGTTTATTACTGTAGATTGAACCATAGAAAATTATCAATGATCAGCATCTCTGATTCAGCAGATCAGGAGGGATAACTGAGAATGATGGAAATACACAGAAAATTATCTAAATCATGATTTTAACTCAATAAAAAAGAGACAGCAGCATATACCTTTACAAAAATAATTTTATAATAAGCTTTCTTTCAAAGAAGTTCTAAGCAGTCCCTCTCACCATTCCAACTCTATTGACTGTAACGTATTAAATGCCAAGTATTCTCCAGATTTCCTTGAATCAGCATCTCATACACTCACTGCCTTCTCTCTCTTATCTGTAGTCCTAAAAAGTCATTAAAAAATAACTTCCAGCAGCCTGCTCCCATCATCTGTCTGCCTTCAAGCATAGCCACATTTTCACTCTTTTTATCTCTTTGGGAAAATTTATCTGTGAATTCTTGAACTCTAGTGTTTCTTATATTCAAAGCAAAAGAGGTATTAAGAAGTCTACTTTTAAAGCAATGTAGAATTTTAGAAAACCAACTGTGCTAAATCACACAACCACTATGTTAACTTACAGATGTGAACTTAAGAGATTTGAAATAAAACCTAAAGAGCCATTATTAACTACAAGGTTCATTTTACAGTCCCCTTTAGTGCTGACATGGAGGATGAAAGTGAGAGCCATGATGGAACATGGAAGGTAGAGTGAACAAAATAAATCCATTTATTTTTTAAAAACATTTGAAGAACAGGATGAATATAAATGTGAAGATCACTGTATAAAACAAGAAAGGAGTGAAATTTCTGAAAGAGTCAATCTTAACAAAAGCATGTCTAGTTATTTCCTTTAGGTTTTCAATATTAGCAAGCAAAAAGTAAAATAATAGAATTCAGAAAACACAAAGTATATAAAATAGCCTTTTCTTTTTTCTAAATAAATTTTTATTGTGTTTATTCAATTATAATTTATGAAATAGCATTTTCAAGTATTCTTAATATGAGAAATTAAGAATATTCATTAGCTACAAGTGATGGTTTTAATTTTAATATATATCTTTAAATAAATTATTATTCACAAAATCTTAATGATGATCTAATTCCAATTAGATATTGTGGCATTGAAATCACCAGCAATGTATCTAATTAGTTTTCACTAAGCTCTATCTTTATTTCTATTTTAAAACCATTCCAATCTATGATTAAGTGAAATAAAAAATATAATATGAAAAGTTAAAATAATTTCAAATTTAATTTATAATCTTGGAAAATAGTACAGTATAACATTTGAATACAGAATTGCATTTTTCTTCTTTTTAAACAATAATGCTTTTTAAAAATATATATTTTATTGACTTTTTACGGAGAGGAAGGGAGAGGGATAGAGAGTTAGAAACATCGATGAGAAAGAAACATCGATCAGCTGTCTCCTGCACACCCCCTACTGGGGAAGTGCCCACAACCAGAATCGAACCTGGGACCCTTCAGTCTGCAGGTTGATGCTCTATTCACTGAGCCAAACCGGTTAGGGCAGAATTGCATTTCTAAGTTAGAATTTTTCTGCCTATATTCGTTTATGTGGGTAAATTTGCACATGTCACTTAATCTCTCAGTAATTGGTTTTTTCATATTTAAAATAAATAGGTCAACAATTCAAGACTCCCCTACAGTTTATAAATTATGAATATCATTCTAAGGCATATGAGTGTGCTATTTTAAATTACTCATCATTACTCTTTTTAGTAAAGTGTATATTTTCTTTTTATGTTTATTCATATAAATATGTAAATAAATTTAACATATTAAATAACAAACTTTATGAGTTTTCATTAACCATTCTCAGACAAACTCAATATTCATAGTATATCAGGAAAAATATTCAGTGTAAATTTATCTTGAAAGTTACTGTCTAGATGTGTGATAATTTGTTGCTCCACAAAATAACAGATTGACTTTTATGGGTCCTAAATCAATCCAATATTAGAAAATAATGTTCTTTATAAATCCAGGTAGAAAACTGTGCTCACTTCTCAAATGTATATTAAGGTTTCTATATACATTATCTAGTTATTTACTTTCTGTTTAAAGCAAGACATAGTATAGTGGTCAAACTTATTTTTATGCAGATTTTATAACTGGTTTGAATACATGTGAGTTTTTATGCATTCAATATTTTTATTGAAGGGCTCTCTGTCTAAGACTCCACATTTGGTACTTCGACGATACAACACATTCAATCCTCATGGTATACTAGTAGGTGACACAACATATAGTTTGCATTCCTACAGAAGATAGCATCGTAGTGATAACAAGAGACTACTATAGACAGTAGGTAAAATGTAAAGGAGGAAAGAGAACACTGTGGGCGAAGTAACAAGATCAGACTTATAAAGATTCCTCAATTTTTTTTTAAGACAGATGTTCTTGAATAGGAGGTAATGAGCAAAGAATGTATGTTAAATGTAGGACATACTGAGAAAAATAAACATTCAGAGCCTGAGAAAACCTAAGGTGGTTGGCATTGTGATGCAGTTAACAGGACAGACTTGACTCATGTGGCCTAAATTCAAATCATCAGTCTGATCATAATAGCTTGGCAATGAGCAGGATTTATAACTTTAGTTTTGTCATTTGCACAGTGGTGATAATAATTGTGCTTACCTCATGAAGTTATTATTATGACAATGAAATTAAATCAAAGTATAAAATTAAGGTATAATTATTATAAACATTTCATGGAGTAGTTTAGGAAAGGTTTTCTTGTGAAAATATTTAAATACTAGGTTAAGGGTTTGCTATTTTATCAAGAGTGCCTAGAAAATGAAATTTTAAAATATTGCATTAGACATTTTCATTTGGGATTCTGTATACTTGTAATTAAAATGGATTCTAGCAGAGCTGGTAAAGTAAATTAAAAAAAAAAACAACACAAAAATATTGCTGATTAGTCCTAGTGAATAAGACTCAACAGAGCTAGGCAATTAAGTTTGTAAAATTATGAGAACTTAGAGTCAGGGTTGACTCCACAATTTAGAATGAGAATCATTAAAAGGAAAGATCATTGGCAAAAATAAGAAAATTATAGTGAAGAGTGCTTTTAGTGTGACATACTTTATGTTTGAAATGACTTCTAAATGTCAGATATTTGCCAATTTAAATTAGATATGCTTTCATTGTAAATCAAGTTAATTCAATTATGTTTGTGGATTAAAAAAATGGATATGATTTTGTAGGTAAAAAGTTAAGGAAATTATGACCAAGTCAGATGATTTACCAGCAGAACCAGATTCCATAACTCTCAGAACATTATCTTGCTATCTTACTATTCCATTTTATGATTATACTAGAGGCCCAGTGCATGAAATTCATGCATGGGGGTGGCCCCTCAGCCTGGCCTGCACTCTCTCCAATCCGGGACATCCCTCTTGCAAACTGGGACCACTGGCTCCTAACCACTCAACTGCCTGCCTGCCTGATCGCCCCTAACCACTCTGCGTGCCTGCCTAATTGCCCCTAACTGCTCTCCCCTGCTGACTTGATCCCCCTAATTGCCTAACTGCTCTCTCCTGACAGCCTAATCCCCCTAACTGCTCTCCCCTGCTGGCCTGATTCCCCTAACTGCTCTCCCCTGCTGGCCTGATCGCCCCTAATCACCTCTGCCTCGGCCCCACCACTGTGGCTTTGTCTGGAAATTAGCATATTACCCTTTTATTAGTATAGATGGAAAACAATGCAAACATTTATGAGCATAATCTCTAATATTAGAAAATATAGCTTCTTCTCAATTAAAGGCAACTTTCTGAACAAGTGTGTTTATCAGTTTAAGGAATATATTTAAAGAGAAAATATAAGGGGGTATTATCTAAACATCAGTATTGAAATAATTTATATTAAAACTGGCATTATCCTTAAGAACCAATAATTATGCAACAAAATGATAAGCTCATTAAGTTTCTATTCCACTTAAAATTTTACTTCTGACTGTTTGACATCTAATTTTTTAAAAAATTGTATTAAATTTATTGGGGTCACATTGGTTAATAAAATTATTTAGGTTTTAAATGTGCAGTTCTATGATACATCATCTGTTATTGCATGCATTGTGTGTTTATCACCCAAAGTCAAATCTCCTTCCATCACCAGCTATTTTACTGCCTTTACCCTTAACTACTTTCCGCCCATCCCCTTTCCTCTGGAAACCACCATACTTTTGTCTGTGTCTGTGAGTTTTTGCTTTTGAACAGACACTATTCCCAAGAAGACTGCAAAAGGCCAACAGATATATGAAAAGATGCTTAACTTCACTAGCTATTAGGGAAATTCAAATCAAAACTACAATGAGATACCACCTCACATCTGTTAGGTTAGCTATCATCAGTAAGACAAGTAATAACAAGTGTGGAGAGGTTGTGGAAGAAAAGGAACCCTCATTCACTGCTGGTGGGAATGTAAACTGGTATAGCCACAATGGAAGATCATAGGGCAGTGGCTCAAAAAATTAAGAATAGAGTTACCATGTAAACCCAGCAACCCCTCTTCTAAGTATCTTCCCCCAAAAATTGAAAACATTTTTGCAAAGATATATGCATCCCTACGTTCATTACGGCATTATTCACAGTGGACAAGATGTAGAAACACCAAAGTGTTCTTTGATAGATGGTTGGATAAACAAGATGTGATTCTCCAAGGCAGTCACTTCTGAGGGATCTCACTAGCACTAGAAAGGACAGATACTGTATCACCTGTGTGTAGGCCATGTGCAGAACTCCCTCAGGTCGACACCTGACACTCTTACAGTACTGCTTTGGCTCCCATGTATCCCGGGATCTAGAGAACAGTGGTGTCAATTACCAAGCAAATAAATACAGAAGACATCTCAGGAGAGGATGATACCTGCCATGTTGAAAAAACCA
The DNA here is from genome assembly GCF_963455305.1 of Plecotus auritus. NCBI lineage: Eukaryota > Metazoa > Chordata > Mammalia > Chiroptera > Vespertilionidae > Plecotus > Plecotus auritus. The sequence goes on from NC_137774.1 coordinate 158,396,037, forward strand.
TACGGAGGCCAGTCTGACTGGAGTAGATTCCAATGGGCTGTTAACACCAAAGAAGACTATATACAGCGTGGGAAAGTGGTGGTTGAGCTGAAGGAGTAGAAGGAGTAGAATGCTGAATAAGAAACTGGACTTAAGCCTGAAACATTCTAGAGAAAACATATTTTGGAGGAAGATGCGAAACATAATATCCCAGGAGGTTTGAAAGACAGCAGAATCTAGAGGTTTCACATGCATTTACAGGAATATCAAATTCTTATATAACTTGGAAATAGGCCCAAGTAGTTAAAGCAAAGAACATATTTTTGCTGGAATGCAGATAAGGCTCTTATAAGATGGTGCATGGCTGAGTTTTATTGCTCCAAGTAAAAATTTGATATGAATGGGAAATAAGAATGTTCCTTGACGTTGAACAGTTTTATTTAAATACAGTTTTATGAAAACCTTAAAAACAAGTATCTCTGTTTTGTTATTTGGCCCTGTTTTCATCAATGAAGTCTAATGTAATCAGGTCAAAGAATCTTTTCTGGTTATGTCTGGACCCCTATCCAACACAAGTTCCTCAACTTTATCTAGGGTTTACGATCTCAAGAAGGTCAGGCTGTCTTCAGGCAGTCTCTCCACATTGGCTAAACAAATGCATCAGCTTTGGAACTGAGGATTGGGCTTAAAGAAATAACAAGTCGTATAAAAGTGAAAAATTACAACAGTCCCAGTTAGAAGAGAAGTGTGCAGAGGTCAAAAGAGAGATTTACCCTATGTTCTTTCCACTTTCCGAGTAATAAAGGATGATAGGTGGAGGAAAAGACATTGAGGGGACAAAGCAAGAAGTTGAAGTCTTACACTGTTTAAGCTGTGATTTATTTTAGCTCTTGATTCAGTGTTTTTTTTTTATTCTTGCAAATGCGGTCTTTAAATTATGTCTACAATACTTGAAACTGTTCCCAGACACATTTTTGTAACCTTTGTAAGCCTTGAGGTTTTCAGGTGAGGAAATATAAAAGCTCTTAGCTCTCTAAGGAGTGAAGATGTGAAGACACTTAAAATGTTAACCAGTGTTATTAGACATGGTTTAAAAGTTATGAAGTTATACTTCAACTACATGTTTATAGAATGAAAGGATGCATTCTCATCACAGATCATCACACACACACATTCTTTTTACATTTTTATTTATTTATTTATTTAATTTTTATTTTTTAAACCTCACCTGAGGATTTTTTTTCCATTGATTTTTAGAGAGTGGAAAAAATAGGGAAAGACAAAGAGAAATATCCTGTACAAGCCCTGACCAGGGCCCGGGTCCTGGGAGGAGCCTGCAACCGAGGTATGTGCCCTTGACCAGAATTGAACCTGGGACCCTTTGGTCTGCAGGCCGATACTCTATCCACTGAGCAAAACTGGCTAGGGCTCTTTTCACTTTTAAAGCTTATGTTATATTTAAATATCCTGCATTGTTTAGTCTAGCAACTTCTTTAACATGTCTGTTAATTCCTGTGAACATTTAACCTATACAGATTTTATGCATCTATTAACTCTAATTAACTTTAAAATAAGTACATTGCAGATTGCATCTCATGTGTAATTTAGTGTGGCACATGGTGAATACTTAACACATACTTATTGCTACATGGAGAAATGTGTAAATAAAGCTTTTATTTGTTGAAGGATGTCTGACAGAAACTTGTAACCAAACACATACTTAACCAATGTAAATTTTTAAAATTCACACACTTTTAGCTCATGTTTTATGAAAAGGTTATATATGTATGCCAAAATAAATTGTAAAAAATCCATATTAACTAAACATTTCTAAATGCTGTGTATCTAATTTAAAAATCTTTAATTATATCTATAATAATAGAATAGTAATAAAATATAATTTAATAATTAATTCAACTCAATAAAACCTATGTATAATGGGAAAATGCAGGAATAAATTAAACATATTTTCTGTTTCAAGGCCCTCAAAGCCACAATGGTGACAAATAGTATTTAAATTATTATAAATATCATATCAAAGATAGACAGTTATAGATAAAAATATATACACATATTGATACTTATATATTTACATAAATAAATACAATTTTTAGATAATCAAATCATATACACTTTCTTTAGTTTCCTAATCTTTAATCATACACACTATAATATAATTTAATGTCCCATGTTTGGCATTTTCATCTTTGAACTATCAGCTCTTAGATTTGTTATATAGAAAATAACTGCTTGGGTTTTGCTTCTAAATGACACATATTATAACCATTCCCCAGGAGAAACATTTGGTTTTTAAATAATATTAAATGTATTATCATCAGCATTTAATATTTTTCATCTTTGCTTCAACATTGCTAATTCCATTTGTAGCATTATGCTTCATGACAGAAGTCTTCAAGATTTTGAAAACCCCCTGCTGCCTGAAAACAATTGGGACCACCCAGAAACATTTGTGTTGCCTCAGGGCATCCTCAGCTTAATACTAACCACCTAGTGGTTTATGATTTTCAAAAGGCATTCCACTCTATTTACATATTCTTATTTTTTTTCTCTTATCAACTGTTTCAAAATGTGTTTGGTTAGTGTTTTGGCACTGCCTCTTGGGAGATAATTATTAGAAATGGTATTCACATAACATAAGAATAATATTCAAATTTTATAGAGATAACATTTGTAATTTATTTTCCAAAAAAATATCATATTTTAATGACTTTTCCAGCAAAATTTCCCTACTTTTTACCAGTTTCCTTTGTAGTTGTATCGACAACATAGCTTTGAAAACAAATCTTGTGCCTATGAAGTAATTTCTCTGTCTCTGCACACTTCTGGCTCATGCACAGAGTAAACTCATTTGGGGCAGCACCATCTTCTGTGGATGCACTTGTCCCAGAATCATTTCTTGCCAGTATATCCTGTTTCTCTTAGGCCTTGCACATCCAAAGGATTCTCTTAGTCTCCACTTCTCCATTTGTCAAACTTTGTTGAGCAAATATTTTACACAAATACCTATTTTATTGAGAATGGATGCTAGAAGTACATAAAAATGTAAGTGGCACAACCAATTTAAAAGTGATAATTCAGACAAAAGATGACAAAACTCCCCTTATTTTAAAAGAGTAGAAATGTATTCAACACTTATTGACTATCTCTGTGCTAAGCACTGTTCTAGGCTTTGGGGATAAACACAAGCATATGAAAGCAATTGCTGTGTTCAGAGTGCTTATTTTCCAGTAGAAGTTTACATACAAAATGAAACAAGTTACTTATACAGTACTAGAGGCCTGGTGAATGAATTCATGCGCCAGTGGGGTCCCTCAGCCTGGCCTGAGGGATTGGGCTGAAACCCGGTATCCGATATCCCCTGAGGAGTCCTGGATTGTGAGAGGGCACAGGCCAGGCTAAGGGACCCTACCAGTGCACGATCGGAGCCAGGGAGGGATGAGGGAGGTTGGCCAGCCAGGGAGGGAACGTGGGAGGGCTCCAGAGTGTGTCCAGCCAGTCTTGCAGGACCCCAGCAGCAAGCTAACCTACCAGTTGGAGTGTCTGCCCCCTGGTGGTGAGTGCACATCATAGCAACTGGTTGACCAGTAAACTGTCTGCCCCCTAGTGGTGAGTGCACGTCATAGCGAGTGGTTGAGCGGCCTTAGCATATCACTAGCATATTACACTTTGATTGGTTGAGCGGATGACTAGACAGCATATTAGGCTTTTATTATAAAAGACTAGAGGCCTGCTGCATGAAGATTAATGCAAGAATGGTCCTTCCTTCCCCTGGCTGCCGGCACTGCCTTCGCTCCCGCCCGGAGCTGCCTTTCTGCTTTCCCACACTGCCCAGAGGCCAGGAGCTGCTGGGGTGGTGAGGAATGCCTGTGACGTCGCCATGGCCACAATGCAAGCATCCCACTCAGCACTTAATTTGCATACTCACTCCTGATTGGCTGGTGGGCTTCATGAAGGTATGGTCAATTTGCATGTTTCTCTTTTATTAGTGTAGCTATTAGGAGATAACTAGTGCTGCTGGGAAAAAAAAGGGGGGAGGGACTTGCAATATTCAAAAGTGTAATCAAGAATAGTGTTATTAAAGGGAAATAAGAGAGCAAACTCTCCACACACTTGGGGGCAGAAAAATAGTGGTCCAGGCAGAGGGAGGTGCAAATGCTCAGAGATCAGAGCAAGGTACACTTTGAACAACAAGTTGGCCAAAATATCTGACACAGAGGGGAGCTGGCAGGAGGTTAGTTTGGGGAACTGGGAGTGGAGAGTCAGATTATTTTGAGCCTTGTATCCTCTGACTGAAAGAATTTTAAATTAATCACAGTAGAAAAGCCACCGAAGGCTTGAGTAGAAACTGAAGAAGATGGCAACGATGTGGTTAATTGCACGTTTAAAAAATTTACAGAGCATATGATAAGCTTCTCAATGTTTTAGAAAGGGTTGAAGAATGACCCCAAGAACCTTTTTATCCACAGTGGCTTACTGGTTATCTTATTGGCAATATAATAACAGGATTTGGACATCATTTTTAATGCTTTATATAATAGCAAAATCCAAAACATCATATATCACTGGGAAGCACTTGAGCTTTCTCCCATGGTAAAAAGCAAAAATATATATAACACTAGAAGGCAATAAAGTAAAATGCAATTCTTTTTCAATAAATACTGCTTTAAGGGTAATTGAAAATATTGCTGTAACTCTGAAAGGAAGAGCATTAGAACAAATTAGTCCATGTGGGAGGTTTGCTCTACAGCAGGTGAGAGTCCGGAAATTTCTAAGATGAATCAGCTTACAGTATTTGCTGGGTTCTCCTTCAGTAATGAAATAAACAAAGAGCTACTTTTTCTATGAGGCACTAAAAAAGAGATATATTGGAGACATATACCATCTCAACAGTAAATGACTTCTTCAAAAAAAAAAACTGTATATTAGGAGAAAACTGTATACATCCAGCCACTGATGGAATACCTTCATGGCATGAATTTTTTAGAAGAAATATATAGTGAACAAAGAGTATATGCAGCAAGAACCTGTTACTTTCCTACTTAGGGCCAGAGACTAACTCTACCTTTTGTATTTGAGTACACAGTTATAAATGACTTTTTCTTTAACAAGAGTCGTGCTTTGAATAATATCCAATAAGCAGACATTATATCTGGGTTTAACGAGGAAGTTCTTTTATGTTAGCAGATAGGTTCTATATATTACACCATGCTTTGTGAAATGGGAGAATAATAGATCTGTCACCATGCCCTGAGGGTCAGTAATTCTGACTCAGAGGGACAAATTGAGAGATAATATTGCGGAGCTAAGAATACGCTGGAACATCCTACATTTCTTATTTTCTGTGATCCAGCTGGCAGCAGTATAGTTTTTGTGCTAGCAAAGTGAAAGTATGTTTTAGACATATTGTAAAGATAACATATGACTACTTTTGAATGCTTTTAAAATGATTTCAAGTCACTAACAAAGAAGATTTAAAGTTCTTTTGTTAACATTAAAATACATTAACGTTAATATCCTTGCACATGTAAATAGATGTTGAAGTGGTTATTTGAAATGTCCCCTTCGAAATTTAACTGTAATTTTGGCTATCCTGAAGTCTTATTTTTAATAATTGCTCAATTAATATTTTATTTTTTGCTCTAATAATCTAATAATCTAACTTAACTTGCTTCCTTTCTTCTCTTTTCTTGGTTCCCTCCTTTTTTCTTTCCTTCCCATTACCTTTCCTTTGCTCATTCTGTATATGTAGTCACCATTTTTCTTCTATCATCCAAGCCTAAACACACACACACACACACACACACACACACACACACACACACACACCTCTAAAATGATCTGGATGGCAATTCTGGCAGAGTGTGGTAGGCTCTATTATACCCTTACCCACCCCCCAAAAAAAACGATCACCCCTGAAACATGTTAATATGTTTACATCAAGTGCCAAAAGAGACTTTGAAGATGTGATTAAAATAAGATTAATGAGATGAGAAGGTTAAACTGGAATATTATGGTGGTCCCAATTTGATCACAAGGGTTTCTATAAAAGGAGAAAAGATAAAGTAATGATAAAGATAAAAAGAGGTACAATGATGAAGCAGGGGATAGAGTACTGGAGGGAAGGCTCATGAGCCAAAGAAAACAGAAGCTTCTAGAAGCTGGAAAAGGCAAGAAAACAGATCATCTTCTCGAGCCTCCAATATGCACCCAGTCACGCCAACACCTTGATTTTCTGACTTCTGACCTTCAGAATTGTAGCATAATAACTTTGTGTTGTTTTAAACTACAAAATTTGTGTTAATTCGTCATAACAGCAATAGACAGAGACATGTTAAGAAATTCGTTATAGCTAGAGTGTGGGATGCATGCAAAAAGTAACATTATTAAGCTTAATTTGTACATTTTAAAAAAATCTGGCTAGGTGCCTATGCTTTGGATTCTCACACACAATTTTTTTACCTTATTTTGTTTAACTGTTTATTTTCCTGTGAGTGCATCTGCACTTCTACAGCCCAGTGGTGGCCCTTGGTCCACGTGTCTATCTACTCATTCCACTTCTCCCAGTGTGGAGTCCAACATGATTCTTCCATCCAGATTCCTCAGCTCTGTTATTTTTTTCCTTACTGGGGCATATAGGAAATTTTTGGTGATCTGTATGTTATGTGTTGTCTGAGCAGGAAGAGGGGAACTATCTCAGGCATGGCTATTTAAGTTCTACACTCAGACATCATATTAGAATTATTGTTAGAGCAACTGTCGGGTTCTTTGAGAAGAGCACAGTCTTTCCACATTTCATGGGTAAAAGAGAGACATCAGCCTTCTAGTCTTATAAACAATTGCATTTCCACCACACCCTCAACTAGATCCGAGAATAAAGACAAGATTCATCTTAATGTTTGCCATTTCTTTCTTCTCTCATCACCCTTCAGTTATAAAAATTATAGCCATTTATCTCTCCTCTTTCAGCAGATCACTCTTTGAAACCCTATGTTTCCATTTGCCTTACAAATTAAAAGAGCAATAAAAATAATTTTAAAAAAACTAAAACTAAAACAACAGCAACAACAAAATCTCTTTGATCTGAGACAACCAGGCTTGGATCCTAACATAAAATTTCTACTTTAGTAATCCTGAGAAATATTCCTTCCCTCTGAGAAAACCTGAAACATCAAGAGAATTTGCTTTTAGCTTATTTTTCTTACCTGGGCTTTTAGTACACAAAGCCAACACTATCTTGATATTCATGGCAAAGCAAGGACTACCCCATTATCCATGAAATTCTGCCTCTCTCCTAAAGCTAGAGGATCCTTAAATGATGTCAGATCTTGATATTACTTGGAACAAGAATTTTTAGGTTTAACATCTTTCTCCAATGCAAACATTTCTTTGAAGTTGGCTGAAAGTCATTGAAGGACATTGAGCAGGGGGTGACATAGTCACAGCTGCAGTGTTGAAAATCACAGCCAGGAGGTTAGAAGGTGTGGCTGGGTCAGGATAATCCTGGCATCAAGGAGATCCATTCAGTGCTAGCTTGGTGATTCAAGTGAGAGAAGCAGAGTCGATGGGGCCTCAGACAACAGTGCTTCAGATGGAGAGAAGATATACTACAGGGATAAGTCAGAGACAAGGCAGTGACTTACCAGGTATGATAGAAAAGAAACAGTGGAAGGGTCTGGTAATTCTATGGCTTTATGCATTTTAGAGATAATAAATGAAGAAGAGCAAATTCTAAGATGACAATAGACTATCCAGTATCCTTTATTTTTTAATCCTTGCTCAAGGATATTTTTCCATTGATTTTTTTTTTTTTCTTAGAGAGAGTCGGGGAGACAGAGAAACATCAATGTGAGAGACACATTAATTGGTTGCCCTCTGCAACCCGACCTGGAGCCAGGGATCCAGCCTGCTACCAAGGTATGTGCCCTTGACTGGAATTGAACCTATTACCCTTCAGTCTACAGGCCCAGGCTCTAGCTACTGAGCCAAACCGGCTAGAGCTCCAGTATCTTTTAGACATGAGCATGATCAATGTGGGAATGGAAAACCAGATGCAGCTTCAGAAATGGGTTTTTAGCAGAAGATATGAAAACTTAGAAAATGTGAATGTATACTAAAGAAAACAGTTTTAAACTTGAGGGCACAATTCATAATAAAAGCTGATTATTTTATATTGTTATGGAGAAAATGAATTCCCTCGTTTTATTGCATGAAAACCAATTCCTAATGGCAAAAGTCAGTAAGTAGACATATTTTCCATATATTCTCTATATGTTGTAAAATCTTTTTATATGTGCACAGACCATTATGGGAAACAGTTATTTGCCTCTTTTTATATATTTATTTTTCTTTGCAAAATTATTGTAGCTCTAGTTTTCTCCTTTGCATTTTCCCCTGGACTTTTTCTGCATAAAGGCCAAATGTTTATGACATGATCTAGAGTAATTTGCCATGTTAAAAAGTATTATAATCTACCCCCTTTCCCACATACATACAAGTACATCTCCAGGTTTGCAGACATGGCTACAAATTATAGGCCTAATAACTACACAGAAATCTAGGAAACTAGTTTATTTTATGAGAAGCTTTTATTTTTCCTCACTTTATGTGTATGCAACTTGGACTGCATGAAGTTATAATAGATATCAAGTCCTACATAAAAGACATTTTAAGAATATTTTTGAGAAAGTAAGTATGTCTAAAAGTCTTTAAAATGAACAAGTTGCTGAAACTATACTTATTCATGAACATTCATCAAGACCTATGCATATAAAATAAATACTTTAAATATGACACAGAAGAAAAACAAGTTTTTTTCTAAATTTGACACAAAATAATTTATCAATTCCTGTATTGGTAACCAAATATGGAATAGAAGGTAATGTTTATATCTTTTAATTTTTATGGCACTTACTTTAATGTTGAATACATTTTGTAATTGTATATTTTAATTGAATAAATATAATATTCTTTCAGCTGTATTACAATCACTATACTTTCTGATAATATGTTAAAATGGATGCCTTTATTATAAGAATCCATCAAAGTAAAAATGAAACAGATCACAAACAATTGGTTGTCAAAAAAAATTAGAAGGCCATTTCATATTTTAGCTTTAGAGGAAGCATATTTGATGACATATGAATGTTCTCACTTAGGACTTTGTCATGAAAATTGCCCTATTTTACATGCACATTAAATGTCCTTTCAGAGAAAACATAAGATATTCATGGATAAGTTCCAAGGTTCTGTGAAATAAATCCATTCTGCCTTGTAACTTGTACATTGTATCCTCACATGGTGTTATTTGTGTTATTGATGGACAAATTCATTCTGGGTTGTAGGCTTCCTGTCTTTGTAAATTCTTTAAGATGATCCTGTTTGTAATTACTCATATGCTGAGCCCTTTCACTGTTACTTGAAGAATGTTTATAAATCATGTTATGCATATACAAGAGCCTTGGTGTGTGTGGATCCGTCCTGTTCCATGTCTGAGTTCTCATCGGAGTATTGAAAAGAGGAATAAGAAATTGCCAGTGGCCAATTCATCTCCATATCCTTCTTCTGAAGGTGATATCATGGGACCTGTTCTATTCTACTTAAAAATACACCTGAAACAACCTCATTGTTAGGGGCACATTGATCGCTGTCTAATTTTCCTGAAATATTATGAATTAATCATCCAAAATTCTATGTGTATATCTTTGATATTTCCAGATTTACTATGTTTGGAATAAGGAGTTTCATTTGTGCATTACCCTTTCTCTTTAGCAGAGATTTTAATTGCCCTGTAACTTTTATATACTACTGAAATACTCCCAGTCATAAGAATTATAAGAATTTCAATTTATTTATTAACCTCATATAGTTATAAAATTGCAATTAAATTTCTGTTGTTTTCTATCTGAAGCATGAAAAAGTTAGTTTGTTGTTCTGTGAAGACCAGTATAGATTTTTAAAATATGGACGTTTAGATTTCGCTAGGCCTGACATCCTTCAGATGAGGTGCACCTGAAAGAAGCTCATTGCTCACTCGTTGGGCCGCTGTGAGATAAGCATGCAAAGAATTGTTAATAGCAGGCTTCTTACCTTTTTCAAAAATCTAATGAAGAATTAAAACAAAGAATAATTTTTAAAAGATGGCTGTTTTTCATTAATTTAATTCTACTAGATTAATTATAATATTTTAGATATGGAAGTGATTCTTAAAACATTTTGTTCAAAGTTTTATTTGTTATTCCATAAAAAAATTGAATCTGACAGATATTATTAATAAGAGATACAGCACGTCATACCTCAGGGAAGATAGGGGAGGGTGGGGATAAGGGGGAGAGATCAACCAAGGGACTTGTGTGCATGCATATGAGCCTAATCAATGGACACAGACAACAAGAGGGTGGGGCATAAGTGGGGGGTGGGGGGTTATGGGGGAATAATTTGTGTTTTTGCCTCCCTGACAAAGTTTATATAAAGTTACAAAAAGAAATTGTCAGCCAGTTTGAAATTGAATTGCCATGGCCTAGAGCAAAGAATATCCTTACATGATATTATTCTACAATGTCATTATAATTTTAGATATTTTACAACAGCATACTGTACAATTATCCCAAACAAACTTACAAACTAATTCTTGGAATGTTTGGCAGCAATTTAAAAAAAAAAAAAAAAAAGAGGACATGAAAGGATTCAATCCCTTTCAGAAGGAATTAAGGCACTGGGAAGGCACTTGAGCATTCTATATTGGCCCCTCTTGCTTTTTGTGCCAAGAGGGACCCTCTTCTCACAATCCAATTGCCCTCAGCTGTTGCCTGAGCTTTCTGTTCATGCTGAGCTTGAAGCCTCATGGTGGCTGGTACCATGGATCTGTCTCTCGCCCAATCGTGTGAGCTGGGCCCTCCCTGGAGAAGAAACCTGAATTCCCCGAGATATGTGATCAGTGCTCAGGCCCCGCCAGCAGGCCAGGGGATCCCAAGACAGGTGCTGGGCGTGGAGGCCATGGGGGCATAGGCTACCAAGGAGACAGAACTGAACCTCACATCACCCTGCTTGGCCCTGGAGGATGACTGGTTAGCCAGAGACGGGTAAGATTCCTCAGGGAAGGAACAACCTAAGACAGGCACAGTCAGGAGAGGGGCCATCAGGAGAGAACTTGGGTGTCAACAGAGGTGGGGCACAGATCCTCAACCCCCCAACCTTGCAGGGACCTGAACCCTCACCCCTTCTGAGGGAGGTCTCCTGCCCCCATGGCTGCTTTGCTTCCCACATCCAGCTCAGATCGGGACACAGGTGACAGACAGTGTGACTTGGCCCAGCTCAGATTGGGACCCAGGTAACAGACAGAGACTTGGCCGACAGCAGCTGCCCTATATCTAAATCCAGCCCAGCACCAGGAATGCTCAGGGCCTACTCAAGAATGCAAATAATCCTTTCCACTAATATTTACAGGGTAAACTAAGATTGTTGGTAGAGTATTAAATTTGACAGTAAAATAATAATCAAGTTTTCAGATTAATTTAAATAGGCTAATTCAAATAAGTGAATATTCAAGAAAATTTAATTGTACTGGACAAAAAGCTGTTCCTAAAGTGTTAACTAAAATTTCTATTGGTAGTTCATCTCATGGTAAAATTCCTGAACATGCAATGAAACTAAAGCAGTCATATTTTTGTGCAAAAAATTAAAATTTAAAGTTATCAAGACTGCATTATAAAATTTACAAAAGCCTCCATTAATCAAAAAAGGGGGGATAGTAGGGTAATATCATGTAAGGAAAAATATCCTATAAGTAAATTACATCTAGAAAATTTTTACTTTACAAAATTAATTTCTATTTGTAATGCTAACAGCAAGACACCTATGAAAAACACACACGGTGTCTAAATAAGACAAAGGAAAATCGTTTGGGCAAAAATAAAAAGGATCCCAAATCAATTATATAGAAAAGATTCCTTTATTAACTTTCGGTCGAGAATATGTTTGTATATTTTCAGAAAACAACTCCAAGACCATGTGGATTCCTGCAACAGAGAGGAATTGACAGGTCTGCTCCAACCACGAAGACAAGAGGAGAAATAGTCCAGAGATGGGAGACGCTGATGACGCCTTGCCACGCTAGCAGTCAGCAGCTGTGTGACGCAGCAGCGTGCCTAGGACCAAACCAGAGAGGGTTGGACCTGCATTGCCACCATGTGCCCACCATCCAGATATCATTGCTGACATGTACACATAAGGAACTGTTTGACATTGAAACGGGGAATCAGAACTGTTGGACATTGAAATTGGGACTCAAACATTTTTTGTTATTATATGTTTATTTCTAGTTTGCAGAGGCAAGATTTTTTAAAGGAAAGAAAAGGGGGAAAAATAGATACAGAAGCAAAGAAGCATTGAACAGACTGCCAAACTACAGTGGGAAGGCAGAGGAGGTTTTGTGTGTGTGTGTGGGGGGGGGAGGGGGGTCTGTAAGAGATCAACCGAAGGACTTGTACGCAGGCATATAAGCATAACCAATGGATAAAAGACAAGGGGTGGGGGGGCAGGTAAAGGCATGTACTGGGGGGAAGGGGAGGGTGGGGGGAGGTCAATGAGGGAAAAAAAGAGACATATGTACTACTATTTTTAATACTTCAAACAATTAAAAAATGTAAAAAAAATAAAAAAATAAAAATATATTAAAAAAAATAAATAAAAAATAAATAAAAATAAGTCCGTGAAAAAAAAAAAAAAAAAAGAGAGAGAGAGATACAAGAAAAGAAGTCTTTCTCCATTGTGATTCTTCAACATAGGAATTTGATAGGAAATATTTTCAAATTTAGTTAACTCTAAAACATTTTGAAGAATTTTTAAGAGACTTAGTTTCAATGCTTTATTTGAAAAAAAGAGCATTATTGCATTGTGTGCCCATCACCCAATAAACAGATGATATATCATAGAATTGAACACTTGAAACCTATGTAATCTTATTAACCAATGTCACCCAATAAATTTAGATTTTTTAAAATAAAAAGAGAAATTTATAACAATTTTTAGCTTTATATATGAAAAAATTAAGCCCAGAGAGATGTACACAGTTACCTTTCTCATTAGAGGTAGAATTATGATGACATTTAAGGCTTCTTTTTTAAAAACGATGTTTTTATTGATTCTAGAGAGAAAGGAAAGAAAAAGAAAAGAAGAATATCAATGACAGAGAATCATTGATCAGCCTCCTCCCCCCATCTTACACCTCACCAAAGATAGAGCCCACAACCTGGGCATGTGCCCTGACCAGGAATCAAACCTGCCATCCTTTGGTGGATGGAATGATGCTCCAACCAACTGACCCACACTGGCCAGGGCAACTATGTATCTCTCTTAACACATTTTCCACTTTATAGTATTATTATTATTTACACTTACTTTGTATTTCCTTAACTGGTATATATTATTTTCCTTCAGCGTTATTGAGCCTTAATTGAGGTATAATTCCATGTAAGTTTAAGATGTATATTTAATTTGTCACACCTATATATTACAAAATGATTAATGCATAGCATCAGCTAACACCTCCATTGCATCACATAATTGTCATTATTTTGTGGTGAGAACATGTAAAATATACTGCTTTACTAACTTTCAAGTATATAAAACACTATTATTAACTATTATAACTATGCTGTACATTAGATCCCCTGAAGTAATTCATCTTATGAGTGGAAGTTGTTAAACACACTAACTCATTCACGCATATATGTGCACACATCTTAGTATACATGCTTTATAATTCTCATAAGCAATGTACCTCTTGATCCCTAGAATAAGACTCATAGACATAAGAATTACAAATAGGAGAGAAAAGTTAAATTGTCTCAAGATGTTTTTTGCATCTATACACAATAGAAAAAGACAAAAATGCAACAAAATAGTGTATTTACAAGATAATATAATTAAGAATCATAGGTGTTTTATATAATTATGTGAATTATAATTTATTACTTAATAGGTATAAAAATCTAGAATTATGTAATACTTTCAACAATAAAGGTTTTTTTTAAAAATGGCAGCAGCCAACACAATGACAACAAAGAGAAATCTAGACTTTATATAAGCATGTATGTATGCATTGGATTGACACCCAAATAATATGTACAAATAAAATATGAAAGAAATAAATTCACATTCGGTAAAGTAGTGTTAAAAAGAAATTTTAGACTGGTCAGAGTGGCTCAGTGGTTGAGCATCGACGTATGAACTGGGAGGTCATGGTTCAATTCCTGATCAGGGCACATGCCTGAGTTTTGGGCTCGATCCCCGTTGCGGGGCATGCAAGAGGCAACTAATCAATTATTCTCTGTCATTATTGATATTTCCATCTCTCTCTCTCTCTCCCTTCCTCTCTGAAATCAATAAAAATATTTTTAAAAATTAATTTTAAATCCCTTTTAGGGGCAAAAAAATATGTCTTAAAGTACCAGCGAATATAAACAAGAAGATCATAGCTACAAATAAATCAAGTGGTCTAATATCCATTGGTTGCCAGGAGTCACAATAGTGTATATATTACTAATTGGGAAAAAAAAATGCCAGCTGAGGAAACTCTGATTATATCCAAACAAATTCAGAGTTGATGGAAATATAATTAATTGGACCATCAGGGACAAAATAAATATCTGTAATTCTGTTCTCATAAGAAAACAAACTTAATTGTAGCTATTAAATCTGTGGGCTACAATACCAACAGAGTGATGCCAGGTGATTAGTTTTACAAGTTCTAGTATAGCTGTCATCAGGAGTCCACGTGATAGCGGGGGGTTTGGTGTTTCATCTGCATGATAAACTGACAAGTCAGATTGGCCTAGAAATATCTCTGATACATTTAAAAGTGTTTAATATTTAATAAATTGTATAGGCCAAAAGGGACAAATTACTTACATAATATCTAAAGAAAACATATATTGTTAGAGGAAGAAAAAAATTCAAAATATATATTTTTTTTCTTTTCATAATTGAAAGGGAATGATCTGTGGTTAAGTACTACTTCTTTGGCTGAGAATCCTTTAGGATTTATCATTTATAATTTTAACTTTTATACCTGACTAGGTTCTACTACTCGTTGAGTAAAAGAGGAGAATCTATCATTTTGAAAAACTTATCATTTAAATGTATTCTAATACCCAAAGAGTCTCCTTGGGTATTAGAATACATTTAAGTAAGTTTTAGATTGTAATTTTTAGGAGATGTAATAAGATCATGTGAATGGCCACCCAGTAAAAAATTTATAGGAAATTCTCCCCTTTATTTTGTCTGTGGAAGCTGTTCGCTTATTCTGTATCAGCCACAATTAATATCTCATGGATACGTGCTTGCAAGAACATTTTAGAAATATGACCTTGCCTAGATTATAAATTCAGAGTTACTTAGAATGACATAAAAATCCATAATCTTGCCTTTGGCTAAAAATCCAATTACATCTTCTTTTACGCATAACCTTATAATTTATGTTTTATTAATGAAAAAATGTGCTTTATTCTCTGCAAAAAAATTAAATAAATAAAAATGCTGTTTCATGAACTCCAAACTGGAAGAACTCTTATCTTTCTTCAGCTCCTCTTCTCCTAATAAATAAACAAGCTCAGCCCTGTCTAATTGAACTTTCAATTCTTCTCTAAATGAAAACAAGTGTTTTATATTTGTGCAATCCAACATGGTAGTCCTGAGCCACATGGGTTGAGCACTTGACGTATGGGTGATATATCTCAGAAACTGATATCTTACTTCTTTAAAAAAAAATTAGTTAATCCTATATAATAAAGAGGTAATATGCAAATTGACCACCATACCCTCGCACAAGATGGCCGCCGCATGTGGTCACAAGATGGCCACCACAAGATGGCTGGCAGGGGAGGGCAGTTGGGAGGGACCAGGCCTGCAAGGGAGGGCAGTTATGGGTGATCAGGCCAGCAGGGGAGGGCAGTTAGGGGCGATGGGGCTTGCAGGGGAGGGCAGTTGGGGAGGACCAGGCCTGCAGGGGAGGGCAGTTGGGGAGACCAGGCTGGCAGGGGAGGGCAGTTGGGGGTGACCGGGCTGACAGGGGAGTGGTTAGGGGGTGATCAGGCTTGCAGGCAGAAGCAATTAGGGGCAATCAGGCAGGCAGGCAGGCGAGCAGTTGGGAGCCAGCAGTCCCTAATTGTGAAGGGATGTCCGACTGCCAGTTTAGGCCCGTTCACACAGGGATTGGGCCTAAACTGGCAGTCAGACATCCCCCAAAGGGTCCCAGATTGGAGAGGGTGCAGGCTGGGCTAAGGGACACCCCTTCCCAGTGTACAAATTTCATGCACTGGACCTCTAGTATAAATATAAGTTAAATTAGTCATCTGCATTTAGAGGCTTCTCCATTTTTGTTGTTGTTGTTAAAACTCATCCAAGGATATTTTTTTCACTGATTTTTAGAGAGAGTAGAAGAGAGGGTGAGAGACACAGAGAGAGAAACATCAATATGAGAGAGACACATCAATTGGTTGCCTCCTGCATGGGCCCCCAACCAGGCAAGGGAATCGAGCATGTAACCAAGGTACTACCGGAATCGAACCATTCAGATCTTGGGCCGATGCTCTATCCACTGAGCCAAATCAGCCAGGGATAGTGAAGATTAAGCTATTTCATTGTCTATTATTGGTCAACTCTCTCCTGATAACTTCTACAGGCTTCCAAGCTGAAGATGACAGAGACTGAAGAAAGTGGTTAGACAAGGCAAGAAAAAGAAAAATGAGAAAAGAAGGTTCATGACAGGTAAAAATTTATAAAAGAAAATTAAGTTTAGAAAGCACAAAGTCAGGATCCCATACTCCCTTTACAGCCTCCTAATATCACATAAAGTTTATCTCATTAATTGTTAAAATTATTGTAAAATATGGCACACTTAAAGAACAGTAAGTGTGCCATATTTTACAATAATTTTAACTATACTAGTATTTTATGCAGACTGCTTACTCTCTCTTTATGACCTTATTTTTCATACAACACCTCTAATATTTAATTGGCATCAAGGCCAACTGGAATATAATATATATTTCTCATCTTGCATTGAGTTGAGGAGTAGCATGTGACCAAAGGGACAAAAGTGGAACCATTACTTAGCAACCCATCCTGAGAAATGTCCTGCAGCGCTGCAGATGCAGTTTTGAATCTTCCACACTGATGTTTGAAATAAGCCAATGTGAAGGCTATAACCTTACGTCGGGCCATAGGATGAGAGCTATAATGGGCATGGTATAGGAAGAAGTGGGAAGCAACCTGGTTCATTGCCAACTTGATTGCCTACATGTGAATATTACTGTCAGAGTAAAATAAACTTCTACATTTTAAGCCATTCTTTCTATGACTCTGTTATTCACAGCCAAGCATTACATACACAAATAGAGAATATGGTACCAGAAAATGTGACTCTGTAAGAAAAAGTACCAAAAGACACACTTGGCTTATGGTATTAGCAGAGTGGTGAGACGTAGAAATATATATGTCACAGGCTGGAAAGTTGGTGACTCTTGTCAGGTTTTAATAAATAAATCACTTGCTTCACCTGAATTACAAATCATAAATTAATCTGTGGTATGATATTAGAGAAAATGATGAGATTATTTTTTTAAAATTAACATGTGTTGGCTGGTTTTTGTTCTTTTCAACACATTTCTGTTGTTTAAGCTTCCCAATCAGTCACATGTTGTTATGGTAGCACTAGCAAACTATTACATGTCCTTTGATGCCCCAAAGTTTTTAATTTTGATGAAATTCAATTTATGGGTGTGTGTTTTTTTGCTGATCTTTTGGTGTGATATATAAGGATTAATTGCCAAATCTAAAGTCACAGAAATGTAACCCTATGTTATCTTCTATGATTTTGTATGGTTTCAGTGACTATAGGTAATTCATTGATCCATTTTCAGTTAATTTTATTGTTGGTGTGAGGTAGAAGTCCAGTTGTATTCTTTTGCATGTAATATCCAACTGTTACAATATCCTTTATTGGAAAGACTATACTTTCACTATTAAGTGATGTTGTCATGCTTGTCAGAATGAACTGTACCATAGGTGTACGGGTTTATTTCTGGATCTAAAATCCATTCCATTGGCTATGTCTGTCCTTATGCCAGTACCATGCTGTTTTAGTGATGGTTTTGTCAGTTTATATAATCAGTGATTTTTAAAATGATTTAACACCATCTTCATTGATCTATTAGAACATTTTAATTTTAGAGGAAATGAACAGAAGTATCAACACGTGTGATGGAAACACCTGGCTGAGGAGGATTTAGAGCATAAGTGGGATGTAGCAACTAGTCAGACTAGATATGACTATGGTCTTTTACATAAAACTAGAGGCCCAATGCACGAATTCGTGCATGGGTGGGGTCCCTCAGGGTGGCCTGCGGGGATCGGACCAAAACCCTCAGTCCAACGCCTCCTGCAGCTCCTACCTGCCACTCCCGCTCATCCCAGCCCCACTGCGCCTGCCACGGGATCATGCCCAATCAGTCCCAATCTGGAGAGGCTCGCGCCGCCACAGCAGCAGTGCTTGCCAGCCGTGAGCCCTGCATCTGGTGCCCTCCTGAGGGGGGTGGCCTGCAGGATCAGGATGAAACCAGCTCTCCAACATCCCCCGAGGGATCACGGATTGTGAGAAGGCGTAGGCCAGGCTGAGGGACCCCACTGGTGCATGATCGGGGCGGGAGGGTCCAGGGCATGTCTGGCCCCATTTCACCCAGTCCCATTAGGGGCCGATCTGGGCTGGCCAGCCTGGGAGGGACGAGGGAGGTTGGCCAGCGGGGGAGGGACCACAGGAGGGCTCTATGGCATGTCCAGGCCATCTTGCTCAGTCTGGATCGGCTGAACCCCGGCAACAATCTAACCTACCGGTTGGAGTGTCTGCACCCTGGTGGTCAATGCATGTCATAGTGAGCAGTTGAGCAGTCTTAGCATATCATTAGCATATTATGCTTTGATTGGTTGAACAGTTGACCAGTCACTGGACACTTAGCATATTAGGCTTTTATTATATAGAATACTTAGCAGAAACCCACAACTTTACACAAATTCAAAAATGCTAACTTTATATATATATATATATATATATATATATATATATATATATATATATATATTATTGACTTTTATTGACTTCAGAGATGAAGAGAGAGGGAGAGACAGATAGAAACATCAATGATGAGAGAGAATCATTGATTAGCTGCTTCTTGCACACCCCATATTGTGCCCACAACCCAGGCATGTGCCCTTGACTGGAATCAAACTCGGGACCTTTCCGTCTGCAGAGCAATGCTCTATCCACTGAGCCAAACAAGCTAGGACAAAAATGATAACTTTTTATTACTACTAAGGGGTCATTCAAATGGAAATTGGAAGAGTTAAGAAATTGATGAAGTATATATATTTACAAGTTAGAATGGGAGCACTTAAAAATGACAGAGCTTTAATTTCATTTATTTTAACTCTTTTGAGCAATTTTTGAAGACAGTTGAGGTAGGGAAGAATTTGTGGGATGAGGAAATAAAGGAATAAAATAAACAACTGTAGGACTCCTGGGAAAAAAGTTCATGTGTAAATGGATAAGGTTTCCTCCCTGATGAAGCACTTTTTGTGTTTTCCTTCCCTCTCAGTTTTTTATGTATGCTATGCTTGTATTCTTTTGCATTGTTACAATATCTTCAAATATCACCTCAAATATAATTAAATAATATTTCAAAGAGGATTAACTTGCAAATGATTAATACACATTGCCTCTCTTTGGTGAAAGCTTTCTTTCTTCTGTATGGGACACATGGAAATAGATAAGAGGGGAACACAGATCCTAGAGAATTTACAAAGCTCACCATTGATAATCTCAATTTACATACCATGACCATGAGGTCCAGGTTCTATTTTTCCATAGCCCACTTAGGGACTTAATTTTGCTAAAGCTCACTTTTTATCCTGGATCAATTTCCAACCTCAAAAATTATCCTTTCTCTTTGGAAAGAAAAACATTAGTATCATGTGCCTTTTCCATAATGTTTCATTGTCTTAAAAAAAAAAAGCTTTAATTTCAAAGATGAAAGCAGGTAGCTCATTAAATTACTGAATACCATAAAAAAAGAATATTACCTTGTCAGTTTCAGTATTGCATGTGCATTTGTAGGAGACAGAAATCTTTTCTGTTCCGGTTATGTTTCCTTTATTGTACTGTTTCACACTGGAGCACACTGCAGGGTTAACAGTTTTTAAAGTGACTCATAATGTTGTGCCCATCTCTGCCATATTATTACAATCTGCATTCTGTTTAAGGTATAATTTTTAAAATAATTGCCTCTTATTAAAATCTCCCACATTACATTATTGCCGCTCATGCAGAAAATTACTTTGCTGCAGGAAACAAAACCATCCAATATCATCTTTTCTCCTTATAGTAGAGGAGATAATTGGATTAATCACAAGTCAAAATCTTGGCAGTAGAGTACTATGTTGGCTAAACTGAGCCATGCCTGTCATTTAGAGATGATAGATAAAAGAACTTCGGTGATGTTAAATAATCAAATGCAACTAGCCACCATAATGATGAATATTTAAAAAATATTAACATGTGTTAATTAGCCACTGAGTAAAGGAGAAGCTAGATTAGACCCATGGGAAAGCATTTGCCTTGTTAGCATATCATCCATCATATAATCATGCTCACTTAGGCGACTGTCTCAGCTTACCTGATGCTGTTTTGTAAATGTTAAAAGCACTTGGTAAAGTACATGAGCTTTCATATCGTAAATCTTTTAATGATTGGGCCTACTCTATGGCTTTGGGGATAATATTGAATCCTAAAACTGCACAATGGCTTGACTCTTTCAGTGGTTTTCTTCATAGACATCAGGATTAATTATTTTAAATGTACTTTTTAGAGCAATGTTTATATTAATTTTTAGGAATGCAGTACATAATGAGGATTCTTATAAGGAGTTTGATTAGAAAATTTTTAGGAAAATGGTATGAAATTTTGGATATGAGAGAAACTTTAAATTATGGTAATTCTAGATGAAGAATATAAGATACGTAGGGGCTGTATTGCTTTTGGAGGAATATACATGTCATTAGTGAAAATGTCAGAATAAGAATTCACATCAACCATGTTCAGTGAAACACTCATTGTACTCCTCAAAGCTATCTAGAAAAATCATGACATGAATCACTTGGCATATTTACACAACTATAGGAGAAAATATGCTTTTCAATTTAAATGTAACATATATTAAAAAATCACCAATCCCTAATACACAACATAAAATGAACACACCTGGGTGCCTAAAACCCACTCATGTTCTTTCCTGATCACTAATACCTCTCTCCCCAAAAGAAAATGACTATTTTGACTTGTAAAGCCATAAACTAGTCTCATATATATATATATATATATATATATATATATATATATATATATATATATGCAACCATTATGACCATTATGACCGGAATGACCAGTTGACCAGTCACTGTGATGCGCACTGACCACCAGGGGGCAGACGCTCAACACAGGAGCTTCCCCCTGGTGGTCAGTGTGCTCCCAGAGCGGGAGCGCTGCTCAGCCAGAAGCCGGGCTCATGGCTGGCGAGTGCAGCTGCAGCGGTGGGAGCCTCTCCCGCCTCAGTGGCAGCGCTACCGAGCAGCGAGCAGCAGCAGACACAGTGGGCTGGGATGAGTGGCAGCATGGTGCCCGGCCCTGGCTTGGGGTCCTCCCCTGCTGCCTGCTGCTTCAGCACTGCTACATCCTTCGGGGGATGTCGGACTGCCGGTTTCGGCCTACGGTCTGGCCTGCAGGATCGGGCCAAAACCAGCAGTCCAACATCCCCCGAGAGGTCCCAGATTGCGAGAGGGCACAGGCCAGGCTGAGGGACCCCTCCTGTGCGTGACCCTGTGCACTGGGCCTCTAGTATATAACATAGAAGCCCTGACCCAGAATCAAACCCTCAACCTTGCATATTGAGAAGACACTCTAACCAGCTAAGCTAGCTGGCCAGGGACAATGATGAATCTTTTTTAGTTCAACTTGGTGATTATAACTTAAATCATCCTACCATCCATAACCTATAGGTTTTTCCTGACTCTCTTAGAGAGAAAATTACAAATTTTGGTTGACAGGTTTGTTACAGTTTACCTGTAAGGAACTCGCTTAATAGAATAGACTGTAGCATAAGGAAGGGATGAAACCACTGCAGATTTTCTTTGGAGCACTCTGAAACATGGTAATAACCTGGCTTCTAAGGATATGGTTGTTGGTCCTTTATATTATTTGTTGCCCAGTGACTTGATGTTCACATGCTCAACATTATTTCTCTGAATTAAACAAAATCATTTAGTGATGCTTTGAAGGGCAAAATTTCCCTATAATCAAGTTGAATATCACCAAGGACTTTCTGTTGTGTTTTTTTATGTTACTTCAGATATGAATATCCCAGGCCATAAATTAATAATGACTGGGAATAAATTAGTAATGACTGGGAATAGTTGAAACAACTATTTATAGGAGTGATTAGTGGTATGGGAATCAAAAAAATTAATCTAACTAAAGGTAAAGTAAATATTTTTACTTCTAAATATGACAGTCTTGGAGACAAAGATATGTCTACCAACCTAATGTCCTTTTTATAGACATGTGAGAAGTCCCAGCACACTGGCATTTCACAGAATTCATTTTATGTTAGCATCAGTGTGCATAGTGAGAGTTTTTTTGCAGATGTATATTTACTGGAGCGTGTGCTAAAGATATTTTCTGCAGGGTTCCAATCTCCCCACATCCACTTATTTCCATTAATGACAATCTGTACCCAACTTGTGGGCAACACACCATTCATACAGTTTCATGTTCCTCAGCAGAGGAATATATATAGGCTGATTTTCCTTCTACTTCGGTGGAAAATCAGAGTCAATTTCTCAGCTTAGCTAGAATAGCATGTTCAAAACGGTATTTCCAAATATTGAAATAAGTACATTGCAATTGAGAACTCATGGTTTATGCATCTTCTGTTCAACTAAATCCACCAATTTACCTTTAAGATTTACAATGGTATCTATGAAACCATTTTTTTTTCAATTCTGATGTTTACAAAGTATCTTTAAATAGTGAAGTGAGATAGTAACATAGATGTCATAGTATCAACAAAGCATAAATCTGTCTGTATAATATAGTGTGGAAATAAGTGCTATTTCAAAATCTGCTTTGCTAGATTGAAATAAAATACCAATAGGTTGGAGACATTCCTGTCTTATTTTTTTAAGTTAATTCACATTGAAATTTTGTGATTACTTTATACAGATAATAGATTAAATCTTAATAGTGTTTTTAGTGACTTGTTTAAAGTGAAGAAACCTTTGTGTGTGTGTGTGTGTGTGTGTGTGTGTGTGTGTGTGTTTCCCCTAAGAGAACCTTCATCTGAATGCCAGGAACTCAAACAAATACAGAATTTTTAAAATGTTTGCTAAGATTTAATTAGAATTATATTTTGCATTAACATACTATTAAGAAAAAGCCACATGATTGAAAACAACTATGAGAATAAATATTTTACATCTTAAAAAGGAATCACTTTTACATTCATTAACTACTAATGTATTTTGGTATGTGCATAAATTTAAATCATATATTCATAGAAAAAATCAGAGAAATGTGCTAAAATGTTAATGACAACTACTTAAGTAAATTAATCTTAGGATTTTAGGATAGTAGCTGTCAAGAAAGCTGAATTTCATACTTCATTTGGGTGCACTCTCTTTATTTGTATCTTTCCTTGTTTTACACATGTATTTCAAGGTGCTTTCCATCACTATCCTATATAATAAAAACCTAATATGCTAAGTGTCTGGTCGACTGGTCGGCCATTCAACCAATCAAAGCGTAATATGCTAATGATATGCTAAGGCTGCTCAACTGCTCGCTATGATGTGCACTGACCACCAGGGGGCAGATAGTCGACTGTTCGACCAGTTGCTATGACGTGTACTGACCACCAAAGGGCAGATGCTCCGACTGGTAGGTGAGCTTGCTGCTGGGGTCTGGTCCATCAGGACTGAGCAAGAGGGGCCGGACACTCCCTGGAACCCTCCCGTGGTCCCTCCCTGGCTGGCCAACCTCCCGTGTCCCTCTCCAGCCCCAATTGTGCACCGGCAGGGTCCCTCAGTCTGGCCTGTGCCCTCTCACAATCTGGGACCCCTCAAGGCATGTCAGAGAGCTGGTTTCGGCCCAATCCCACAGGCCAGGCCGAGGGACCCCACTGGTGCACGAATTTGTGCACCGGGCCTCTAATCCTATATAATAAAGGTGTACTATGCAAATGGTCATTACACCGTGAAGTGTAATGACCGACTGCATAACAACCAGATCACTGATCAGCAGGACAGTGGGGCAGTGAGCTACAAGCGGGCAGCTGAGAGCTACAGGAGGGGGCAGGGCAGCAAGCTATGAGGCGGGGCGGGGGGGGGTGGAGGGAGCTACAGGAGGGAAGGGCAGCGGGCAGAGAGCTACTGGAGGGCGGCAGGGAGCTACTGGCACACAGAGTCGTGCTCAGGGCTGCTAGTATAATAATAATAGCCAAATAAAATAACAATCAATATAAGCAAACATTATTGCTACGTGCTAAGTATACAGGGGTGGGCAAAAGTAGGTGTATATCTTTCAATAACACTTTATATTTATTCACAATTTCAGTCCCA
The DNA here is from genome assembly GCF_963455305.1 of Plecotus auritus. Classification (NCBI taxonomy): domain Eukaryota; kingdom Metazoa; phylum Chordata; class Mammalia; order Chiroptera; family Vespertilionidae; genus Plecotus; species Plecotus auritus. The sequence continues at coordinate 158,420,754 of NC_137774.1, forward strand.
CAATAAACAAATTATGCAGTTAGTATGTAGTATACACACCCATCCTTTCCCAAGGGCCCATAGCTTGTTAATGGTGGACCTAGCATCAGACAGCAGAACTCCAAAGTCTCACTTATAAATAAAATATACACTACCTTATTATCATAGAAGGCAGAAGTGAGATGAGCATACACAATTTTATAGCGTCTACTACCCAGGTTAGACTCTTAAAAATGTTTTGGACAGAATCATATAAATTATTCCTTCTCAACATTTTTTTTAATAGCAGTCGACTTAGCATTATGCACTTGTCATAGAAGCCTTTTCCCCTTCATTTCTATCAGTAGGGAATTTTTCTCCACCCTGCTGGACACTCGCCTCTCTCCATGCTCTTCCCCAAGCATGCCAGGTGGACAACAGGAACGTTAATCCATCAAATGACCTTGGAGTAGGATTCATTCTCTCTCTCCTGCTCTCTCCTTCCCTCTCCTCCGTTGCAGCAGTTGGGGTTTTCAGCCTAGATAAGTGAATCTGTGGAAACAGAAATGGATGGACTGTTGGAGAGGCGAGACTGGCAAATGGAGCCATAAGGAGATAGAAAGGCCAGTTCAGCTCGCAGTCGACGTTAAGCCTTCCACGTGAGCTTTAGAGAAGAGCACTCACTTGGAGCTCTTTTGCACTTGGGGCAAGAGGACGATTTGGGACATGCTGCCCTGCTTCCCAATTCCGTGAGCGGGGAATTGTTCCAGGCAGGCGTCGCGTAGCAACCGCGCCAGCATCTATCCCTCTTTTACACCTGGATGCCCTTCAGAATCACCGCAGTTTACTGTTAGAATCTACGCTGACGACTGGGTTTATCATTTGCATCCTAAAGCGAGTTTATTTATTTTTGGGTGCATTTGTTTGTTTGTTACTTGCCTTCCAGCACTTTTGCTGTGACTTTACTTATCCGAGAAGGGATTATTATTATTTTTTTTTTCTTCTCCACATACTCATTGCTTTGGATTTTTGCTGTTTAACTCTGTGGTGGTGGTGGTGGTGGCGCATCCCCTCTTTCTATTTCTAGTGTTAGTCACATGTTGTGATGAAGAATTCTTCCTGCTTGATTTTCTCTTTTCCCAGAAGAATTTTCAGGATTTTTATTCCCAATTTGAAACAGATGTGTGCATCAACACACCCTGCCACTTCTCCCCTGTGTGAAGCACGGGGTTACACTTGGCTGCCACTGTGCAAGGACTGGTGATGCCTTCCTCCTCACAGCTTCCATCTGTAATCCCCCTTCCAGCCTGGGCGGGAATTTACATGTTTTTATAAGCCAGTGTTGAGCACCTCCAGAACCCCCAGCTGATCCCCTCCGTCTCTACAGTAACACACTCCCGAGAGGCCTGGCTTCATGGCAGAAACTCAATCTCAGCAGGAACAGAATTATTAGGCAAAATGAAATGTGAGCAATCAGGGATTATTTATATAAGTCCTAGGAAAGTCTAGATTATCCTAAACATCCCCATCCCCCCAAACTTTGCCATATAAGAAACAGAATTGCTGGGCTCTATAAGGATCCTTTCTCTCTTACTTGAGCTCTTCAAACTCATAAAAATGTGTTATGTGTAGGATGTAGCTTCTCCTCTATCCCTTGCATCACTAGATCACTCAGCTTTGACCCAAAGGTGCCCCCACTCAGCTCTTTTTCTTCACCTGGCCCTTTGTCTGTCTGCAGAGGCCTGCACTCCGATGTCTTGGAGTTTCCTCTATCTTTTGCTTCATCACCAGCACAGGCAGCTTTGCTCTGTGTTCAATTTTAAGATTCCATATACCTATTCTCAAAGAGGATACTTACTATAGTGAGACCTACCCAATGATTCCAAGAAGAGCTCTATGATATTACAATATTATCACAATTAGGTTTCCTTATCTGGGGAATGAGAAACATCTTTGAGATGCACATGTTATTTGTTAGTTCTGTTACAGTGTAATTCTATGGGGGTTGTCAGAACTGGGACGAATGTAATGGATGGGCTGTTCTGTGCATTTTACACCAGCCACGGGAGGTCCTTCTCTAACTGTAACCTCCGTAGCTTATGTTCTTTCGCAAAGAAAATCCAGTATTTGAGTCCCATTGCTGAAGTAACTGATTTATAAAAGTATTCTGGGACTGTACAAAAGAGACAAAAGGAATACAAGATGCAACTTCCATTCTGCCTCTGTATTTCTTTTTTATTCCCCTTAAAACTGCATTTGCAGAATTTCCTGGCTGGATGCCAGGCCTATCTTAAGGCACTTTAATGTGCTCTTAACAATGCTGCTCGTTCATTATAAGAGTACAAAAAAACAGTGAGCAAAAGAAATCTGAAACTTCGCTCACTGATAATTGCTTCTTTATTTTCCTGAATGTTTCTTTGCAAGCATAGCAAATTTAACCCTCGATTTCTCTCTAATTGTTTAGTCTAAGTGTTCCCTGAACCGTAGTTTCCCTGTCGGACATAGGAGATGTTGATTCTGCCCTTTGAACCCCCATCCTTTTGAGGCAGGAGAGTTAGATGTTAGGAGAATTTCTGACAAGTATGAAAAAGGAAACTGAGACAGATGGTTAGACAAGTGGGGCCAAACAATTCAAGCAATTTACTGCCAGCTGGTAAATGGCAGTATTTTAGCTTCCCTAACCAAGGACACCTGGGAGCAAATGACTTACACCTCTCCTCCCTAACCAGAGATTTAACTAGCTTAAATCACCCTGGGAGATAGATAGCAGAGACCCAATTAGTGCCATTAGTGCCAGCCAAAGCCTAGGACAAGTGAAGTCAGGAGAATAAATAACAAACAAAAACACAGTTACAACCAAACAAATCCAAGATAGAGGCAAAGCTACCAGAAAATGACCCTGGTCCCTCTGTGCATTCGTTTTGGCACATCAACATATTATTTACAAAAACAAAAACAAAAAAAAAAAAAAAAAATCTGGAAAACTGATGAATAGTCTCCTAAAGCCCTCCCCTGAGACCCCCCCTAAGATTTCAGCTGCTGGAACAGATAAAAAGCCTCAAGACTGAAGGCCCCGCGGGAAGTCTCTCAGGAGCAAGCTCAGACCTTTTCTTTCTTAGGCGTGAACTTTCCTAAACTCTGAGGGTCCCCAGGAGACTTGCAAGCAGGGGAGCATCAGGCAGTGGCAGCTCCCCTCTGGCTAAACCCCTGAACCTGTCTCCAAGGCCCCTTTTCTCTGACTTCCCAGTGAGCTAACCCAGCTAACCACAGCCCAGTGTATGCTCACTTCTTCCCTGGAAGGTTTCTGGAGAGCCCAAACAGCCCTGCCTAAGCACTCTGCCGTTGCTTCTTCTATACCAGTGAACGATGGGCCTTGAAAAACTGACTCCATCCTGTCCCTGACCTTCCAGCTGAACCATAGGCACTCCATCTTGTTCCCATAACCTCCATTTTGTAAGAACCGCCATTTAAAATTTTCCACTAAACACAGATGGTGCTTTGTTCTGTTCATTCCAGACAGTAACTAAACCAGATAGCCTCCCTGATGGAAGTAACTGCTATTTCTAGCTTCTGTAAGCACGCTTGCTCAAATAATGGGGGAAATAAGACATTTTGGGGGCGGGGTTAGCAATCTGAATCTGTGCCAGTAACCTAATGCACATACTTGTTAGCCTATATTCTAGTCACTGTCCCCTCTTAATTATCTGGTCCTGCAAGCCGCTCTGCAGCACGGGGGTCTGTCCATCCTTGGTTCCTCCCATGCCAGGTGTCTTCTGGTCATCTGAGCTGTGCTCAAGGCTGCAAGCTTTCTGCACGATATCTGCTAAGCACACTGCCCCCATCCCAGCACATGGGTTTTTGTTTGTTTGTTTGTTTTGCCTTTTTAAGCTAACCCCTATGTTCATTTGGGGCCTCGAGAATTTAAGAGACCCAAGTCCTCCCACGGCTGCTGGCTTTTGAAATAAAGACTCCAAATCCGGCTCTTTGATTATGGTGCCTTCTGCTCAGCTCGCTGAATTTCCAGTATAACACTAGGTCCTTCCTTGTTTCACTGACCCACACTGAATAAACGTACTCTCAACATCACGTGGACTCCTGTTGTGCAATCTTTCCTGCATGAAGTCCAGAACCCACACTCTACAGGCTGGCCCAAGGCAGACCTGCTCCGGGCTGTCCCTTTCTGGTGACACCTTGAGAACTGCCATGAATGGATATTTTCATCCTGATTTTTTCATGATGACTTTGACTCTCTGCTTGTGAAATTAAGTATTTCTATAATTTTCTACAGAATTAAGAATCTTCATAGAAAATGTAATTCCTGTAGTAAACTCCATAGCTCAGTTTAATGCCTTTATCAATTTTTGGTACATTGTATTTAAAACAGCTTTATTTATTTTTCCTATTTTATTGATATTTTTATGTAATTATTTTCATCCAACTATTGATAATTTTACAATTTGTTTTTGATTCCTTTATTTGTTTTATTTCATATCAAATTTTGTTATTATGGGTTTGCTGTTCTGGATGTTACTTCTACCAAAGTTCATTGTCACAGGTAAAAAACATTTGCAGGTTTATATTTTTGCAAAATATTTTATTCTCTCATCAGCTGTGAATATTTTTAAATTTAATTTTAAATATTTTCATTTGTTTTTATTTTGGTATACCATGTAGGTTTTCCCAAATAACAATCCCTCCTTAATTTCACTACATTGCCATAATCTAAAAACAATTACTTGAGTATTTAATAAGTATACTGCTCTATAACATTAATATCATTTCTTCTTCACATTTTCAAACTAAGTGTGTCTCCACAATTAGTTTCTTATTACTATGGTTACTAATTATTAATGAGTATGTATTTCAGTCATTAATAATTCTATTTGTGGTAATAAGGGCCAGCAATATTTTTTGCTCTGAAGAAGATAAATGAAGAGTTAGTTATTATTTCTTAACTATTATATAAGTAACTAGAGTCCCGGTGCACGAAATTCGTGCACGGGTAGGGTCCCTAGGCCTGGCTGGCTATCAGGGCCAGACAGGGCCTTCCTTCATTCTGTGCCACCCCCTGGTAGTTTGCGCACATCATAGCAAGCGATCAAACTCCCGGTCTCCTGGTCGAACTCCCGAGGGGACACTTTGCATATAAGCCTTTTATATATATATTCACTGTTCCTCATAAGATAATCTATATTGGTTTATTTTTTTATTTACTCATTTCAGTGGCCATATTGGTGTTCAGTATAGTTATGATTACTTTGAATATTTTAGTTTAATGCTCCAAATAATTAGCACAAAAATTATAAAGTTGTTAGTGCCAAACAATGATGTCTAAATGTACTCTGGGTCAAAATATGGAGGCTAAAATAAATATCTTCAGTCTAAAGTCATAAAACTCAAACTACTAACAATCAAGGTTGTTAATTTGTGTGTTTTAATAAGGATATTTGAAAAAAAAAAGCTATGTCTCCAGAAACATTTTATATTTTTTTAGATTTGCCAGACATGCTACCTTTAACTCTTTTAATCTTTGTGAAAAAGCTACTCACTGAGAAAAATTTTCAAAGTCAGCTATCAATTAAGATAGTTTAAACATTTTCAGGACATGCTTAGAAAATACTATTTTTAAGCCAAAGGACCTCAGAGAACTGGCCATGTGATAATTCTTCCTTGACCTGGAAAAATGGCATGCAACTTGTCACTGTTTTTCCTGACAAAATGTACTGCAAAGTTGTCTAGACATTTAAAGTGTGGAAGTAGTTTGTACATTTTTCAATAAGGTAGAAATATAAAAACCTGCATTGCTTGGTAACTTTCTTCTAATATCTTTTTCCAATCAGAAATAATCACACTTGATATTTTTAAAATTTGTTTTTCCCCAGCATAAAACTGACATTTAACGTTGTGTAAATTTAAGATATACAACATGCTGATTTGACATACGCACATATTGCAAGATGACTACCACTATAGTGTTAGCTAACATCTCCATCATGTCGCCTAATTGTCATTTACATTTTGTGGTGAGAACATTTAAGATCTACACTCTCAGCAACTTTCAAGTATGTAATACAGTATGATTAACTATAATCACCATGATGTACATTAGATTCACAGAACTTATCCATTTCATTTGCTATTTTCATATTTTTGGTTTTTAATACAAATTTTTCAGTGACTTGAACAAGAAACATATGATGTAATTATACACCATTGCTGTCCATAATTTCTGCCCCAGTGGAAGTGATTAAAAATAAAATATCTTTCTTTTGAGCTAATCATTTCTGGCTTCCCTGGGTGGAGGATAACTTTTACTTGGGTATCTTAATTCAGATCTAAGGGTATACAGTGTTCCTTGTATCTGCTAATTCAGTATTTTTTTAGATTTCTCTTATTCTTAGTCAATTTTCTCATTTTTTCAGTGCCTTGTTATAGTTCAGCTTTTTATTTAAAGCTCTCTCTGTGCAGCCTTAGCTGGCTTGGCTCAGTGGACAGAGCTTCTGCCTGCAGATTGAAGGGTCCCAGGTTCGATTCTAGTCAAGGGCACATGCCAAGGTTGCGGGCTTGATCCCCAGTAGGGGGTGTGCAGGAGGCAGCCGATCAATGATTCTCTCTCATCATTGATGTTTCTATCTCTCTCTCCCTCTCCCGTCCTCTCTGAAATCAATAAAAATATATTTTAAAAAACCTTCTGTGCAAATTATGGTTTTACTGTCCTGAGAATATCACATTTTATTGGAAGTAAGAAGTAGAATTAGTAAAAATTTTGGATCTCAGGTATTTGATACTGAGATAAGTTGTCTCCTATGGCTGCTAACAATTACTCCCAATATGTATGCACATACCACTCCCACATAAGAGCTGAGTCTGTTTATATTCCCCTTGATCTTAGAACAGCCTGTGTCTTGCATAGATGGATGAAAATGTGACAAGAGAGATGTGCCTTGTGGAACCCAGTAGCCAAGCAGTATGAAAGCTAGGCTAGGCTACTGAATGACTCAAGACCATGTGGAGGGAGTTTTGGAGAATGAAAGACCGTTTCTCAATCTTTCAGCTGAATGCAGCTTTGTAAGACACTCCAAGTGGGACCAGAAGTGCTCAAGAAAACTCACAGAATTTTAAGAAATGTTATTGTTTTGTGTTAACTAGAAACAAATGACTAAAACAGTAGCTTAGACATCATGGTTAAACTTGGATTTTTCTATTTCCCAGAGGCCTGAGGGGGCCAGGAAAAATCAGGCAGACTTCTCACAGCTCAGACACATATTTTTTCTCTCTTCCTCCAGAAAATTTTTTTTCTGAAGCAGACATTGTTGAAGTTTTAGGTAAATCATTATTATCCTGCAATCATGTATATTCCTCACCTTGTAACAGCAGGCATTAGTTAAAATACATGTCCAGTTTCTTGTAATCATGCCATGCTAACCTAGTGATTGTAAAATTAAACAAGACACAGAGATGATGGACAGTGCTAAATCAGGGGGTTTGGAGGACCTCAGTGGAGAGGCCCTCATCACAGCAATATAACTCTCTAAGGTTTTAGTTGCTCAAGAATGGTAATGGCAGGTAGTAAAACCATTAGATTGCAATGCCCAGATTTGTGAATGGTATCCTACCTGTGGAAAACTTTTAAGATAAAAGACCAGGAAATTAGTGAGGGGAAAATATTAATAGTCATTATGTTGATCAGATGATTAAATATCAAGACAATTTTACTTTTATTGAAATTCAAGTACATTTTTAGTTGTGTGTGGTTGTTTTTTTTTTAATTTGTTCTATTTTGCTGGTAGCTTATAACTGAGGACAAGCTAAACCTGAAAAAGTTTTTGGATTTGGGTGATGAAGGATTTGCCCAGCCCATGTGACAATTAGACGGAGACAAGTGTGTGCTCGGGACTCATTAATTTTGGAACTCTCGAGTCCAAGGTCTTGACCAACACATGGGATCAATTCTACCTGCAGCAGCTGATGCGAGGAGTTGCCCACAATGACAACCACAGACACACTGACCAGTGTCCCTCACAAAAGCAAGAGACTAAATTGAGGAAAATAATGATAGTAAGTTATTATGGGTTGAATTATGTCCCTCAAAAAAAAAAAAAAAAAAGATAAGGTGATGTCCTGGTCTCCAGTACCTCAGAATGAGACATAATTTGGAAATAAGGTAATTGATTGCAGACATTAGTTAAATTAATGAGATCATATGCTGCAGTATGGTGGGCCCCCAATCCTGTATCACTGGTGTCCTTAAAAGGAGATTGGCATCCTATCTAATAAAATAGCAATATGCAAATTGACTGTACCTTTGCCACACCCACCAGCCACGCCCACCAGCCAATCAGGAGCAAGTATGCAAATTAGCCCAACCAAGATGGTGGTTAATTTGCATATCTAGGAGTAGAGCGAAGACTGAAGACAGCTTAGAAGGAAGCCAAGCATTGCAGAAGGGAGCGAAGCTGCAGAGAAGCAAGCAAGTGAGGCTGCGGAGAAGGGAGGGAAGCAGGCAGGGCTGTGGAGAAGGGAGGGAAGCAGGCAGGGCTGTGGAGAAGGCAGGGAATAGGTGGGGTGGGGGAGAAGGGAGGGAAGCAGACTGCCGCAGGACGCCCTATTGCAGGAATCTTCCTGCAGTGGGTCTCTAGTATGAAGATAGAAACACAGGGAGATGGCCTTGTGAAGGTTGAAGATTTGGGTGTGTATCTGCAAACTAAGGAGCACCAAGGATTGCTGGCAAACCATCAGAAGCCAGGAAGAGGCGGGGAAGGATTCCTCAACAGGTTTCAGAAGGAACTTGGCCCTGCTGACACTGTGATTTCAAACTTCCAGTCTCCAGAACTGTGAAACAATACATTTCTGTTGTTTTAAGTCACCTAGTTTGTAATACTCTGTTACTACAGCCTTAGGAAACTAATACAAAGGTCAATCCCTGCCTGTCTACAACAACAGCAAACACACACATACACACACACACACACACACACACAGGTGCATGCACACTCTGTATTGTAAGACCTACATCAAAAATAGAATTGCCACAACACCCTCCCCCCTCAACCCCCACTGGATGCATCCTATGTCTTTCCTCCAGATAGCTGACTCACAAAAATCTCCCTGTGGAGACTGCAAATTCTATGCTCAGACTCAAATATTTCCAACCAACACTGACATTCAAAAAATTGGGGAGCTTTAGAAAACATGGATTATATTAATAATCAGGGATACTGAGGAGAAAGAATTTGAGGCAGCAGAATTTTACCAAGTGTCCAGGTTGGACATAAAGACCCAAGATTCTTTTCTGCAGAGGCTCTCCCCACTCTTTAGAAGGATACTGGCATTGGTTTATTATGATTCTAGGGGGAAAATGATCTTGCTTGAAAGGATGAAGGAACACAGAGCAGATGCTTTTTTGCACATGAAAATGGCAGCTTCCAAAGTCCTCCTGCCACAATAAAATAAAAAAACATGGAATCCATGTTTTAGGGAGGATAAGGAAATGTGTACTTTCAATATGAAAATCAGAGGGCAGATTATGTCCAATGGCCACATTATTCTAATTATGATCTCTGTTTGGCTGGTACAAAAATCAGAGTGTTGCCATTATTTATAGAATATAATTAGAATTATTTATAGATTAAAAAAAGGTTGCTGCAATTAGCTGAGAACTGTGACTGACCATATTTCCACATTGAAAGATGATTGTTAATTACTGCTGATTGGTAGGCAGTTATTGATTTGGCTTCTGTGATCTTATGAGTCACTGTGAATGCTGGTTATCAAGAGCAATTTGCTTTTTTGTTTCAGGGCCAGAAGTTTGATTTACTATCTGTCCAACCACCTGGGTATTTAAATGATCTGCATGATATCATAATTCAGTAAGGTGGACTTTAAACAGGTGGCCTGAACCTAATTCAAATGCTAGAGTTACTCATTATATTGATGCCATATTTGCTGAAAGTAATTGTGAGATAATCGTGTTTGAAGCTCTGTCTTTCTTTATTGATTTTTGTTGCAGAAAAGCAGGGGGTGTTAAGTGGAAAATAAGTTAGAGGCATTCCCAGACAGTATATTCTCACTAACCTGGACCAAACATGCTCAAGAACAGATAAAATCATTTATTTATTCTTTAGTCTCCTAAACACCAAAAATAATATTTAGAAAAGAATCACTTTATTCCGTTTCTGTAAATCTCACATCTCTTCATTTTATCATTAAAAGGGTCAAAAGGAATGTAAGTCATGAACAATGTGGTGCCTTAAAGCCCAAGCATGCCTCCCACCTTCCAGCATCATTTATTTTCTCATTCTAAGGACATAAGCACTTACTATATTCCAAGCACTGTCCCAGAAACTAGGACCAAAATCATGAACAATTAAAACAAAATCATTGCCATTGTATTCTAATTAAAGACAGGCAATACATTTTTCAAAAGAATATATTTGTCATATATTAAATGTCACATAATATAAAGAATAATTAAGAAGATTAACTAATTAGTAAGTTATAAGAGACATGGCTTTTTAATATAGGGGGTTCAGGAAAAGCTACATTACCAAGGTAACACATAAGCAGAGATATCACAGTAGCCGAAGAGGCTAGATCGAACAGAACAGGCTGATCAGAAAATGAGAACTCCAATATTACTGGATATGTCATATACCAGATAGAAGGAAGTCTGCATTCACAGCATGGCATCACTCCTTTGCCATTGGCTGGTCTCCCAGGCCAACACCAGCAGGGGTCAGGAGTCACTACCTTCTGATAATCTAAAAACTTTTCAGTTAATTCTTTAAAATGTTGTCAAGCTTATAGACTGTTTTATTAGTATTGCTTTCCAGATGATGGGAGATGATGAATCTGTCTTGTCAGGGCTGGTAGGATTAAAAAAATAGTTTTTATAACGTGTATATACATTCTAAAGTACTCCTTAAAAATGTTTATTGATACATATCCCTAGACTGTGACTAATGAATTGGCCTATTATTTAGGCCATTGGCCTTCCAATAATTGGAATGATAGACCCAAATGTCTGTGAACAACTCTTGTAAACTCACTTGGCAAGATTATAACAACTCTGTTTTCTACGTAGATTCACATGAAGCCTCCAATAAAATTTATAGTTTTAAAACCTGGAAGCAATAAAAATTTTCTTTAATAGTTGAATGAGCCTGGCCTGCATGACTCAGTAGTTGAGCATTGACCTATGAACCAGGAGGTCATGGTTCTATTCCTGGTCAGAGCACATGCCTGCTTTGTGGGCTTAATCCCCAGTGTGGGGCATGCAGGAGGCAAATAATCTATGATTCTCTCTTATCACTGACTAGAGGCCCAGTGCAGGAAATTTGTGCACAGGGGGGGGAGGTGTCCCTCAGCCCAGCCTGCACCCTCTCCAATCTGGGACCCCTCAAGGGATGTCCGACTGCCTGTTTAAGGCAGTCAGACATCCCTCTCACAATCCAGGACTGCTGGCTCCCAACTGCTTGCCTGCCTGCCTTCCTGATTGCCCCTAACCTCTTCTGCCTGCCAGCCTGATCACTCCCTAACCACTCCCATGCCAGCCTGATTGATGCCTAACTGCTCCCTTGCCAGCCTGTTTTCCCCTAACTGCCCTCCCCTGCAGGTCTGGTCACCCCTATCTGCCCTCCCCTGCAGGCCTGGTCACCCCTAACTGCCCTCCTCTGCAGGCCTGGTCACCCCTAACTGCCCTCCCCTGTAGGCCTGGTCACCCCTAACTGCCCTCCCCTGCAGGCCTGGTCCCTCCCAAATGCCCTCCCCTGCTGGCCTGATAGCCCACAACTGCCCTCCCTTAAAGGCCTGGTCACTCCCAACTGTCCTCCCCTGCTGGCCATCTTATGTCCACATGGGGGCAGGATCTTTGACCACATGGAGGCAGCCATCTTGTGTGTTGGAGTGATGGTCAATCTGCATATTACTCTTTTATTAGATAGGATAGAGGCCTGCTGCATGGGTGGGGGCCAGCTGGTTTGCCCTGAAGGGTGTCCCGGATCAGGGTGGGGGTTCCCTTGGGGCATGGGGCAGCCTGGACGAGGGGCCTGTGGTGGTTTGCAGGCTGGCCAGGCCCCCTGGCGACCCAAGTGGAGGCCCTGGTATCTGGGGTTTATTTATCTTCTACAATTAAAACTTTGTAGCCTGGAGCGGAGCCAAGCCTTCTGCTTGCTCCGTGGCGCCGCCATTTCTGTTTGGATTTATGTATCTTCTATCATTGAAACTTTGTTGCCTTGAGTGGAGGCCTAGGCCAGCAAGGGCAGGCGGAAAGCTTGGCTTCCTCCATTGCTGGGGAAACCCAAGCCTCCCTCCTGCTCTCTGTGGCCGTAGCCATCTTGGTTGGGTTTATTTGCATATTTGCTCCTGATTGGCTGGTGGGCGTGGCTTGTGGGTGTAGCAGAGTGATGGTTAATTTGCATATTACTCTTTTATTAGATAGGATGTTTCTATCTCCCTCTCCCTTACTCTCTGAAATAAATAAAAATATGTTTTTAAAAAATAGTTGAGTGAATAAACAAATTATGCTATCCATACAATGGAATATTACTCAGCAAAAAACAAACAACAAAACAAACAAACAAATAAAAACACACATGAGTCTTCAAGCCATGAAAAATGTAGAAAATCTTAAATGCATATTGCTAAGTGAAAATCAATCTGAGAAGGCTATATGCTGTATGATTGCAACTATATGACTTTTTGGAAGAGACAATAAAATGACCATTGGTTGCTAGGAGCTCTGGAGTGAGGGATGAATAAATGAAGCACAGGTAATTTTTAAGGCAGTGAAACTATACTTAATGTATGATATTGAAATGGTGGATATACATCATCAAACATTTCATACACTTGTCAAATTCATAGGATAGATAATAGATAAATATATAAACATAGATAGTCTAATCTATGCAGATTTTAAATATAATATGTCTCCTATTAGATTAGAAAAAAATAAGCTAGTATAAAAAATTGAAAGTTTCAAATCATTCAACATCATTTCTCAGATTAAGTTTGCCAGGTAAAATACATGATGGCCAGTTAAATTTAAATCTCAGATAAACAACAAATTTTTAAAATATAAGTATAACCTAAATATTGCATGAGACCTAATTATTCCAAACAATGATTTGTAGTTTAATACTGAGCAACCTGTATTTTTATTTGTTAAGTCTTGCAACCCTAATTTGGATGGTAGTTTACATAAGTACATATCTTAAAGATGCTAAAAATCCACTATAACATTCTAGTACCTAAACAAATATTAAAGATTCTGTCAATGACTTTTGTTGTGATACACTGATAAAGCTAATGAAACTGAATACTACTTTCAATTGATGAATTGATTGCCATATTTATGGTGACTAATCGCTATTGCATGTGTAATAAAATATATCAGTGGACATACCTGAAAATAAAAACAAACATAATTTCTATCAAAGTTAAATCAGCATAGCATACTGTGAAATGTTCACATCATATTTTTAAAGTGCTCTAAAAATTTGGAAAAATAAATCTCAAAGGCATAATATGTGGTTGTTATAAATTTAAGCAGAACAATCCCACCCAATGTTACAGGAATAAAATATACTCCACAAGGTAAACATATTAGGAAAGCCTGGCATCTAATGTCTTACAAGGGGAAGATATTTACTAGTAACTAAGACAGTTATTGCCCCTGGAGGTGGTATATACAATCTTCTTTTTAACATAAATAATATTGTTCCTAGAAAAAATAGTTTTATATATAAATTCAGCAACTTGCATTATTTCAATAAACATGTTTTTCAAAACACCTTTCTCCACAAATCCACTAGATTTTCCAGTCTTTTACCTACAAAATATAGTTTTATTAAATAATCTGAATTTGTATAATTATTGGACTCCAAATTCAAAATTATACTTACCTTGCTTACTTTTAAAGAAGCAACACCTAATTTTGAACACTCACCTTTGTTAATTATTAAAAGAAGTGTTAATAACAATGATCACTATTTATTGATTACTTACTATTCTCCAAGCATTATAGAATACTAGAGGCCCGGTGCACGAATGTCGTGTACGGGGGTGGGAGGGGGTGGGTAGTGTGTGTCCCTCAGCCCAGCATGCACCCTCCCCAATCTGGGACTTAAACGGGCAGTCGGATATCCCTCTCACAATCCAGGACTTCTGGCCCCCAACCACTTGCCTGCCTGCCAGCCTGATCACCCCCTAACCACTCCCCTGCCAGCCTGGTCAACACCTACTGCTCCCCTGCTGGCCCGACTGTCCCTAACTGCCCTCCCTTGCTGGTCTGGTCACCCCCAAATGCCCTCCCCTGCTGGCCTGATTGCCCACAACTGCCCTCCCCTGCTGGCCTGGTCACCCACAACTGCCCTCCCCTGCTGGCCATCTTGTGGCAGCCACCTTGTGTCCACATGGGGGTGGCCATCTTGTGTGTTGGAGCGGTGGTCAATTTTCATATTACCTCTTTATTATATAGGATAGGTAAGTGGGTATAATTTAGCTGATAATTTATAAGAAGCCTGAGAAATATAAAAATACTATTATTTCAGTAATGTCTATGAGAAAACTGAGCCTTAGAGGACCTACAGGACTTGCCCATGGTCATGGAGCTCCTGAGCTGCACAGGGGGCTCTATGTCTGGGCTTCCTGACCAAGGTCCTCATGCTTAGATATCGTTCTATCCTGCCTCAAATCCTTGTTTTCTGAAGAACTCGTAGGGTTTCTTTGTAAATCACCATTTTGTCTTAATAAAAGTGTCAAGGTTTCCTGAAGCAGGTGCTTGTACAGAGCTCTGGGCTCCCGGATAATACTATTCAGTATTTCTCAGTGTAACTAGTTTCCACATATGGTCTGTTAAAGGAACCTCATACCATCTCCAGACATTTGACTCATCTCTTTTGATATGTTCTACTAACTAGAATTTGTTTAAAAGCCTGTAGCGATATTCTTTAGTAGCGACTACTATGTACTATCACAAAAGAGCAAATGCAAGGCAGGTTATGGCCATCAGTAGCTTGTGGCAACCAATTAATACTAAAGCGAAAGCAGCTTTAATATGAATTGTCATTGATATTGATCAATATGCAATAAATTAGGATGGCATGTAGTCATTATTAGATATTAGATCTTTTAATGAGTGGATCATCTATGCTACCTGTGAAGTTAAACTACTTATCAACTACGTAGAATAGGTTAGAACTACAAAAGCAGTTTTCAGAGCACTACTCAGCGGCATAGGAGTTCCACTGTCCAAATACTTAGCAACATAAAGACAGCATATTGGCAATGTAGGGCAACTTGCTTTCAGTTTTTAAAGGATAATTGGCAACAACAAATACATCTTTGTACTCTTTTTATATATCTCTTAAATTATATGTATCTATTTAAACCTATATCTCTCAACATTTTATTGAAAGAATTTTCAAACACACAGAAAATTGCATACAATTTTACAGCAAACATCTAAACCTACTACGTTGATATTAGCATTAACATTGTACTGTTCTTGTTTGTCTATTCATCTTGCCACCCCTCCGCCTGTCAACCATCACTTCATAATTTTGGACATCATTCAAAGCAAATTGCAGCATCAATATACTTCCTCCTAAATATCTCACCATTACCATATACTTTTTTGTGAAAACACAGAAAATGTTATTTTATTACTTTTGCTTCTTTGGGGAATTAGGTGTGTGTGTGTTTTTTTTGTTTTTTGTTTTTAATTAAGCAGTTTTGATACTGTTATCTATTCATCCCTTCAAATTAAGGCAGCTAAGCTGCTGTCATGATTTATAAGTAATAAGGCTTGTAAAAAGGAAATGACTTGTTGTTTCTGGCCATGCATAACATGTCTAAATTAACAACACGGTTGTAAACTGGAGATGCTGTCACCTTTGCTGCATCTCAGCGGGCACGTTTAATTCATAAATCCTTCAGCAGTGCAGCCTCAGACCTCATCTTGAAGCACGCGCATCCTCCTCATAGAAACCTTTTAATTACCTTTCTTCAACTGCAAGTGACATGTTGGTGGCAACAGACAGGAGTATATGTCAGGGGCCTGCAGTGTCATTGTGGTGACCTCCTGGGGACAGCACAGCAGATATAGCTGTTGAAGATCTCACACTTCAAGTTTTGATCAAAGAACTCTACTGGAGGCAGTTAAATAAGACATTATTGAGCATGCCAAATTGAAATTATTTCTGCCTAAAAGATACTTTATTTCATTAATGAGAGAATGCCATCCCATGGACTTTTGAGCTTTCAATTGGGAAAAAAAAGCCTGATTTTTGTTGTTTTGTTTTCTCATTGCCCCATTTAATCAGTATGAATAGAGCTTTAATTTTAGCTGGCTTTTTGCTCTCTCCCTCAGTCATGTCTACCAATACCTAAAAAGTGCTATAACGCATTCATTCATTTATAAAAAGATTATCAGACCCTAGTGCAAACCAACATGATAGCCACTGTAGAGATTAAAAAAAAAAGCTGTCCTTAAGGGGCTTACAGTTATTAAACTAAACACATGGTCAGTGAGTTGTAAAGAAATCTGCAGTTAGAATTTACCCTTGTCATTATTAGCAATTAATTATTATAACCTAAGTTATAACAATGCCAGTATTCTTGATTAGATAAAGATGCTTTTTTAAAAAGTGCCAGTATTCATATTTTAAAACCAATAAAAATTCAATTAATAGTTACAAAGAAATTATATTTTAAGTGGCAATGTTTTTCAAGCCTCCATGAACAAGTGAATGTAGGCAATGAGCATTAACTTTTACTAATACGAAAACAAAAAAAAAGGAAAGAACAAATATGATGTTGTTTTCTAATAAAGTAACACAACACTATATATATATAATTTTACCCAAAAAAAACTGATCAAGACTTTATCTCCACTTTCCAAGTTGCAGGACATGTTGAGTGCAGAGGAATATGTTGAATTTCACCATTAATATGCACTCAATTAAAGCTACAAAGAAAATCCAACCTACAAAAAATCTACAAGTCAAATATCCCAAATTGTTCATAAGGAAAGAAATTTGTAAGAATAAAAGTGGAGGGAGATTTAAGATTTTACAAACTGGACCATCCCCCCAAGTTATTTTGAGGATATTAACAAGCTAATTCTAATGATTACATGGAGAGACCAATGACCAAAAATCCCAGACACAATATTAAAGAACAAAGCAAGAATTTGCACTACCCAAATTCAAGGCTCATGATAAAGTGATAGTAATCAAGACAGTGTGGCTTTAACAAAAGAATAAACCAATAGATTAATGCAACTGAATAGAGAGACCAGAAATAGACTTGCAAAAATACAGTCAGCTAATCTTTGACAATGGAGCAAGGCATAATCTCTTCAGCAAATGGTGCTGAAACAACTGGACATCACATACAAACAAATAAACCTTACCACAAACATTACATCCTTCACAAAATTAACTCAAAATAGTCATAGACCTATATGTAAAATGCAAACTAAAATATCCTAGAAGACAAAATGGTAGAAAACCTAGATAACTTTGGGTATGATAATGCCTTTTTAGATACAACATCAAAGGCCCAATCCATAAAAAATAATTAATGAGCTGAATTTTATTAAAATTAAAATAAAAAGAAATGTTCTGGAAAGACAATGTCAAGAAAATGAGAAGACAAGCCACAGACTAAAAGAAGATATTTGTAAAAGACATCAGATAATGGATGGTTGTCTAAATATATAAGAAACTCTTAAAATTCAATAATAAGAAAAGAAACAACCCATATTAAAAATGGGTCAAAGATCTTAACAGACACTTCACCAAAGAAGATGTGCAATATATAAACCTATAAAAATATGCTTCACATTACATGTCCTCAGAGAAATGCAAGTTAAAACAACAATGAGATTACCACTCTATCCCTATTAAATTGGCCCGGATCTGGAACACTGACAATACCAAATGCTGAGGAGGATGTGGAGAAACAGAAACTCTCATCCATTGCTGGTGAGAACGCAAAATGGTACAGACGCTTTGGAAGATAGTCTCTTAATTTCTTACAAAAGTAAACATCCTTCTACTATTTGATTTGGTACTTAACCAATGGTGTATAAAACCTACCTCCACAAAAAACCTGAATAAAGATGTCTACATAAAAATTTTAATTGTTACTAGTTATTACAACAGCATGGATGGAACTGGAGAGCATTATGCTAAGTGAAATAAGCCCGTCAGAGAAAGATAAATATCACATGATCTCACTCATTTATGGAATATAATGAACAACATAAACTGATGAATAAAAACAGATCGAGAGACAGAGAAACATCGATCAGACCATCAAACCTTAGAGGGAAGGTAGGGGAGGATGGGGGTAAGAGGGAGAGATCAACCAAAGGACTTGTATGCATGCATATAAGCCTAACCAATGGACATAGACAACAGGGTGGTGAGGGCATGAGTGGGGGGGGGGGGATAGGGGAGTAATGGGGGAATAAGGACACATATGTAACACCTTAATCAATAAAGAAATTTTAAAAATATTCACAAATAAGTGACATAGTTAACAAAATTCCTGATTTATATAGTTCTTCTGAAGGTTTGAGGATTTGTATTAAGAATGTACATACAGCCCTGATTGGTGTGGCTCAGTTGGTTAGAGTGTTGTCCCATGCTGAAGGGTTTCAGGTTTAATTCCCAGTCAGGGCACATACCCACCTTGCAAAAAGAATGCGTGTACATTTCAAATATATTTTAAATTAAATTATATAAAATAACTAAAAGTATACCTGCTTAAATGAATATCTTCGATGGCATTTGCCGTCTGCTTTTAGTATTATTGGAAACAATGAAAAATATATCAACGATAAAGCTCAAGAACTTAGCTTAAAATGATTCTAAATAAATATTTGGATTTTATGAAGTGTTTTTGTATAACAAATGCTAATACACAGCCTAGCGAAATAGCATTAATACTGCATAGGGAGCTACTCAACTTATACTAATCATTTTGATCTATGTTATTTAATTTATATGCTAAGCAGATGAACTGGGTGAATTATTATTACCAAACAAATTGTTCCTTATTATTAAAGTTTTCCTGAATTTTGGATAGTTGTTCATGACATCTAATCCATTGTTCTTAAATAGGCAAATGTTAGTTTTAAATATGCATTAGAAAAATTCAGTGAAAAGCATACCACATGTATTTTAACATTTTGTGAAATTATCATTACAAAAGAGTATTATATTAGTAACTCAAGTTTTTTTTTTAATATTTACTATGAAAATCTGTACTGAACTTTAAAATAAATAGCATTATTAATATAAGAACACAGATAAGCTGGAAAGGTAATTTTGTGTTGATTTTATAAAATACATTATCCTATATAATAAAGAGCTAATATGCTATTTAGACCGAAGAGCAGAACAACCGTCTGGATGACCTTCTGGGACGAAGCCAGGGCTGTGAGGGCGGGCCGAGGCTGCGAGGGGCTGTGAGGGTCAAGCCCCTTGCATGAATTTCATGCATCGGGCCTCTAGTTATTTTATAACAACATGCTATTTTAGGCAGAATGTTTTGGTTGGTTTTATTTTATAAACTATGCAAACAGAAAGACATTAGTTACAAATACCTGTGTTGATTAAAAACGGGAGCAGAAAATAAAAAATTATGGAGTAGCTTTTATGCATGTGACTTTCAAAATAATTCTTCATGTCAAATGTCATGAGTAGTGCCAATTATAATGAGCTTAAAGCATCTTGAGCATGGTTAAATGAGTGTAGTAGTTATACTCAGAAGTAATATGTCAAATTGTTACTGGAGGTCATGACTGAGCAGATCTGGAGGTCTTTCCCATTCTTCCTTTACAGTTTATGTCTTCTATTAATTTACATTTATTTTGCAGACAAACATATAGAGGAGCAGCAACAACACTCTAAGTCAGGCTCTTCCCAGCCTACTTTGCTAGATTGGGGGATTTAGGTATAATGTGCATTGTGTTTTAATGCTAAGCGTGCATTGGAACCTGAGGAGTTTATCTTGAGATGGAAAGTTAAGATTTTACTAAATAGAGGTTTACTTATAATTATTCTATGTCATTGGGATAGTTTTTTATTTTATTTTAAAGTCTGCCAGATAGCATGCTTCCATTAAGATCCAGTTCAAAACAATGATTTTCATTCTGTTAGGATGTCCCTTGCCCCTTCTCACCAGGATTTCTTTAGACCATATAAAAAAGACCTTCATTTCCTAGCCGGTTTGTCTCAGTGGATAGACCATCAGCCAGGAGACTGAAGGGTCCTTGGCTCGATTCAGGTCAAGGGCACATGCCTGGGTTTGGGGCTCAATCCCTAGTAAGGTGCGTGCAGGAGGCAGCAGATCAACGACTCTCTCTCATCATTAATGTATCTCTCAAGAAAATTAAAAAAATCAAGAAATTAAAAAAAAAATCTTCCTAAACACATATAATAATTAAAGTATACAGAGCTAACCATCATTTTGTAGGATAGTGTTATGCATATTGAAAAATTAACTGAAGTTTAACTGAATTCTTATTGCTTGACTTTTACGTCATGGGACTTTTTAAATGAATCACCAAAAATAAACCAGAGTAGTAATTTGACTAAATGTATTGTTCTTCAATCGCCCAATTGCTGTATTATGCTAAAAGTTTGAGAGGCTTTGATCACACTAAAATATGCCACAGGGGAGGAGTGTTAGGGACCAGGTGAAAAAGTGAAAGGATTAAGAAGGACTAATTGGTAGTTTCAAAACAGTCATGGGGATGTAAAGTACAGGGAAGAAAACGTAGTTAATAATATTGTAATAACTAGGTATGGTGCCAGGTGGGTACTTAAAATATCAGGGGTCCACTTTGTAAATTATACGATTGCCTAACCACTATGTTTTAAACTTGGAGCTAATAGAAAATAGTGTTGAATGTAAACTGTAGTAGAAAAATATATGTGGTGAAGTCAGCTTATTCTTCCCTGCATATAGGCTTATTGATCATACACTGTCATAAGCACCTGGTTTGTCCATATATTTTCTAGACTTCTTTCCCTCAGGGGTCACAAAATGTACCTTTCTCTCCTAAACCATTTATAAATTACTGAGGCTTCCAGTAAATATTGATGATAAAACATTATACTAAAACCATATCTGACATTTAAACAGATTTTAGGCATTACTTTTTGCTAGATTACCATGAAAAATAAAAACCAGAAGCCATCATAAGAACAGAGGTTAAAGTAAAATTATTGTAATCAATAAAAAATAAACAGTATTCTCACATATAATAATTTTTGTATATCCAACTTCCTAGTTGATATGTCCATTGGAAATCTGTTAAACATGTAAAATTTAGTAGTTCCAATACCCATTTTTTCACTCTGCTCCTAAACTCACTTCCCATACTTTTTTTTTCTCTCTCAGTAACTGGCAATTACTTACTTCCAGTTAATAATAATAATAATAATAATAATAATAATAATAATGACACCATTATTTTCTATTCTATTCAATGAAGATTCTATCAGCTAATCTATTACCTCCACCTTCAAACTACATTCAGAACGCCATCATCTCACCATGCATTGTACCCTTCATCTATTTCCCTATTCACTCAGTAGACAGTGTTCATTGAGTAGCTACATTTCAGCCTTAGAAAAATAGTAAACTAGGTCTTGGCACTTGTCATATGCTATCTTTATGCAGTTTCACATTTCACTCCCAATAAAAGCTCAAGTCCCTAACAAGTCCCATAAAAGGTCCTCTGATCCCTGACTCCACCCAGCCACATGGCACTTAGACCATGTCTCCTCAGACTGTGCCACCCTGTTCCTAAACGGCAGTCTCCTCATTCTTGAATGTGCCAAGGACATCCCCACCACTTGGCCTTTCCATGTGCTCTTTCCCTGTTTAAAAGGTTCTTTTCACATATTGTCACAATTCCTAATTCCTAATCATGTTTTTGTTTGTTTTCATGGAATTTATTGACACTTAAAATGTAAGTACTTAAAATGGATTGTAAGGATCCTAGAAAAGTCTATCAAATTTTTATTGATATATATATATATATATATATATATATATATATATATATATATATTGCACAAAGTAGAAGCTTAAATTACCTATTAAATATGCTAATGAATGAATGAATGCAATATTAATTTGACATTGAAATAAATTATAAAACTAAAGAAAAACTCTTTAGAGATTAAAGTATACATTTTTTGCATAGTTGTATATCTACTATATGTTTATGCATCATTATTAATTATCATGTAAATGCTGAGTTTCATATTTCCCCCCAAAAAAACACAGCTTGATATTACCCTATAATAAATTTTACATACAAACTCAATATTTTCAGAAATTAGATTTGAATCATTTAAATAGTTATAAACAATTGTATGGAGACTGTTAAAAATTACAATATGGCCCGGCCGGTGTTGCTCAGTGGTTGACATCAAACTCCTAGGTTATTGTTAGATCCCCAGTCAGGGCACATGCCCAGGTTGTGGACTTGATCCTCAGTGTGAGGTATGCAGGAGGCAGCTGATCGATGATTCTCTCTCATCATTTATGTTTCTCTCTCTCTCTCTCTCTCTCTCTCTCTCTCTCTCTCTCTCTCTCTCTCGTTCCTCTCTGAATTCAATAAAAATATGACGTTGTGGGTTTTTTTAATTACAACTTGGACAAATGGTAAAAGTTTCCAAGAAGCTACTGATGTTTCTATGTGAATATGCTTCCCTGCTGTCGGGTTTACTACAGGTAGGATGTGAATTATATTTGGTACTAGAGGCCCGGTGCACAAAACTCATGCATGGGGGGTGGGGGGTGGGGGGGGAGGTGTCCCTCAGCCCAGCCTGCACTCTCTCCAATCTGGGACCCCATGAGGAATGTCTGACTGCCTGTTTAGGCCTGACCCTGGTGGGATCGGGCCTAAACGGGAAGTCGGACATCCCTCTCATAATCCAGGACTGCTGGCTCCCCACTGCTCACCTGCCTGCTTCCTGATTGCCCTAACCACTTCAGCGTGCCAGCCTGATCACCCCCTAACCACTCCCCTGCCAGCCTGTTTGGCCCTAACTGCCCTCCCCTGCAGGCCTGATCACCCCTAACTGCCCTCCCCTGCTGGCCTGATCGCCCACAACTGCCCTCCCTTGCAGGCCTGGTGCCTCCCAACTGCCCTCCCCTGCTGGCCATCTTATGGTGGCCATCTTGTGTCCACATGGGGGCAGGATCTTTGACCACATGTGGGCAGCCATCTTGTGTGTTGGAGTGATAGTCAATCTGCATATTACTCTTTTATTAGATAGGATGGTCTTATAGAATAAAGCAGAATAAATGCTTATCAAATTTTGTATCAATAAGTACAAATTTCAGGAGGAAGAAAGATTGCTTGATGAATCCCACCATGCTTAAGTTGACAATAAGGTCAGGAAATTAGGGTTATAGTATTGTGAATTTTGACATTTTTGGCCATGAATAGCAATGAATGAAAATATAGGGAAATGTAATGTCTGCTTTCACAGATGGGGACAGCCCATCTTTGTCAGGACAGAAGTTCAAAACATGGATGTTTCCTTGAGTTGTATTGCTGCAATCAAAGACAGGCATAAACCACAAAGTTGATTTTAGAGCTTATTTGTGGCCACAACCTATTCCCACAGAATCTATGTTATTTGTCATCACCTCCAAAATGACACTGAGGACACTGGATTAAGCATGGGAAATATATGGGCCTTCAAGAAGAGAGCAATGACTGAATTTAGAAGTCAAAGCCCAAGGATATATGTGGCATGATTAGAGATGGGTTTACTAGTCTGAATGACAAGTAAAGGATAAACTATCAAAGACTGAGATGATGTTCATTAGAAATATAAACTCTGCCATGAGCAGCTTGATGTCAGAATACATTAAAGACTCCTTGCAATCTAGAGTATTTATCCAACTAGGAGTATAACATTTGCTTAGATTTTAAAACCTTATGTTTAATACATGCTAATCATGGGTAATAAATTTTTCACAAATTATATTTCACTTTTCAGCCGGGATGATTTATTAGGCTTGTGAATTCATTTAAAATTCAATACCTTTGGGTGCTGCATCACTGAACTTAATGAGCCAGATTCTCCCACAGAGTACTTTGCTTTCAGGTTCCTAGGGTCCTATTAAATTATGTTCTTCAGTATATTAAATGCTTCCCTAGTGTTTTAAAGAGTTAATATATCCTGCATTGGGAAAGTACCATATGAATTTAAAAAAAAAATGAACAATATGCCATTTTTTTCACTCAAGTAGTACTTACTCTACCTGCATATAGTCTCATTTCTTCAGGTTTATGGGGTTCTTTAAGAATGAAAATGAAGGTCTCTTCAGGCAAGTGAAATGGATGATTCGTGTTTGTTCTAGCACTCGTAGAGGAACCTTTTTACACACATTATCCCCTTCTGTATTTCCATCTTAGGTAATAACTTTGCCTCCAGCAGTTGTAGAATCAGGTAAACACAAAATTAAACTAACTTCCACTTATTTCCTGGGCATGCAGGACTAATGGTGAGTGGTTAGCCTCCCCAACCCCATTCCCAGCCCCCATAAGCACACACAGTTTCTATTTGTAAACATTTTGTCATTTTGCAGGAACTGATAGGTAGTAGTAAAGTGTGTGTGTGTGTGTGTGTGTGTGTAATATATATATATATATATATATATATATATATATATATATATATATATATATATAATTTGCTTACATGCACATAAATGTGCCCTATTAGAAAACAGAAACAATAGTAATTATTATCATTTTGCCTTAACTAGTACACTATTTAACATTGTTACATATACAAAGAAATAAATGACGTATTAGGTACAGCTAATATACCTTTTTCTGGTAAGAAACATTTATCTACACACTAAAGACCTTAAGAAATAAGAAGTGAAGAAATAAATAACATCTGCATACAAGCACCCCTTTAAGTTATAAGGTACAGATTTTATGGCAATTCAGAAAAAGGCAGAAAAACAGTAAGAAATTATCCTATATAATAAAAAGCTAATATTCAAATTGTCCCCTGGACTGGGAGTTGGACCAAGGGGCGGGTCCAGTGGGCCAATCACCAATTGGGGGAAGCCCCACCCCCTATCACCTCCCCCCATCCCGATCAGGGGCAGGGCCAGCCCACCAACTGTCTGTGGCCACTTCCCCTGGCCGATCACCCCAATTGGGGTGGGCCGGCCAGACCCCACCCATGAACAATTTTGTGCACCAGGCCTCTAGTTTATTATAAACAATAGGGCCATTATACCACCTTGTAAAGACATATAGTACATAGAAATGATTCAATATTAGTTTAATAAAATTAGTGAATGAATAATATTTTCTTTTCAGGAAATTCTTCTAACCCTCTGTTTTAGCTCAGTGTGTTTTATATATACTTTAAAATTTTTATTAATTAATTTATTCTGTATACCCAGCTTTATGTATACATTTATTTATCAAAAAGATATCCTCCATTTCTGGTATTTTTTTTCTTCAGGGCTAATGTCATAGTATCATTTTTCTTTTCAAATTGTTCCCTTTCTTTTTAATCCAGACTAACTTCTTTTTATATTTTAGATCTCAGTAAAGATTATTTTCTTAAGAGGCCCTCCTAGACCCCTAAACTAATTAAGTCCTGTTTCTATGTTCCCCCAATGTCGATCAATTATAACACTCATTAAACTTTATGGTGGTTTTATGTGTTTAAATATGTATATATATAATTTCAGATAGGAAGGGAGAGGTAAAGAGAAATATCAATGATGAGAGAGAATCATTGATCAGCTGCCTTCTGCACGCCCCCTACTGGGGATCAAGCCCACAACCTGGATATGTGCCCTTGACTGGAATCAAACCAGGGACCATTCAGTCTGCAGGCTGATGCTCTATCCACTGAGCCAAACCTGCTAGGGTGGTTTTATGTGTTTAGTAATGTGTTTCTACCCCCTTGACCTATGTGAAGCACAAAATTTAACAAATAACTATTTTTCTTATTAATACCAAAGACCTGAATCATTTAAATTTCATAATAAGCCATGTTTTAGAATAGTAGACTTATATAATATCATGCATAATAATTAGTGAATTATCCAGTATTTAAATACTTTACTTAAAAAATAAGAGATAAGCCCTGACCCGTTTGGCTCAGTGGATAGAGCGTCAGCCTGCGGACTGAAGGGTCCCGGGTTCGATTCCAGTCAAGGGCATGTACCTGGGTTGCAGGCACATCCCCAGTGGGCGGTGTGCAGGAGGCAGCTGATCGATGTTTCTCTCTCATCGATGTTTCTAACTATCTATCCTCTCCCTTTCCTCTCTGTAAGAAATCAATAAAATATATTTAAAAAAATAAGAGACTTTTATCTAGGTGTTTTGTTTTGTTTTGTTAACATTCCATCAACATTAAAATCTGGCCAGATGCAGTAGGTCTTTAGCTAAAAATTGTTTTATTTTATTATTAGGCATTGCTGATTTTTGTGTACTTTTATTTCCTAAATTGATTTTATAATGATGCTTTTGTTTAAAAGGCAATATGCTTGCTGTACAAAATAAAAAAGAAAAGCAAAATAAAAAGGAATACATCATAATATTAGTTCTCAGAAATAATTATTCATAGACCTATATGTAAATAGATTTCCTTTTGAGCTTAAAATTGTAAACATTTATTAGCCTACAAGATGAGTTGGTATGTCAGGGGTAGAAGTATTTATTTCCTTGAGATGTTTTACAACATATTGAGAGAGAAAGCTGAGAAGAGTATGACACACGTTGTATGTTGTTATGTTTTTGCCAATGAAATTTGAATATTTCTCTTTACATACTTTCATATTTATCTGCAACCTGTGGAGTATGCACACACATATATTCTTTATACTGTTTACTATTTTTCAAAACCTACTTTTTACTGACCAATATATTCTACCACATAGTTTCATTTTTAATATTACTAGGCTTTTTTAAAGAAAAAGATTTTATGAAACAGTTTTGAACAAAATCACAAATTGCAATGGCATAGCAATTTAGAAACTGAAAGTGAATTCAAACATGTCCATTTTCTCTTTAAGTACAATTCAACAAGGCCAGAGATTGGTCTTCTATTGACCATATTCTGCATTCTAAATATAATCCTCTAGAGTTTTATTTAAATATCCTCCTATTTAACCTTTTGAAATAGAGGATTTGGCTTCTAATGGAAAGTTGGCATTTCATCATAAAATGAAACCAAGTGTACTTTGACATAATTACTGCCTACTGTAGCAGGCTTTTATTTGTGCTTTATGGTTGCATATAATAATGATATAGATTCAGCCTAATTTATTTTGCCTATGAAGAATGGAAGAAATTCAAGGAAGGAAAAAGCAGGCTTTAGTTCAGGTTTAATAATGAAGCAATGCACATAGCTTATCATAAATGTTCCATCCATTTTTAGGAATAAGTGCTATATAATTAAAATTAATAAAGCTGACACCACATAACTTCCTAGTCAAAAGGAAGCAAATAGATTTTAAAAAGCAATAAATGAAGTATGAAAATTAAATAGAACAATATTTACATTATGTTGCAATTATTTATTGGAAGGTCAGTGTCCAGATAGACTGAAGGTGCCTAGGTTTTTATCTTTGTATGTGATGAGTAGACACAATGCCTGACAGTCAGGTGTGATTGGTAAACACACGTGGAAAGAAGAGGGAAGGAAGGAAAAGGAGAGAGAGAATGGGAAGGAGGAAAACAAAGGCAAACCCAGGAGAAGTAGCAGAAGAAGAAAGAAAAAATACAAATAAGAATACAAATAATAAATGAGATAAAAACATGTTGGTTTATTTCTATTCCCCCCCCCCAGAACAATGTAATTTAATCACACTGGATGCAAATTTAACAAATTTAATTAATTATTATTAGATTCCAACTATATAAAGAACACACACACTTTGATTTTAAACTCAACAAATTAATAGAAAAACAATGGAACTGGTATGAACAAGCTATTCATTTTTTCAGAAGAGAAATCTCAAATGGCTTTTAACCATGAAAATACAAGCAAATTCTAATGATTTCCTGGTGGACATCACCTGGTTTTAATGCCCAATGTCATAAAACCTACACGTGCTGAAGGCTAAATGGTAAAGCATGTGGGTATGATTCCCATTGTAGTGACCTCTACTTGGAAGGCCAGTGTGGTGCTGGAACTGTTCCCTTCCTGGTATTTCATAAAGGATCATCTTGTCACTGTTCTGGCTTGCTCAGGATGCAATAACTAACAACACAGACTGTGTGTACTAAACGATAGAAATTTATTTCTCAGTGTTTTGGAGGCTGAAAAGTCCAAGATCAGGTGCAAATATCATCAGATTCTGGTGTCAACCATCCTCCTGGCCTTCGGATGGTTAGAAAGCAAGCAATCTCTTTGGTATACTAATTCTATTCTGAGGGCCTCATCTTCATGAGCTTGTCTAAACAGAATTAATTCCCAATGGCCGCATCTCCAAACACCGTCACAGTGGGGATTGGAGCTTCAACCTTTGAAGGGAAGCCTAATTCAAACCAGAGCAGTTACTAAGCCTCATTCACAATTGGGCACTTGCCCATCAAGACACTCAAGCTCAGCTAGGGCAGTTAGCTCACCTTGGCCAACTTTTCAACCAAGACACTCTAAATATTTCTCTTCAGCTGCTCACACTGAACCCTCTCAGGGATGGTGGCCACAGATCAAGGTGATGATGTAGGTCAATTCCAAACACATCCAGAGACACATACTACCTTAAACTAATTATTATCCCTTACTCTTCTAGTCCACACTCAGAAGTCATTATTCATTTTGGTGACTTACTGCCTGTGATTCAGGTATCTGCCTTAACTTGTATTTATTTGATGTTAAGATGTGGACTACATTTTCTCCTCAAGATTATCAGATAGTCTAGTTCCTAGTTCTCATTAAATTCTTGATTTCAATGAATCTGGGTAGTTTGTTAAATATTCTCCCCATCTGAGAGTAAGAAGTAGAAATGTGTTTTGATCAAGATTGAAGAGAAGACAGCACTACCTCTATTCTGCTTCTGCTCATAGGATTTGACTTTATTCCTTGGTTTGAAGCCCTTGGGCTTTGTTTTACTGCCATATTTTGGCCTGTGCTCTACAAATTGCAGTACACTTTGGTAAGTAGAAAGCCTCTGGCTATTTTGCTTTGTCATTCAGTAGCATATGAGATCTAAAGTGCCCAGAACAAGGGCACTGTAACTGCTAACTCCCTCCTTTCTCTGTTACAAAAGATCATGCACAGGGTCTCCCTGATGGGCTTCTAATCGTGTTTGACTTGTTCTTCTCAGGCTGATCAAAAATAGGAATCACACAGCCTCAGATCCACAGTGCCACTATTTTAATATGGATTTTATCACAGGAATGACCTCTTCTAGTGAGGGAGTGTTTTCCTTTTCTCATGTCTCACATAACGAGTTGTGAATAGTGCATGATGTCAGGAACTAGATCAAACTAAAAACTGACTTTTTTTAACCACTAATTTAAAAAAAGAACAAGAGATCACTTTGTCATATATTTTGTAGAATGTTTGTTTTCCTTTGTGGGTTTATGAGTCACAGAAATCATTGCCACACTTAAACCATCATCACAAGATACCTGTGTTCTCTTGAGTATACACCAGACCCTACATTAAAATTTCTTACAATATTTTGGGACACATTTAATATTTAGAAACATCTATGTGTAACTAGCTTGCCTATGGTATATGGATGGTTGTTTTGAAAAGACAGGTTTATTTTATTTTAATTCTGCAGGCAGCAGACAATAATGACCACAGATAATGTTTGTGAGGACTAACCCTATTCCATTTTGTATGACTACCATATTTAATCCTATACAATACACACAATTATTTCCCATATTCTATAGCTATGGAAACTAATGCTTATAACTTAAGGAAATTGCCAGGATTAGATGTTTAGTAAAAGGTGGAATTGGGATTTAAATGCTGATCTTCTGACTGTAGACACCAAACTCTTAATCACTCCTCTCATCTAGCAATGGAGCCAGGTAGGGTAAAATGTTAAACATGCAAATTCCTGATTACTGTCCTTGAATATTTGGGTGCAGAATTTGATAATCTACAGTTTTGCAAGTTTATCCTATGATTCTGCTGACTGCAAAGTATTAAAGCTCCGAGTTATGAGATTTAAACTTTTCAGTTGCAGTTCCCTGATGGGCACGAGTTTCCAGATTTGAAAGCTTGGTCTGGTTAAAGTTTATTATTTTTCCCCTTTCGCATTTATCACATTTTAATATTATAAATCTATTTCACATATTGCATAAAAAAATCCTAGTTTCAAACTTTGACAAAAAATAAATGTTTTAAAAGCTGGTAAAATATTTGTGTTCGTGGCACATTCATCATCCAAAGGTCACAGCTCTGAAGGGGAAGGAGTTAATCTGGGGACCTTTCACTGAAATGCGGCTCTCTAGCTAATGGATGCAGGGCTGTCACGTCAGGACAGTGAAAGTGCTCTGGTATTCTGTGACTCGTGGTAGCTGCATATGCCAAAACCAACATTTATTTGCTCACAAATTAAAGTAATTTCTCAAAACAAATATGACCCTGGCCTTTCAAATCTAGTAGAAAAACACAAGCTAAGAGAGATGTATGATATAAGATTGAGAACATCTTTAAGGTTTACTAGAAAGCATAAAACATGGTGGTGGCCGAGCCATCATTAAGGGTGGTCATTCCTGTGCCAGGTCCTGAACTTACTCAAGGGGTACAGAGAGCGGGTGACAGTGGTCCTGTGATTTCTCAATGGTCACTTTAGAAATCTATTAGCTGATGACAAACTTATTCTCACATTTCTCCATTTCTAGGCCTGAAAAAGCATAGCAAATACAAAAACTGCATTCCCTTCATTCATTGTATATTTAACCTGAGCACCTTTGAGGGTAAAGCTGAATGATTTCGGGACCAGGTATTCCAAATATCAGAAAGCTCTAGAGGTAACTTGAACAAGGGAATGAGAAGATACCACCACCTATCATTTCACAAATACCTACATTTTATATATTTCATGGCACTGAAAATGTTTCAGAATAACTGAATCATAATTCCCTTGTAAAGGCAATGGTTATTTTCAAACAATAATTTTCCTCATTTTCTTATAATCCCACTTCCATCACCTCTCCCTTTTTGTCTCTCCAAGTCTACTTTTCTTTATTTTGAACACATTTCGTTATATAAAACTTTATTGGATATGAGGAACTTAGGATTGTATAATGTGGTCAGGTTTCCATATCTTCTTATCCAAAGCCCTAGGTGATATTTTAGCTCCTGTGATCGTAATGAGAAATTTTTGTGACCAGCCTATAGCTATTTGTCAATCGTTAATATCAGGGTAGTAAATAAAATATTTTGACACATGGCTTAATTAGACCTAGTACCTTTCAATATTTCTGTTGCATAGTTTCAGATGCTATGACTTCTTGACTAATAAGAGAGTTATTTTCTAATCCCTTCAAAAATCTGAAATTTTCTATGAGTGTCTTGTTTTATTGCTTGTATGTCTTATAAAATTAACTGTTTCAACCTTCTTTATTCATCTCTAACAGAACAAATATTTTGGAACCCTACTCTATGTGTGGTAAGTAGTTAGACAGATATGAGCAGAGAAAGGACAATGGGCCAGATCCAGAAGGTCACCAGGATGGAGAGCCCCGGATGTCTATCAACGGACAATTGTAGGGTGGGACCTGATACCTAGGGTGACCTTTCCTTCCCTAACACATCCAGGGTCATTCATTTTAGAACCCCTGACCTTTCATATGGCTGCTCATTCAGTTCATACCCTCCCCTGACCTTTCCTTCCCTGGCATGTTGCTAGTCATGCAGATTTGATCCCCCTCTAGAGGGGCAACAAACAAGAGTGGTGGAGATGACCCTTAAGCATTAAGCCCCCAGAACAATGAGGTTCTGACCCACATTGAATACTTCTAGGCCTCAGTTGTTTTTCAGCTCCAGGCCCAGAAAAGCAGCAAAACCAGACAAGTGATGCCATGATTGACATCAGGACAAACTACATTGATTAATGCCCAGGCACTGACCAATCAATCAGTGGTTACCACAACCCTGAAAGGGCAAAGCTGGAAAGCTGATGCATATTCTACTGAGATCCTACCTTGGGGCCCCTTTTAAAAGCCCTTAAGATGGAGGACCCAGAACTCTCCCTCTCAGGAGCATGCCTGGGCCTTTTCTGCTCCCCTTCCAGGCATGTTACCTTAACCTTTCTCTCTTTTAAGCTCCAAGGGCCCCTTCTTTTACCTCTGCAACTTGTTTTCTGAGCCCATTTCTTCTCAACTCACTTATACCTCTGTGACTTTCTAAATAAGCTTTCTTATATAGTTTGAGTCTTGACTATGAATTCTTTCTTAGCCAGAACTCAAGTATCAAGATTGCGGAATTGAAGTCTAAGTGCTGATAACATTTTGCTGCCATGTACTGCCAAAATATGCAATACTTTTTGCTCCTCAAAGGAAACATCCAGATAAATGTAGTTATTACCTGTGAGTATTATAGTAGGTGGAATAATGGTCTCTCAATAATATCTATGCCCTAATTTCTGAAACCTGTGAATGTTGCCTTCATGACAAAAGGGGTTGTGCAGGAGTTATCAATGTTATAGACTTTGAGATGTGAAGATTATCCTTGATTATCTAGCCTGGACCAATGTAAGCACTGGAGTCTTCAAAACAAAGGATCTTTTAGGGCTGGGGCTAGAGAAAGGTAGCAGCAGAAATGAGAGAGAAAGAAATGCAAAGAAGCCAGTATAGGATGTATTATCGTGACTGTTGCTGTAGGCAATAGGAACTCAATTCTGCCAAAGACCCCTGAGAGGCTGACTAATAGACCCACTAAATTGTGTGTGTGAAAGATGAAGGTTGAAACATTTATCCCTCAGCTCTTGCGCCCCACTGAGGGATTCCTCTGGGGGAGATAACCTCCCTGCTTTTATGATTTGCTTGAATGAGGCTGAATGGGTTCTGAAGCCAAAAGCAAAACAATTGCCATCGAGGTGGGAAGGGGATGTTGTGAAGAGCCTCTGGCTGCAGAGACCTGTCCACTGAACTGCCAGCAGAAACACGCAAAGTCAAGGGCAGCACTGGGCCCAGTGGTGCCTCCTGGAGGGAGGCCATGACCTGGTGGACTCGGCTGTTTACATCTTCCTGGGAGGACAGACTTGGGGCAGACGTCAAACATATCATTGTTGGCAGCTTGTCTTACTTGGGTGGATGCAGAATACACTGTACACTTCGTAAGGGCAAATACATAATGAAAATGAGAAGCTAAATTTACCTCCCTTGCCTTAGAGCAGTGGTCGGCAAACTGCAGCTCCCGAGCCACATGCGGATCTTTGGCCCCTTGAGTGTGGCTCTTCCACAAAATACCACAGCCTGGGCGAGCCTATTTTGAAGAAGTGGCATTAGAAGAAGTTTAAGTTTAAAAAATTTGGCTCTCAAAAAGAAATTTCAATTGTTGTCCTGTTGATATTTGGCTCTGTTGACTAATGAGTTTGCCAACCACTGCAAGCATTCACTAGAAAAAATGTGTAATTATATAAGTTCTCTTTTTGTCTCTTTAAGATGTAAGCAAAAAAATTTCAAAGGCTAAATAAACCTCCTGCCTGTGTAATCACCTAGAAATATCTTTCTCAAGTATTTCTGAGCCTGCTCCTTGAAATGTAAATATCACGGAATATAGCGCCCCTGTCTCTTCTGTGGGAGGGAGGCCTACCTCCTGCAGAGCACTGGGCTCCTAGCTGTATAACTATCTCTTGCCATAAAAATGTGAGAGGTTTATTTTCCCCTTTGGATAAAGCCAATTAGCTAACACCCACTTCCCTAGTCTCTTTTAAATTAGTGCTAAGCTATCTAACCACATGAGGTAATTATTTCTATTTTGATGTGATGGCTTCATATAAGTTTTGGGATAACATTTAAGATTGGTTTCTCCAATACATCCTAGAAGAGAAAGAAAACACAAACCCTGTGTCTGTATTACCTGTTTGTTGATTTCTTTTCTACCACTTTAAGATTCTATCTATAGTGAAGGTAAAAAAAGCAATTCTTCTATTTCCTGTCTTTCTCCAAAAACTATTCGCTTCCTTTAATTTTACACAAGAAACTTACACTATAACATGTACTCTTCTATTTTTAATTAGCACTGAACTGCAAGTTCACAGAAAGATGATGAAAAGGATAAAGTGAACATAATTTTCAAGAATAAAAATGTTAAAGTTTCAGTATCTTTCAATATATTATGCAAATTACATATTCCCAATACCAGAGCTTTTAAAAATAGTTAGGATTTGAAAATAGCCCAAGTGCCCATTAGCAAATGAGTGGATAAAAAGGCTGTGGTACATTTACACAATGGAATACTACTCAGCTGTAAAAAAAAGAAGGAACTCTTGCCATTTGCAGCAGCATGGATGGACCTGGAGAGTATTATGCTAAGCAAAATAAGCCAGTCAGAGAAAGACAAGCATCATATCATCTCACTCATATATGGAATCTAATGAACAAAGTAAACTGATGAACAAAATAGATCCAGAGACATAGAACCATGGAAGAGACTGACGAATTTCAGAAGGAAGGCCAGGGTGGGGGTGGGGGTGGGTTGAGAGGGACAGATTAACCAGGGAACTTATATGCATGTATACATAGCCCATAGACACAGACAATAGTGAGGTGAAGGCTTGGGAAGGGCAGATGTGAGTTGGAGGGAGTCAATGGGTGTTAGGTCAGAGGAATTCCAGAAGCTGATGCATGCAACTGATGGTGATGCAGATAACAGATTAGTGCACCAGACAGATGGGGACACAAATGCTGGTCCCTTCCTGGAACCCGTGACGGACCAGTGCTCCAGGCAAATGGTGGTGCAGATATTGGCTCCATTCCTGGAACCCCTGCCCGCAGCGGAAATTCCACCTGCTCTCAGCTCATGGTCCTCTGCCCTCACTGAACACCTGTATAAAAAAAGTGCCTCAGCTCCCGCCCAGCGCGACTTCTCTGGCCCTACCCTTAGGACTGGTGAACCTCGCCCAGGAGTGCAAGATTAAAAGTTCTTCCTTTTGACTGGCCTGGATTCTCTGTCTTTGTTCCCTGAGCCGCGAACCTCAGAATGGGAAAACAACAACAACAACAACAACAACAACAATCTCACAAAGGGGAACATCTGTAATACTTTCAACAATAAAGATGAATTAAAAAAGGTGATAAATAAAATTTTATATATATTTATATATATGAAGATAATATCATACATAGAGTAAGTACTTCTTATATTCAGGACTTAAATAGTGAAGTTAACTAGGAGGCATGTTTTGGAGTAATAAACACTGATAATTGAAGCCTTCAATAGTGGACCTACAATAAGAGACTGTTTCTTCTTGATGCATCATTAGAGGCAAAGAAGGTGAAAATCATTTCAGTGGAGCTCTTACAGTCAAACAACAGTAAATTATATTGCAATGAAATTTTCTCTGAATTAAAAATTTATAGATAATCGTGTATTATTTCTTGCCATAAAAGAAATTACTCCAACATTTAGTTGTTTAAAACAACAAATATGTATTATGTAGTTTTTAACAGTCAGAAAATCTGAAATGGATTAAGTAGGTGGTTGTGACTCAAGGGTCAAAGCTGCAGTCAACTTGTCAGTTCAGGTTGCATCCTCTGAATCCTAGAGTACTGCTGAAAAGTTGATTTGTAAGAACCCGGGGTTTGTGCTGAATGTTACCCAGAAGGCTTCTGTCCTTCGCATGTGCCTGTCAATGGTTAGGCGCCATTGTTTCCTCCACAGCGCATCTCTAAAATACCTGAGATTCCTCCCTGG
The DNA here is from genome assembly GCF_963455305.1 of Plecotus auritus. Lineage (NCBI taxonomy): Eukaryota > Metazoa > Chordata > Mammalia > Chiroptera > Vespertilionidae > Plecotus > Plecotus auritus. The sequence continues at coordinate 158,456,630 of NC_137774.1, forward strand.
TGGCTGGGCTCAGGGAGACAGTGCTTGGAGAAAAAGGGAGGGAGGGGAGAGGAGGAAGGAGAAGGAGGAGAAAAGAAGATTAGGGAAGGAGAAAAAAAAAAAAAGGAAGAAGTGGAGGTTAAAGGGCAATGGAGGGAAGGAAAAGAAGCCACTAAATCCCAATTTCTTTATTCTTACTACGAAGTTCCATTCCAATCCTTTTATGGTATTTTATTCCATTGATGTGAGTCACTCAGCTCAGCCCAGACCCAAGGGGAGGAGTGTTGAGTTCCAATGCTTGATGTCAGGAATATCAAAGAATCCGTGAGCATATATGTAATATCATCACAGATCATTAAACTGTTTTAAATCTATTTTTAAACTTTAAAATAATAAATATTTTTTTCAGTTAAACCCAATTTTCAATTAAGCAGAACAATTTTTGAGCTGTGGAACAATACAGAAGCTTTTTTGCTCAAGCGCGTGCGCGTGCACACACACACACACACACACACAATCAGATAAACAATCACAATGCATAACGTTTTGTCCCAGGAAAAATGCTTGACTTTCAGAAAGGCTCATTCATTAAAAATAAAATTACCTTTGTGTTCATTTTAGCTGCAACCTTTAAGCAATCAATGGCTATACACTCGCTGTAATCATTCTTCAAAATTAGAGTTATTGAAAAGCTTTATGATTACTGATGAATGAGAGTGTGGTATTGATTTGTGACTGGGGAGCTGATCGCAGGCAGTAATCAGGTGCAGCTCCAGAAGAAATCACTTCACTCCACTGCTTTCTGACAAGATTGAAGTGGATCAATTTTAAATGAATTAATAATGGTTTTAAATTTAGTCATACATTACTATATAATACTTTATTTAGATAATGGTTCAATCTAAGTAACTACTGGATGAAAAAATGAATTATACAATTAAGAGACTATAACAGCACAAATATTAAAAAATGTAGATGTATGCATTTTTCTATATGTCACTTAGAAGTTTTGCTCTTTATATTATTCTTTGTGGGTTTTTTTTTTGTTTTTGAAAGGAGGTTTTTTTGGGTAAAATAGGAATTTTGGGGGGTGAAATAGGCAGGTTTAGGAAATTTTAAAAATTAAGGGGTCCATGAAAAACACAGGGCTACAGAGTTGCAAAAGGGTACATTTCCATAAGACAAGGGAGCTGGGAGTAGCAAAAGGTACACCTTTACAGAATAAAGGGAAGGAGGAAGAAAGCCTAGAGAGAATAGGAGAACAGTGAGGGAGGAGAGCTTCATGTGCCCCATGTGAGGTTTCACCTTTGATCTCAGAAGTTGATATAGTGACCAAATCAGAAGAGGATGGTGACCAATCAGAGGGGATATCAAGGCACAAAGATCTGCAGCCTTTGTAAACCGTAGGGAAAAGGGACTCAGTGGGACTCTTTCCCCCTCCCCAGGTGGAAGTCTGTGCTGTGAGATTCTTTCCCCCGCCCCAGGTGGGAGTCTGTACTTGTTCTTCAATAAATTTCCGCCTTTACTATACCATCTTCTGTCCATGGTTTCATTCTTCAACTCCAACGAACAAAGAGCCCAGGAAAAGCCATCCTGCCCAGGGAACACCACGAGTTCCAGTCCAGAATTCCTGTATCATTTTGATTCATTCATCAAACTAACTCATATAGGTATGTGTATGTAAATGTGGAAAATAAAAATCACTCCTCTTTAAGTTACCACTTAAGATTCTTTTAACAGACTCGTTCCTTTCACTGGTGACAGGCAGGATGGATAGGGAAGTGAATTTACATTTTCAGGCCACTGGAATAAGAGTTCCAGTAATTATAGTAAAGTTTTCACAGTCATAACCTAAGTTATTCTCTGTGGCTCGAACATTGAGTACATTTGCCTATCTAACAAATTATAAAATGACTTAGAAAAGGGATAATGACTACTTTTAAATTTAAAATTTTAAAAAATATTAAAAAGAGACAGAAATTGTACATTGCAGAGAGATAATCATCTTTAAACTGAAGTATGGTAGCAACCATCCTTGGGTAAAAATTGCTGTTTAATATTTTAACCTTGCTGTTTGGGTTCTGTACTTATTTGTTTGCTAAAACAATAGAAAGTTATTTTGATTTTTTGAACTTATGTATGCTATCCCAATACTCCATTGATGATGGTTTGAATATCCCATTGATTGTGATCTCACTGGTTACTGAAGCACATTCTTCTGGGAATCAGAACAGCACAATTATCCTAAATTGTTTCAGTAGCTAGAGATAACTGAGTTTCGGTTGACTCAGTGGTCCTGGAATCTGGACAGCACAATTATTCTAAATTGCCCAGGTGGTCCCAGATAATGCTTTTCTGTTGATACAGTGATTCGTAGATACTTTAGATAACTAAGTTGCTCAATTTTGCTTCTGTAAAAATGCTTTTCGCGAAACAGGTTTCTCATTCCAGACCCAAAGACGTAATCAATACTTTTGTGATATTCTGCCAATATAAGCCAGATGTGGCAAACTGTTCGGGGCTGCGAGGTCTGGAGTGCTTTTGCTCCCTCGTATGCCACTGGCTTTTAATAAATGACTCCATAAGTCGACCTTTTTTTGAGGCATCCTTTGTAAGATGGGGGTTACACTACAACAAAACATATTTGTTCTCCATTTCCTAAATTTTTCTCCTCCCCCCTCCTTTGTTTTTTGGCAAAGTCATATGCTCTTTCTATAATATTACTTCTGTTTTATTATTCCTTAAGGATGATTTTTGTTATAACACAGTAATTAACCAAACCTAATCTGAGTTGAATATCTCCATATTGCTGTACCCTTAATCCTATATAATCCTATATAATAAAGACCTAATATGCTAAGTGTCTGGTAGACTGGTCAGCTGTTCAACCAATCAAAGCATAATATGCAAATGATATGCTAAGGTCGCTCAACCCCTCGCTATGACGTACACTGACCCCCAGGGGGCAGACACTCTGACTAGCAGATTAGCTTGCTGCTGGGGTCTTGCAGATCGGGACTGAGCGAGATGGGCTGCAACCCTCCTGTGGTCCCTCCCAAGCTGGCAAACCTCCCCATACTGGATCGTGCACCGGTGGGGTCCCTTGGCCTGGCCTGCGCCCTCTCACAATCTGGGATCCCTCGGGGTATGTCGGAGAGCCTGTTTCAGCCCCATCCCACAGGCCAGGCCAAGGGGCCTCTAGTTTTTAAAATAAAGTTATCTATTTGGTTTATCCAAAGGTAAAAATGAGGATTTTAATATTTACTAGGTAACAAAAGAATAACGAATGCCAATAATATTTTCTTTAGGGTATAACTTTAGCCTGGATACCATTGCTAATTTTTTGTTCCAAAAATAGTATTTTAGATTTACTTGAAAACTATTTAGTGTCTTCATCAAACAAATAATCTAATGGAGCAACATAATTAAATGGAAGTCATGAGTTACTTCTATCTGTTAATGTAAAAACACTCAAATCTGTAAATAACTTTTGTGAGTTTATTTGAAGCAAACTGTGGACAATTGCTGGGAAGCAGAATCTCACCGTATTGGGATAATGCTCTGGAGAATGTTGGTTTTTCACCTTGTTTTATACATTACAGTCAAAGGAGGAGATATACAGTAAATGGATTGCATGAAATCCATTGGTGATAGATTAGGGAGGTGGGAGAAAGCAAAGCAGAGAAACCTCTGGGATTATATAAAAAGTTATATGATGGCCCTGACCGGTTTGGCTCAGTGGATGGAGCGTCGGCCTGCGGACTGAGGGGTCCCAGGTTTGATTCCGGTCAGGGGCATGTACTCTGGTTGATGTTTCTAACTCTCTATCCCTCTCCCTTCCTCTCTGTAAAAAATCAATAAAATATATTTAAAAAAAAAAAAGTTATATGATGGACACATGCATCTTTTACATAGGTGGGTACAGGATAGTTAATAGTCAACGATTAACATGATAATAATAACAATGAGGGAATTTGTGGTTTCAGCCCTGGTGCCATTTGTTGTGCCCTGAGGAGTCTGGAAAAAGGGAAGTTACAAGTTACCTTGACATTTCACAGGTGTATTATCTTAGATGCAAAAAGACAATAGGCTCACTAAAGGTCTAAGTTGATCTTTGTCAGGGAAAACACTGGCTAGGACATGACTACCCACTATAAACTGCTTTTAGTTAAATTTTTAATTTCAGACCATTCTTTGTGATTAGTTTGAGTTTGCAAAACCACCATGCAGGCCTTCCCTGAGCTAGTCAGGTTAGCATGTGGCCTTTTTTTCATCCACGTAACTGATAATTTGAATTTTTATGTTATTCAAATTTGAGGAGTGCATTTGAACTTGAAGTTTTATTACATGTTTTCTGTTGTGTCCGTTCATGTTCTCAAAGATGTCAGGAATGTATTCTTATCAATGCACTTTATAGTATATTAAAATATCATTGCATAATATAAAAATGGTTCCCTGTATGAGAAGGTGAATTAGAAAAAGTGCATCTATTATGAGCATCTCACACTGTGCTGGTCACATAGTTGGCAATACCAACAGAGAGCATAATTTAGTGCTGCGAATGCCATTACTTAATTCTTGTCTATCTGGGAACTAAAAAATTAGATAAAATTCAACTACACAATTTAGATATTTAAAGTAATTAAACTTGTTTACAAATAAAAAATTTAGAAATGGAAGGTAATGTTGAAAATACATTAAGAATTTTACATTTATGCATTCAAAAGGAAATACTTTTCTTAATAGTATTGCCAATAAAATAACTTTGTCTTGAGCTAGATATTCTGAGACTGAAGCTTTTAGACCATCTCTAGCAATAGCGAACAGAAAAAGATTTACGAACCCCAATAAATAATTTTTCATGTCAATGTCATTTCAGAATAAATTGATGGCTGCTAAAACTTAATTTAGTTTGAGTCTCTTCTTATCATATTTATAGTTTTACACAGAGACATGTTCAATGCAATTATATTCTATATTACAACAAATATGCCAGGTTTAAAGTAAGAATCTATTGTAAATGTTCTGATATTTGGGAATCTCTATCAAATTGTATAGGCTAAGAATTTTGAACAAAACATTGTACTTAATAAAGTACTTGATCCCAGTAGTAAATCTGTCAATATGAATTTCCACATTTTATTTTTGCATTTTCTGAAGCACATCTGCCAAATAATTAGATATAGACTCTTGCATGCAATCTCATATTAGATGAAAAGTTTAAACTACAGATGACAATATAAATATACAGAAGAATGAATTGATTTTATCTAATTCTTAAAACGAAAGTCTCTCTTTTATAAAGAAAAATAAATTTATGAATAAATCATGAAAGTGACATTTTGGAATATTTTAGACAGTGGATTTCCAGGTTCTGATGTTAATAATAACATTATTATTTGCTGGATAACTTTTAAGTGATCAAATAAGGAGATAATTAGGGGTTTTAGTAACTAGAGAGGAAAAGAAAAAAAATATTATTACATAGTATTTCACTAGTTTCAGAGTATCATTTTTTTGAACTTCCAAAGACTTAGTATAATTTTAATTTACTTTTAAAACCACATTTGAGAATTAACACCTTGCAGTATATCTAGGGCTACATCTAAAATAAAATATGTTTTTAAAATTGCCAGATATATAGACCTAGCCAGAGTCTTAGCCATTTTAAATTTAATGAGGTTGGGTTAGTATTTATAAAAGTTACAATGTATAGGATTATTGCCATTATTTTAGTATTTTCGCCATTATCAAAGTTTCGTCCCTGAAGGGTTCTTTTCTTTTATCAACAAATGGAGAAAAAATATACACATTAATCCATGTGGGTATTTTTCAGAAACATTTGAGTTTTAATCCAAGATTACTCATTTAAACTTTGAAAGAAAATAGTTATGTGGGACCTCATTGCATTGTCAACAACTGTTAAATAAAATGAACTTTAATTCTAATTCCATAAGAATCATAGTGTTCAAATAAACCCTGCAAGTATATACTGGCTCTTACTGAGATACTGGAGGCCTGTACATGGGATACGTGCACTGGTGGGGGCATGGCCTGAGGGGATTGGCCCACTGTGGGAGCATCGCTCATCCGGGTCAGTCCAGTGGCTGTGGACCCTCCCTCTGAGCAGCTGCTCCCTCTGTGGGAATGCTGCTCATACTGGTCAGCTGAGCAATGCTCCCCCTGTGGGAGCACACTGACCAAGAGGGGGCAGCGCCTGCATTGAGCATCTGCACCCTGGTGGTCAGTGCGCATCATAGCAACTGGTCAACCGGTCATTCTGGTCGTTCCACCGTTTGGTTGCTGGGCTTTTATTATATAGGACTAGTGGCCCAGTGCACGAAATTTGTGCACTGGGGGGGGATCTTCGAGCCTGGCTTGTGCCCTGTCACAGTGAGAGAGCCCAGTGATCCATTGCCCCAAGGAGGTAGGTCCTGCCCACCCATCTGGGGCTCCTTGATGGATTGCCCCAAAGAGGTAGGCTGGAGCTGGGGGTCTTGCCTCCTGCTGCATGGAGCCAAGGAACCCCCAGGCCTTGTGTAGAGGCCTCTGCCGGACCCTGACTCTGGGCTGGGCTGCACGGAGGCCTCCGGACCCGGGTGGAGCCACGCAGAGGCCTCCGCTGCGCCCCAGGCCTCCTGGTGATGGATTGTGATAGTGTGATGCAAGTCCCCAGCGCTGCAAGTCCCCGCCCACCTGCGCCTGCTGTGCATGCAGCCTCCTGCTGATTGGTCATTACACATGAGGGTGTCCGGACCATTTGCATATTACCCTTTTATTAGTATAGATTATCCCTATCATTGATCAAACATTCAAGCCCGAAGCTTTACATAATAGTAGCTAGATCTATCACAACCTTAAGCTTTAAAATTATAAAGTTCACAAATGTTTATAAATAATTAATAATTATTGCAAAATATAAACATTTATATATGCATATATAATACTTGAATTAAACATAATCTTCACTAAGAAATAGCCCAATTCCTAATATTATGTCCAAATATACTAAATATATTTTGAACTATGATGAATGCAGAGTGCAGGGAAGTATTAATAGATTTGTATTGACTGAGCCACAGTATAAGTTAATTATTTTAAGCATCAGAAACGTGTATATAACCAATATAGCCAAATGTATAACACCATAATCTTATTTCATCACTTGCTGCTGCAAAGGCAAATTAAATATATTTTATGCAAGAGATTGCATTTTAATATTTCGGTTTCTTTAATTATAAATGCAGCCTACATATTCATTTCTGAAATTGAAGCCATGTACAGAGAGTAGACTATGATATCAACATAAAGCAAACCAATCAATTAATAAAGGTTTAAAAAGTATTAGGACAAGAAGAAAACAGTATTACTATAAATACTCAGGGATATGATAATGAATTTGATATCTAGTATATTTATTGTGTTTATAGCTTGATAATAATATAGACATTTCCTGCTTCATTCAATGTGAGAATCAATAGAATTACAGAAGCAGTGATTAAACAAATAAATATCAAAATGTCAACTGTATTACTTACTGTTTGAAAAATTGTCTAAGGCTGGTCATAACACCAGTGTAATTAGCTAGTTATTAATAACAGGAAAGGAGCAAAGGGAAGTCTAGACATTATAGATACAAAACATCGGGGAAGGGAACCACATAGGGAAGATACTTACCTGTCAACTACTCCTGGGGAAACAGGTGGTTGGCTGGAATGGGTGTGGTCACTGCAAGGGCTTGAAGACTTGGGATATATAATGCACTAAACAAAGGAATTCTCTTTCTTTGTTCTCTTGGGACTCCTGTGACTCTGGATTAGTGGGACTCTTTCTCTCCTGCTTCTTGTGTTTGCCCCTATGACCCACGGCCATGTGGACCCCACACCCAACAGACTAATGGACTGCCGCTAGCCTGATGCTGTGCTGGACCAGACTCCAACATGGGAAGGAAACTCAATATTGGTTTGCTTCTAGCTTTACTGAAACCTTAGCTACACTTCTTCTATGACTGGTCTAAAGGAAAAGAGATTTTGTAACTCCACAGAAATAAAGCTTTCTACCATATCTCATCCTGCCATGGGGGCCTCCGGAAATGCTTCTTCCAGAGGTACCACGAGAACCTCACTCCCACTGGCAACGGGGGGAAGACGATCCACATTTTACTCTGATAACAGTCATATGGGGCTGTTCTTATTCATCACTTGATACAACCTTTCTTAGGGAATTTCAAGAACAACCAAAGGATAAGAGGTGCTTCTTTATTTTACTGCATTGTATAGAATACACACCACCGAGGCAGCTCTCTACAAAATCATAAAGAAAATGATTGAGAAACAGGCCCAGGATTTGCTTCCAGAACACTCACCAATCTTATCAATATATCCCTCCATGCAGTGAATGAGTGAGTTGTGGAGAGTCTCTAAAGATTATTCTTAGGAGAATTTTCTGGGGAGAAAGAGGAGATTTTATAAATTTGTAAAGTTCACTCTTGAATTGGCATCTGTATATATATGCACTGATAAAAAAGATTCCACAATTCATTCTAGAATTCTAGGAGATTAAGATATTTCACTGCCCTTCTGCATGATCCTCTGATCTCTTCTGATTGAACTGTGAGGAGGAGGAGAGAGGGTATAACCCCCCAAACATGGATTATTTGGAACTGAAGACAAAATGGGCTTCAGACTTATGAAGAGCTTTTAATCTCCTTACCTTCCTAAAGCCTTGAGATGTGGCCTGCACCAGGAAGAGAGGTATTACCAGAGATAAGGTTTAGATCAGAAAGACTTAGCTATATGGCATGGCCAGACCTATTTACCATACCTCTGCTCTTCTCATCTTACTGTGCATTGTCTTCCTTCCCTTTGAAACCCCAGAGCACAACCTCCTTCTCCTGAGCTCAAGATGGCAGATAAGCCTCAATTGTCTGACCGTCCAGGAGCCCCATATTTTTATGCAGCTCTCATGCACATAACATTTGTTTATCTGATGTTAATCAGTTTCATGTCAATTTAATGATTAGACCAAAGAACCTAGAATATGTGGAAGAAGGGAAAAGTTTTTGGCCCCTACACCTGTAACTGTATTCTCTGTATAGAAAAATTACTATACCAAAAAAAAAGGACCCTTATTAGGCAGGGTCAAGTAACACCACTAAAAATCACGTTTATGAAAAAACACAGATAACTACATTTTATTATGTTTGTTCTAAAGAGAAAAATAATTGTGTTCCGCAATGTAATTTTATACGATATAATTCTAAATACTTTCATTTAAACAAGGTTATTATAAAAACGCTTTGCACACAGAAATGTTTTTGAATACATTTTAAAGATGATCACAAAGTATATGAGCTCTGAACGTGTTGAATTATTTAATACTTTCACTATAACAAATGCTTAAAGAGAATACACATTTGCATAGTGCTGATAGTTTTTTTGTCATTTCCTTTTTGTGCTTCAGTTGTTGTAATATTCACTGATAATGGTAATTATAAGTGTTTATTATCCATGATTATCTCTAGATATATGTGCATTTTCTTTAATTAGACTATAAAGTTTAAATGGAAAATCAAAATGAAGTCACTCTTGTCTCAGAGTAGGATATTAAATTTTCTTCTTTATGTCCAGAGTTTCTTAAGTGCTCATTGCAAAATTTTACTTGGGGAATAGAAAGTAAAACAAAAATAAATATATTATATAACATTATAGGGAAAGAGATATACAGAATACATATTTTCATGACCCTTTTCCCCCCTCCTACATGCTACATATTCATAAATGTCAGCTCTTACATGAACAAGTAGTTTTCAAGTGCATAATATATTGTGATAAGAAAACTTTGTCCAATGTTGAATTAATATAAAAGTCAATATTACTATCACTATTTTTTAAAAATTCTATATGAGGAAAATATCCTTCAGACATAAAATTACTTTAAATGATTTTTTCTAACACTAAGCCATAATTTTGTTAGAAAAAGAGTCATAAAAACAAACTATAATCAGGGCCATATGTAATCATGTATTTCCTCCACTCAGGTTAAAATTTTGGCTTCTTTTAAAAAGATAATAATGTTTGAATGGTTGCTGTATACCTGGTAGGGTTATAGACACAGAGGACATACTAATGAATGATAATGAACTGACCAGAAAACCTTCTCTCTTGGAGCTTTAATTATATTTGGGTAGGCAGAGTGCAAAAAAGTCTGAGTAGCTTGGTTGGTGTTGCTCAGTGTTTAAACACTGACCTATGCACCAGGAGATTATGATTCGATTCCCAGTCAGGGCACATGCCCGGGTTGGGGACTGGATCCTCAGTGAGGGGGTGTGCAAGAGGCAGCCCATCAATGACTCTCTCTCATCATTGATGTTTCTATCTTCCTCTCCCTTCCTCTCTGAAATCAATAAAAATGTATTTTTTAAAAAGTCTAAGTAGTGTGGTAGTTATAAATGTTAAGGTGAATTAAAAACCGACCCATGCTTTGAGGGATGGTACTTAATGTCAAAAATCATTTTTAGTAATTAATAAATGCTCTAATTGAATAATTTAGTTCTACCTGCTTTTAATGCAACAACACTCTTGTAGTTAACCAGATCCCCTACACAAAGCTAACAGCTTATAATATGTTTACTCCCTTCAATTGAAATTTAATTTGTAAATGGCTTCAATAAGATGCAATAAGTAAATATGAGCTATAGTTTCTTTATATCTAAGGCAGTGGTCAGCAAACCGAGGCTCACGAGCCACACGTGGCTCTTTGGCCCCTTGAGTGCAGCTCTTCCACAAAATACCACGGCCTGGGCGAGTCTATTTTGAAGAAGTGGCGTTAGGAGAAGTTTAAGTTTAAAAAATTAGGCTCTCAAAAGAAATTTCAATTGTTGTACTGTTGATATTTGGCTCTGTTGACTAATGAGTTTGCCGACCACTGATCTAAGGTAATAAGTAGAGCTATTGAATTTCTCATAAATAACCAAAAAACATATAAAATTTAAAATATATATTTTAGATTATGAAGATGTTTGACTATTACAATAATGTCACTCATGAAAGACCAAAGTAATGGATTTTGTATGTCCATGTTAATCTTCCACTATTCCATTCAGTTCCAAACATACTCTTGAAATGTCTTCATATATGAGATCCAGCTAAACCTATGATTTCAATAAACATATACACAAACATATATCATTGAGATATTTTGCTCCAAGGAAGGAGCAGAGTGTATCTGTCACTTGTATATTTGTTAAATAAGGGAAAGCAGTATCTTATGTCCTTTCTTTTTCCATCATTGTTTTCTTCTCAGAAATCTACCTCATAAACCAATAAATGTGTATATTTTATGAAAGTTTTTGAAATATTTTTCAGAAACAAAATGTACACGGCTGCCTCTAGTTTTAACTCTCTATACAGTGTGTGTTGCAGACTCTGGGGATCGGGTATTTGTCAGTTTTTTAAGTACCACGCATGTGCACAGCAGCTGTAACCTCAGGATAGGGAGAGGAAGAACGTGAGCCATGCGTTTCCTTGGAGCTGGAGGATCTGTCTGGATTGTCTCAGTTTGGGTGAAACAGTCAGCTTTCATATGCCTGTGTTCATTAGTGTTTGGGTGCCATGTGCTCCAGGAAGTGTCTAACCTGGGGCAGACACTGTCCCAGCTGAGGCTGGCCTTGAAGGAGCTGGCAGCTGAAGGCTTGCTCATGGTATCACTCTAGGCAGCTGAGACAAATGTTTTCCTTGAAGAAGAATTGTGTCCATCATCACAGTGTTTGTCTTTTAGTTGTCACAAAACCTAAATTGTTTGCTTTTTAAATATTTGTAATGTTTACTTCTGAAGCCACAATGCCAAGATGTCATAAATCCAGGAACTAAAAGATATCTCCTATGTAATAAAAGGCTAATATGCGAATCGAATAAACTGTGGAATGACCAGTCACTATGACACGCACTGACCACTAGGGGGCAGAAGTTAAATGCAGGAGCTTCCCCCTGGTGGTCAGTGTGCTCCCACCAGAGGAGCATGGCTCAGCCAGAAGCCGGGCTCACAGCTGGCGAGCGCAGCAGCGATAGCGTGAGCCTCTCCCGCCTCCACAACAGCGCTAAGGACCCCTCAGGGGATGACTGCCTGCTTAGGCCCGCTCCCTTAAAGGGCCAGGTTTCTCAGGCACAGGAGGGCACAGGCCAGACTGAGGGCCCCCGCCACCCCCGCCAGTGCATGAATATCATGCACCAGGCTTTTGGTATATATATATATTTCTGTTTGTGCTTTTTCATAAATTCCTCTACACACAAATCAGGACTAAAACATAGCTTTGATTCTAATGACTTGGTTGATTTGAGAACCAAATCTGTCTTGCAAATGCATATTGCAGTAAGTTTGTACTTACATTCTAAGGGATTATTGCCAAATCAATTAGCTTCATTTCATATCCCAATGTTCAGGTTGATATATAAATTTAAATACAAATATTTGATATTAAAATGCATTTGTAAAGGGAGATAAGGTACATTTTTAAACTGCACCAAATGACTCCCATTTCTGAATGATTTATTGGCTGTCTGCCCTTCGCAAAGGGCCGCCAGTTAATATCACACGTGGCGTCGTTCTGATAGCGTGTGCTCTTTCAAGGAACTCCTTTTCACTACAAAAATGCAACTGAAGGACCACGAAGAGAAAAGTGTGGTGTTTATCTTATAAAGCCAAATCACGTGTTTCAAAGGTTAAAATAATTCAGAAAGATAGTTTCAAGTCTAGTATTTTAATAAAGTGATTTCCACAGATTTTAGTCCCAAGACACAATGCTTCACTCTTATAGAAAATGACTTATCTAATCATGCTGGATTCTAAAATTCTTTCCATCGTTTAAGGTTTAAAATACTGGCAGGGCTGGGCAATCAGCAGTAGAGGAGCGCTTTCAAGAAGGCGCTGGTCATTGCTCGCACGCCCCTGATTTCATGCCCAGGAGCAGAGCCTTTCTGAGGGCTGAGGGAAAGCAGCACTGCTAAGAGAGAAGACGTTCAGAGGAATGAAAAGCCAGAGCTGTTTCCTGTGCCAATTCTACTTCGTCCTGATTCAAAGTACTGTCCTGTCATTATCACAGACATTTAACTTTTGGTAACGTCAATCTGCTGCAGGAGGAATTAAAGGGCCAGGTTTCCCAGACACGAGTGGTAATGAGGTCCTTGCAATACCTTCAGAAAATTAATTTTCCAAAATTTGCATGGGAGGATGGGATATGGAAGAAGGTTTTATTGGCATGGAGTTACATTTCTCACGTTCCAAAGTCCCCTGCCCCTTAAGCCAGTCCTGGAAAAGCTGAGCTGGGGTTTCAGCAAAGCCAAAAGCAAGGCTAGTGTCCAGAGTTTTTGTTTCATGTTACAGCCGGGGGTGGTTCAGTATCCAAGCGAATTAAAGTCCATTAGTGCATGTGTAAAGTCCAACATGTGAGACCATGTGGGCACACAGGAAACACAGCCTCCTGCAGCAGGGGTCCCAAAAGGGCCTGGCACGTGTGTGTGTGTGTGTGTGTGTGTGCGTGTGTGTGTGTGTGTGTGTGTGTGTGTGTGTGTGAGAGAGAGAAAGAGAGAGAGAGAGAGAGAGAGAGAGAGAGAGAGAGAGAGAGAGCGCTCACTTTGTTTGGAATTTTAAATATTCAGGTTTGGTGTGCTTGCAGTGGCCATGCCCTTTCTGGCTACCCATTTGTTCCCAGGTATGACTGGCAGGCAGGTAGGCACCTTCCCACATCACTCAGACCTTACTGGACATGCATCTAAACTGCCTTTGTCTAGTCCCTTCTACAGACATTATTTGACCCCACACTAGACTCCAGGTGCTCATTTAGATGACATGCATAGAGAAGATTGAACAAAAGCATATCCTCATTGAATGTACATTCTAGTAGAATGCTGCATGCATAACTTTATACTAGAGGCCCGGTGCATGAAATTCATGCATGGGGCGGGGGGAGGTCCCTTAGCCTGGCCTGCACCTTCTCACAATCTGGGACCCCTCGAGGGATGTCCGACTGCCTAAACCGGCAGTTGGACATCCCTCTTGCAATCCGGGACCACTGGCTCCTAACCGCTCACCTGCCTGCCTGCCTCATCACCCCTAACCATTCTGCCTGACTGCCTGATCACCCCTAATTGCTCGCCTGCCTGCCTGATTGTCCCTAACCACCTCTGCCTTGGTCCCCACCACCATGGCTTCATCCAGAAGGATGTCCAGAAGGTTGTTCAGCTGTCTGGTCTAATTAGCATATTATGCTTTTATTATTATAGATTATACTATACTAGAAGTCTGGTGCATGAATTAGTGCACAGGTGGGGTCCCTTGGGGTGGCCTGTGGGGATCGGGGCCCCAGTTCACACCCCCAGGCTCACTGCCCCAGCTCACATCTCCAGCCTTGCAGTCCCACAGCCCCGCCTGGCACCTTGCTTTGGCCTGGCGCTGCCCACTCACCTGCTCCACCATCCCACTGTGGTCCTGTTCTTGTCAACACCTCCATTGCCACCCACTGACCCACTGCCAGCGCCATGTCGCTGACGCCCGCCATGTTTTATGCTGCCCCCTGGTGGTCAGTGCACGACATAGCAAGCGGTCGAACTCCTGGTCAAACCACTGCCTGAGGGGACAATTTGTATATTAGGCTTTTATTATACAGGATTATATAAGGGAACTTGTTGAAATAATCAGTAACATGGCAACAAGTAACTTTTAATGATCTTTTTTTTTTCCCCTTACAAAACGTACATAAGCTCATTTGTGGAGTACATTTGCTTAGGGCTGTGCGTGTGTACAGTGAAGCGGCTAGCAATAACTGGATGTCCTAATTATTCAATTAGAAAAACCAACTCAATAATATAAAGAAATTCTGGTTTAGTTATTAGTACACACTTGATCAAATGAGCTTTTTCCTTGAATGCAATATTATATTCCATTTACACACACACACACACACAATCTGTTATATTCTACTCATGGTAATAGAAAGAAGAAAATGATTCTATTATACATCAAAAATAGCCACTCTGAGAGATGTCTCACTCTGAAAAAGAACAATATATAACTAGTTTACAGATTAGTATGAGAATTTGATGTTTCTTTTCCTGAAATTCAAGTTTACATTTCTGACAATGGGCATCTCTTTCTGCAAAATGTGAGAATGTAATTCTTTTGAAAAATAGTTTGAGCTGTGCTAGAAAATTACATGTCATCTTGGGAAAGGACAATCACAAACAGTGATCACACAGAAAATCAATCAACACAGACATCCCTTTCACTTACAGTTAAGAGTCCTTGACACTCTAAAATGTACATAGAAAAACCGAATGGGGAATGAATGTCCCTCACACTTCAGAGAGAAAATCACTTAAACAACTCAGCTGACACAATCAAACATATGCAAAATGGGGAAGGAGCAGGCAAGTTTTCTTGATGGTATTTCAGCTGCTAGGAAAGTATAAAATAAGACTAACCTCCTTTGCTAAGCGATGATTTTCTTTTTCCACATCTCTTTGTTATTCAGTTTGCTGCTTCTACAGCTTAATCCCATGCTGTGCTCCATGACACTGAAGGACACTTAAATCTCCCCATGGCCGTGTAGAGGATGGCAGGAGTGCCTGGTGACATTTGAATCAATTTCTCTTATTAGGTACAGTTTGTGACCTGATAATTTAAGGTATATTTTACTACAGCTCTTGAATCAAGATGGACATTTATTGGATTAGTAATTATAGAGGACGTTTGTAATTTTAATAATCAGTCACATTATTGCTAAGGGCCAGACTGCTTATACTTTTTAATTTTTTTCATTTTAAAGTTAACACCTAAAACCATTATGATTTCCATTTCCTTTCAATGTCTCACTTTCATTTTTTAATAATATATTTTTATTGATTTCAGAGAGGAAGGGAGAGGGAGAGAGAAACATCAATACTGAGAGAGAATCATTGTTTAGTTGCCTCCTGCACATCCCCCACTGGGGATTGACCCCACAACCTAGGCATGTGCCCTTGACCAGAATCGAAGCCGGAACCCTTCAGTCCGCAGGCTGACGCTCTATCCACTGAGCCAAACTGGGTAGGGTCAATGTCTTACTTTCTTTAAAAAAAAACTTTCACTTTTGGTTTAAATAACTATGTTATTTACAACCAAAATAATACTCAATAATAAACATTTCCTACTGTGTAAGAATAAGTTGAATTCGTATTCCCTGTATCCCTGTATTCTACAGAATTCCAATGATACCAGCTAAAATAATTTGGGGGTCCTGTGTGTTTAGTATTTATTCTCTTTTTCTATTGTATACACTGTGGAGAAAAGAAATTCTACTCTCATGCTTATAATATTTTTTTTCAATACACTGCATTTTTTCCTATTGCTGATATAACAAATCACTATAAGTATAGTGATTTAAAACAACACAAATATATTATATTACGGTTCTTTAGGTCAGATGTTTGAAGTGGGTCTCACTAGGTCAGTAATATTCAACCAGTGTGCCAGAAGAATTTTTCAAACTTACAAGACCTGACTATTTAGTCAGGGCCACTGAACTCTTTTTCCTTAGATTGCTAAAAAAAAAAAAAAAGAGAGAGAGAGAGAGAGAGACAATAGCCAGCACAATAATAGCCAATTTGATATGAATGAATTAAAATCATACCTTTTTTTTTGTTAGATCAGTAAAAGTTTTATATTTTTGGTGTGCCGCAGCATTTTAGTAATTCGTTTAAGTGTGCCATGAGATGAAAAAGGTTGAAAATCGCTGCATTGGCTAAAATCAGGTGTGGGTGGTGCTGTGTTCTGTTCTAGAAGCTCTAGGGAGGAATCCACTCGCATGCCTTTCCTGCTTCCACAGGTTGCTTTCATTCCTTAGCTTGTGTTCCTTTTCCTCCATTCTCCAAAGCCAGCAAATGTTGCATTTCTGACAACTCTCCCATGGTCATATTTTCTTCTTATTCTAGCCAAAAAAAAAAAAAAAAAAAAAAAAAGGTTCTCAATTTCTAACCCATATGATTAGCTTTTTTCCATAAGGAAAACCCAAGATAATCTCCCATCTGTGTGTCTTTAACATAATCACATCTCAAAAACCCCTTTTTCCCTGTAAAGTAACATCATTGCAGGTTCTGGGCCTTAGGACATGGGTATCTTGGGGACAATTATTTTGCCTACCATACTGTCTTAAGCACCATAGGCATTTATTGAATAGATAAATTAATTGATAGAGTGGTGATGCTGAGTAAACATTAACGAACTCAACTCTTACACTGTTCATGGCTTAATTGATACTGAAAGTATTAACTAAATATAGAAAATTCAATTTACAACTGGAGAGAAAAATAATTATATACTTTTTATACAAACTGTTTCTGTTTTCTCAATCTTTTTTTTAGTACTCACATTAAATTTTAAATATCAAATGAGATAATATATTTAAAACACTCATTATTGTATCAAGTGCATAGTAGCACAAAATACCAGTTATCTATCATTATTTCTAAAATATAGTCAAGCTCAATATACATAACTCCAAGGTTTACTATATTATAATGCTGAACTAGTCTGTTTGACTAGTTCTTTGTCAAACAGAACTAGAAATTATAATGAGTGACCTAAATCAAATAGAAAGTGATTTCTTGCTTACATAAGCATCCAAGGTAAGCATAATTGGCTTAAGAGGCATCTCTTTTTCAAAGATTATTTAAGGTTAAGGCAGATTCCATTATTACCAATTTCTAATTTCTAAGATTGCCATGATCTATCATTGGTCCAAAAGGCACTGTCCTGGGTGGTCAGAATAGACTGCTCTGGTTGATTGCAGCTCCAATTGGATGGGGAAAGCCTCAGTCTTATTGGTTAAAATAGAATTTTAGAAACTCCTGTATAAGGACCAGCTCAGATGGCAGGAACACAGTGCAGGCAGGCAGTTCAGTGCAGAAGCACATCGTTCAGTGCAGGTTTCTCCCTGAAGTGTGAGAGACCTCTGTATAGAAATGGCTGATAGTCTCTGTTTTATTATTATTATTATTATTACTAAAGGCCCAATGCATGAAGATTCATGCAAGAATGGGCCTTCCTTCCCCTGGCTGCCGGCATCGCCTTTGCTCCGGCCCGGAGCCACCTTTCTGCCTTTGCTTTGCCCGGAGCCGCCTTTCCACCTTACCGTGCTGCTCAGAGGCCCCCAGCCATTCAGCGCCTATGTATGCAAATTAACCTTCCATCTTTGTTGGGTTAATTTGCATACTCACTCCTGATTGGCTGGTGGGCATGACATATATAGTCATGTTGCAAAGGTATAATCAATTTGTTTCTTTCTCTTTTATTAATGTAGATTTGAATCCAGTTGGCTACCAGGAGCTCTTCTCAGTAGGTATCTTCTTTCTCAGGGTTCACATCAGTAATTTACACTTAAGGATGATATTTTCCCCCATAGGACATGTCACATTTTTGGTTATGATGATTGGATAGGGGCATGACTTATATATAGTGATAGAGGCCAGAGAGAGTGTGAAACATCCCACAATGCAAAGGGTAGCTCCACAACAAAGAATTATCTGGCATAAAACATCAATGGTGCTAAGGTTGAAAACTCAACTGTGTTTCTTTTCTTTCTGCTTTAGACAGCACCTCTTTCTTGCCTGAGCTAATCCCATTCTTGTAACTGATTATGAAACACAGTAAGTACAAACAAATGCACATTAACCTTCTGGCTTTTCCCAAATATGATGACCTAATGGCAGTTGGTTGAACTCCAATGAATTTCAGATGACAGTTTCAACAAATATATATATATATTTTAGTGAATATACTAATTTTCCATCTTTCAGAACTTAGGTTGGTTTACTTGCTAATGTGATGCTGATTTAGTGCAAATATTGTACGGTTTGTTATGGCAGGGGCTATTCAAACTACTGAGTTCTATATTATTTGGAATAATGATAGTTTCTTTGTCAACTAGACCTAATAACATATAATACCTTAAACACAATGGAAATATAATGTTTTTTTCAAATAGTCAAGGCACACCTCCTCCATGTTCTCATTGAAGGATTTAGGTTATTAAGGCTTTTAAATCTGCAGCATGTTGCTTTCAAGATTACTTTAGAATTGGTCGTTCCAGTCAGTCAGAATTTTAAAAAGTGAATGAAAGAGTGCATGCGGAGAATTTTGAGACTAAGTAAAGATATAGAATACATCATTTCTATTCATTTTTCATTATTCCTAACTTAATCTCTTAGCCTAATATAATGCAAATAAGGCTGACAACTGTAGTCTATGTGTTTACCAAAACAGAGTACAAATATTTGTGAACATTTAAATATGTGAATTTATTGTCATGTTAAATGACTTAATTGGTTAATGTGAGAAACCTCATTGCAAAATAATATTCTATAAGTGAGTTGTTGGTATATAGACATTATTCAATGCATTATTTTAATTATTTATGTAATTCTGTACACTGAAAGGTTGCGGATTCAATTCCAGTTCAAGGGCACATACCTATGTTGTGGATTGCTACCAGTTGGGGTGCTACTGGAAAGCAACCCATCAATGTTTCTCACATCAATATCAATGTTTTGTTTCTCTCTCTCTCTCTAAAAAAAAAAGAAGAAGAAGCATGTCCTCAGGTAAGGATTAGAAAATTTATTTAATCATCACTAAATATAAATATCTCACAAATAGAATCATCATTATCATGATACTGGTGAACTATTTTGTCTAGTCTCACTACAGAAAGCATACTCCAGTTCTACACTTTTAAATATGTACCTGCAGCTGGCAAAGAAAATACTGTAGTCCTGGGACTTGGTATCAAAGGTCATGGGAACTGACTTCTCTTTTTGGCCTTACTAAACAATCCTGCAAAAATTATTTAAGACACAAGAGAAAACTTATTTCATCACTATGATTTGGGAATCTCCAAAGTGCATGATTTAAGGGGCCTCAAAGAAACTCGGATCTTGAACCATACTGAGAAGGAGTGTTGGTTGACTTTTGTGGAAACTCCAGAGTTGTCTTTTTTAATTGACTCTCTGACAAACCAACTAAATATTGATTAAGTGAAGCTAAATAAAATACTAGAATGACTAAAATGGAGAACACTACCTCTACAGGGTGGTGTTTTCTAAAAATAGATAATAAGATTTTATTTATAGACTAGAAGCCCCATGCATGAAGATTCATGCAAGAATGGGCCTTCGCTCTGGCTGGAGCCTCCTTTCTGCTCTGGCCCAAAGCCAGCTATCCCCTCCAGCCCAGAGCAGCCTTTCTGCTCAGGCCTGGAGCTGCCTTTCTGTCTTCCCACGCTGCCCAGAGGCCCGGAGAGGCTAGGGTGGTACGGAAAGCCTGCGTCGTCACCATGGTGACGAAGCAAGCATCCTGCCCTGCTCCCAGCCGCTAGGCTCCTGTGTATGCAAATTAACCTTCCGTCTTTGTTGGGTTAATTTGCATATTCACTCCTGATTGGCTGGTGGGCATCACGATGGTACAATCAATTAGCATGTTACTCTTTTATGAGGTAGACTATTGAAGCCTGGGCTCAAGTGGTTAAGGTGGCCCTTTCAAAGCCAGTAACTGAGTAGAATAGGTAAAGTTTATCTAATAAGCACTTAAGATTGGGAAACACTGTGACTTGAGGGCCTTGAAGTGGGTCTTCATAAGTAAACTGCTATTTAATAAACAGCTATCTGCCCAGATGAGCAATCTGTTGTCTGAGCCAGAGATGTGTTTGCACATACAAATTGGTTTGCAGGAACTTCCTGAAGCAAACAATGAAGTTATTTATTGGTTTATGGCTCTACCCCTTCCTGAAAATAATTTTCTGAAATAAATTTTTAAATCATGTTGACACAGATGCCTCAGGTTGCAGTTCTGATAATTAAGCAATGTAAATAGAGGTAGTCTAAAATTTCTGTGTACTGCTGATTAATAGTTTTCAGCAAAGATCATATTACTTTTATTTACTATGAGTTTCCACTGGAAATCTTAAAACAATGTAATATCTTATATTCAATGAAGTCATTGTAGCTGTGATAATTTCCCTCAGCTGCCTGTGTGTCAGTGAATGTGTGTGTGTACTCGGTCAGTGCATTCCAAAATATCTTCTTTAAAATTTCTACTTAAAATGAATGGAAGAACTATGAAATTGTTTAAATCTTTTATTAGTGAAACATATATTACTTCAATTGGTTTGCTCTGTATTTTGACTTGTCATGAATTTTAATAAATAAAACATTCAGCATAAAGAGTATTTATTTTCAAAAAGGATTCTCTACCATATGTCATTTACAAAAGGAGTTTATTCTTCAGGGCATAAAAGTATAAATTTCATTGTGTTCTTGTGGAAGTAAAATGCCCATTATTATAAATTCTTCACAGAACTCTCTAAAGCTTTAGGTAAAACAGCTTAGATAAACAAAAATAAAAATAAATTGCTAGAGTTTTATAATTACAAACCAGGAAATAAAAATTGAATTGTTGCTTGAATGTTATATTTCTCTCTAGGGTATTAAAAGCAATATATAAACATTTTTAACAGACATTGGTATAGTTCCATATTTTTCCATATGTGTGCAATTTGCCATCTGTTAAACTCACTATTAGTTTTCTTTTTCAGACTGAAATGTACTTGTCTGATAGAAATTTTGATTTCTTCATCTGAAGTGAGGTAATAATACATTCCAAAGTACATATATATTTTCCAGAATTAAAAAAGGTATTGTGTATTTTTACTATATATCACTGTTTCAACTCATATTTAACTGAATCTAAGGAACAAAATAATATTTTATATCCAAAGAAAATTAAACACTAAGAAAAAAGTGCATATTGCATAATTTTATATTAAAGATAAATACAAATGATCTCATTTTCCTAAAATGGTGAAAATCAAAATTTAATAAAGAAGGAGTTATACTTAAGTATGTTTGAAGTTGTGTGTGCGTGTGTGTGTGTGTGCATTAATTCTCACCTGAGGATATGCTTTTGCTGATTTTAGAGTGATAAAGGGGGAGAGAGAGAGAGAGAGAGAGAAACATCAATCAATTGCCTTTCATATGCACCCCAACTGGAGATGGAAACTGAGACCTGAGTATGTGTCCTGACCAGGAATTGAACACAAGATCTTTCAGTGTACCAGATGCCTCTCCAACCAACTGAGCCACAACAGTCAGGTCAAAGTTAGATTCGGTATATTGTGGACAAAAAAAAAGAAAGCAGAACTGATAATATTAATTTGCAAATCAGAACTAACAACATTATATTAAGTATACATCAATATACTGATAAAATCTTGAGTGAATTCTGTGATGTATTGTTATTAGTATTGATATATTAATGATAAAATATTAAACATATAAATTAATCAATTTATTATAAAAAGAGAAATTGGCAGACATAAATTGGAATAAAATGCAAAGCTTTCTACATTTAAAGGTTTTCTAAGTTGCACATGCTTTTCTAGTAACCTGTTTGGCAATTGAGTGTGGGACAAGGTCCAGATTTTAGTTGTAGAGAAACACAGGCATAGAACCAGGCTCTGCAGTGACCAGTCGAATACAAATAGACTGTAGATTTTATATTCCATTGTATGGTTGATAAAATCTAGTCCTCTTGGAGACATGACCACCATAGAAGGAAAGACAAGAGATGTAATAATAGCAGGTAGTGAAGGATGAAGTAGATTTTTCCTGGATTAAGGATTACTTCAAAAGATATAAATTTAAAGCTAACATAAGCCTTTTCCATTGGGCCTCATGGATAGTGTGTGTGTGTGGGGGGGAATGCCTAAATTTAGATAATTTTTATAAAATAGAACTTCTTTTTAAGCTGTAAGAAAGCCACCAAAAAATGTTCATTGAGTTAAAAGGAACAAATTTGTGCCATAGGCTGTACTCTGAAGAAAATATCCAAGTGTACTTCTCAATTTTTAATGAGTTTATAAGTGACTAGGGATCTTATCATAATACAGATTTAGTAAGGTCAGAGTAGGGTCCCATATTCTATTTTTTTCAATACATTAAATTAGCAAAGAACAAAGGAAAAAAATGGTTACTTTCCTGAATATACATTCACAAGCATGGGCAAATATATATTGTTCAAAATATCACTCTGGTAAGAATGAAATTAATATTGCATTTAAAGGCATTTTCTTTTGATTCAGATTGATTTGTTATTAGAACAAAAATGGAATCTTTGATTTCATGTAACTCTATATTCCAAACAGCTAGAAATTTTAAGTAGCAATTGTTCACCATTTAATAACATTTTTCCAAAGTAGCTAATGCATTCAAGGACAAAATAGCTGCCTTCCAGTGATATTCAATTTACCCAATTTTCCAGCATCTTGTCTGCCCACACAGTGACAGATTACTGTTTCATTCTCTCTACTTTCTGAACAGCAAACGCCAATTGTTTTCAATCCTTTTTCCTTCAGCAGCTCCATCTCTGAAAGCACTTTAAGTGGCTCCTGCAGCTATTTCTCCTTAGCTAAATGGTGATACACCTCTCTCATCATCCAAAGTAATCAAGGGAGAGATAGCAATATTTTTCTTTACATTAGGGCAAGTGCCATTGTTTCCTTCATCTTCCAGTCTGATCAAAACATCTGTATACATAGGATCATTTAGAGCTTCAGAGAATATGAGGATGTAAGAACATCCAAGAAAATATTTGGAAGTTTACATTAGGATGCCTGAATGCTAACCCCATCACCTCTTAAGTAAACTCTTGTTTTTACATAGTATTCAACATTTCTCTTTTGATGTTTTAAGGAGACCACAGAATTTGAATATTTCAGCAATGCATATAACCATTTACTAAACACACATGGCTTTTTTCTTTTAAAATATTTTTTATTGATTTCAGAGAGGAAGGGAAAGAGAGAGATAGAAACATCAATGATGAGAGGGAATCATTGATTGGGTGCTTCCTGCACGCCTCATCCTGGGGACTGAGCCCGAAATCCAGGCATGTGCCCCCAGACCAGAATCAAACCAGGGACCCTTTAGTCCACAGGCCAATGCTCTAGGGCAATTCAATTTTTCTTTATCTATCATCTGAGATGGCTATGTTAATCTTTCAAACAACATTAACCTTTTCTTTGGAGGAAATAAGATTTTTATCCATTAATGTTTTTTACAAATGTATTCTCCAGATGTACAGTGCGTAATCCATTTAGTAAGGTTTTTTTTTCTATTGTTTTGTTCAGACTCATCTGTCTGCAGACATACATTTGGCTCATGTTTCAGAAGGAGGGCCATTTTGTTGACATCATCATAATGATTTTTTCAGCTATTAGTATGATCCAAAGTCGACTGCCAATTTCCTTTTCTAAGCATCAGCTTTGATCATACTAGGTTTTTCTACTTATGTAACATAAAAATTGAATGCCGTCACTTGTATTGTTAAAAATGCTCACCACAGGAGTTTAGATATCTAAATCTTAACTTCATTAGAAATACATTTTTAGCCCAACTGGTGTGGCTTGGTGGTTGAGCATCGACCTATGAACCAGGAGGTCATGGTTCCATTCCCAGGCAGAGCACATGCCTGGGTTGTGGGCTAGATCCCCAGGAGGGGGCATGCAAGAGGCAGCCGATAATGTTTCTCTCATCATTGATGTTTCTATCTCTCTCCCACTCTCCCTTCTCTGAAATCAATAAACATATATTTTAAAATTTTAAAAAAAGAAATACATTTTTGTAAGATTACTTAGTTATTATATTCATGTGGATGGATTGAATTTCTTTGAAAGTTGAACAAGATAACTAACTTTTACTTATCTTTCTGATGATAGTTCAAATAAAACTCTCAGAAAAGCCTAAACAGACTCTTTTTACTGAATTCAGTGACCAGGGTATTTACTTTGTCTTTCTGCTTTATAATACACTAGAGGCCCAGTGCACAAATTTGTGCATGGGTGGAATCCGGCCAACCTGCCCCAATGGGGGTCAATCAGGGCCAAGCTGGTGGGGGGAGGACCGTGGGAGGTCATCAAGCCCCACCCCTGATGGGTGGGTGATTGGGGGTGGGGTCTGCTGGGGGGAGGGGCTGTGGTGGTTGGCTGGCTGGCCTCATGCCCGATTGGGGTTAGATGGGCCAATTGAGGGCTGGGCCGCCTGGGGGGATGGTCCATGGAGTTTGGGGGGCTGACTGGGGCTCTGATTAGGCTGGTTGGCCGCCACAGTGTGGGTCACAGCTACCAGTCGTTCCAGTTGTTCCAGTCGTTCCAGTAGTTTGGGTTGCTTGGTTTTTATATATACAGATGTAATAATAAATCTATAATATTATCTAATAGCTAATCTATAGCTAACTTTTATCAATTATTTAAAATTGTTCTTTGCAGACTTTAAAAAACAACAACACTGCCTATCTAAGTTTATGTTTCGCATTTGATTTTAGGTCATCATACCCTTTTGCCTCTTTATAAGAATCTACCGCCATTTCAACCAATATTGACTTTTGCGAGTTGAGGTCAGTTGTTATTATTGGATAGACTATTCTACATCCTGAATTTGCTCAATAGTTTCCTATTAGGGTCAAGTAATTTGCCCCTATATTACCAGACTTTCTTGTACACTGGATGTTACAGAGGCTGGATTACATTTAGGTTACACATTTTTTCAAGAATGCTTCATACATGATATATGTTTTACCACATTGGAAGGCACATTTTACTGCATTGTGTAGAATGCAGACCACAAAGACAGCTCTCTACAAGGATATAAAGGGAATGATTGAGAAACAGGCCCAGGCTTTCCTTCTAGAACACTCACCAGTCTTGTAAATAATACATCCCTCCATGCTGTGAGTGAGCTGTGGAGAGAGCTGTAATAATTATTCTGGAGAGAAAGTGGAGGTTTTGCATTTGTAGACCTCACTCTTGAATTATGAGCTGTATATAGGCACTGAAAATAAGTAAGAATTTTCAAAATTCTCTCTAGGACTGGAAGGGATTGAAATATTTCACTGCTCTTCTGCATGATCTTCAGATATGCTTGAACTGTGAAGAGAGGAGAGTATAACACCCAAAAATGGATTATTTGGAACTGAAGACAATCTGGGGCCAAGCAGACTCAGGACAAGCATTTTATCTCTGTAACTTCCTAAAAGACTTGAGAGATGTCCTGCACCATGAAGGAAGCTATTACCAGAGATAAGTTTTTATATCAGAAAGGCTTATCCACATGCATGGCAAACATTTGTTTACCAAACCTCTGTCCTCCTCATCTTCCTGTGAATTGTCTCCTGCTCCTTTGAAACCCCAGAGCCCCACCCCCTTCTCCTGAGCTCAAGAAGGTAGATAAGCTTTAGTTACCTGACTGTCCAGGAGTCTCATATTTTTATGGGGATCCTGTACACACAGAATTTTTTTCTCCTGTTATTCTGTTTTTGTCCATTTATTTATTTATTTTTAATTAACTTTTAGAGAGAAAGGGAGAGCGAGAGAGGGAGAGAAATAGCAATGTGAGAGCAAAACATCAACCTGCTGCCTCCTGCGTGCTCTCTACCGGGGATTAAGCCCAAACTCCAGCAGGTGCTCTGATCAGGAATGGAACCAGCAA
The DNA here is from genome assembly GCF_963455305.1 of Plecotus auritus. Classification (NCBI taxonomy): domain Eukaryota; kingdom Metazoa; phylum Chordata; class Mammalia; order Chiroptera; family Vespertilionidae; genus Plecotus; species Plecotus auritus. Next base: position 158,483,173 of record NC_137774.1, read on the forward strand.
AATTTCCGTGCATGGGGTGACTCCCAACCAACTGAGCCATACTGATCAGAGCTGTATTTGTCAATTTAATTATTAGACCAAAAAAAAAAATCAAAAAACAAACAAAAAACAAAAATAGAAGGGACAAGTTGTCAGCCCCTGCAACTATGACTATACTCTCTGAGTGAAGAATTACTATACTATGTTTACCTTAAGAAAAAAATACCCTTATTAGGCAGGGTCAAGTAAAACCACTAAAAATCATGTTTATGAAAAACAAATAATATTATTTTATTATGTGAGTTCTAGAGAGACAATAATTGTGTTCTGCAATGGTAATTTTATACCATTCAATTCTAAATACTTTCATTTGAACAAGATCATTATAAAATGCTTTGCACACAGAAATATTTTTGAAAACATTTTAAAGATGATCACAAAGTATATGAGCTCTGAATGTGTTGAATTATTTTAATACTCTCACTATAGCAATTTCTTAAAGAGAATATGCATTTGCATAATAATGATAGATTTTTTTTTTCATTTCTTTTTGTCCTTTAGTTGTAATGTCCACTGATGATGAAAATTATATGTGTTTATTATCATGATTATATCTAGATATATGTGAATTTTCTTTAATTAGACTATAAAATTTAAATGGAAAATCAAAAGGAAATCACCTCTTGTCTCAGTGTAGGATATTAAATTATCTTTCTTTTATTCAGAGTTTCCCAAGTGCTCATTACAAAATTTTACTTGGGGAATAGAGAGTAAGAAATCAATTTATTAAATTATGCTTAGGGAGAGAGATACATAGAATACATATTTTGATGGGGCTCCCATACACACAAAATTTGTTTTTCTCCTGTTTTCTGTTTTTGTCAATTTATTTATTTATTTTAATTAATTTTTAGAGAGAGAGAAAGAGAGAGGGAGAGAAACAGCAATGTGAGAGCAAAACATCAATCTTCTTCCTACTCCTGCATGCTACATATTCATAAAATTCAGCTCTTACATGAAGAAGCAGTTTTCAAGTGCATAGTATATTGTGATGAGAAAACTTTGTCCAACACTGAATTAATATAAAAGTCAATATTACTATCACAATTTTTAAAATTTATATGAGAAAATATCCTTCAGACATGAAATTACTTTAAATTATTTCCCCCTAACATTAAACCATAATTTTGTTAGAAAATGAGTCATAAAAGCAACATATAATCAGGGCCACATGTAAGCATGTATTCCCCCAAGTTAAAAATTTGGCTTCTCTTTAAAAGAAAATGATGTTTGCCTTGGCTGGCTTGGCTCAGTGGATTGAACGTCGGCCTGTGGACTGAAGGGTCCCAGGGTTCGGTTCCAGCCAAGGGCAGGTACCTTGTTTGCAGGCTCCTCCACAGCCCAGTCCCTAGTTGGGGCTCATGTGGGAGTCAACCAATCGATGTGTTTCTCTCACATGGATATTTCTCTCTCTCTTCCATTCTCTCTAAAAATCAATAGAAAAATATCCTTGAGTGAGGATTTAAAAAAATAAAAAACAGAATAATGTTTGAATGGTTGCTGTATACCTGGAATGAACTAATTGACAGGAAAACCTTGCCTCATGGAGCTTTAATTATATGGATAGGCAGAGAGCAAAAAAAGTCTAAGTGGTGTGATGAGATGCCAATGCTACTAATGTTATTTGAGTCACCAATAGAATACTGTAGCAACCTCCATTGTCACATATGTAGCTTGTCACATCTAGGATAATTGTAATATTTAAATATATAATTATTGAGTCCTCATTTCAAAACATCAGATTAAAATAAAAATGTGTCAATATATTTCAATCAAATATTTCAAATTGCTTATTAGTGCATAACCAGAACCGTGCTGTTATCAATAGAACTTTTATATTTTTTCCTGATGAAATAATAAAACTCAGAATGTAGAGACTGTTTTATTACAACAGGCCCCAAATGGAGTCACTTATGCTAAGCTGTATGTCATCAAAATAAGACTTAATTTCAGTTTTGGCTCTTCTCTAAATGGAACCTTAAGCCACTCAACCAGGAATCACCTGATCAGCACTAGGTAGGTAATCTGCATGAGAGCCTCCTTCCATCCACTAAAGAAAAGTAACTTTACAAAAAGCAACCTGCTTTTTTACCCGGTATAACCTCCTTGTCCCTGCTCCCTTCTGCCTATAGAAGTTTTATTTCATACAGCTCCTCGGAGCTTCTATCTGCTAGATTGGATGCTGCTTGATTCAGTTTTTGCTCAAAGAAACTCTTAATATTTTAATATCACTCAGTTTACCTTTTATCCTAATAAAGTGGATAGAGATGTATATATGTGCATATGTGTAGAATTATATATAATGTAATACAATATATACTGTAATTAATATAATAATATACATTTAATTTTTGAAATTCATAAGCATAGTTTGAAAACCAAATACTGCCAGTAGAATGTTTACATTTTTTAATATTTTTATCAGAATTGGAAGAGAGTGCACCAGACATTTTAATTCCTCTTTATGATTATAGGTTCGGAAAATGAATCTTCTTATTTGTGTTAGGAGACGCAAGTGATACATTTTTAACATGGAAAATGTCCTGAATCTTAAATAGGGTTTATCACAGGCCTTCTGGAACACATGTGTCTTAACAAGGTCTCCAGCCCTGTAGCCACTTAGCCAGAGGAACTCCCTCCTTTATCAAACAGGCAGGCTCCTCGTGACGGCCCCCTTCTCGATTCCAGTTTTAGCAAAGAATCCTGGTAAGCGGTTTATCTAGAGTCCCCTCACACCTGATATCTCATCACTTTTTCTGGCCTTTAACAAAATCCATTGTATCAAAAATGTCCTTACTTGACATCTAATCAATTTTCTTCCACCCAGTCCCTCACTCTGTTCTACTCTTTGGCTACACAACAGCAGCTGTGTTTGCTTATCTGGAGTTCAGTTCAATCTCTCTCCCCTATTGCAATAGTCTCTCACATATTGCAATAGTCCTGAATAAAGTTTTCCTTGCTGTTTCCAATGTGTCCACTATAAAATTTTCTCTTTAAGGAAGCTTATGTATCTGTATGTGGGGAGAAGAGGTCAATAAAATATAAAGTCATTTAAACCATAAAAGCCTTGGAGAGGATTATCTTTGGGGTGGGGAGACAGTGGGATAGAAAAATGCTGAAGATGGACTTGGCATGTGAATAAAATATGTGTTCATTTGAAACGTTGTATCAAAAACAGTTAAGTTCCCAGATCTCTTAAACAGCTTGGTAATGATTTCTTTTAGCACAGCAGATGGTAGGAGATTTACTTCCTGGAGCAGCTTGTCCAGTTGAGGAGAGGAAAGGTTGATGTATTGAACAGAAATTTGATTTATACAAATCTAAAGCTTAGAAAAAAATTAGATCTAAAGTGACAACCATTGATACAAAAGTGTTCATAGAAAACAAGTGATCTATTTAAGTATTGACGAGGGGCATCTAGGTGGGCAGGGATGTTGAACTTCCAGTAGAGACTCGATTATTAACAATGTTAATTTCCTCACAAAGCCGGGTGAGAACAGATGCTGAGCTCAGAGAAAGGGATTCACCTTCAACAGAGGGAGGAGCTCAATCACCTGCAATGGATCAAGGAGAAAGCTGATGAAGGCAAATGAACAAATGAAGGCAGGTGGTGCTCCATTTGACTCAGTGGCAGGCAGTTGAAGCACTGAGAATACAATGACATTTTCTCTGTGTAATAATGACAAAGTTACCTGCTGAGAGAAATAAGACAGAGGAAGAGGATGTCAGCAACTAGGGATGGTGGAGAATTTTTGAAAAGTTGTGCCAACCATTATCTTAAGTTATTAGCAATTTTTTCTCCTGTAGAATTTCCTTCAGCAATGTCCAAGAGAACAGATGCTTACTTGTGCCTGGGACAACAGATGATTTTATTTCTGGGTGTAGAATTAAAATTTTTCAAGAAGCCTGGGCATTAAATAAGGTGAGGATTCCACCTCTGAATTTCAATATGCAAGGCATGGGGAAGATGCAGAGCTCCCTCCAGAGAGGGCTATACTCGGGGCACAAGCAAGTTCATAGTGGAAGCATTTGCGAGGAACAGAGGGAATGAATGACAGCTCTCCTGAATGATGGAGTGCTTGCTTGATTGTTTGGTTTGGAGGGAGGTTCATGGTTGTTTGTCTTGTGTGGGTGAATACATTGCAATTGTTTTCTATCTTTCTTCCCAGACTTCCTACAATATAGTTAAAGTAAAAAAAATATATATATATATATATTTCTTATTTCCAAAAGCAGACTGAGCAAGCTTTAATGGTATTATTAAGTTGGTAGAGACAATAACCAATGTTATAAACCCAGGTTTTTAGCCTATTCTTTTTAATACTTTCAGAATGACTTCAGAAGAACCTTGAACAAATTGGATATTTATATTCATTTTATGCCCTTTTATTGTCTCTTTAATAAATGAGATATCTTTGGTAAATATTGGAAGTTATTAGTCTGTGGTTTGGAAAACCAATTTTGAAGATCTATTTAGCAAGCCCATATAAAACTACATAACACTACAGAATGCAGCAAAATAATAATTTAATAAATTTAGAAGACAAACTATGCACTTTGTGTCAAGCTTATCAAGGAAGATACAATTTCAATACCAGTGAAATAAACTCCCACAGATTGATTTCTCTTTGTGTGCACTCATCAGTGTAAATACAATTAAATTATAAAGCCTGTACTTGTTCAGGAAAGATGTTTTCTGCTCATAGTTATGTTGTGTGGGTGCTTTGGCTTCTGATACTTTAGTTTATGAACACCTTGTACAGTAGAATAAAATCCAACAACTGCAAGTTTATGGGCCCTTACCACGGAGAATTAAAACCTGGACATCTTCTTTAAACAAATACTATTATAGTTTTTCATCAGATGATAATATCATGAATATATTTTTGAAATAAATTATAATTATTATAAGACTTAAAACTTCAAATGAGCACAGGCTGTAGTTTAAATGACATGATAGCTAATTTGGTCCAATGACAATAACATAAAAAACAACAAACAGTTTTATCTTTAAGTTTTGTGTTGTTTTTTTTAATAGGAAAATCACATACAAATTCCACTTTTTAAGATTTGAAGAACTTCCCTGCACAATACAAGTTTCTAAACTGTTTAATTAAACCACTTAGACTTTACAAAAATCCTTTAAATTACTAATAGGCTCTCTGATTCTTTTTTAAAACTTTTATTGGAAGGAGTTGACTGGAGGGTCTCTAATTTTATGATGAGCAAAATTATGACTCAAAGATTATCATATCATCCCAAAACCATTAACTTAATAAATTATGGTTTGGAATTCCACTTTTACTGACTCTGAATTTGTACAATTAACCAAATAATCAATGATGTTCGGCTCTGTGTAACTGAACACCTAAAACAGATATTTTTCCAGCAATCTCCATTTGGCTGAGAAGGTAGAACACTGGTAGCCTGGACCAACCCCAGATAAACTAAATCAGACTCTAAAATGTGTTGACTATGAAAGGATTTAATATTAAAACACAAATTCCGGGATTTTGTTGTTTTGTTTGTTTGGTAAATTTTTGCAGCACAGAAGGACAGAGGGTAAGTTCAACCACACACACGAAGATGGGGAGAGCAAAAAGACGTGGGAGCAGCTTATGGATTCTGTATGTAACAGGCACATAAGCTTGGGTTAGAGATGACTGAGTGGAAAATTATAGGCCATGGACAATTTTCCAGGGACCTTGATATGACTGTGCATTGATGTTTTTTGAACATTTTTTAAAATTAAATATGTTTTTATTGATTATTAGAAAGAGAGAGGAAAGGAGAGGGATAGAGAGATAGAAACATCGATGAGAGAGAAACATCATCAACTGGCTGTCCCCTACTGGGGATCTAGCCTGCAACCCAGGCATGTATGTATCTTGATCGGGAATCGAACTGGTGACCTCTTGGTTTCATGCTCAACTGCTGAGCCATGCTGGCCAGGCTTCAATATTTTCTTGATGATTCAAATGCACAGGCAAAGCTGAGAACCCACTTGAGCAATATTCACAGGTTATTTTCTTTTCCTCTTAGATATATGCAAACACCCCAGGTGAGATGTGAAGTCTTCATGATCATCAGGTATCCAGACGCATTTTACTTTGTTGGTTTGTCTTCCTCCAAATGCTGCATCTCATGCTCTCACATAGCTGCTCCAGATCCAGCCACCACAGCTCCTTGTCCAAGCAGAATAGCAGAGCAATAGGACACTCCCCCCACTTTAAATTAACTTATTAGAAGTTACATTGCTTCCACTTGCAATTTATGGTCCAAAAATCAATCACAATTGTCATGCCTAGTGTCAAGAAATAATTGGGAACACAGTATTTATTCCAGGTGATCCTGTGTCCAGCTAAAAGTTAGGGGTCTGTTTGGTTTTTCGTTTGTTTGTTTTTTGATTGATTGAAAGGGTGAATGGGTACTAGAGCTAACAAACCCTCTGCAAAAATTAGGACCTATGTCATGATATTTATAGTAGGAAATGTGACACCAGGCAGTTTTGATTCATTAAAATTACTTGTGATTTTTTGTTCATTTGTTTGTTGGCTTGCTTGTTTTGTTTTTCTTTTGAGAAATGCTAACAATTTTGTAATGAGATTAAAGGAAATACCTCATTGGACACAGAAGCATAATCTTGGGAAAGAATAACTCAAACATAAAAGATAGAGCATTTTGCTAATTAAACCAGCCAGTTGAGATGAGGCATTTCTAAGTTTTATTGCTGCCATTAACTGTGGATCTTTTCTTTCATAAGAATAAAAATTAGCTTAATTCAAAAATCCTTTTAGTAATTTGGAATAACCCAGTGGTCAGCAAACTCATTAGTCAACAGAGCCAAATATCAACAGTACAATGATTGAAATTCCTTTTGAGAGCCAATTTTTTTAAACTAAACTTCTTCTAATGCCACTTCTTCAAATAGACTCGCCCAGGCCATGGTATTTTGTGGAAGAGCCACACTCAAGGGGTCAAAGAGCCACATGTGACTCACGAGCCGCAGTTTGCTGACCACGGGCATAACCAAACCCCCATGCTACATCCTCATATATTCCCAACTATATTAATACTAGAGGCCCAGTGCATGAAAATTCATGCACTGGAGGGGGGTCCCTGTGCCAGCCTGCCCCCTCTCACAGTCTGGGAGCCCTCAGGGGCGGGAGGCGACCTGGTGATCACGGGAAGGTGATGCCCCCATCACACCTCTGCTGCTGCCACTTCCGGCAGCGCAAGCCTCAGCCAACCCTGGTTACCTTGGGCAGCTCTGGGCCGCTGGGCAGCCACCATCCAAGGCTTGCCTGCACCTTGGGCGTCGGCTGGGCAGCTGGGGGACTGAGGGCGGGTCCGGCCGCACTGTGCGCCTGCCACACCCTGCCCCCCATGGGGCTGAAAGGACTGGGGGACTCCAGTGGGGCTGAGGGGACTGGGTGCTGCCATCTTGTGGCTATGGGTGCCACTATCTTTGTGATGGTGTGATGGTCAATTTGCATATTCCCTCTTTATTAGATAGGATCAGTAGATAATAACCCTGGTCAGCTTCAAAATACTATCTCCAGTTTTCACTCCCTGCCATGCTTAGTTGATATTCGGAAAAGCCAGGAATCAGGTACGTGATTCCTGCATGTGCCAGTTGGGTGAACTACACTGCTATAACTTCTCATAGAAAAAAATGTCTTTATAAACCATGTTATATTAATGTGAATGCTTAATGTAGCATTTAATATTCATTTTCACATGATATGTTTTACATTATGCATATATTTTAACATGATATTCAGTGCAGTATACAAAACCATGAAGTGAAAATTGTAGGCTGTCTTAGGCTTTTTATTTCCCCAACTTTGCCATCTTATAGACGAAGATGCCCCCCCTGCCCCCCCAGTTCAAGAATTCTATAAAAACTGATGTGGGCTCCCAGTATCTGGCATCTTCTTAGTTCTTCCTCAACAATACTCATTTTAGGGGGGTACAGAAATTGAACAAGGCCGATCATTGCTGTCTAACCTAATGAGCTTCTAGCTTGCTCACAGAGAGGCATAGCACAGGGTAGAGAAGAACCTTTTGGGTGACATTTTGCCATGTAGAAGGTCTCTTCCCACTGGAAATTCTGTAGTGGTCTCTCAGAATCCAAGTCTGAGGTAAGGAAAGGGTCACTTAATCTTATGAATATTAGGATAAAAAAAACCCATAAACTTTGGACTCACCTTCATCATCTGAACCAAACAGAGCTAGTGCAACTGTTACAACTTGAGGAATAGTGTGTTAGGCAGCAACTAGCAGCATAAATAAATCAATGTCTTGCAGGAGCTTATCTCTGTCTCAGCACTCCATATATTTCATTTACTGCTTCCATGCACGTGTGTTACATATGATTATATTCTCTGGTTACACCTGTATGGATTGTCTATCTAAGGAAAATGAATGTCCATCATTGTGTGTGGGAAGAGTACTTTTTGACACTAACCAAGAGAATTTCCCCTTTATAAAAGCTTCATTCGGGAATTAGGACTAAAGGATATTTTTGGGACACGATTTCCCAGAAATTACTTTATCACCATGAAATAGAAAAAAAATTGAGATTAAAACAAATTTCTATTTAAAAACTTGAGTTTTTAAATCATTAGACTAATTAGTAGGTGAACTTTTTTTTAGTTTAATATATAGAATAAAAACAACTAATTACTTTATTATAAAACCAAGGTGTTAACAGTAAGGAGTAAAGATATTCACCATGATAAGCAATTAAATTATGACCACAAAGCACTTATTGATCCCACAAGCCCTTTGCCATTTTTAGAACTATCTTTATTTAAAACAACAACAACAAAAATAAAATCCAGAAAACTAATGCTTAATGTATATTTTAAGGGCAAAAACAATATAGGAAAATCAACATCCTCTTGAGAGATGTTCTAAAAATCATTTAAACCATGACCCAATTTGAATCTAATTGTTCTGAGAACTCCAATGTCTCCACAAGGGGTCATTCCTGTCGCCTCAAAATTAACTGGTAAATGATCACTCAATGATCTTGTCACCTGGGGATACATATCAAAGTTACCCCAAAGGTTTAATTAGATACAAAAGTTTTAAAAAGTGCATGTTTTAATTTTTAAATATATAAGCAATATAATTCTGTATTTTCACGAGTGATTTGATAAACCAGGTTAAGTAATAGTTACTAAACAGTGGTGTTAATAAACTAGTGCTCCAAATTACAAAGCCTTGATTCATTCTGTTTGCTGATTTCCCAGGGGTAAATACTCCCACCATGCCTAATTTCAAGCTATTACCGTCATATCCCTGAATACAGAGGTAGGGATGTTGTCAGCAGAATTAATAAAAGGAGGTAGCAATACAAAGCCTCTGAGACAGGAATGAGCTGGGGATTTTTGTTAAGCCAAAGAGACATTGGGCTGAATGAACAATAGGAATGAGTTTCAGCCAATGATAAGGAAATAGGTGTATGCAGATATATGTTTGAGATCCTACATTAAATTATTTTGGTTATATACACTCTTGCTTTCATTTTTTAAAATTTTATTTTTATTTTTTTTTAAATCCTCATCTGAGGATTGTTAAAAATTGATTTCTAAGGAGAGAAGACACACATACACACAGTAATGTGAGAGAGAAACATTGATCAGTTGCCTCTCATACACTCCTCGACCTGGGATCAAACCCACAACCTTCTTGGGTACCAGATGATGCTCCAACCACTGAGCAACCTAGCCAGGGATCTTGCTTTCATTTTTATTTGAACTTGTTTTTATAGGTTTTGGAAATGGATGATTAGGTCATTGATTTGAGATATTTTCACTCTTCTAAGATGAGTATTTGATACTTAAAGTTTCTGTGTGATTATAGTTTTAGATTTAGTCCAGGCATTTCAATACATTGTATTTTAATACTTATTTAATTCAGATGTCCTATTGATTTTCTTTCTTTTTTTAAATATATTTCTTTATTGATTTCAGAGAAGAATGGAGAAGGAGAGAGAAATAGAAACATTAATGATGAAAGAGAATCATTGATCGGCTGCCTCTTGCATGCCCCCTACTGGGGATTGAGCCCGCAACCCAGGCATGTGCCCTTGGCTGGAATCAAACCTGGGACCCTTCAGTCCACTGGCTGACACTCTATCCACTGAGCTAAGCTGGCTAGTGCTGATTTTGTTTCTCAACATATGCATTATTTACAAGTATATTATTTAAATTCCAAATATTTGGCTATTTTCTCAGTATCTCTTTTGTATTTTCTATTTTAATACAACTATGGTCAAGAAAGTAAATTTGGCCAAAACCGGTTTGGCTCAGTGGATAGAGCGTCAGCCTGCAGACTGAAAGGTCCCAGGTTCGATTCCGGTCAAGGGCATGTAACTTGGTTGCGGGCACATCCCCAGTGGGAGGTGTGCGGGAGGCAGCTGATCGATGTTTCTCTCTCATCGATGTTTCTGACTGTCTATCCCTCTTCCTTCCTCTCTGTAAAAAATCAATAAAATATATTAAAAAAAAAAAAAAAAGAAAGTAAATTTGTTAAGTGAAATAACCAGTCAGAGAAAGAAAAATACCATATGATTTCACTTATATGTGGAACCTAATGAACAAACTAAACTACAAACCAAATAGAAATAGACTCATAGATACAGAAAACAGACTAACAGCTGTCAGGGGGAGGGGTTAGGGGACTGGGTGATAAAAGTGAAGGAATTAAGCATCAACACAAAAGCAAAAACTCATATAGACAGTAGTATGGCCATTTACCAGAGGAAAGGGGGTGAGGGGGTAAGGGAGGTAGGAGTGGGTGAAAGGGGGATAAATGGTGATGGAAGGAGACTTGATTTGGGGTGGTGAGCACACAATACAATATATAGATAATGTGTTATAGAATTGTACCCCTGAAATCTATATATTTTTATTAACCAATACCCAATAATCTATATACATATAAAGAGGTAATATGCAAATTAGCTGGGACACCATAATAGTCAAAGACCACTCAGGAGGAGGCTGCGCACACAGGTGGGTGGGAGGGGACTGCTGAGCAGTGAGGCAAGCCACAGATGACGCAGGCCCACAGAGAGCAGGGCGGAGCAGGGCCTGCAGAGAGCAGGGCGAGCAGGCCCACAGAGAGCAGGGAGCAGGGCCTGCCCACAGAGAACAGGGCCTGCCAGCTGGGGTGTGCTGACAATCCCGCCTCTGTGCATGAGCTGCAGAGGAAACACCTTTTCTTACCGCTCAATGGCTCAGCTCCTGGTATGCCACTTGCAGTGTTCTTGGTAACTTGCATAATAAGAATCCAAGAAGGTGATCTAGGGTTTTTCCACCTCCTGGAGGAAAAAATGAAGGTCCATTGCTGGAGGGCTAAGAAATGTCATATCCTGCCCTAGCCGGTTTGGCTCAGTGGATAGAGCCTCAGCCTGCCAACTGCAGGGTCCGGGTTCAATTCTGGTCAGGGGTATGTACCTAGGTTTCAGGCTCCTCCCTGGCCGGGCCCCAGGTCAGGGCTCATGCAGAAGGCAACCAATTGAAGTGTCCCTCTCACATTGATGTTTCTATCTTTCCCTCTCTCTTCCACGCTCTCTAAAAATCAATGGAAAAAAATATCCTCAGGTGAGGAAAGAAAAGAAAGAAAGAAAGAAAGAAAGAAAGAAAGAAAGAAAGAAAGAAAGAAAGAAAGAAAGAAAGAAAGAAAGAAAGAAAGAAAGAAAGGAAGAAAGGAAGGAAGGAAAGAAGGAAGGAAGGAAGGAAGGAAGGAAGGAAGGAAGGAAGGAAGGAAGAAAGAAAGAAAAAAAGAAAGAAAGAAAGAAAGATCATATCCTATGAAAGAGACATTTTGAAAATGCCTAAAGAAAGTTGTCATTTTTTCATGGTGAAGGGACTGGAGTCCATGTTGATGAAAACACCTTGGTAGCTGCAGCGGCTGGCAGTGGAAGCAGCAGCGGGGTGATGGGGGTGGCACCTTCCCCTAATCAGCCTGGTCACCTATTGCAGTGGGAGGCCAGACTGCAGCTTAGGCCCGCTCCCCATGGAGAGTGGGCCTAAGCCATCAGTAGGACATCCCCTGAGGGCTCCTGGATTGGAGACGGTGTAGGTCAGGCTGAGGGAACCAACCCCCCCCCCGCGGCCCGTGCACGATTTCGTGACCGGGCCTCTAGTCCTATATAATAAAAGGCTAATATGCAAATCAACCGAACAGCGGAATGACTGGTTGCTATGATGCGAACTGACCACCCACCAGGGTGCAGATGCTCAACACAGAAGCTGACCTCTGGTGGTCAGTGCGCTCCCACAGGGGGAACGCTGCTCAGCCAGAAGCTGGGCTCACAGCTGGCGAGTGCAGTGACAGTGATGGGAGCCTCTCCAGCCTCTGTGGCAGCACTAAGGACCCCTCAGGGTATGTCCGACTGCCGGCTTGGACCCGCTTCCTATGCTAGCAGTTGGACATCCCCTGAGGGGTTCCAGACTGCGAGAGGGTGCAGGCTGTGCTGAGGGGGAGCCCCCGCAGTACACAAATGTCATGCACTGGGCCTCTAGTTAAAAAAATAAAGAAATAAAGTAAAATGGAAGTTGGAAAAAAACTAAAGTGATCTCTTAAAGTGTGGACCTTTTGTTTTCCATTATATCCCCTTGCTTATTATTGCTTGGGAAAACATTTTTATTGAAATGTTTTGTGAAGCTTGTCATATTGTCTGAAAACAAATACCAAAATTCCCTATCTTCAGTTTAATTTAAATAGAGAAAATGTAAAATTTCTTGTTTAATCTGTTTCTTTTATACTACTGGTATTAAAATCATATGTCTAAGCAATTTCAAATAGACCAATTCTTAGGAAAATATAAAAACAAATCAAAATATGTTGTTTTGTATATATATATTTTTTTTTCTTATTAGTGAAATATATATATATATATATCACTAATAAGAAAATAGACTTCCCAGATTAGAAATCTAAAAACCTCTATCATGGCAAATGAATTTTCCTATTCCAATACTTGAATAGAAACAGATATTATCAATGTAAACAAATTGATAATCTTAACAAAGTCATCATTTTAGAGCTTAAAACACTGAAATATTTTCTGAAGTGGTCTTTAGGAAATTGGCAAAGACAGAGTTGTTCATTTCCTTAACTCCCCTTTCTTCGGCTTTTACTAATTCTTTTCTCCCCCAATCTCAAAAAACTAACCCTCTGGCCTTGTGTCCACACTGGGCTAAAACTGCTCCTTTCGGGTACTATTTTGGATACCATTTCCCTACCGTATATTAAAGCAGTTTGTCTTAAATATGTAATAAAAGAACTCCATCCCTGGGAAGCTAATTCAACATCAATAATCCTTGAAGAATTAAAATAAATTCAATCAGATACAACCTGTATGTCAGTACAATGTTTCAAGGTGGAAGGGAGTGCTGGTGCTGGGTTTGTCCTCACTTAACATTATTAATGATGTGGATGAGTGAACAAATATTATGAAAAGGAAATGCATAGGTGTTAAATATGTAGAGTATGTGGAAACAAATAGGCTGGAAGGTGACACCTGCAGAATGACCTAGAGGGAATATAAAACTTAATAGTTGTCCAATATTCTTCTAGTTATCAGTAAACTCTGCCCTTTAACTGATAAAATAATCAGTAAAGAAAAATGCAGCAACTATCATTAAATCAGAAGGTGAAGGAAAAGGAGAAATTATACAGCATTGTATTGTTACTAGTACAGTTACAGTATTTCATGGACATTTCTGAAGCTTTAATTCATACATCAAACAAAACAAACCAAAAGCAGTAGTTTGTTCGCTCTTCACTAAGAGAATAAAGTGTGTGTAAGTATATTTAAGCTCACATGAATGACATGAGTGATCCTTTTTATGTGAAATATTCATAACATTCAAAAAATGAAATATTATGAACTCTGATTTTCATTAATTTTGATCAATAATTGATAATCAGTATAGTTCGCAATAAATCATAATCTAATACTGAGAAAGGAAAATAATTTTCTTCTTTAACTTTATATTATATTAATTTTACCCTGCATTCATAGGTTATAAGTTAAAGTTAACTTTCAGTTTTTATGAGTTATTTTGAAACATTTTCAGATGAAAGTCATACAAGTATTTTATTATTCTTAATTTTTGGAAAATTTTCAACCCATTAAATCTCAGCTTAAATTTTTAATGATCTTATTTAAATAAATATTTCCACTTTTTCTATATCAAAAGTTTTAAATAGATATTATAAATACATGACCCAAACACACAATATATGTTAAAGAACTTGAACTTCAAAAATAAACAAATTAGAATCATTTGAGTTTACATAATATAGCATCCATGGCAATCTTACCTTTATCATGACTAAAGTTAATACCATTTCATTGTCATTCATTAAATTTTTACCTGTGAAAGAACACACATCATGTGCTATATTATAAAATAGGAATGAAAATAAATACAGTGGTTTAGGAGGTAACAAAAAAGTTTTATTTTATCTTATGGGCATTTAATAAAATATTTCTTCCTTGTTCATAACTTAGTAAAATTGAATGGAATCTACAGGTATCTACACATATAAAGAGGCAATATGCAAACTAGGCCAGAACTCCGTAATGGGTCACGACCAGACAGGAGGAGGCTGCGCGTGCAGGTGCGGCCCGGAACGGACACAGGAAGGGGGGCCAGGGGACACTGTGAGTCAGGTGTGGACCCCGGTCCCCCGCGGCACGAGTCCCCCGCGGCACCAGTCTGGCCTGACTCCCATGGCGGCCGGCACTGCGCGAGTCAGACATGGGTCCCGGCCCCCCACGGGGTGCCTCCTCGCGCAGTTTCAATCGCACACTGGGCCTCTAGTTTTAATAAAGTTTCTGTTGGATTTTGCAGTGCATTGCAATCAGATATTCACTGAGGCCACTTTTTTTATATTCAAGGCTTATAAAAACAGACAAGACATTTTCAAAATGATGAGGCTTTCCTGCCTAGCCAAATGATCACACAAAATACTCATTATTTTCTTAGTTTTAATAACAAAATGGTATGAAATTTCAACCTCTATATTTAATTTCTGTTATTTCTGCAGTTATTAGGTTTTGAAAAGTTCCTAGTTATGACCTTTCTTTTTAATATTATTTTAAATGAATCGATAAAGCAAATAAGGTACTACCAAAGAAACTTCATCCTTTATTAATTTATATAAACATCCCATGAATTCTAGCTCTCCTTGATTTTTCACCATGGTAACTCATCAGAACAATTTTGTGATTAATTTAAAAATATTTATCTTCCTCATATTAAAAAAATTGCTTTTGTTTGATGTTCTATTCTCTTCTAGTAATATGCACAGATGATAAAAGTAATGTTCATGCCCTAGCTCAGTGGATAGAGCATTGGCCCAAGGACTGAAGGGTTCAATTCTGGTCAAGGGCACATGCCTGGGTTGTGGGTTCCATCCACAGTTGTGGGCTTGCAGGAGGAAGCCGATCAATTATTCTCTCTTATCATTGATGTTTCTATCTCTCTCTCACTCTCCCTTCCTCTCTGAAAAAAAAAAAAAAAGTAATGTTCAACATTGGTGTTCCATCTGTTCTCATATAGATTGAAATTCCATCAGCTTGGGATCTAACAATTCTCATATCCATGGTTATTTCTGAAGGAAACACTAATTCCCTGCATGACTATTTATAACACATATTTTCTTACCCCCTCTTCAGATTTCATGGAGCTCTTTTGGCTAAGTTTCTGATTTACTACTTACTTAACTCAATCTATTTCTTGAAATAGTAAGATACTGAGTTATGCAGGATTTGGTCTGTTGGGTTCCTGGATGGAGGTTGGGTTCCTGGATGGAGGTTGGGTTCCTGGATGGAGTTTGGGTTCCTGGATGGAGTAGCCACAGGCTACTTTCACTTGAGGCACCCCTCACTATGCAGGAGCTAAGAAATGAGTTTCAAGTGCCTGATAGCTTCAAGAGTACTTTCCCATGTTTACATTATTTTCGTGTAGGATACATCAACACAAAGGAAGGCCAACAGAACACTTAGACCTCACTCCTACTTTACCAATACTTAGACTGTAGAGCCCACACAAAAACCCATACATGTCTTGTTTTTACTCACTGTCTATTCCATCAACATGGCCAAGTCTCTATTAAACACTTCCTCCAAGCAGGATTGAACCGGCAGGAATATTGCCTTTGTACCTGAGTGTTGTCACACAAACAATATTTTATTATTTTCCCCTTACCTTTTCAAATGGCCCACTGATAGTTATGGTAAAGTTTCATCTAATTTTTTATAAAACTTAAAAATTTCTGATTAGTAGTCAAAATTTGATGATCTCTCCCTCAAGTATTATCCCTCAGTTCTAAACTCATAACAAACAAGTGTAAGACATGGTGGAATCTTTGCTGTAATATTTTGTATACTATTATTACATAGTGCAACTTGAAAGAGAAAGTTGAAGGTGATAAAAAACAGTATTTATCATCCAGGAGTTGGGAAAACAATTCAACATAATAGATTAGCTTTCATCTCTGCCCGACCATAATCTCATCAATCTTTTACACTGGGTTCAAAATCACTTCTTTCAAGCCTCTCTTGGCCATCAGCATCCTTTATCTTCACAATAATTCTAGGACTAACTAGGACATCATAGCACATTTTTGTTTGTTTTGCTGTTGTCCTCTAAATTAAATTTGGAATCCTTTGCTGATAGGGCTTATATGTGCTTGTTTCTATATATATAAGACTGCTAGATTCTGATTAGACAATAAATTTTCATGAATGTTTAGATAATCATATGCTACCCCATAAATTTTTAAAAAGTTTAAGTCTTAATGCTTTTAAATTCTAAGAGAAGGAATTCAAAGAGAGAAAAAGAAGTGAGTCATTGTAGGAGCTGATGTACAGAGAATGAAGTGTGAAAAAATCTGAAAGATTGAATATCCTGTCAAATTTGGTTTTTCAAAGCAATTAAACTGGACTTTTTAATGATATTACTTAGGCTTTCCAGACAAAAAGGTTGAACAACTTAATTAATTCTTCTGAAATGACTTTGAAATTCCCCAAAAAAATATAGTCTCATGGAATCATTATTTGTGATAAGACATTAATATGTGCTATGCCTTGATTATAAAAAATAATGGAAGAGAGAGAAGAAAAAAGCTTTGTTGTGAGTTATATGATTTGAAACCTAAATTGCTCACTTTTATTGTTTCAAGAAATTCTCTTTCCGTAGGGTTATTTTAACCACAAAAATAGTCGGGAAGCTAAGCTCATGTAAAAAAGAAGAGGTTTTAATTGTATCTTTCTCTCCCTTTCTTCTATGACTCTTAATTTTCTCAATGGTTTCTAAGAGATAAGAACCATCTCCTGTGGAGAGCGGGAGCCATTTGGTCAGAACCTCAACCTCAGGGAAGGTAGGGGAGGGTGGGGATAAGGGGGGAGAGATCAACCAAAGGACTTATGTGCATGCATGTAAGCCTAATCAATGGACACAGACAACAGGGGGGTGGGGGCATGAGTGGGAGGTGGGGGGTAATGGGGGAATAAGGACACATATGTAATACCTTAATCAATAAAGAAATTTTTAAAAAGATTGCAAAAAAAATTAATGATATTTGTGAAACTGTGAGGTGAACATTGCTCACAAAGCTGCATTATAACGAGGTGTCTGTGCTCCTGTGGAGTCTCCTGAACGTAGCTGCTGTGATTTTTGTTTGGGTTAAATGTTCTGTCCTCTAAATGTAATCCTGAGGCTGTTGGGAACATCTTTTCTCTGGGCTTCATGCCATGGCAGAGAGCGCTTCACTTTTTCCCTTTATTTAAAGCTTTGATACATCTGTTTGCATATGTTTAGTGACAAAACTACAGCCCTCAGATTTTACAAGGAACACCGTTTTCATCAGCATTGCATTAATTTTTCATTGAAACACACGTATCTTAAATCATCACTGCCAAGAGCGTTGATTTCAAATATAAAAACATCCTATCTAATAAAAGAGTAATATGCAAATAACCATCACTCCGCTACACCCACAAGCCATGCCCACCAGCCAATCAGGAGGGAATATGCAAATAAACCCAACCAAGATGGCTACAGCCACAGAGAGCAGGAGGGAGGCTTGGGTTTCCCCGGCGATGGAGGAAGCCAAGCTTTCCGCCTGTCCTTGCAGGCCTAGGCCTCCACTCAAGGATACAAAGTTTCAATGATGGAAGATACATAAACCCAAACAGAAATGTTGGCAGCCATGGAGCTGGAAAGAGCAGGAGGCTAGGGTTGCCCCCGGCAATGGAGGAAGCCAAGCTTTCCACACATCCTGGCTGGCCCAGGCCTCACTTAAGGCTACAAAGTTTCAATTATAGAAGATAAATAAATCCCAACAGAAATGGCTGCCGCCACAGAGCAAGCAGAAGGCTTGGCTCCACTCTAGGCTACAAAGTTTCAATTGTAGAAGATAAATAAATCCCAGATACCAGGGCCTGCGCTTGGGTTGCCAGGGGACGTGGCCAGCCTGCAAACCACCACAGGCCCCTCATCCAGGCCCCGCCCCACACCCCAAGGGAACCCCCACCCTGATCCAGGACACCCTTCAGGGCAAACCAGCTGGCCCCCACCCATGCACCAGGCCTCTATCCTATCTAATAAAAGAGTAATATGCAGATTGACCATCACTCCAACACACAAGATGGCTGCCCCCATGTGGTCAAAGATCCTGCCCCCATTTGGACACAAGATGGCCACCACAAGATGGCCAGCAGGGGAGGGCAGTTGGGAGGGACCAGGTCTCCAAGGGAGGGCAGTTGTGGGCGATTAGGCCAGCAGGGGAGGGCAGATAGGGTGACCAAGCCGGCAGAGGAGGGAAGTTGGGACAACCAGGCCTGCAGGGAAGGGTAGTTAGGGTGACCCGGCTGGCAGAGAAGGGAAGTTGGGGGTGACCAGGCCTGCAGGGAAAGGCAGTTGGGAGGGACCCAGGCCTGCAGGGGAGAGCAGTTGGGGGGGACCAGGGCTGCAGGGGAGGGCAGTTAGGGGCAAACAGGCTGGCAGGGGATCAGTTAGGCATCAATCAGGCTGGCAGGGGAGTGGTTAGGGGGTGATCAGGCTGGCAGGCAGAAGCAGTTAGGGGCAATCAGGAAGGCAGGCAGGTGAGCTGTTGGGAACCAGCAGTCCTGGATTGTGAGAGGGATGTCCGACTGCTCATTTAAGTCCGATCCCGGTGGGCTTAAACTCCTACATATAAACTCCAAGGAGAATTACATAGCCTGCAGTGGCTGAGGGTGATTAATGCCGCCTACTGTTACGCCTAAATGAACTGACCTATGCTGTACCCTTTAGTCAAATTGCATGCTGCATAATCATGATAAATGAAGTACACCAGGACTAGGCTAGCCAGTCCCCGGTGGGATCGGGCCTAAACAGGCAGTCGGACATCCCTCGAGGGGTCCCAGATTGGAGAGGGTGCAGGCTGGGCTGAGGGACACTCCCCCTGTGCACGAATTTCATGCACCGGGCCTCTAGTTATTAAATAATAAAATGAATAAGTGCTTTTAGATTTTTGCCATTCAAGGAAATGATGAATTTTGCAGCAAACCCATTTAGGCTACACTATACTTGATCAAAGGAAGACTGCTTGGCGTTAGTTTCTTGCCTATAATTCCTGTACACTAAGTTCTGAGTTCCTGGCAGAAGGCAATGGATATAGACTTTGTACTCACATATGAGAAAAAAATGATTCTGGACACACTTTAGGACATGTAGGACATAATGGGACATTAAAGGATAATATGAATGGTATGTTATATTGTAAGTGCTAATACTCTCCAGGTTAATATAGCTTTGCCCACATTGTATATAACTCCTGGTTCAGGTTTAATAAATAATATAGAAATGACACTGGAGTGAAAGCAAAATATGCTATTTTACAGTGGAGCGTGAGCTTCCCATCTCAGTACTGCCTTTTTCTTCAGATGAGTATAATTTTTGTCATCAGTAAATTTGACTAGAGATCTTACAAAATATTGTCTATTTATGGTCATACAGATGAGGCCAATACTCTAATATCAAAAGGAGGATGGAATATATAGATTATAGAAAGGATCTGATGCCAATCTAAGGGCCTGTTATCATGTTTTCTGTATATTTATATAATGCAGACCTTCTTAGAAGACTTGGATCTATTTTATTTTGAATATGTATGTAACAACCCTCTTACCTCAGCTCCATTTTGAAGGCCATTGGTCCAAGAAACCTACAAGTACATGGGGCATTGTAATAGGTACAGTCAGGTATATTAACAACAACAACAGCAAAGTGTTATGAGCACCTTTATGTCAAATAAGATCTACATCGTCTTCCAAGTCTATATTCCACAAAGTTGGATTTTAAAAATCTAAGACAGAGGTTGGTAGCTCTTCACCAAAGTATTTTCTCTTATTTCTGGGTACACAACTTTAGTATATTTTCATGTGACTGAGTCCTAGTTCAGGTATACCCTTGTCCAGGGTTGGAACATATAAATCTCTCCGGAATCCCCCAGTTCTTTCCACATTTGTCAGTTGATAATGGAGAACTCCGAGGCCCTATACGAGGTTAGAGGTACAAGACAGAAGGAGGCCTAGTTCCCCAGTTACCATATTGAGAAAGCAATCACTGACCACAAATGTCTTCATCTGAATGTTGACCGTGAGGAAAAAAAAAATTAACCTGTAATCTATTTTAACTTTGAGGGCCCTTGGTTAAAGCAGCTAGTGTTACCCAAGCTGTTACAGGAGACCAGTAAATAGCACTTCATTTTGCCTTATTCAAATTCAGAATGAACTGAGACAGAAGCATAGGAGCAAAACAGAAGGTGATACAATACTCCTTTTTTATGGGTAAAGATATTTCAAGGAATGCAGAGTTGATCTCATGAGCTTCTGGAGACATGGGAGCAAGTGACCCTAACTCTAGTTCTGAAGTTCTGTTCCAGTTCTAAGCACCCATATAAACTCCAAGGAGAATTACATAGCCTGCAGCGGCTGAGGGTGATTAATGCCGCCTGCTGTTACGCCTAAATGAACTGACCTATGCTGTACCCTTTAGTCAAATTGCATGCTGCATAATCATGATAAATGAAGTACACCAGGACTAGGCTAGCCAGTCCCTGGCATATGCCCAGACAAATCTAAAAATAAAATAAAATAAAAAAGAATGGCTCAAGCTGTGAATGTCAAAGTACACTTGGATTAGGGTGTGGAGCTATCTGAGGTGTGAGTTCACTTTCAAGTCCTCAGAAGTTGTCACCTGTAGTTGGGTTCTCCTAATAAGGACGCTGGTACCCAGCCCCATGATACGTCGCTTTGTCATGAAGTTGAATGTGCTTCCTGTATTCTGTAAGTGTTAATAATTTAGTTCTATTTGATGTTCCCAGGTGATGTCAGTGTCTGGTCTTTCCATAAATTCAAGGTTACTATTGACACTGGTCATTACAGAGGACACACATAGGCAGATTGTCATGTCTGCTAAAGTCCTTTTGCAAACCAATTTCTGAGTCTGGTTTTGTTTGACTTGGTTTTCAATGAGTCCCTGAAATGCTGTGATAATTAGAGTGGTGAATTGAAAGTTTCTGGTATTTGTTAAAATCAGCCAAGCAAAATAATTTTGCCTAACACTGATCTAAGAAATGTGGATAGTGAATAAATAAAATGATGAAATCATTGCTGCTTTGTAGTATCGTAGAAGTGTGGAAAGAGGATCATATGCTTTTAGGTACAGGGCTGAATAATTGTATTCTCTATTTTATTTATATGTCTATTATCCACCTTTAAATGCCATTCTACATTTTTTAGCTGTTTCTTCTTAAATAATATGTGTCTAGCATTCTCACAAGCTATTTGGATTTTTTTTTTAGTTTTAATGGAAGGTGGTTGACACTAGATGCAAAATATCTTTGCTATGTCAATTGTCTATTTTTTTCCTTGAAAGGAAAAGAGTAAGATTAGCACACACATACATACACAGGTGCACACACACACATACCCCCCACACCCCCCCACATACACAAATACTCAGAGCTCTAAACCAAAAACTAATATTAGAAGAAAATGACTAGGATTTGCTATGGCATAAACCACTGCATCCACATTTTCTACAGAGCTCTCGGATTTTTATGCATTATTTAATCCATTAAAAAATAGAATAAAAGCAAACACAATAGAACAAAAATAAGATAGTCACAGATAACATAAAAAACAGTATTAAGCTTGCCCTACAATATTAAGCTTGTTCAGAGTCTATTTTTGGTTCTTCAGCTTCTCTTTCAAATCTGGTTCAGCTTATGTATACATATGGATGCAGCTAGAATTAATTCTCCCAAACTCTGTGCGCCCACTCCTCTAATAGTCCTTATGTAAACTGCTGTCTTTATTCCTGGTATACTGCATTCAAATTACGACACAAGCAGAGATCATAACTCTCTTGTTTATAGTCAGCGATTTTCACCAGTCACATATATACACCCACCTCTAATAGATTCCTACTTATCTTACATTTTGATATACAAAAGTGTCAAAACAACTTTGTACATCATTGCAAGTTGTTTCAGTTTCTGCAAGCTGGCTGTTAGAAGACTATTATTTCTCTAAATTGTCTCTTTACCTCAATCTTGCTTTTTATTTATTTACTAGAGGCCTGATGCACGAAAACTGTGCAAGGGGCTCGGCCTTCTCAGCCCCAGCTTCCTCCAGAAGGTCATCAGGAAGGTCGTTCGGCTGTCTGGTCTAATTAGCGTATTATGCTTTTATTATTATAGATTTTTAAAATCAGCTTTGTTTTATTTTTTTTCTAACCAATTGACAAGACAAAAAAGAAAGTAAAAGAGATAAAAATTAATCTCATTGTATTCAAGAGTTCTTATGACACAAATTCTTTGTTATCACTTTATTTTTAGTGTTGATACTGTTACAGATGCTCCCTAATATCCTCCACTGTCTACCTCCGCCCAGGCCCTGCCTCCGTCCCCCCAGCCATCACCACACTGTTGTGTGGGTCCAAGGGCTATGCATACATGTTCTTTGGCCAATCTCTTCACCTTCCTTCATCCAGCCCCCACCCATCTGACATCTGTCATTCTGTTCCATGTATCCATGCCTCTGGTTCTGTTTTGTTCATCCATTTATTTCATTCATTATATTCCACCTATAAGTGAGATCATATGATATTTGTCTTTCTCTGACTGGCTTATTTCACTTAGCATAATAATCACCAGGTCTATCCATGCTGTCACAAAATGTGAGTTCCTTCTTTTTTACAACCATGTAGTATTCTACTGTATAAATATACCTCAGCTTTTTTATCCACTCATCTATTTTTGGGCACTTGGGCTGTTTCCAGATCTTGGCTATTGGAAGTAATGCTGCTGTGAACATGGGGGTGCATATATTCTTTCTCATTTGGTATTTCAGGATTTTTAGAATATATTCCCAGAAGTGGGATTGCTGGGTCAAAAGAAAGTCCCATTTTTAATTTTATGAGGAAACTCCATACTGTTTTCCACAGTGGCTGCACCAGTTTGCATTTTCACCAAAAGTGCACTAGGATTTCCTTTTCTCCCCATCTTCTCCAGCACTTGTTGTTTGTTAATTTATTGTTGGTAGACATTCTGGCAGGTGCCAGGTGATACCTCATTGTAGTTTTAATTTGCATCTCTCTGATGATTAATGACATTGAGCATTTTTCATATGTCTTTTGGCCATGTATGTCCTCTTTGGAGAAGTGTTGATTCAGGTATTTTGCTCATTTTTTAATTGAATGGTTTGTCTTCATGGTATTGAGTTGTATACCTTCATATATATATGAACTTGTTTTTATTTTTTAAAGAAAAAGAAGAACTATAAAAATGATAAACTTTAGTTCCATACTTTTATTACATAAAAGAGTCTTATTTATGTAAACCAAATCACACTGAGAAGGATGATACATTCACTCTTCATTATGTCTTCTGCACTTTATACAGGAAATGTGTGAAGAACATATCTCTCCAGAGGCATTATATCCATGTTTTTTACAGATTAAGAATACTCAATATGCTCCCAAAATTTTGCACACCAAAGCATATTTCATTGAATAATTTAAATAAATTCAGCTAATTTCTTTCAACTTAATGTGATTGTAGATATAACATTGCATATTTAAATTTTGTAGTAATGCATTTTCTGATGTACAGTTCTAATATCTAATAGGTTTTATTCTGTTTCAATTTATTTGTTTTATGGGTTGCTGGGATGTACTTATAGAAGGTACTCTCAGGCATAAAATTAAATTATAAGCAGGCTGGCACATAACTATTTTTTTAAATAATAAAATAAACTTTATGCATTTTAGGGAACTGTATTATTTTTCTCTTTCACTCACCAGCCTAGAGAACCCAAAGAACATTCATTGTTGTGTATGGAAAGTCAGTAAAGGGAAGTTTAGCCATTCTTTCTGTCTCATGCAGATTATAAGCTTTTTAATTGGTCTCTCCCCTTAAGTTGTTCTTCTTTCCGATCTATTCTGAACAAGGTAGCTACAGTGCTCCTTTACAAACACATCTGATCACATCAACTCCCTGCTTAAAAGACTGTAATCACTTTCAATAGTCACGAGCATGTCATTTTGAACAGATTATATAATAAAATTATCTTCTGAATATTGCATACCCCCAGGGTACAGTCCAAACTCGAATCTAACTTCACTTTCAGTGTTCAGTGACCGACCAGTTTCAATACTGGGCATCACCTACTGTCACTGAAATGACAAGAGGCCTCTTTCATAATATTTTGTAGAAGACAAGAAGAGATGAGATCATTGTTCCAGCATTTAAATGTCTCAGTTCAGAAACAACTCATGTCAATTAGGCTCATATGTCATTGCCCAGAACACGTTACATGACTCTGCCCACTTGCAAAGAGGTGGGAGGCTGAAGCACAGTCTCCAACGCTCCTTACAGAGGAAATAACCAATTCTCAGGGAGCACCAGTACTAAATGCCACAGTGCCAGACACATAACAGGAGCTTCACAAATACTTAGTGAGTAATAATCAGGACTCACTGGACTGCAAGAGACAGACACAAAGCAGTTTGGCAAACACAGAGAATTAATTAGCTCTGTGCAAAGTCTCAAGAAAGGCAAGGGTACCACTTGGCGTTGTATTTCACAAAAACATGTGCCTCCTGTTTTCAGATGTTCTTTCTTCTGATTCCCCATCTCTACTCTCCCCTGGGTCTCAGCCTTCTCTCTCAGACTGGCCTCTGCCACAGTTCTAGAGGTAGAATTGTCGACAGTTCCATGTTTCACGGTCTCCTATTTCCCTAATTGAGTCTTGCTCTCTCTTTGTTCCAAGTACAAATGTATTACTGAAATTCCAGTTTAGTCTCCTGGACTAAATGAAGGAAGGATATTTGGACCAATTGCCATGTCCGGAAAGCAGAGATCAAGCACCATGTGATCTGCCTAAACCTTTAGTAACTATTACTCTGAGCAGTTTCTATAAAAGGTTGACTATGCTGGTAGGCAATGGGTATCCCATTACAAAAAGAGATCACTGATTCACAAATTAAGCAGCATTTGGCCCTAAATGGTAAGAACTTCGTAGATAGATGACAGCTTCCCTAATTTTCGCTCTCCAGCTCCAACTTGGGACCAACCACACACACACACACAAAAATAACTAAATAAATAAAAAAATAAATTATGTGCCCTAATCAATCCCATGGGATGCCCCACTTCTGTGTGCCCACTTCCAGATTCCCAATGATAACGTCTCCCAGCAGGGCATACATGAAGCCTGCTGTTTTCTCCACTGCAAATCTTTCCCACGCCTCTGCCTGACTTTTTGTCTCTGCCAAATGCCAGCGATGGTGGTTGACTCCCTCACCATATCCAGTTCTAGTAAATATCTTTTGCTTGGTCTCCTTTGGGAGGATTTTGTTTATTTTCACAACTAATAAGAAGACTAAATGTACCTTTACTTTTTATCTAAATAAATACCCGTTTAGATCATGTTACCAAACAATACCCCTTTGTCCTAAAACTTTGTGCCTGTTAGTAAATTAGTAGAGGTTCTGCCTTACTTGTTTATTTTCCTTTTTTTTTAAATTTGTGCTAGCTTATAGGTTTCTTATATTATAGAAATATTGTTTTTTCAAGGTAACATGGTAATAGTATATCTAAATCTGTGCTGTTACTACTTGTGAGGTTCTTTTGCAGTCCACATGCCATACCATCAGGAAAGATGCATTAGTCTTGACCTGATTTATTTTTTTCACTTCAGGATGAAGTAAAACCACATATTTATCTTGTAATGATTCAAACTCTAATCTTGTTGAGAGCTGACTTAAATGGCATACCTTTAATTAATCCTGAACTCATATTATCTGTTGACAGTTTCTACCTTAGGAAAGAGAAAGGTTAACCTTGTTTTGGATATGCTATTACTTCTGGACATTCAGTATTCCTGGATAGTTGAATTAATTCTTGTAATTGGAAGTGGGACCTAGCCTGAGGCAGAAAGGAGAGAGAGAGAGAGAGAGAGAGAGAATTTATAGAGATAACATTAAGATAGTATTAGTGTGTATAGTATTAAGAGTTGTTGGTATTGAAGTGTAGGCTCTTAACTCAATTTTCCACTTTATAGCTGTAGGTAAGTACATTAAAAAGAAAGTTAACAATCTATAATCTTTTAACTCTTTAAGAATTATATGCCATTACGTTAAAGAATTAAAATAGAAACAATGTCCCATTACTTGTCAAAGTATTTTCCTTTATGCAAACTTAATTACCTGAAAGATTCATAACAATTAAAATGGTCTTATCTACTTATAAATAATTGCACAGTATTCTAAAATTATTTATTGTATTAAGATTTATATGACAGTTCAGTGATAGCCAATGGATGATGCCTGAATTCATACAGAGAACTTTAGCAACAACCCTGCATGACTACGGCTAAACTAATAAAGATGACTGGGAATCAATGTTACTAAAACATCGGTGAGGGAGTTTGTGTGGAGAGGCAAAGGGTGCTTTATCTGCAACCTCTATAACCTCCACAGCTCCTATAATTCTGTAAGAATTGGGAAAACCTTTGAATCAGTATCTTTTAAACACTTACAAATAGACATTATACAAAGACCTTAAGGGAAATGATATGTATATGTTGGTGGACAGCCCCAACAGCCTAAATTCAGGATCAAAATTCTAAAGAACTAATATGTAGTCGTATTCAATTTCATGAGTCTTAATAGGAGAAACTTTCATAAACAGGCAAAGCAGCTGCTTCAGCTGGTGGCAGGCCAAAAAGAATCCATATCCCTCCCCCTACAGGCTCCCTTTTTAAAGGGGGTTAATAGCAAAACCAGATGCAAATATCTTGGTAGTCATGTGGACCTCCCAAGAGAACAATATATTACTAAGTTAAAAGAAAAGTTAAAAGAATACACCAGGCAGATATTACACTCTATATATGAATTAATCTCCTTCTTGGGGGTATGACATCCATCTTTGAGTGCCATTCCAGTTTTCAGGGTAATCAGCCAAGTGTGAGGTTTCAGAGAGTTCAACAGTCACAGAGAGTTCAACATCTCCCAGATGCCTTTGCTGATGGAGCCATATTGCATCTCTAAAGTGAGTTCTCCTACAGTATATATCTCTGGATTTTTGTGAATATTCTTGGTGGAACTAAAGCTATGCATACAATTTTATTAATGCATTCTTCTACCTAGGTTATTCCTTCAACACTATCAAGTGATGGAAAGACTCATTTCACAATCAAATCCCCTTAGCGTTTTTTCACGGTTGTCTTCTCTGAAGTGTGTTTGCTATTATAGTCTGCGAAATATAGGAAAGGTAGAAAAATGAAATCATCTGTTGAAACAAAAATGATCTGACATTTCAGAAGTCCTCCATCTTCCTGCAATGCTTCTCTTATGTGCTTTTTGTTTTTTTTCCATAGGTTTCCTTCCTATATAAAGTTGCTACTGGGTGATCTGTGAGATTGAGGAGATAAAAGAGCTAGGTACTCAGGGATGGTACCATGGGGGGAGGAAGTAGAACCAGGGAATCCAGCTGGCAGGAGTTTACTAAGGCAACTCAGCTGGGGAAAGAAGGGCATGAGTGGGAGACTTGGGCTTTAAAATGTATAGATGTTGCTAAGACAGGCAGCTTGCAGATAACCACTCACAAGACAGTGAGTGAGGAGTATAACTAATCCCAAGGACATTACTAAGGCAGGGTTATTTGAAAGAGCCAATCAAAAGCCAGCAAAGCATGTTTTTACCCCTGAATTTTACTTTGGTGCATTGCCTCTGAGTGTTGAAATCTCTAGGACGCAAAACAAATGGATCGATTCAAAACATCAATCATCACTTTTAAATGGTAAATGACTAATGAGTGGATATCAAAACCTTTTACAAAAGACTTTTTAGGTATTTATACTGAATTTTTTGAAAAATTTAAAGAAGTATCTAATTGAGTTGTTAGTAGACAAATGATTATAAGTCAGCTTTTAAGGTAAAACTCTGCAACATTTGTCATAATTCTTTGAAGAACTGAGTGGCATTGTTATAAGAAAACCCATTCTACTTCCATCTACTTATTTCTGGGAATAAGATTTCTCAGCGCTTAAACCTATAAAAATAAAAAATATAAGAATAGGAATGATGCTGACCCTGTCACATTCTAGCAATAAACAAGACTCATCTCACGATGCAAGAATTTACAGGGTAAAGATTATTATTAGTAAGAGGTAAACTTCCCCCAGAATGCTTTTATAAAGAATGCACTTCTAACTCACCCACATGTTTATGTTTTGGTTCAGTTTTTAACAAATAATAATTACATTAATAATTCAAAACAAACAAATAAAGCCATTAAACTGTATGGCAAAAAATGAAATTTAAAATTATGTGTTTCTCTATATAATCAATGCATGGCTTTGAAGCACTAAAACAATAAATCTAATTGGTAAACATTCTGTAGGGAAAATTCAATGCCATGATCTCTGGAGCTGTTTGTTTTGAATGGCCCATGGCACCTTGAGGGGTGGCAACCTCAGGGATGGTGACAATATACGGAAAAGAGTCTCCTCCTCCATTTCTCTAAATTACGAAATTTTGCTGGTTTTTATAATATCAAAGAAAGGGTGAGGGGTCAGTCTTTAAAACAGCAGATATTTATTTTCCCCCAAAGTAATTAGGCAGGTACAGCACCACATTTAATTTTTCTTAGAAAAGTTAACAAACGTAGCATTTTTCTACTTGAGAAGTATTTTCTCCCAGAGGTTCCAGAAGGAACTCAGCCATTTGGACACACTGGTTTTAACTCAATAAGACCTATTTTAGACTTCTGACCTTCAAAACTGGAAGGCAGTATATCTGTGTTGTTTTAAGTCATTAGTTTTGTGGTAATATTTTATAACATTAAAAATAGAAATTTGGGTGTGTTTAATGTTTTCTTTCCTGTTATAGACTTTGTGAAAAATTAAATTCCACTCTATTGATTATGATATTATCTCTTTCATCAAAACACTGCTAACATCAGTTTTCAATAGCAAGAAATTGGTGTATGTGACTGTCAGGGCTGGTTAGGCAAGCCTGAAATTTGCAGGGCAGGCAGGTATTGGGGAAGGTCAGACTACAACTCTTAAGCATAGGCTGAAGCTGTTGCCCAGAGGCAATACCTCTTAATCAAAGAAACTTTAGACCTGCTTTTAAGGCCTTTCAACTGGTTGAAACAAGATGATCTGGGTTATCTACCATGATCTTCCTTAATCAATGATTATGTATTTTAATCATATCCACAAAATATGTTCAGAGAAACACCTGTCAGTGTTTGGTTGAACAACTGGAAAATTCAACCTAGTCGAAATAACTCAAAAGGAATGATACATCTGATAAAGTCAATATTTTAAATATAAGGGGTAAAGTAGATACAAACAAACTGAGATGAACATAGAGGGGGATATACCTAGCTATTAGATAAAACAACTGAGAGTGTTTCCATCTTAGCTGTATGAGCCATTATATATGAGCTATGCCCATGGAAGGGCAGAATCCTACAACTCCAGTGCCATTATACAGAAAGACAAGTGGGTCTAGGAACTTACGGTGTCAAAAGTGCTAAGGTTCATCATTTATGAACTTATAAATGATGAATTTTTGCTTTTATAATAACTTCATTGAGAGAAGCCAGAGGCTGAGGCTGCCACATAATTTCTGAAAACATCAAAATCTGAGTACTTCTTTTCTACATGAGTAAACCATAAATCCTTTCTGAGAACTGCTCTGAGTGTACTCAGGTGACCCTTAATTTAGAAAAAGATGAAACCTTATGACCTGAAGGAGAGAAGTCATAACAGTCATAAATTAGTGAACTTCAAAAAGACTGCTTAAAGTAATACTGAAAACCTACATTTGAAGATCACAGATTTGGTACAGAAAAACTCATATAAACTACATAAAAGTGTTATCATTTCTTTCCTAAGGATTAAAATAATGAGGTTCTATTCAATCACCACTATGGGAAAGAGAAAAAAAGAGGAACATTCTGTTGGCTGAGACATAAAAGTTTAGCAGAGTAACCTTTAGAGTCTTGAGGCTATTGATGAATTTGGAAATGAGTTGATAAAGTAAAAAGTCATCCAAAATTATCTGACACTGTGGAATTTGTGTCTTCAGGAATGTATGAGTTAATTGTGTAGAAAAAGACTATTATTATTTTGATTAAGATAGAATAGAGTTTGAATTCTAATTCTGTCATAGTTTTGATCTATGACTTAGCCTCTCTGAACTAATATTTTTAACTTTATCATAAAGGTAATAATTCCTTCCCAAGTGTTTAATTAATTTAAGATTGTTTTTAAGTATAATCAATTACTTAGATTATAAAATAAAATTTATTTACCCAAAATGAAAAATTGCATATATGGTTTAAACTGGTTTAATAAATTATCATATTTGAACCATTTTAGTTTAAATATTTAGGAATTCTATTAATAATTTTGATAGGTTATTTGATAAACTGAATTTTTATCCTTTACTTGAAGTGACTTTATTTCATGTTCTTCCAATAATAGGTAGTATTCATGGTAGTGTCTCTAGCAGAAAACATCATCTTTAAGCTCTTAGCTATAGTCCTGGGGTGGGAATAGGGGTGGAGGAGGGCCAGAGAAGGAGACCAGCTGATTAGGACACTTGCAAATGTTTTTACATTATAACCATTAAGAATTTGATAACATGCTAATTATTTCCCTCCCTGCATTCATTTTTAAACTGTGCCAAAATAAAGCGCTTCAAATAAGCAAGTTATAGCATCCAAGAAACTAGGTTAGGTCTTACAAGAGAAAGTGGCATTCAAACAGTGGGCCCAGCAAGTTAGTAAGAAACGCATGCCAGCTAATTCAACCTTTCATCTGAAGATTAAATACTACCAGTGCTTCCCCCGCTCCGCCCCGCACCTGTGGCAGATGGTCAGTGGAGGAGAAATCGTCCCAGTCAGCTCTTCTCCATCTTTAAATCCCCACATACAAGTCACAGATGGCTGTGGGAGTGTCGCTCTGTGCAGCAAGGGCTCTGGAAACAGACCTCGGTCCACCTGAGAAGCGCTATTAAAGGTCAGTGTGCCTTGTTTCTAAACGAGCCAAAATTGAAACTGTGCTTTGGGATAAGAACACTGAAAAAAAAAAGACCATGTCAACGCTAAAACTGTATGTTTTCAGAACAAGGAGTTACATGCACGTGGTACATTTAAATATCTACTCCAACACGTATAAAAATTATAATGAATGGGCTGTAAAAAAACAAACAAAACAACCCTCTAATGTCTTCAATATCTTCTGCTTCTCTTTGAATCCAGTAATAAGGAATCTTACAGATAAAAAAGAAAATAAACATTTTATCACACTACCCACCTTCAAACTCCTTTATTATTAATTAGAGGTGATACAGGGTGGAACTGTGCTATAAGCATGTTTTATTTGATCAGTTATGAGTCGCTAGAATTGGCTACCGACATTTAGAATTCATGTGATCTCCATCTACAAATTCATTTTGCTTTTTTATCTTAAAAGAAGTAAACATCATTCTATTAACCAGCGGAGTTGGCTGGCCTTGACCCCAGTGGAGATGTGTGCCTTCTCTAGTTTGTCATGATGCCAGACCTTTCTATTGACTTACACCTGGACCACATCACTCATGTATGTGTCCTGCCTGGTCTCTGCTTCAGTACATCAGAAACACTTTTTTTTTTTCCTTTTAAACTTGAATAAGAATCAAGTCTTTGGAGGGCTCTTTGAAGCAGATTGTTCAATCCCACTCTGGCATTTCTGATTCAGTAATGCCTTAGGGCTCAAAAACATGTATTTCTAAAAAGTTTTTAGGTGATCCTGATAATAATTGTAAGCAAATTACCCTTGGGAAACTATATTTCTCTGGAAGTGAATTTAATCAACTAGTATTTGTAATATGCTCTTTGTTTGATATTATGTTCTATGGGGCATAGGAGAAGAAAAAGCTCCCTCAAGTACTGTCCCTCCCTTAGTAAATTTATTAATTTCCTAGTGTTGTTATAAAAAAAAAATACCAGAGATAGAGTGGCTTAAACGAGAGAAATTTATTCTCTCACAGTTTTAGACTGGAAGTCGAAGAACAATGTGGTGGTAGGTTGGGTTTTTCTGAGGCCTCTGTCCTTGGCCTGCAGATGGCAGTCCTCTTGCCTGTTCACATGGTCTTCCCTGTGTGAACACTTTGTGGTGTCTTTCTTTTATAAAGGCACCAGTCATGTTGAAATTATATCTACCCCAATGGCCTCATTTCAACTTAACTCTTTGAAGACCTTATCTCTAAATATGGTTACTGCATTAGACAGGGTTCTCCAGAGAAACAGAATATATATATATATATATGAAGGGTTGGCTCGATGATTACAGAGTCTGAGATATCCATCAACCTGCCCTCTGCAAACTTGACTGAGGAAAGCTGATAATATAATTTCCTTTGAGGCTGAAGGCACAAGAACCGGGATCATTAATATTTTGATATTTGAGGGCAGGAGAAGAGGTATGTCCCAGCTCTAGCAGAGGGCAAATTCATCCTTCCTCTTCCTATTTGTTCTCTTCAGATCCTCACTGGATTGGATGATGCCCACATGTTTGGTGAGAGTGATCTTCATTACTCAGCTTACTGATTCAAGTGCTAGTCCCTTCTGGAAACACCCTCAGAGCACACTCAGAAATAATGTTTACCAGATAATGCTTTGGGCATCACTTAGCCCAGGCAAATTGATACGTAAAATTAACCAGCACAATTGCATTTTGAGGTACCTGAAGTTGGGACTTCAACATAGGAATTTTGGAAAGATACAATTCAGCCATAACCATGAGGTAAAACTAATTTCAGAAACTAAAAACTAAAAACTATAAAAACTAAATTTTTATACAAACTTTAGGCTAGCTTAGCCACATTCTCTGAGAACTGGAAATTCTATCTAGATAGCTGTCTAGTGTTTGAAAAACATTCTCACAAGCTAGCAGTTATTGCAGCTGAACCCTTTGGATAGATTTCCTCTTAAAGAATCCTTCCTCTCTTTTCTGAGTGTCTGGAACCATTCATATTCACATGGTTTATTAGTGGATTTTAAATTGGCCCAGCTGCTCCTAATTGGAGAGTTGTCTAAAATTCCATTAAGGCAGATAAATATGAACTACAAATAAGGATAAAGTCCAATATCCATGTGTTTCTACCATTAATTTTTGGTGACTGTTTTTAAATACTTAAAACATTTCATCATGCATTTCTCTCACACCCCTCTATATTTGGACAATTATTCAATTATTTTCTTATATAAATTATTATAACAGTTTTCAGTCTCAACAAAACAAAATTAAGAGTGAAATAATTTATTTAGAAAAGATTTTAAAATTATTTTTATTTTTAGTGTCATACATATGATAAATATATGTATTTTTGTCAAAACCATTTAAGTAGTACTATAAATAGATCACATGCAAACACATATTCATATGTATTTTTTTATTGATTTCAGAGAGGAAACAGTGGTGGGGGGGGAGACCGAAACATTAATGATGAGAATCAATGATTGGCTGCCTTCTGCATGCCCCCTACTGGGGATTAAGCCTGCCACCCTAACCAGAATAGAACCTCTACCTCCTGGCTCATAGGTTGACACTCAACCACTGAGCCACACTAACTGGGTTCATATGTATTTTTACAAAGGCATTTTATAGATTAAATGCCAGAGTCAGTAGATTATATAATAATTACTTTAGGAATTTTTTAAGGAGAAATATGTAAAACAAAAAGCAAAGAATATATAGATGCCATTTAAAAATACAACAGTGTGGTGAAAGCAGGCATGGGCTGAGTGGAGGTAGGCAAAGGGGCACAATGGAGGACATCTGTAATAGTGCCAACTATTAAAAGGAAAAGAAAAAAAAGACCAATGTGTTTAAGTTTATAACTTAAAAGTATATCCATATCAACATTAAGAAAATAGTGTATCAAAAATAAGATAATATGACTCTGATAGGAGGGAGATTTTCATATACATTTTACTAATTTTCTTTCATTTCTGACACTTTTATTATAAAGAAAGGGCAAATAGCAATATTAAAATATTTCCTCTAATTAATTCCCTTTTAATGTGCCTGAATTTTGTGCACCAGGTCACTAGGTATTTCTATAAGTAGTATAGGAAAATAAATGTGACAAAGTTTATAAGTAATAGAAGCTTTTTTTCTCCCTTAGATTTTTGTTTTGGATTTCAATAAATACGTTCTGTGGAAATGCAGACCTACCAATGGTATGCTTTAGTAATACCCTGGGAGGTTTATTGCACTGTTTGCTAGTTTATTGTTTTCCTTTGTGGGTAATGGTAAAAACCTATTGATGAAGCATCATTCATCTTAGGTTTCTGTGAGATACTACAAGCTTAGTCTTTGTAGCATCCTTTTGTTGTTTAATTGTCAATATGTGCCACTTTTGTTTTTTCACCTAAACTTTACACTCTTTGAAGGCAGAGATGGAGGAAGATTAAGAATTTGCTCCAAACTAAAGAGTAGTAAGTAAGAAATGGCAGGAATCATCCCAGCTCTTACCAACCACATCATCCCTTTTATTGTTGCCTACATTTGCTTTGATTTTAAATTCTCTGGGTTCTTGGCCATAGGCTTGGGTCCATAATTCACAGCCTTACCTATTTTGTTCATGCTTATCAAGTTGTGAGGGAGATTTGGACCTCTGAAGAAATCACACTATCAACCTCAGCTCTCATTTTGAGACTGGAAAAAACTTTATTGAAGATTATTATTAAAAAGGGAAATAAAATGATGCATTTTTATGGTTACTTGAGATTATAAACATTTCTTTTAGAGAAGCTTAAATGAATCACAAAATATATATGTAAGACAGGGAAATACTGGCTTCTAATTGAATTCCAGTCAAATATAAGTATGTGACTTCGTATTCCAATCAGATACCAACCTAGGGAAGCATATGCCTAAATGTCAAATTGAACCCTTTAGATAATAAATACTAGGTACTTTAAAAAATATAAGTTGCTACAAATTAGAGAACTCATGGGTGATCTTCAGAAGAAGGCAAAGTAAGAAGGCTATGTAAGGTCAGACATGATCACTGCATTCAGTGTTTGACCACCAGATCACACACAAAACCATTTTCTCCACTCCTTCCCCCTCGTTATTTCACAACTTTATGAGATTACTTTTCTCCTACAGTAAAGTGAATACAGCTACATCTGTTTTATTAACTGCTTTATTTTCAGTGTTTATCACAGAAAAGTTGGCACATAATATGTATTTAATGAATATTTAATAAATGCATTGAAGAAAGAATGAATACATTAAATGTTTAGCAGGTAGGTTTTATAGCATTTGGTTGTTAATTTGATGTAGTGGTGAAAAAGCATCTTTAAAAAAGAAGATTATAATCCAAATGAATGTAGCCATTAGAAGAGTTGATGAGAAAACTTAGGTTGAAATTTACTATTCTTGTTAGAAAACCTTAGGAGATGGGTTTAGAGAGGCAAAATGGGGCAAGGGTATTTTTTAAAAAATGTATGAGAGGTTTCATCAGAATAATCAGCTTTTTATAAGTATTATCCACTAATTATGTACATTTAGTATATATCACCATAGAGTTAAGCAATTTAAATGCATTATGCCATCTCATTATAATATCAGTCTATGATTGCTTTTATAGGTTTTGTATATATTAATAAAAAAAGAAAGAAAATTAGAGCCATGAAGGTAAAGTAACTTTCCCTAGGTCCTGGATCTGAAGAGAGTAGAACTTCTTGAATGCTGAGACTCTCTGACAACAAACCTATAGCCTTCAGGGGTTTGGATAATAAAATAAGATCAGGCTGGAAGCAGTATTTTGTAATATTTAAAAAGTATCAATAACCGTTAAGAATTTAAAAAGCACTTTCAAATTGTCTCATGTGATTCTCATTGACGTTCTATTAGATAAATGGCATTGTGACTAGGAAAAGAGCTGATCAGGAATCTGACTTTTATTCTGACTTTCCCACTTATCTCCACTGATGGTCCCAAAGAATGCCATATTTGAAGTAAAATGGGACAGTATTGAGATTTGGAGCTCTTCCATTGCCTATTTACTGATATAAAAATGCACCGATATAAAAATGTGGGCACTCATTTGATAGGAAGAGTGGTGCGAGAGTGTTAGCACACAGCAGGCAACTATAAAACAATAATACTAGTAGAGTATAAAGTAGAAGCTTTTATATAACACATCAAAATAAAAACACATACATGAAATTCTACATATCCTATCTAATAAAAGAGTAATATGCAAATTGACCATCACTCCAACACACAAGATGGCTGCCCCCATGTGGTCAAAGATCCTGCTCTCATGTGGACACAAGATGGCCACCACAAGATAGCCTGCAAGGGAGGGCAGTTAGGGGTGACCAGGCCAGCAGAGGAGGGAAGTTGGGGGTGACTGGGCCTGCAGGGAAGGGCAGTTGGGGAGGACCCAGGCCTGCTGGGGAGAGCAGTTAGGGGTGACCAGGCCTGCAGGGGAGGGCAGTTAGGGGTGACCAGGCCTGCAGGGGAGGGCAGTTAGGGGTGACCAGGCCTGCAGGGGAGGGCAGTTAGGGGTGACCAGGCCTGCAGGGGAGGGCAGTTAGGGGTGACCAGGCCTGCAGGGGAGGGCAGTTAGGGGTGACCAGGCCTGCAGGGGAGGGCAGTTAGGGGTGACCAGGCCTGCAGGGGAGGGCAGATAGGGGAAAACAGGCTGGCAGGGGAGCAGTTAGGCATCAATCAGGCTGACAGGGGAGTGTTTAGGGCAGCCTTGGGCAAACTACAGCCCGGGGGCCGGATCCGGCTGTTCTATCCGGTTTTCTTGCTCTCCCCTCCGCTCCTTTACTTTGAATTTATTTTAGTTCACACAAACACTCCATCCATGCTTTTGTTCTGGCCCTCCGGTCCAGTTTAAGAACCCATTGTGGCCCTCGAGTCAAAAAGTTTGCCCACCCCTGGTTTAGGGGGTGATCAGGCTGGCAGGCAGAAGCAGTTAGGGGCAATCAGGAAGGCAGGCCAGCGAGCAGTTGGGAGCCAGCAGTCCTGGATTGTGAGAGGCATCCCAGATTGGAGAGGGTGCAGCCTGGCTGAGGGACACCACCCTCCCCCCTGCACAAATTTCATGCACCGAGCCTCTAGTTCTATATAAGCAACTAAAGGAAATTCCCACATGCATTATAGTAAGAGGAACAAGCAAGTTATGAATGAATGCAGCACCATATTAGGGCTGATTTTAATACTTGACCAACGAACACTATAGTGGCTGCCTTCAACCTGCAAGTGTAAATTTGAAAAATAATCACCTTTTAATTTAAAATGAGCTTTTGCAGAATGTATTTAATTAAATTGCCATGCTTTAAACAGGATGTTGTAAATGTTCAGAATACCATGTGTTAGGTGGTTACCACAGTTCTGTTGTTCTTAATTACCCATATGAAGGCCAAATGAATCAGTAGTCAAATGGGGGCAATTATCACATTTACAGAAGAACATGACTCTCTGGATGGAGTTTTCTGCAAGCCTCATTTGCTATTACAAAGTCAGAAGTAGAGAATTTCAATACAAATGAGAATTGGATGATGCAATAAAAGCTAAATGCCATCAGGTTGGGGGATGGAGACAGTATGGTTGAGAGTCACTTTTTTTTTCTCCCAGAAGTTTATTTTGGCAATTTTCTGAATATAGAAAATGTAGAACTTGAGATAAAAATAAAAGCAATTTCATTCTGAAAGGCTTACTTCTGGGAACTGAAGCTCCTGGTGCTATGGATTCCACTAAGATATATATCATTTCATTAAGGCACAAGGAAGGCAGGAAGCCTCACGGGAGCTGCCAACTGTACATCGTTGATTTTGTTTCTGGCTATATTGAATATATAGATATTGAGAAGATGTTCTGTCCGGAGCAGCTGTAAAAATGTAGCCCACGTGTCCCAAGTGTCCAGCAGAATAAACTCTCTGTGGCAATCGTCACATGAGCATGCAGTTAGAAATCAAGGAGAAATAAAGGCTTTCCCTTTGAATAGTTACACTTTGCTAGTAATCAAGAGTAATAACTCTTAGCAGCACTGTTTGGGTAGAGTTATACAGATTAGAAATATAGTTGACTCATTGATGCCTTGGATGCCCAAGAAATTCTCATGAGTCAGTATATAAAATGTCTAATTATAGGCAATAATAATTATTTTGAGACATGTCCCAGCAGTTATTCAGATTATAAAAGCAAATAAAAAGACCAGATTCAGCTTTATGACTCATGCTTCTTTTCCTGCAGAACAGATAAACTTTCCTAAGAAGCCACCAGTAGCAGATGCTATTTGTTTAAACTTAAGATATGAGAAGACCTCAAATAATAGCCAGATATCAGTTACTCTCAATGGAATGGATGATACCCCTTATAAAACCAAGAAAAGAAAGACCAAACTCAAACACACATATCACTGCCACCAAGACAAGAACTAGCAAGAAGAAATTAACACACACACATACATATGAATACACATATTGTTACAGAATTTACCAGGCGACCGAAAAATACGCAGGAGTACCTGGAGATACAAGAAAAACCCATTTATTTTCAGATGTTTCACATGTACTAGTACAGTGACTCAGGGGGTCAGTTCTCCAAATCCTGAGTAAGCCAATATGGAGGAAGCTTTCTCTTTTTCCCCTTTGGTTTCTTTGTCCCCCACATAAGGATCAGACTTACAGACCTTTCTTGGGCTTTGCAAAAAGCCCTGTATGTTGGGATAGGGGCCGTGAGTCCACATCTAAAGGCCTGGCCTGGAGCCAGCGCTGATAACCCCCTCCAGGGGTTGTGTATTGTTCATGGTTTATGGCCTCTGTAAAATGGGAGTATTTAGGTAAAAAGGTCTTGCAAGACCAGATAATTAAGGAAGCAGCAATGATAGGCTAACAGGAATGTGCATTAAGGATACAGAGTCAGGCTGCTAACACCGCCCCCCACCCCCCATGTCTTATTTTCCTCATCAATATGTGCATACATACTGTTTTGTGTCCATCTCAGTGAAACAGGAACTTCAGGGGAATGTAGGCAGACTTGGGGAATTTTTAGAATTGGGGTCCATGGGAAAAAACATAGTGCTACAGATTGGAAGAAGGTACATCTCCATACCACAAGGAAGCCAGGTGCAGGGAGCAGCTACAGTTGCATTTACATAGACAAGGGAGCTGGATGTAGCCAAAAAAAGGTCTATATTTACAAAATAAAGAAGGAAGAAAGCCCAGAAAGAAAAGAACAATGAGGGAGGAGGGCATCACATGTCCCATGTGGTGTTTGACCTTGAGTTCAGGAGTCACTAATAGTAACCAATTCAAAAGGGAATATTGACCAATCAGAGGGCATATCCGGACACAGGAACTGCATCCTTTATAAACCATAGAAATAGGACTCTTTCCCTCTCCCCACATGGGAGTCTGTACTTGTTCTTCAATAAATCTTCACCTTTGCTATACTATCCTCTGTCCGTGGATTCATTCTTCAATTCCGGCGAACAAAGAATCTGGGTTCCAATCCAAAAATTCCATATCATCAGCCTATAGATAGTGATACTATTGGATAGGAGTGCCTGGGCATTCACCTGGTGCGTATTAATTTTGTTGAGTCCCTATCGACATTCCCCCCACCTAAGCCAATGTTGTGGCTGGAACAGCCCTTGTGGTTCTTAATATGGTTAAAACATGCACCTCAGTAACAACCATCTGTGAACTTTGAAAAATCAAGAATTATTACTCACAGCTCCTGGAGGGAACATAGCATACCCAGAGTCACACAGCAAGGTTGCAGGGAGAGAGAGGGAGAGGGAGAGAAAGATCCCTAGGGTTTCCTGGGTTCGTTCTTTATTGGCAAAGTTAAAACATGAGTGGGACCTAAAGAATGGAGACAAAAAAGTGAGGGTAACTCAAGGATCAGTTTTCTAGGTTACCCAGGGCTTTCTAAAAGGGGGATTCCCCTCTTTCTCTGTATATACTTGGTTTCCAAAGGCACAGCACTTTGTTCGTCCATCAGTAGAAGCACATTGCACTCCTAATTAAGCCTACATGTTTTCCCCAGAAAGAAAAAAGTTGATCCTGCCAAAACCGGTTTGGCTCAGTGGATAGAGCGTCAGCCTGTGGACTGAAAGGTCCCAGGTTCGATTCCGGTCAAGGGCATGTACCTTGGTTGCAGGCACATCCCCAGTAGGGGGTGTGCAGGAGGCAGCTGATCAATGTTTCTCTCTCATCGATGTTTCTAACTCTCTATCCCTCTCCCTTCCTCTCTGTAAAAAATCAATAAAATATATTTAAAAAAAAAAAAAGTTGATCCTTAGACTTGTTGGGTTAGGAATTGGGTATGGTTCCCCTGCATCGTTCAATTCCAGGGCACCTCTCCCCTGACTTAAAGTGCAATGTGAGGGATCCATGGCTCTGTTCCCCACCTCCAAGAACCGAAGAGTGATGCAAGTGCACTGAAAATTCTCTGCAATAAAATTCTCTCCATCTTCAACCTCAACTCTTACATGGTTCATGTGGGTGATACACAAACACTTGCCAGACAAATCCACAAAGCCCAGTGCATTCTGAATATCTGGTTTAGCACTATAATACCTACACAATTGTTTTCATCTTTGAGGCCATAGTTAAACATTGTTTTTATTGTTAGTTTGTTTGTGTGTGTGTGTGTGTGTGTGTGTGTTCACCACCCTGAGACAAGTCTCCTCCCAACAACGTTTTTTGTTAACATAATTTTATATTAAACTGGTTAATACTTTGTTGAACTATTTATATACTAGGGGCCCAGTGCACGAATTTGTGCACCTTGAAAAGACCTGTGGGCCGCAAGGCTGCAGTGGGCACAAGGGTGGGTCTTGGCCCATCCTCCGCGCCCCCACCCAGCCTTTCCTGCGGTGGCCCCTGATCCCCTGTCTGCCAGCAGCCCCGCTCTCACAACCACCACTCCCACATGCTGACAGCATTGGCCCCGCTGGCACCCGTTGACAGCACAGAGCAATTGGAGCCGGCAAC
Organism: Plecotus auritus; assembly: GCF_963455305.1. Taxonomy (NCBI): domain Eukaryota; kingdom Metazoa; phylum Chordata; class Mammalia; order Chiroptera; family Vespertilionidae; genus Plecotus; species Plecotus auritus. The sequence goes on from NC_137774.1 coordinate 158,524,831, forward strand.
AGCAGTGGGTATGAGTGGGGCCAGTGCAGTCAGCAGGTGTGAGCGGTGGCTGCTGCCCCAATCACCCCTCAGGAGGAGGGGGAAATAGAGAAGCCCTGAGGGGCGATCAGGACCAGCAGCCACCACTCGCACCCACTGATAGCGCCAAGTGATCGGTGCCTGCGCCAGGCGGGACCATGGTTCACGGGAGCAAAGAATTTTCAGTAACCACCAGCAGCTCACCCCAATGACAGCAACCCAACCGGCACCCCACCTTGATCTGGCCCCCCTCACTCACCTGCTCCACTATTTCGCCATGGCCGATGCCCACCATGTTCCAAGCATGCCCCCCTGGTGGTCAGTGCACATCATAGCAACCAATTGTTCGGTTGTTCCACTGTTTGGTCTATTTGCATATTAGCCTTTTATTATATAGGATAATAGAAATTTTGCTAAGCATTTTATATATGTTATCTAATTTAATGCTCATAACATCCGTATAATGACATAATTCTTTTTTAGTTGATAAAAACTAAATATTAGAAATTTTATATACCTCATTCAAGGTCAACCACTTTTAAATGGCAGAGCCAAGATTGTACCCATTATTAAGATAATTTTGTAGGTCAGGAAAATTAAGTTATATATGAGTATCATTCTGGATTTTCCAGAGAAACAGAACTAATAGAAAATATATTCAAACAGACAAAACTCAGGCAGAATTTTCACCTTACTGTCTTGAGGCAGAATTTTTTCTTCTCTAGGAGACCTCGGATTTTGCTCTTAAGTCCTTTAACTGATTGACTGAGGCTTACCACATTTATGGAGGGTAATTTTCCTTACTTAATTTCAACTTACTATACATGTTAATCACATCTACAAAATATATTTACAGGAGCATATAGAGACTAGTGTTAACCAAACATATAATAACCATGGCTTAGCTAAGTTGTCACTTAAAATTAATCATAACAATAGAATAACTAGATAAAAAATACCACCCAATTTTAAATACAGATATGGTTTATCATGTTAGTTTTCAAATAAAACTCCACATTTTTACTTTAATAAATATATCTTGAAGTTAATTTCAAAGTGAAATATTTGTGTGCTTCATTTTAGAATAGTATTATAAGGAATCATTATGTACTCATTTGGACTGAGTGTCAAAATCTTAAATATATCCTTTCTGATTCGTGTTTCTATAACACAAATATTATATTCCTAGAAGTGGGATCACTGGGTCAAATGGGAGTGCCATTTTTAGTTTTTTGAGGAAACTCCATACTGTTCTCCACAGTGGCTGCACCAGTCTGCATTCCCACCAGCAGTGCAAAAGAGTTCCTTTTTCTCCACATCCTCACCAACACTTGTCGTTTGTTGATTTGTTGATGATAGCCATTCTGACAGGTGTAAGATTTGCATCTCTCTGATGATTAGTGACTTTGAGCAGGTTTTCATATGTCTCTTGGCCTTCCTTCTGTCTTCTTTCAAAAAGTGTCTATTTAGATCAGTTGCCCATTTTTTCATTGGGTTGTTTATCTTCTTTTTGTTAAGTTGTATGAGTTCTCTGTAAATGTTGGAGATTAAACCCTTATCATTGATATCATTGGCAGATATGTTCTCCCATGCAGTGGGCTTTCTTGTTGTTTTATTGATGGTTTGCTTTGCTGTGCAAAAGCTTTTTATTTTGATGTAGTCCCATTTGTTTATTTTCTCTTTAGTTTCCATTGCCCTAGGAGCAGTATCAGTGAAGAAGTTCCTTCGGCATATGTCTGAGATTTTGCTGCCTGTGGATTCCTCTAGTATTTTTATGGTTTCCCGTCTTATGTTTAAGTCCTTGATCCATTTTGAGTTTATTTTTGTGTATGGTGTAAGTTGGTGGTCTAGTTTCATTTTTCTGCATGTATCTGTCCAATTTTCCCAACACCATTTGTTGAAGAGACTGTCTTGACTCCATTGTATGTTCATGCCTCCTTTGTCAAATATTAATTGGGCATAGTGAGTTGGGTCGATTTCTGGGTTCTCTATTCTATTCCATTGATCTATATGTCTGTTCTTGTGCCAGTAACAGGCTGTTTTAAGAACAGTGGCTTAGTAATACAGCTTGATATCTGGTATTGAGATCCCACCTACTTTGTTCTTCTTTCTCAGGATTGCTGCAGCTATTCGGGGTCTTTTTTTATTCCAGATGAATTTTTTGAAGGTTCATTCTAGGTCTGTGAAATATGCCATTGGTATTTTAATGGGAAGTGCATTGAATTTATAGATTGCTTTCGGTAGCATGGACATTTTGATGATGTTGATGGCCCCAGAGGATGGCTGGTTAGCCAGAGATGGGTAAGATTCCTCAGGGAAGGAACAACCTAAGATAGGCACAGTCGCAGAGGGGCCATCAGGAGAGAACTTGGGGGTCAACAGAAGTGGGGCACAGACCCTCACCCCCCTAACTTTGCAGGGGCCTGAACCCTCACCCCTTCTGAGGGAGGTCTCCTGCCCCCATGGCTGCTTCATTTCCCATGCCCAGCACAAATCGGGACCCAGGTAACAGACAGAGATGGCTGACAGCAGCTGCCCTTTCACTGCAACAAGACTTGTTTGAGTTGTCTTGTACCCATGGTATGGGGAAGTGGGTTTTTGATATCTAAATCCAACCTAGCACCAGGAATGCTCAGGGCCTACTCAAGAAGGCAAGTAATCCTTTTCACTAATATTTACAGGGTAAAATAAGATTGTTGTTAGAGTATTAAATTTGACAGTAAAATAGCAGTCAAGTTTTCAGACTAATGTAATTGGCTAAGTGAAATAAGTGAATATTCTAGAAAAATTAATGGTACTGGACAAAAAGTTGTTCCTAAAGAATCATTGATCAGCTGCCTCCAGCATTTTATTGGTAGTTCATCTCATGGTATAATTGCGTAACATGTAATGAACCTAAAGCAGTCATATTTTAGTGCAAAAAATTAAAATTTAAAAGCTATCAAGACTACATTATAAAATTTCCAAAAGCTTCCTAATATTTAAATAAAAAAGGGGGGATAGTAGAAGAATATCATGTAAGGAAAAATATCCTGTAAGTAAATTATATCTAGAAAATTTTTACTTTAGAAAATTAACTTTCATTTGTAATGCTAACAGCAAGACACCCATGAAAAACACACATGGTGTCAAAACAAGCCAAAGGAAAATAGTTTGGGCAAAAAAATGAAAAAGGATCCCAAGTCAAATTTATAGAAAAGATTCCTTTATTAACTTTTGTTTGAGAATATGTTTGTATATTTTCAGAAAACACCTCCAAGACCATGTGGATTCCTGCAACAGAGAGGAATTGACAGGACTGCTCCAGCCATGAAGACAGAAGAGAAACAGTCCAGAGATGGAAGACACTGACGACGCCTTGCCATACTAGCAGTCAGCAGCTGTGCATCGCGGCAGGTTGCCCAGGACCAAACCAGAGAGGGTCGGACTTGCATTACCACCATTTGTCCACCATCCAGAACTGAAATATCATCGCTGACATGTACACATAAGGAACTGTTTGACATTGAAATTGGGACTCAAAGAACTGTTTGCCTAGAAAGAAACTCACTACAGACTGATTCATTTGCCTCTCAGCATAACCATTATTGCTTGTCTCATTTTTGGTTCTTATAAATGTATTTCTAGTATCACATGATCTCGCTCATCTAGGGGAAATGATGAACAACATAAACTGATGAACAAAAACAGACCCGGAGACAGGGAAGCATCGATGAGACTGTCAAACCTCAGAGGGAAGGTAGGGAATGGTGGGGGTAAGGGGAGAGATCAACCTAAGGACTTGTATGCATGCATATAAGCCTAACCAATGGTCATGGACAACAGGGGGGTGGGGGCATGCGTGGGGAGGGGTTTGGGATGGGAATTGAAGGGATGCGGACAAATACATGACACCTTAATCAATGAAGAAATTAATTTAAAAAAAATCTTAAATATACCCCTAAGAATCCTTTAAAATGGGCATACATTGAAACCTCTATAAGTGTTGATTACTGAGCTTGACAAATAAAAATTTTGCTGGAATCAACTAAATTCCCAATGGAGAAAAAATAGTGTAGATAATATGATCAATAATGTGTAGTTAAGCAAATGAATAGGTCAGATCTTACATTTATTTGTGACTCAGCTATATTTAGGAAACCTAACGAAAAATATTTAAATCTTGTGTAGAGTCTGAGGAATAAGTGAATAAAGGACTTAAAATAATTTTGGAAAATGTAAAAGTCAATATGAATGCATGTTGTATACAATTATTACCTGCTCTTGTTAGTCTAGTTATAGGTATTTTTCTGTGAATTAAACATTTTAAGCATTTGGTTTATTGTTGTTATTTTTAAATTGAAAAAAATAAGTCATTCATTTATTTCAGTTTAAAATTCAAAGTTTATTATTTTTTTAGTCAAAATCTAATCAGTATTATAGCCCATACTATTATTTTTAATCTGAACTACTACTACCAAAATAAAAATAAATAAATGTGCCCTAGCTGGTTTGGCTCAGTGGATAGAGCATCGGCTTGTGGACTGAAGGGTCCCAGGTTCGATTCTGGCCAAGGGCACATGCCTGGGTTGCAAGCTTGATCCCCAGGAGGGGACGTGCTGGAGGCAGCTGATCAATGATTCTCATCATTGATATTTCTCTCTTTCTCTTCCTCTCCCTTCCTCTCTGAAATCAATAAAGAAATATATTTTAAAAATAAATAAAAATAAATAAATGTGAGTTCAAGGCCAGTATTGGGTATTGATATATATGTATATGACATACATCACATATATAATATAATGTGCATATCCATTATTAGTTCAGTACACACACATACACACACGGAGAGAGAATTTTCACTGCACCAGTTTCTACAGTTATCATCCAAGACTTAGAAAAAAAATGTGTTATACTTTCTATTTATAACAAAGAAAAAAAATCACACATATAATACACTATTTTTTGGCAATTTACTAACAGGAACCTATGCTCAGTTGAAAATATAAAGACAGAAATAAAAAGATGTTTCTGGATGCAAATATTTAAAAGACCCAATGTTGTGAAATTTTTGTTTCTAAGTTGATATATTATAATAAGGTGCTAAAGTAACTTCCTTTTTAACTCCCTTATCATATCAACACTTACAATTTTGTTTCTGCATATTTCTTATAAAAGATATGATGCAGTCCAGTGCACTAAAGATGTGGAGTCTGGATTTAGCTAAATCTGCCCATAAATCTTGTCTCTACAATACTAGCCATGTGACATTTGGGAAATGTCATAGACTTTCTGTGCTTTAGTTTCTTTATCAGTACTATGGCATATTATTTCCTATTTCATGGATAGTTTTAAATGTGTAAGCATGGGGTGTTTGTGAGGAATCAGCGAGGTACCATAGTACATAGAACATAATAAGCTGGACTAATACATGCTAGTCAATATTGTTGTTGTCATTTAAATAGGATTTCAAAAATGAAATACATTTTCATTGTATAATTATTGTAGACATTGTGGAGTAATATTTGTGTTGAATATTCTGTTACATTAAACCAAATTCTGCGTATGCAGTATTCAAGGAGGGGAAAGAAACCTAACAAACAATATTCCTTTTGAACATTGACCCAATATACCTGTGTTCTTATAAAAAGGGAAACTTAGACACAGACATAGACATGCATAGAGGGAAGAGAATGTGAATATACAGAGAAGGCCATCTAAAGTCAAGGAATGCCTGAGACCACTGGAAGTTAGCAGAAAGGCCTTGGCAGCGATTCTTCCTCACAGCATTCAGAAATGGACAACTGTGCTAGACCCTGATTTCAGACTTCTTCCCTCCCAAACTGAGAAACAATACATTTCTATTATTTAAGCTACCAGTTCATGGCACATGGCTTCAGTAGACCCAGAAAACTAATACAATGGTACGTTATTTATCAAGGGAATTCTATGGGGAATGATGGTTATTTCAACAAATGGTGCTGGAAAAACAAGATATTAATATGAAAAAAAATAAAATCATGCTAATCTCACATAATAAATAAAATTAATAAAATGGATAATGGATTTAAACATTAAAGGTAAAGTTATAAAAATTGTAGAGGAAGTAATAAGAATTTAATAGCTTCTGAGAATTGAAACCAAAACATTTTTCTGTGTCTGTGCTAAACAACTCTGGATCCATCTATATTTATAATTAAGCATTATTTCCTTCTAATATTTTGAAGAAGAGAAAAAGGACCAAATTATAAACATGGCTTTTTTAGCCTTTAGTGGGGAATAAAAGGTACTTTAGAAGCTTTAAAAGGCAGAGTTCTCTACTGAAATACTCCATGAAATTCATGAATTACTGTTTCTGTGCTTCCAAATAGTTATTAGAATTTGAAAAGAAGAGAAGGGGAAAATAGTTTTCATCCAAATCTCCAAAAGGGATTAAACATTATGGCACTGGCATCTGGGTTTTTAAGCAGGTGAAGGTAAGTTCTATACAGGACTGAGAGCCCACTGACTTACATTGAATACAAAGTTACTATTCCTGCCAACTCAAATTCCACAGAAAGCAGCAATATGGTAATGCAAATGCTGAATGTGAGCAAGATTGTCATACAAAGGCTACTACCATATATCAAAATCACAATAGAAACATAATTTAATTTTGGGTCATGGATGATAAAATGTCCAGTAATACTGACTTTTGTTGGCATTTGCAATGCTAAATAATTTTAAGAAAATAATCATGACTATGGTTTATATTTTAAATGCAACATACTTTTAGCATGCATTTATCATGACTAGGTAATTTTATGTAGGGTTGTATATAAATACACAGATATATATGCATATAAAATGTATGTGTGTATGTATAATATATATGCATAAACAAATATGTGTAGGTGTATATACATTACATATGACATAGATACATTTTATATATGCATATATATATAAACATATATGAATAAGACAGCCCCCCAAACAAGGAAATTTCTTAATTGAAATGTTAGTAATGCCTGTTTTATAAGAATGAAGACATTTTGAGATTAAGAATGCTTTCTTTCTTAAAGACATAAATTTCTAATTCTAAAAGGGCTTTGGCTGACACTTAAAAGAATTAGGAGGTTCCTGTATATATGATCAACAGAAAGTCAAGGACATATGAAATTTGTCAGAACTGCGGTAAGAAACTATGTTCAGAAATATATTATCTATGGTTTCATAACACATTTCAGAAAACTTAGTAGCTAAAACCAAGGTACATTGATTATATCACAGTTTCGGAGGGTCGGGGTTCCAAACATAGCTTACCTGGTCCACTGCTTCAGGATCGCCAATGAGGTTGCAGGGAATGTTTTCTTTAGGCTCAGGTTATGTTCTCATTTGAGGCTCACCTGCTCCATGTTCATAGGATTGTTGGCCCAATTCATTTCTTTGGGGGTTATTTGCTTGCTAACTGCAGCTCCTTGTGGGTTTTCAGCTGGAGGCCCTCTTCAATCTACCACCTGTTGAGATGAGTCAGCCCTTCATTCCAGGCCAGTGGGTTTCCCCAACGTGGCTGCTTGTTTCATCCAAGCATGCAAGCTAAGAAAGCAATAGAAATAATATGCTAAACAACCAAAGGACTTGCATGCATGCATATAAGCCTAACCAATGGACACAGACAACAGGGGGGTAAGGGTGGGGGGGGGGGCTGGGGAGGTAATGGGGGGATAAGGACACATATGTAATACCTTAATCAATAAAGAAATTGGAAAAAAACAAGTTTTCATTTTTATTTTAGCATACCATAAACATGAAGTAGAAGGTAAGTAACTTTACTTCCTAAAATATTGTCTTCAGTATAGGTTATTGAATAATGAATAGAAATAGGTCCATTAAGACCATGTCTATCCCCTATGTTTTTTTTTTCACTCAAGATTAGCTTTGCTCAATCACATCAGTTACAGAAACATCATTTAGAATGTGATTGCATATTCCCACCTCACTTGACTCTTCCAATTATTTCCAGTAAGGATTGTTTTAAGAAAAAAATAAATAAGCAATTACATGCACTTCCTTCTGAAGCACTAAAATATTTTTAAAATTTCTTCTATGAAAAATAACATAATTATGTGTTTCTTTAATTATGATCTACATAATTTATTCTTATGGGGAGCTCAAATAAATGACCGTTGATATTATTGTTCAGATACCAAAAATTATCCTAATCCCTCTTATCCATTGTTTTTTGTTTCTATCTAATTTGTTGAGTGATGCATTTTGTTATTCTTTCTCTCTTTCATTCCCCTTCTCCTAATCCAAACATGTTCCAGTTTTTTCATAATCTGTCACTCCAGGGACATTTGCCATATCCAAAGCAAACATTTCCTATTTCCATTAGCAATTGCTGCCTTCTGAAAATCTCAAGTAAAATAAATGATATGTATTGGGGGTGAAGAGGTGAGGGTGGGAGTAAAGGACCTTTAAAGACAACATAAAATGAGATTGTTTTTCTTCCCTGACTTGAAAGGGGACAGAGCTCTTCATTTCTTCATACCAGATAGCACCCAGATAGATGACTGGACCTAAGATGTTTTCTGGTATTAAAGTTTCCTTTGCCCATGAATTGCCTGAAAACAGATGTTTCTCAGAACCTCATGGAAGCTTTCCAGATGGGACAATGAATTTCTCGATGGTGATCACTGTGGACTGATCATCATGATCAAAGAAGCATCAAAGTGCTTTGGAGATTGTGTGTCTGTGTGTGTGTGTGTGTGTGGTGTGAATCTAATATTTTTGTACAAGCCCTAAGCAAAAAGCCTCAATCATAAATGGGACTTATTTGTCCATCATATCATTACAATATACTTTTGAAATTAAAGAAACTGCACTTGAAGAGATTTTGAAATATTTCACTTTATCCAAATCTAGGTGTTGGTTTATAAGAATCATGTTTGTTATTTCACCAAGGACAATTCTTCACTGATAGCTGATCATGTAATTTAAAATATTTTTTTCTTTGATACTAAATTACCTGTAAGCATTGCAAACAGTTAACAATGCCATGCTTTAACTAACTGGCCCACATAAAAATAATTTATAGGGATAGAGATTAGTAAATCCAAGAATGAATTTATGGACTCTGAGTCTGAATTAATATCAAGTGGTGAGTGAAAGCTCCAATTATATGTATTATCTGAGGTCATAGAGAAACATCTGACAATGGAAGGTCATATATGAATGGCTCTTCAAAAAATGGAGACTGTTTTATATATATTTACACAAGATTGAAAGAACTGAATATTTCTCTATAGAGCTGAAATTTGGAGGATAGTGGAGATTGTTGTATATTGAACTGCTTCTTATTATTTGTTACTATTCTTGCTTCATTACCTTTCTTTAGAAAGAAGTAATAAGTGCAAAATCTCCTATCAAAACTCACCCTTCATTTTTACATTATTCATACCTGATTTCAGCATAAATGTCATGCACTATGCAATGTGAATTTTCAACAGAGCTGAGCATGACTTTTTTTAAATTGAAAGAAAATGTGCTTAAGTGTATTTCTCCTCACAGTTGCTCTTCCTCTGCTTTTGTGATGTGAGCATGATGGAGTCTGTAAAATACAGTTCATGTATGCATAACATACAAAGAACTTGTAAGAAAATAGTGGGAAGCTGCTTCTAAAAATGTCAGACCAATACCTATCATCCAGAAATATAACTTTTATTTAGAAACATTCCACAAAGGAACTATGGCATCAAATTACTCAATAGACCATCCCCTCTGATCCAAAAGTGCTTGTTCATTCAGTGTGAATTAAATAATGGACTGTAATGATTTCTTCCCAAACAGCCATTGTGTAACAGTTTGCACATCTTTATGAGATATTTGTCTTTAAGGAGGAAATTGGAATTCAATATTTGAGACATTTGAAAAAAGAAAGTCGATGGAGTCCTAAAGATGAGATGGATGGTAAGACAAAAGCAGTGACCCTGACTCTTTGTAGGTTGAGCTTGTGTGGTATGGCATAACAGCTTATTGAGAAGGGCTTTCAAAGGTTACTTTTCTATTCTACTAAAAGTATTGAGAAACTATTATTTTTTGTGGCTGAATGTTCTTGACTTTTATATATTTCTGTATGCCAGTTTCTTCAATTTCTCAACACTGAAATAGTACACTGTGAAGTTTTTGCTCTTGCTCAGCAGTTCTGTGACTGGGAAATGATTTACTTGAAAAATGCTGGAGGCTCGTTTTAGTGGGAGAGTGGAAGGTGACCCTGCCCCCTTGCTAATATACAGGTGCAGCATTGCTAGGAGATGATCTTGCAGCACCTTTATATGGACATGCAGAGGTACAAATAGAATTTATTTCCTGTATAGAAGTAGAGAAGAGCAGGAAGTCCCAAATGGCAGCCAAAATTAATTAGTCAACCCAGAAGATATATGAATACACGCTGTTCATAAATAAAAAGCAAGTTTAATCAATTAGAATTGTGAAAATTACCAACGAATACCACATATGTTCAAGGCTTATTGGACTAATCTTGCTGTGTGCAACCAATCTCGTCTAGTAGCTGAAATCTGCAATCTACCCTCTGACAACTACCTGATGACCGCATTCGTGCTCCAATACCCCAGCATTCACCTGTCTTTCCCACCTCAAGGGTGCCCTCCTCTCTCTATGGCTCTGGCAGAGGCCCTCTCCATTAAGTGTGGACTCTGACCTCCCACCAGGTACTGGAATCTTCACCTTTCTGCTGCATGCAGATACCTACCTACCTTGATCACTTGAATGTAGGAGTGTTTGGACTGAATTGTTTCAAAACAAAATGATGAATAGACAAGTCAACATTTTGATTTTTGAGATTCAGAATATTCTGAGTGTTTAGATGACGAACTCTGCTAGCAGTAAGAAGAAAGCAATTACAATGGTTAGAACCAAGTCTAGGCTAATATTTATAAATATTAGGTACTCATTCTTCATTTGCAATTAATTGATTGTACATGTGTTGACATTTTTGTTTTCTGCTTAATGATTTGTTTTATTGATGGCTATTCCCTTGACTAATTATATGTGTTATGTATGCCAATGGGAAAAGTAGAACTCTAGGTATGATACCAACTAAGAGGTACTTTTTTAGACCAATTGCAATTAGCCACCCAACATTTTTACTAATAAGCAAACAAAAATATTGTACTTGTTGATAATAAATATTTTAAATAATCTCAGCTGTATTTTGAAGAGAGTACTTACTACCCATTAAAAGTGTATTTTTGCTCTATCAGGAAGACTAGCTATTAGCTTTCTTTGAAAAATATGTAAAGCTTTTATACTCAGACAGTGTCATTGTGCAGTTTGCTTTGTGTGAGTCATAAATTCGGGGTTCATACATATTAAAATATTTCTCACTGAATGATAAGGTGAAGGGTGAGGCATCGGTGCACAATCTCCAGTTCAATAAAGAATACAGACAAAGTGGGCCTGGTCTTGCATTTTGCATTCAATAAAATATTGAGATTTTTTTCCTGAAAATTGCTTCCTAAGCCTTTTTAATATTAAAAAATAAAACACTCAATATATTAAAATTACAAGATTTTTATAGTATGAAGCAAGATAACAAATCTACCTTGCAGTCTGAAAAAGAAAATAATAACTTTAATACTGTAATTAAGATTCATATTTTATGAATGCCATTCATAATTGCTCCACAGCATCATCACACATTAGGAAGGTATGTGTTAAGTTGTCCGTTCCTCTTACAACAGTCACTATTTAATATGCTATGGATCTAATGGGCTCATAAAAATTAATACATTTATAAAAATGCTTAATTTACTAACTTGTAGGAACAAGTATAAAATTTCAGGGATGCACAATGAAAAAAATATCAAAAATTATAACTCAATATACTAATTGATTCTGCAGCAAGAATGATGATGAAAATATGGCAACACATTGGTTACTATATGAAGTAAATTTCAGATAAGTTAAAAATCAATATGGAAAGATAGAAAAAAAAGAAATTATTCAGGAAAACACATACGTTGATAACATTTTGAACTAACTGGAAACTCTGAAATTATTTTTATAATTAAACTATTCAGTACCATTTTTGAATTATGTAAATATTGCAAAAATAGAATAAAGAGTTCTCATGTTTGCAATTTTCCTTATTATTAATATTTTCATTATTATGATTGCAATCAGTGAAACAGTATGGATGCTTTATTATTACTAAAGTGCATTTTTTTCAGATTTATTATTATTTTTTACCTAATTTGCCTTTTTATTTTCCAAGACCTCATCAAACATATCATATCACATGTAGTTGTCTTACCTCCTTAGTCTCCTCTTGGCATGACAGTTTCGCAGACTATGTTTTTGATATCCTTGACAGTTTTGTGGAATACCACTCAGGTATTTTGTAGAATGTTTCTCTATATGGATTTATCTAATGTTTTTCGTATGATTAGGCTTGTTTCATATGTTTTGAAGAGGAAGAACAGAGTGAAAGCGGCATCACCATTACATCATATCAAAGGTATGTATTGACCCTTGAACAACGTGGAGGTTAAGGGTGTGGACCCCCACTCAATTGAAAATCTGTGTATACTAGTATATTTTGACTCCCTACTCAGTCCTGTGCATATAGAGATTCAACCCCTCGAGAATTGAAACAGTGTTTTTGATCCACCACTGGATATTCGCAGATGCAAAATGTTGGCCCGATTGTATTTATTGGAAAACATTTGCATGTAAGTGGACCTATGCAGTTCATACTGTTCAAGGGCCATCTGTACCACAACATGACTATCACTCTGGATATTGACCTTGATCACTTGGCTGAAGCAGTGTTTGTCAGACTTCGCCATGGTGACAGTATCCACCCCCTCCTTTTCATACTGCATGGTGTCCCCCCAAAAATGTATACATACTTTAACAGCTGATAGCTCAATTTTGCAAATGAAATATATTTTAATAAACACCGCCTTTATAATTTTAAAGTGTGTGTATACAGTAACATTGTTTGTATTATTCATTTGACATGGTAAAAACATATATAATAAACTCTTTTAATGAAAAATGGAAAAGAATATGCAAATAAAAATGTATAAGTGGACAAATATCAATTTAATCTGAGTTATAAAATTAGATTATTTTAAGCTAAATAATAGCTGGGAATTACTTGGCTATTAATTTTCATATCTGTTTTTTCAAAATGTAGGTTGGCTTAGAGCAATTAACTTAATAGATGACTTTATTTTAACATGCCACTTCAGGCTTAACTGAAAGGTATAATGCTATTATGATCTATGGAACTTGTCCAGAGAATTCACTTCAAACAAAGTAATGAGCTCATTTTAATCATAGTTATAGATCCATCTGCCTTTCTAGGTAGGAATGTACCCCTAAACAATAAAATAGTCCACATACCCACATTATAAAATATTCTGTTGTTTATTTTTTGTGTTCAATAGTTACTAATTAGAATTGAGTAAGTTTTTGTCCTATAAGATGTTACTAACCTTTTAGCTTCAGGGATATATTTCATTCTAATAAGTTATTCAAAATTAGCCCACTCCAATCTTTAATAAAAATGGCTTATCTCAGGTAAATAGCATGTGATATGAGAAAATCAAATATATTGTAACAGAGAATCTCAGAATATTAAAATATAGTTGGTCAAATATGTGAAGTCAATTTGGATGGCCCTGTGAGTGAAAGGCTACCAGGAATAATGCTGCTGGTAACTGAAGCAACCAAATAAAAATGCATCTGACATTTTCAGATGGCAGCTAGTATCCAGACATGGAGAAATTTCCCCTTTTCTTTTGGTATGTTAAAAATTTTCCAGAAAAAGTACTAGAAAACTCTACTGCTATGCATATTTATGTAGAAAATTTGTCAGTATTTTAAAGTATGAGACAGGCACTGGATAAGGAAAAGTTCAGAGCAGTATTGTTTGGGTGGAAGTCATGATAATTTTTAAAAATGTATTTTTATTGATTTCAGAAAGGAAGGGAGAGGAAGGGCAAGATAGAAACATCAATGTTGAGAGAGAATCACAGATTGGCTGCTTCCTGCATGTCCCCTACTGGGATTGAGCCTGCTATCCTGGCACATGCTCTTGACAGGAATTGAACCTGTTCCCCTTTTAGTCTGCAGGCTGATGCTTTCTCACTGAGCCAAACTGGCTATGGCAAAGTGATGGTAATTTTGAATGCTTCAGTATCGAGGCTGGTAAAATAAATAGGGGCGTCAGAGGGGTGGGGGCTGACGTTCAAATCAGAGTATGCACAACCATCTTGGAACTTTACAATCCTATCTAATAAAAGAGTAATATGCAAATTGACCATACCTCTGCTACACCCACAAGACATGCCCACCAGCCAATCAGGAGCAAGTATGCAAATTAACCCAACCAAGATGGCTGCAGCCACGGAGCGAGCAGGAGGCTTAGGTTTCCCCGGCAATGGAGGAAGCCAAGCTTCCCGCATAACCTGGCTGGCTGTGGACTCCACTCAAGGCTACAAAGTTTCAATTATAGAAGATATATAAATCCCAGATACCAGGGCCCCCACTTGGGTCGCTGGGGGTGTGGCCGGCCTGCAAACCACCACAGGCCCCTCGCCCAGGCCACCCCATACCCCAAGGGAACCCCCACCTTTATCCGGGACACCCTTCAGGGCAAACCAACCAGCCCCCACCCATGCACCAGGCCCCTATCCTATTTAATAAAAGAGTAATATGCAAATTGACTGTCACTACAACACACAAAATGGGTGCCCCCATGTGGACACAAGTTGGCCACCACAAGATGGCCAACAGGGGAGGGACCAGGTCTGCAAGGGAGGGCAGTTGGGGGTGATCAAGCCTGCGGGGGAAGACAATTAAGGGTGACCAGGCTGGCAGAGGAGGGAAGTTGGGGGCAACTGGGCCTACAGGGAAGGGCAGTTTGGGGGGACCCAGGCCTTTAGGGGAGAGCAGTTGGGGGGTACCAGGCCTGCAGGGGAGGGCAGTTAGGGGCAATCAGGCTGGCAGGGGAGCAGTTAGGCATCAATCAGGCTGGCAGGGGAGTGGTGAGGGGGTCATTAGGCTGGCAGGCAGAAGCAGTTAGGGGCAATTAGGAAGGCAGGCAGGCAAGCAGTTGGGAGCCAGCAGTCCTAGATTGTGAGAGGGATGTCCACTGGGATCGGACCTAAACGGGCATTCGGACATCCCTTGAGGGCTCCCAGATTGGAGAGGGTGCAGGCTGGGCTGAGGGACACACACCCCCGTGCACGAATTTCGTGCACTGGGCCTCTAATTAAATATAAAGAAGATGTTTTCTAACCAAATAAACTATATACCCAAGATGAAACTGCCCTGTAGATACCAAGTGTTCTGAAAGTTTTGCCAAGTAATAAAACATTACTATGTTTGAGTAAAAGATCTACAAGATAGGTTTTATGGGTAAAAGTTGCCCTCTACACACCAGAGTTGGTGCTCAGCTAATGCATTGCACCTCAGAGTTTCAGTCAAGACTCAGGCCTACAGCCCTCACCTGCTCCATGTCCCATCTGAAGCTGGAAGCTCACACATGATCTCCATTCTTAGCCCAAGCAATTCAGTTCTGAGACCTCCTCACCTATGCCCCCAGCCAAGGCCATTCCCAGGCAATCCTATCTAATAAAAGAGTAATATGCAAATTAACCATCACTCAGCTACACCTACAAGCCATGCTCACCAGCCACACCCACCACCAATCAGGAGTGAATATGCAAATAAACCCAACCAAGATGGCTATGGCCACAGAGAGCAGGAGGGAGGCTTGGGTTTCCCTGGCAATGGAGGAAGCCAAGCTTTCCACCTGCCCTTGCCGGCGTAGGCCTCCACTCAAGGCTACAAAGTTTCAATTATAGAAGATACATAAATCCCCCCAAAAATGGCTGCCGCCACGGAGCAAGCAGAAGGTTTGGCTCCACTCCAGGCTACAAAGTTTCAATTGTAGAAGATAAATAAACCCCAGATACCAGGGCCTCCGCTTGGGTCACCAGGGGGTGTGGCAGGGCTGCAAACCACCACAGGCCCCTCGCCCAGGCCGCCTCATGCCCCAAGGGAACCCGCACCCTGATCCGGGACACCCTTCAGGGCAAACCAGCTGGCCCCCACCTGTGCACCAGGCCTCTATCCTATCTAATAAAAGAGCAATATGCAAACTGACCATCACTCCAACACCCAAGATGGCCACCCCCATGCGGTCAAAGATCCTGCCCCCATGTGGACACAAGATGTCCGCCACAAGATGGCCAGCAGGGGAGGGCAGTTGGGAAGGACCAGGCTTGCAAAGGAGGACAGTTGTGGGCAACCAGGCCTGCAGGGAAAGGCAGTTGGGAGGGACCCAGGCCTGCAGGGGAGGGCAGTTAGGGGCAAACAGGCTGGCATGGGACCAGTTAGGCATCTATCAGGTTGGCAGGGGAGTGGTTAGGGGGTGATCAGGCTGGCAGGCAGAAGCAGTTAGGGGCAATCAGGAAGGCAGGTAAGTGAGCAGTTGGGAGCCAGCAGTCCTGGATTGTGAGAGGGATGTCTGACTGCCCGTTTAGGCCCGATCCCACCAGGATCAGGCCTAAACAGGCAGTCGGACATTACTCGAGGGGTCCCAGATTGGAGAGGGTGCAGGCTGGGCTGAGGGACACACACCCCCGTGCACGAATTTTGTGCACCGGGCCTCTAGTTCTTTATAAGAAGAAGTTTAACCATTAAAATATTAAGTGATTATTAAACAAATAAGGTTTAAATTCTTCTTGATTCTGTTTTGGTAAGTTATGTTTACGTAGGAATTTCATTTAAGTTTTCAAATATGCTATCTTAAATTACTAATGATATTCATTCATTTTATTCATAAGATTTGCAACATTAGTACTTCCTTTTTCCGTGCCTAATATTTTTCTCTGTGCTTTCCCATTTGGGTAAAAATGGTCATCTCTTACATTTACAGTTTATTTCCTTCTTAGTCTCCACGTTTCCTTTTCAGCGGTTGCCGTCCTAGTTTCACTGGTTTCTGTGTCCTGCTCTTTCTGGTCCCAGGGTCACCTCTCTTCCACCTCAGTCCCTCTTCCATATTGATTTCAGATTTGTCTGACAAGTCTACCTCTCAAGCAAACAGACAGGAAGTAATGCCCTTTTTGTACATGACTAGTGTGTTGTTATTTTTAGAAAATGTGTTTGTTAAATAGAGGTGATCATTAAATGATTTGTCTTTTGTGGAACCGGAAGTACATGCTATGTATTTTCACAAATAATAAGAAAAAGGATTTTACCCTTTTGTAAAGTAATGTTTTTTTGTTGTTGTTAATTCTCACCTGAGGATATTTTTTTCATTGATTGATTGATTGATTTTTTTAGAGAGAGTGGAAGGGAGGGGGAGAGACACAGAGAGAAATACTGTCCATTGTTTGCCTCCTGCTGCCCAACCAGGGCCGAGGATGGAGCCTGCAACCGAGGTGTGTGCCCTGGAACCAGACCCTTCCGAGGGCTAACACTCTATCCACTGAGCCAAACCAGCTAGGGCTGTAAAGTAATATTTTAAAAATATAATGCCTGAATTAATGTTACAATATTCACCTTTTTATTTTTTTGACAAGTATCATTTTCTTTTTATGTAAATAAACAAAAAATGCATATATCCTCAATGAGTTTAATTTACCCTTTAGACTCTGATTACAATTCGCGAGACTAAATTCTCCAATATGATATATTGGCAGATACTGCAGAATGTTTTTCTAAAAATTTCAAGAAGAAAATATTTTAAATTACAAAAGCATAATTGAAGCTATTGCATTTCTTTGGTATATTGACTTCACACATACAGAAAATCAAAGCTTAATTATTACTCATGTTTGATAACATTGCTTCTAGTAGCTTTTATTACAGTAAAATATATTTTACTGGTAGGCAATAAAAATCTATCTGACCACTTGTAATAACGTTTGCCTTGCTTGTTTATTATATGTGCCCTCATTAGAAATTTAGTACTGGTTCCATTTGTATATTTTTAATTTTATGTCAAAAATATTAATTAAATCATTTTGTATACCATAGATGGCCTATTATAACCATTTCCAATGTCATCCTTATTGCTTGAATAATATATGTGAGATGTAAAATTTTGCATGTTTTCAATTTTGTTCTAGTCAAAGAATGTGCCTTTGATTAGTAGTGGGGTTATGATTATGTGTTGCCATGGTGGAAAGGATGAAATTAGACTTACCCCTACTCTCTTAAGTGTTGATATATGAGAAAACTTTCCAACTATTTCCTAGCACCAAGACACCCATTCTGGGTCTTTCCAATACACTTAAATCAATGCTCTAAAATTGGCACATCCTATATAATAAAAGCCTAATATGCTAAGTGTCTGGTCGGCCATTCAACCAATTAAAGCATAATCCTATCTAATATAAGAGTAATATGCAAATTGACCATCACTCCAACACACAAGATGGGCGCCCCCATGTGGTCAAAGATCCTGCCCCCATGTGGACACAAGATGGCCACCACAAGATGTCCAGCAGGAAAGGACAATTGTGGGTGATCAGGCCAGCAGGGGAGGGCAATTGGGGGGGGCGGACCCAGGCCTGCAGGCGAGGGCAGTTGGGAGAGACCAGGCCTGCAAGGGAGGGCAGTTGGGGGCAATCAGGCCTGCAGGGGAGGGCAGTTGGGGGCGACCAGGCCAGCAGGGGAGGGCAGTTAGGGGTAATCAGGCCAGCAGGGGAGCAGTTAGGCATCAATCAGGCTGGCAGGGGAGTGGTTAGGGGGTGATCAGGCTGGCAGGCAGAAGCGGTTAGGGGCAATCAGGCAGGCAGGCAGGCGAGCAGTTGGGAGCCAGCAGTCCTGGATTGTGAGAGGGATGTCCGACAGGCCATTTAGGCCCTATCCCACAGGCAGTCAGACATTCCTCGAGGGGTCCCAGATTGGAGAGGGTGCAGGCTGGGCTGAGGGACACCCCACCTTTCATGCACATATTTTGTGCACTGGGCCTCTAGTATGCTAATGATATGCTAAGGCCACTTAACTGCTCACTATGATGTGCACTGACCACCAGACGCTCTGAGCAGTAGGTTAGCTTGCTGCTGGGGTCTGGCTGATCAGGACTGAGCGAGACAGGCCGGACACCCTCTGGCGCCCTCCCACATCCCTCCTGACTCGAATCCTGTACCGGTGGGGTTCCTCAACCTGGCCTGCACCCCCTCACAATCCACACTGAGGACCCCCCCGTCCTCCGAGTGCAAGAATTGCATGCACCAGGCCTCTAGTCTGTTTATAGTGTCCCATAACCTCTGGGATTGATTAAAAAAGTCTAACTCTACCATGTAGAGCTGTGGGCGCCAACTCAAATCATTTTTATGGGGTAGGAAATGGGACACAAGACACTTCGGGCTTTGCTTGTTCTGTTGGTTTTTATTTTACTTTTAACCTATCACATAATTGCATTACATAACTTATTTTTTCCAGTGACAACCACTTACAAAGTGTTTATTTTATTTAGAAATTATTAATTCTCTAGTAGACTGACAGAAACATTGAATCTCTCTGTGATTGTTCCTGTAGTATGTCCTGAATGATTTGAACAGTAAGCCATATTTCAGAGTCTGTCCTAGTAACAACCATGGGTCACACTCTTTCGAAATTTAGGCCACTGAAATAACAATTACCCAGAGGCTGTGACTGAATCATTGTTGAGGGCTAATTATTGCCACTGCCAGGAATGGGCAGGAATGGACATTCAGGTTTATAGTTATGCTCATGTATTTTTTTTTAATTTGCTACATACAGCTTCTTAAATTTTAGTTTGCTTTTATACATTTATATGTACAATACAAAAAAATAGGTTGTGTTAAATAAGTTGATATGATATATATGAAAGTAAACATTCTGAGATGTTTAAAATTAACTTATAGTGCCAGGAGAGTGCACACACCCAAACTGTTAGCCTGTTAATGGCTGCTGGCCAGCTAACAAGAGACTGCTCACATTCCCTCTCCCGCCTGCTGGAATTTGGATTAATTTCCAGGCAGCTATTTCCACCGATGCTAGTCAGGCACCATCCAACTCCAGGAGCCTCCTTTTGCTGTTTAACAGGGGCTCTCTGGACTGCTGCCCACAGCCCACTACAGAAGTGGACATTTTTTTATGCGGACTCTGCACCGATCCCAGAGCTGGCCCGCTTCACCCTCTCCCACCCCTTTGTCCGTGACTCACATATATTTTTTTCTTTCTTCTTTCTTCCCCTTCCTCCTCCTTAATGTCTAAAAACACTTGCAACTCTGGGAGGATGGACATGCCATCTTTCAACTTAGCCCGCTGCTGCTGGTGGCCTCGAGTCCATGCCCAGGCCAGTCTTCTCCTGGCTAGCGCTTTTGGCTCAATTAAACCTTACTTTAAAAAGACAGACACGGAAGTTCACCTTTTTAACAAGGAAATTTAAACAATAAGTAGATTATAGAGTTAAAACTCTTGAATTTTAAAACGGGTCTTTTTTGTCCCACCTCCACTTACTTTTCTACACAGTGAATATAAAGTTGTAGTAGAAAAAATTGTTACCTAGCGAACACATTTTATTTGTTTTATTCATTTTTTTTTTTTTTTGGCTAAAGTTTTACATCTGTCTCCTTTTTCCCCTATTGATACCCTCCCCCCCACCCTGGGCAAGCCCCCACCGCCCCAGTGTCTGTGTCCATTGGTTATGCTAATATGCAGGCATACAAGTCCTTTGGTTGCTCTCTAACCCCTCCAAATCCCCTGCCATTTGTGACAATATTAGAAAAAAATTGCATAGTAAGAGAAAGCCACATTAAGATAAATAAGTCGAGTTGAAATTAAACTTGCTGTTTAGAATCATTGTTTTAGTTACATTGCTATTTTTTGCAGGGATCACAAATGTAACTATATTTCAATGTATTATATCCTGCAAATATGTTTCCGTTTACCATAAATAGAGATTTTATTTCCTTTTTTTAAAAAGTGTTATTGTTTAGGAAACAATTAAATAAAAACAAACAAAAGATGTTTTTAAATCCTGAACAAAAGCTTTGTAGTACCATGTGGACCTAAAATTGGAAATTACTTCACAATAAATATTTACATTGACTGCATATGATTACTCATGATCAGAATGTTTTCTCATGATGCTCTTAGCTAAATATTGTATGCAGGCCTGTTTCACTGAGGCCAGAAGACATTTTTGCAATACAAATAGGACTTAGGAGTTCCTAGGTTATGATAGAAATATGGAGTTCATTCTTAAAAAGATAAATGGAAAAAAATCAACATCTCCAATAAAAAAGAATTAGCTTAATAAGTAAAAAAGATAAAATCATTTAAAATAATCAAATAAAAGTATAAGATTAATAGTCAGATTTTGGAAGAACCCCAAACAAGGATATTATAGTAATATTCATCACTATATTATTTAACTATACATCTTTCCTTAGATTCTTGACATCCATGCAGAAGAATAGAAAATATCTTTAAAATATATTTTTATTGATTTCAGAGAGGAAAGGAGAGGGAGAGAGAGATAGAAACATCAACAATAAGAGAAAATCATTGATTGGCTGTCTCCTGCACTCTCCACACTGGGGATAGAGCCCTCAACATGCCCAGACCAGGAATGGAACCTTGACCTCCTGGTTAATAGGTGGATTCTCAACAGCTGGGCCACTCCGCCCAGACTCCATATCTTTTTTTTTTTTTTTCTCTTTTTTTTAAATATATTTTATTGATTTTTTACAGAGAGGAAGAGAGAGGGATAGAGAGTTAGAAACATCGATGAGAGAGAGACATCGATCAGCTGCCTCCTGCACGCCCCCTACTGGGGATGTGCCTGCAACCCAGGTACATGCCCCTGACCGGAATCGAACCTGGGACCCTTCAGTCCGCAGGCAGACGCAGACGCTCTATCCACTGAGCCAAACCGGCCCGGGCCTCCATATCTTTTTTGAAACACTGCATACACACTTAAATTTTGGGAGAATCAAGGTTATGACTAATAACCATGAAGAGATAGGAGAACAGTTTGCTGAAACTAATTACTCTTAGGACTTACTAGTATTCTGTGCAAAAATTGGGATTTGATTGATCTCATTTCTCTTTTTTCATTTCTTTATTGTTATGACCTCTGTGATATCTAAATCATTGTCTAAAATTTAGAAAGAATGGATTAAAATATAATTAGAAGATGGTGTATCTATTCTTTGCTTTTCACAAATATCTGAATCACATATTTAAAAAATATAAAATCATTTATATGTTTTAAAAATTTGTTGTATGAACCTATCACCTTAATGATCTAATTAAAGTTTAGATGAGAGAAAAAAAAAAAAGCCTCCATTCTCATCTGGAAAATAATCTCTTCCCCTTCCCCACAGTTTCTGGCTACATAAGTATTTTCTTTGCAACTTTTTTCTTCTACAAATTTGACACTTTTGATTTCCCTTCAGCACATGTTTCCTTGCTCCTGTTCCCTGCTCTGTGGCATTTCTTCTCCTGCTTTCTTTAACATTCTAACTCTGCTGTCCTTCAGGAAGCCATGTTTGGAGCTTTGAATGTCACTTATTACCTTTGTGCTTTTCTCGTCCTTTTGCGTGTCTGCATTACAGCATGTCTTTGAAATTTGTGTGAATTCTCAGTTTTTGGAAAAGTTAAATCTACCCAAAACAAAATAATAAACCCAATCCCTAGAAAACAAATTTCTGCTTTTGAAGAAGTAACTTGAATTAACTTTAAATTGCTCATTTCCTCAGGCTAAAATTGGTCCGCAAAGTAGATTTTTAATTGGTTCCCGAAGCTTTTTTTTGTCCTTCTCAAACAGAATCATGAAACTCACTCTGAAATAGAATTTGAAGCTTACATTTGCCCCGGTGGGGGGGTGTGGAGGGGGATGACAAAATTTATATCTACATTTTATTAAATCTAACTATTTGTATTTGCTATGAAATACCTGAAAATGATTTGTTTAATGTTTTTGTTTTGTTAAGTGGCGATATATATGGGGGTAAACTCCTCTTAACATAAAACACTTTCCAATTTTAAAATGTATATTAGGTAAACATATCATAGAGATACAATGAAAATATAAAAAATGAATTCTAAATATATTTACCAGTTGATTTCTGATTTATGATGTTTAAGCAGATTAAACATCAATTACATTTTAGCATTTGTTTTATCTTTTGTCTTCTCTTACCATATGTGTATCATTTATACCATGGAGTAAGCCACTGTTGAAATTAAAAGAGGTCAGTGGGTTTTGTTTGGAAGATTCAGTATCCTTTGTTCTATTGACCATGGCTATATATATCTTCTCTAAATGAAATTAGATTCTGTTTATCAAAACCAGGAAACCAGAACATTCTTTTAATGTATATCTATTATGAAAGGTTTATTCTACTATAGTTAATGTCAAACTTCACCATTTACTGTTCTAGTCCATACTTTACTTACTATAAATCTAATCTTCCTTTAGTAGGTGCAAAAAGAGGTGGTTCAACAATAGACTCACTAGTGCCATCCTTAATTTCCAGCCCTATAATTATCTCATATGCTTGCTATTTAGCTATATATATTTTGTATTTGTTTTAGAAGATAGAGGGTATCAATCATATTACAAGATTT
Source organism: Plecotus auritus (assembly GCF_963455305.1). NCBI lineage: Eukaryota > Metazoa > Chordata > Mammalia > Chiroptera > Vespertilionidae > Plecotus > Plecotus auritus. The sequence goes on from NC_137774.1 coordinate 158,548,462, forward strand.
TAATCATTAATTATTCTATTACTCCTAAGGGAAATATAGAATTAGGTTCCTGTGAGCCTCTGGTCAACTGGTAGATACATAACCATGTTTTATTGTAAATGGTACTCTATTCAGTATACAGTATTTGTTTCTGAACTTGGAATTCTCTACCAACAGCACTATAACTAAAAAATCAACAAAGCTTATTTAACACCCCTATTTTCACTGCAAGGCACATCACAGCTTTCTTAACCTTAGAACACTGGACAGCAATTTAACACTACATTTGGAGCCATCATAAGCAAGGAACCCAACCACAAAAAGCATGAAAATACAAAACAACAGCATCATGGCACTAAATAAGCCACACAAAAGGGGTACTTCTTTGCAGTACAAAAGCTGAAACCGGAAGGATGAGTGTTGCCTTGTTCAGCCTCACTTGAGACCACACCTATCAGAGGGCTCAATTTTTTGCTGCTCTGCTTATGTCCATGAATGCTCATGAAAGTAACTCAAGTATTGATGTGGGGGTTATACATACATTTTAGTGAGTATGCAAACTCACAAATAAAGAATCTGAGAAAAAATGTTTGAATGCATATACTAGTATATGCAAAAGTTTGTAGAGATTTGGGCATCCCCTTCCTGTCTCTCTTCTTTCTAAGATTTTCATTTTCCTTTCAGAGTCCAGCAGCTGTGATTGCCCTTAACTCTGTCTTCTGGTTCCTTAGAAGGATGAGGCTGTGGGGGTTTTTTTTACTGAAATTTTAGTCTCCCTGTTAGATATAACTATTGACTAATCTGGCTAAAAGCAATGAAAACAAGAAACTCATCCTTTACCCTATATTCAGTGTTAACTTTCCTCTAATATCTGCATTTTTATCTATTTATATTTCCTGAAAATGTATTCAACTTTTTAATTCAACTTAAATCAGTGAAATATAAAAAACACACACACACAAAAAGAAAACTAATATTTTACATACCATATGCCAGAAAACATACCTCACTAGGATAGTCTATCGTCATATATTGTTATTTAGGCTAACTTAGACAAAAGTATCAAGCAGTAATTATTGCAGAAATTATATGGGAGGAGGCTGAAAAACCCTTTCATACACTAATAACTTACATTAGAATTAATGTCTTTGTAGGAAGAGAGAATCAAATATAAAAATGTGGTTTATAAACTGATCAAAATAAATAATATGAATATTCTCCAATTAAAAGCATTAAAAATTATTTATTTATTGATTATTATATCTACAATTACTGATCATTCTTATTTTATGTATCATGTACTGCACAGATAAAATATCTTTGGAATATAAAGTTTCCCTGAGACTTGAACAGTTTCTCAAGGATCTCTCCAGGATAAAAATAATAATAATAAAAATAAGTAATTCATTTTAAAATTTGTAAAGCATTTAAAGTTAATAATGAGCCATGGGGTGTTATTATATAGGACTGTGAGATGACAACATTTTGTTTTAATTATACAGAATTTAATAGACAATTGACAAAAACTTAATTGAAAGTGTACCATCTCCACATCACTGCATATATTGTCAGACTAGATGGTTTTCATTGGTATGTGGGGCAGGGATTTTAGTTTCTTCATGCAATTTTTAGATTTAATATTATTACATTACTCAAAAGCTAGATCTCCTTCTTCATATCATATGTTGACAGTAAACCTGGGTTGTCAGAGGTGACAGTGATGCAAGTGGAAGGCCTCAGAGAGAATGGCACAGCCTGTGAGAAAGGATGTGATCATCCCAGGAGTGGGAGACCAAGGTAAGTTTGTTTATTCAGAGCATCCATTGGTGACAGTTCTCTATGATGCAAATCTGTACATGTTTTAATTGAATTGAATATGTTTTGAAAAATGAATGATCATTTAAAGGTTGCAATATTTAACACTAATATCATAGCAGTATTTCTTAGGTTTCCATTGGTCCTGAAATACAAAATGTTATGAAATATCACTGTGATGTTATTGAAGCAATTTCCTCTTTCTATGCTTCCGTGCTTATGGGTTGATACTTCAGATCAAGTGCTGCAGATGACATTCTGAAAGCATGCAATTGATTTTGAACCCTTTATATCCTCATGGCAATGTTTAAACAGCCATATGAGACACATTTCCTGAAATGAGGTAGACTACTTTTTGTATTACTTGGGAATAATTTAAATGGTTGGTTGACTTTTAAAGAAATAAATATTCAAGCAGGAGGTAGCTTGGAAAGTCATTAAGATGAAAGGTTTGCAGTAACCTGTTATCCTTATAATTGAAACAAATATTGTATTGTAGTCATCTGACACTAATCTGGCTAACATATGAAGAATGCAAGCATTGATTTGATTTTGACTCAAATAGTGAGGCAATTATAACCTTTGCAAGAATGAATTATGGCATATTCTAACTTTTTCATCATTTCACATTTGCACTATCAGAAGATCATTATTCAAAAGGGGAAGAGATGGTTTTGCAGTGGGTTCTTGCTCAGTTATATCTCAATTCATCATTATAATGCAATCTAAAGGGCAGGAAAAGGAAGGTGGGAGACTCTACCACATCGGTTGCACTTTTTCATATGTAATACTCACTGTGGTTTAAGACTTAACCAAGAGAACAACCCATTTTGTTTCAGCTGCAAATCGTTCCATGTTTTCATGGAGACATAGCATAATATTTGTTGTCTGCATACTGCAGCAGGTAACTTTAAAATATATATATTATTGATTTCAGGAAGGAACGGAGAGGGAGAGAGATATATAAATATCAATGATGGGAGAGACTCATCCATCAGCTGCCGCCTGCATGCCCCCCACTGGAGATCAACCCTGCAACCTGGGCATGTGCCCTGACAGGGAATCGAACCATGATCTCCTGGTTTATAGGTCACCGCTCAACCACTGAGCCCTGCTGGGCTGCAGCAGGTAACTTTTATTTGCAAAATGCAAGAAAGGTTTTATTTACTGGGCAAAGTTTATGACCTACGGATTTAATTAAAAAATACCAAGTGAAAAAAAATTATGAGCACCTGTGAACATTAAACTAGATGAAAATTACAAACCTTTAATGTGAAAAATTAAACTATCCTTTGATTTGTTGAACATAATAATGCTTATTGAAATGAGTCAAATGACATTTTCCTTACAAAGGTCTTCCTGATATATGGCATTTGGAAGTTACTTCATTGTTCATGATCATTAATGCTTAATTTCAAAGATCATTTACTATGCACTTCCGAAGGAAGTCTGGGGTTCGCCTTTTAGATTTGCTTGCTGGATTGCTTTGGTAAACTGGGGGACCCTAAATCGTCCAAAGTGAACTCTCAATATACACTTTGCTCATTTTCAAAGTAAAAACAAGATTGTTTCACTTTTGTCCAGTTGTTTGCAATGGCAACTGCAAATTTTAACCACCATTTATATTTAAGCTTAAGCGTGATTTGCTTTTGTTTAATTTTCATGTAATCTATCATAAAAAATAGTTCTGCCAAGTGGCTCAGTTGTATGGGGCATCAACCCATATACCAAAAAGGTTTGCAGATTTGATGCAGGATCAGGGCACATACCAAGGTTGTGGGTTCAATCTCCAGTCAGTGCATGTATGGGAGGCAACAGATCAATGTTTCTCTCTCACATCAATGTTTCTCTCTCTCTTTCTGTCTCTCCCACTTTCTCTTTCTCTCAAAATTAATAAAAAGCATATCTTCCAGTGAGGAATCCTATATAATAAAAAGTTATATGCAAATCAACCGAACAGCAGAATGACCGGTCGCTATGACACGCACTGACCACCAGGGGGCAGATGCTCAATGCAGGAGCTGCCCCCTGGTGGTCAGTGCGCTCTCACGGGGGGGCACCGCTCAGCCAGAAGCCGGGCTCATGGCGAGGGCAGCAGTGGTGCCAGGAGCCTCTCTCACCTCCGCAGCAGTGCTAAGGATGTCCAACTGCCTAAGCCATCAGTTGGACATCCCCCAAGGTCACCTGGACTGCAAGAGGGCACAGCCCAGGCTAAGGGATTTTCGTGCACTGGGCCTCTAGTATATATATAATATTGATGCTTTCAATGACCGTGTTCTATTCTATTTTCCAAAGATCCTTCAGGGAGCCAAAGACATTTGCCTTCTTGAAGCTTATATTCTAGAGGTGATGGACAACAGATAAAAATAAGCACAAACACATACATTATGGTTTTCATGAAAAGTTTATGTTTTTATGGAATGAAAGGTGAAGTGGAGCAAGGAAAGTATTTGTTATTGTAAGCAGGCCCAAGGGTGTCTTAGATTTCAATTTAACTGATATGAGTAAGCCTTCTTTTTGGTGCTATTTCAGCAAAAATTTGAAGAAGCAAGGGAGTTCACCAGGGAGATATTTGGGGAGATTTGGTTCAGGAAGAGTCAGAACAAAATCCACATGTGGAACTAACATGAACATTTGGAGCAAGCTATGTGTTCAGTGTGGTTGGAGAAGGAGGAGAGTTAGCAAGAGGGAGAGTAATTCAAGGTGTCTAAGAATTAAGGGAATGTGGTAAACGTGGGGATTTTAAATCATTTTAAAGAGTTGTGCTCATACTCGATGCAATGGGGAGTGAATTCAAAGTGTTTAGCCAATGAATAAAAGACCGAACTTGGGCAAGGGTCAAATCAGCTTAGCTAGTTATGAGGATATTGCTTTAATTCACTGAGGGAGAATAGCAAATCCAAATAAATATGTCTATTTGAGGAAATATCCTGCATCTTTGAATAGGAGACCATCTAGTTTGCATACTGGTCACATCCAGTATTCAAAGAATTTTTAAAAGTTATAACATTCAGTTGCAAGTTTCTCTTCTGTGGAGAATCACTTTTGACAAGACATTTTTATTGCAATAACTACATTCCAGTGTGAATTATTTATGTGCAAAGCATATAAAATACATTGAAGCATACTACAGTGGTACACAGTAAAATTAAAGAGAATTTAGCAGGGCTTAATTCATAACCCTATGTTGCCAGTTTAGTAATACAAATTCTTAGTGTTGCAAAGTTAGTGTTTCAAGAAGGTTTGAAAATTTGTTTTTCTTTTGTCCCCCCAAAATATGTTTCTCAGAGTTATACCAATAGGTTGAGTAAACTGCCAATGATTAGGTGTGGCTCACAGATGATACCAGAGTTGATTTATAATCTTAACCTATGTTTGTAAAACAACAACACTTTACCACAACACCTTTCCATGGCATTCTTGTGCATGTCATACTTAATTAGGTACTATCTTCCAAATCCATATAGAAAATTTTAATATTTGTCTAGTTAGCCATTCTCCCCTATTCCATCTTGTCATGTTCCAATCTGAACCACTATAATTTGGAACTGTTATTCAACATCTTAACTAGTCTACACTTAGATATCTAACAAGTTTGGCAAGTCTGACATTTGCATATGGATTACGCATCCACAGTTTAGTAAGATTGCACACATTTTAATGGCCTTTTCTCCCTGAAGTGCAGGATATATTTACTATTAAAAATGAGATCATCATTCAAACCCTGCCTGATATTGTTTACATGTATACAAATATTATAACTAATAACTAACAAAATATATTTTATAAAATATAAATAATGTCTATAAAATATAGAGGTTGCATTATTAACTATTTATCAATAATTAGTGGTTAATTAATAGTTAACACTTAACCAATCATGAGATTGCTGCACAGACACATAAATTTTGAGGGAGAAAAACAGAGCAAAAAGACACATCATCTGGAACACAGAGCCTCCTCAGCTCCACCACTGCCTGGTGCTCCTGGCTGTCCTTAAGCGCCTCTTGCATTTCCTCCAGCTGTCAGCATCCGTCACTAGCAACACACTTCCTCTTTCATTTCTCTACATGTACACAGAAAAGCAGCACAATTGTATTTAGTTATCCTCATTCTAATGTTAGATAAAAAGTTATAGGCAAATAAACATAGCCGGGGAGAGGTCAATGGGGGAAAAGGGAGACATATGTAATACTTTAAACAATAAAGAATTTAAAAAATTTTAAAATAAAAATTTAAAAAATCTTTTGAATTATAAGGCCTTAGTAGGAAAGCCACGAAGAAACATAATGCTTACATTAGGAAACAAACAACAATTTAATTATGAAATGTAATTACCACTTACATTCTGAATGGCTGCTCCTTGAAAAAAGTTGTGCAAGGCCATGCTGTCAATTTCAAGGACCTTGCTATGTAAGTACCGGGATGAGAAACTGAAAGGATGTGCACTTACTAACGGGCCTCAGACAACGGGAGAGAGGAGCTGCAAGGACTATCGTGCCCTAGAATGTGATAGATGTTTTTCAATCTTTACCCATGGGATGTACATTTCACTCTACTAAATGCCTCTCTATCAACCCAGTGAAAGAAATGACGTGCCAGATATTGTGAAGAGGGTAGAACGAAAGGATTTTACAGGTTAGGTTCAAATTCTTTGCCAGGCTCCCATTGCTTACATGCTAGTCTCTAGCAGCCTTACCAGCTGCATTTTAACGATGTTACAAGTTACAGGTTGTCTACAATTCTGTGCCTTTTGTATGTACAACCAGAAGTTGTTGAGAAGACAGAGAGAGAAGCATCACCTTGCAGAATAGCAACTATGCCTTCTGTAATACCTACAATAACTGGGCCCTGGTTTATAAAATTGGAACAAATTACGTGGAAGTAATTTTTATTTTCAAGAAACATGAAAAGCTTGAAGCTATTGCATCTGAAAAGTTAATTACCCCGAGTGTAACTCGGCATAATTTTCTTTGGTAAAAATATTTTACATTAAAAGCTAGTCTGTTCACTAGTGTCAAACAAATGCTGGCCCCTTTTGTGACAAACTTAATTTTACTTTGCTTATTAATTATTTACTGATTTTATTAATAAAGATAAATTTGAAATGTTATATGGCCTTTTATTATCAGAAATTGAGATATATTTAAAACTAAATAATAAATGAAGAAAGTTAATGTTCCTATAATTCTTCACATTCTGGCTGCCTCCTTTAAAAGATAGGGTTAGCTCCAAAGACCACACTGTGAATTGGGCTAAGAATATCAATTAGGCTCAGAAACTCCCTCTTTTCCACCTCCAGCAAAATACTATTTTACACCCAATTTAAACAAGCTGCAGTGTACTGACTGTCAATGGTCAGAATCTAAGAGTTGGAAAATTAATTTACATTAAGGCATAGTAATTGGTAATATCACTGCTATTTCTCAGAGAATGTTTGCATTTCAGCATGGACTCCATGTTAGCACAAAGGAATGCATTTTTATAGTGAAGCTGCAGTCATTTCTGAAAAGCCATTAATAAGTCTTATTTTAAAAACCTTTTCAGCCCTGGCCAGTGTGACTCAGTGGTAGTACATCAGCCTGCACACCAAAGGGTGCCAGAGGCAACCAGTTGATGTATCTTTCTCACATCAATGCCCCCCCATCTCTCTCTCCCTCTCTTTTTTTCTCTCTCTCTCCCTTCCTCCCATCCTTCCACTCTCTCTAAAAATCAATGGAAAAATATCCCCGGATGAGGATTAACAATAACAAAAAACATTTTTTCAAGGCACAAAATATCACAACACCCTACTTCATACCCAAATACAAATGGTGCTGACCAGAAGTATATACAAAAATGGGAAAGTATTGAAGTTCATTTTTTCTAAATATATTTACTCTTACAATTTCATTCAGATAATGGTTTTCTGTTTTCTTGCTTAATGGACATTTGTTCCAAGAAAGCAGAAAGAAGCTGCTTAAAGCCAAAGACTTTTCCAATATTTTATTAAATCCTGAATTTGAATAAAGAAGTAGGTGTTCCAGGTTAAAAATAAAGAGGATGAAATTTTGGGAAAGGCAATCCAACAATTGGTTTTTCCAAGGATGAAAACAGGTTGGGAGAAGTTGAAAACTGTGAGACTCAGGACATGACTTCCATCAGTTTGCTGGGGATAAGGCAGGGTGGGTGGGCTGATGGAAAAGGGTTGAACTGAGCTATGTGGAGGCTGCATCTATGAAAAGAGCAGACATAGTGTCCTGAATTCCTGAACATGGTCAGAAGCCACAGAGGTTCTTCCTTCTGATATGTTGGTGCCACATAAACATGTGACCATGGAGTTGAGCTGGAGTAGAAGTGGAAGCCCCAGTAAGCACTGATTTTAAATTGTACTTCTCCTAGTCCTATTAACTGCATCACACTCCAGTTTCTCACCCATGTTTTTTTAGTTGTCTCTATTTAGAACTTAAATCACACCACTTTGTTCTTCTCTGCTCCTTACCTCCAACCCCATATTCTCTCTTCTCTTTCTTCCCAACTATGAATCCATGATCCATAATAATCACTCTCTTACTTCCTCAAACCTTTTGATCTTCTTTTATCTTTCTTTATATTATGTACCTTTAGAACCTCAACCCTGATTATTCTAGCACTTTTCCTAACTGAAGGTGGTTAAAAAAACTAAAAAGCTGAGCAATCTTACTTGAAAATTGTGTAAGCCCTTTCATTTTTGCTTTCTGGGACTCCACTTTGGTCACCTTCATTACTGTGTACTGCCCATTTCTACTTAGGTGCCCTGGAGGGTCTTTCTCAACATCCTGCTCTCTAAACAGTGGGGTGCTCCAGGGAACAATACTTAGAAATAAATACTTCATGCAATGTTTCTGCCACAGTCTTTCTCATCTAAATAACTGGCAGTTCCATTCTTCCAGTTGTTCTGGTCAAAATCCTTGCAGTCACAACCCACATTCAATCTATCCACAAATCTTACCCGCTTTATCTTGAAAATATATCCAGGATTTAACCACTCATTAGCATGAGTTCGACCATCAAAATCAACCTCACCTTTCCATTACATCTCTGTGGTAGCATCCCAACTGAGCTCTCTGCCTCCTCATCTCCTCCCAAGACCAACTGCTGTTTACCACAGCATCTGAACCAGCCACTTCAATGCTTTCCTACTTTTCTCAGAGGAAAATTCAAACATCTAATTATACAAAGCCCAATTGGCAAATCCTGTTTACCACATAACCTCCTACCACTTCCACCTATTTTGCCACCACTTCAGCTACAAGCTGGTATCTCATCAAGTATACTACTCAATCAAGAGTGCATAGCTTCCTCAAGGTCTCTGCTTAAGCATAATCAACTCAGAGGCTTCCCCTGATCATCCTGTATAAATCAAGAGTTCCTCCTGCTCACAATTGTGTCTACTTCCTGCTTTGTTTTTTATATGGTGCTGCATGCTGTTGTGATACAGATGCTATATCACCAACCTAAAGTTGATTTATTAACTTTATCCTTGAGAATGCAAGAGCTCATAATGTCTGTTGTTTTATTGTTGACTAGAGGCCTGATGCACGAAGATTCGTGCAACAATGGGCCTTCCTTCCCCTGGCTGCCGGCACTGCCTTTGCTCCAGCCCTGGAGCCCCCTTTCTGCCTTTGCTTCGGCCGGGAGCCCCCTTTCCACCTTCCCACACTGCCCAGAGGCCCAGAGTGGCTGGGGTGGTGCAGAATGCCAGATGCCCCGCCCCACACCCCAGCTGCTGGGCACTTGCATATGCAAATTAACTGGCTATCTTTGTTGAGTTAATTTGCATACTTACTCTTGATTGGCTGGTGGGCGTTATGGAGGTACAGTCAATTTGCATCTTTCTCTTTTATTAGTGTAGATGTTAAAATTAAAGTTTTATTTATTTCAGCCCAGACCCTCACAGTTGTGCTGACCAGACCCTAGGGCTGGCTCTCAGAGTGTTCTTATCTTGTAGGCAGGAACTTCGACTTGCTTCTAGTAAAGGAATATGGAAAAATGAAGGAATTTTATAGATGGAACTGAGTTTACCAATCAGTTGATTTTGATTAAATGAAAAAGATCATGCTAGATGAACTTTGACATAATCAGATTAAAGCTCCTAAAACGGGAAGTGTTCCTTCTCCAAGGTGACAAACTTCCTCCCTGTCTTGTTGAAGTAAATGCCCACATTGGAGAAACCCAAATGACAAGGAACTACAAGTGACTGGTAGGAACTGTGGGCAGCCTCTAGAGGCAGCCAGCAGCAAAGCAGGACCCCCAGTCATGCAGCCACCAGGAAGTGAACTCTGTCAAAAACCTGAATGAGTTGAGGAGCAGATTGTCCCCAAATTGTACCTCCAGCTAAAAATGCAGCCTGACACACACCTCAGTCCCGAGTTTGTGGGATCTATAGAAGATGATCAAATTAAACCATACCCAGATTCCTGACCCACTGAAATTCTGAGGTAGTATGTGTGTATTTTTAAGCTGCTGAGATTTAGGAACTTTGATATACACCAGTTTGTTATGGAAAACACTAACACACTTTCTTAAGTTTTATTGTACTTTTCTCTCTTAAGTAGTACACTGCGTTATACTTATTTTACATGCCGGTCCATTATTTTTTTTATCCCTGAACAATTAATATTTTAAAGCATTTAATATTTGATCATTGAAGGAATGAATAAATGAATGAATACATTTGGAACTAGCCACTTTTTCTGTTGCAGTAATGAAAATGTTCAGAAAAGTAAGTTGCAGGGAGAAAAAAGACAAACAACAACTGCTTTTTATGTTGGACTGGAAGAATTAGAGCAAGTATATAGTAATGGTGTTTTTTTACCTATTTGCAGTTGAAAAAACATTTTTAAATACTTTAGGATATCACTGAAGCCTTACCACTTACAAATGTCCTGAGTAAGAGATAACTATGAATGTTTTAACCATTATACATGTGAATTCATGTAAGTGATTAGCAGGAGGTCACACAATTAGGAAGTACTATATTTATTTCTCTTGACCCTAGATACAAGTGCTATTTGCTACATCAATTTGTCTGTTATCATGGGATCAATTACATCAGGTAATGTGCAGGTCATTAACAAAATATCTACTTGACTGGTGCCAATGTTCATCAGCTAGAAGGATCTGTCCAATTTATTAGCATCAAAGCAGGAAAATATTTGCTAATGAAGACAATATACTTATATGAAATTAGATGTTTCACGGGCACTTGTTACTCTAATCCTAAGCATAGTATCCTCTAGCCCCAAACTTGCTCTTTTGTCAATGTGAGTAATGAGTGCTTCTGACTACATTTAATAATGTTCTATATATTAGGAACACTAACTAATTACCTTACATGTTATCTCACCTACATTTTACAAGAAATGAAAGCAAGAAAAATAAAGCTTGAGGACCTAACCCATGGGCACAAGACGTCAGTAGCAATGATCACTGTTTTACACCTCTTAATTCCTTTTGCTAAATAAACACAGAGCCATATTCTTATTGTAAACACTTGCTACTTGAAATTCCTATAGCTTTGTACAAGGTTTTCTAATCTTATTTAAAAAGACCAATGGCCTTAGAGGTTTCACCTTGTATCTCACATTCAGCTACTTTCCAAGTTCCTCACAGAGCCCTATATCAGCTGTTTCAGACCTTCATTCCTTCATTTGTGCCAGTGGGCAGTAAGTCAGCCCCTCACTGGGGGTCAAGTAATAGTACCTTAGTTTCAGGAATAGCTTGCTGCTGCAAGAATTCTGCTTCCTCCACAGGCACTGATCTCTTGCAGTGGTCACAGTGGAAGCACTTTTTAACCCACATCCAAATAATTAGAGCACCACATTGGGTTAGATGTTCTCTCTCTGTGGCTTTCAAATAGTTGATCTTTCTTCCTGCTTCATACATCTTATTTTCTACTCAAGCCTTCCTCCTTGCCATTACTCTGTGTGTGTGTGTGTGAGAGTGTGTGTGTGTGTGTGTGTGTTTGGGGGAAAAATAAATGCTTATAAATCTAAGTACAAAGCAAAGAAAGAAATAGAAAAAAATTTAATTTAAAGAATTAATGAGTAATGGAAATTTTATTCTGAAGAGAGAGAGAGAGAGGTCTAATGCTGTTTGCAAAGTTAAAAGTTAACAAGATTGGTTGACCACACAGAAAGATTTTGTGGTGAATCCTGCAGAAATACATTTTTAGCATAGTAAGTGGTACTATGGAATGCACAGAAATATAAAAGCAAATAGAACAGGTTGAGCACTTTGTGTCTGTGTATGTGTGTATCCTATCTAATAAAAGAGTAATATGCTAATTGATTGTACCTCCGCCACACCCACAAGACACCCAAGGCCAATCAGGAGCGAGTATGCAAATTAACCCAACCAAGATGGCTGTGGCCATGGAGTGAGCAGGAGGCTTGGGTTTCCCCTGCAATGGAGGAAGCCATGTTTCCTGCACACCCTGGTGGGCCCAGGCCTCCACTCAAGGCTACAAAGTTTCAATTGTAGAAGATAAATAAATCCCAGATACCAGGGCCTTCACTTGGGTGCCCAGGGGGTGTGGCCGGCCTGCAAACCACCACAGGCCCCTTGCCCAGGCGGCCCCACACCCCAAGGGAACCCTCACCCTGATCTGGGACACCTTTCAGGGCAAACCAGCTGGACCCCACCCATGCACCAAACCTCTATCCTATCTAATAAAAGAGTAATATGCAAATTGACCGTCATTCCAACACACAAGATGGCTGCCCCCATGTGGTCAAAGATGGCTGCTCCCCATTTGGACACAAGATGGCCACCACGAGATGGCTAGCAGGAGAGGGCAGTTGGGAGGGAGCAGGCCTGCAAGGGAGGGCAGTTGTGGGCGATCAAGCCTGCAGTGTAGGGCAGTTAGGGGGGACCCAGGCCTGCAGGGAGAGCAGTTGGTGGGGGACCAGCCTGCAAGGGAGGGCAGTTAGGGGTGACCAGGCTTGCAGGGGAGGGCAGTTAGGGGTGACCAGGCTTGCAGGGGAGGGCAGTTAGGGGTGACCAGGCCTACAGGGGAGGGCAGTTAGGGGCAATCAGGCTGGCAAGAGAGCAGTTAGGTATCAATCTGGCTGGCAGGGGAGTGGTTAGGGGTTGATCAGGCTGGCAGGCAGAATTGGTTAGGGCCAATTAGGAAGACAGGCAAGCGAGCAGTTGGGAGCCAGCAGTCCTGGATTGTGAGAGGGATGTCCGACTGCCCGTTTAGGCCCGATCCTGGTAGGGGCAGTCAGACATCTCTCGAAGGGTCCCAGTTTGGAGAGGGTGCAGGCTGGGCTGAGGGGCACACACCCCCGTGCACGAATTTAGTGCACCCAGCCTCTAGTCTAGTATATAATATTTATGAATATAAGTATTTATGTTACCTATATTTCTATCAGTCATTGTATCTAGAATGAACTTTTGTAAAAAGTAAACTGAAATAACCTCATTCACTCCTCATTGTTATGCCTTAAAAACACATAATCACAAAATGATAAAAAGAACATGAAAATTAGAAAACAACAACTCACTTTTCAGATGCGGAAATGGTCAAGAGGGTCCAATTGTGAAAATGGCTGGGGATGCTTGACACAGGACCTGATGTGACCCTTCTATTTTGTTAGCATCATTGGCAGCTGGGATCCTTTTTCTTTGCATTGTGAGTGGTCTTTCCTTTATGGAGATATTCTGCCTCAGAATGTGTAGCTATATTAAAGAAACATAGATTATTGCCAGTGTCTGGTGGTTGTCTTTGCAGTCCTCACAATATTCATGATTTTATGAGCATGTTGTACCTTCTCACATCATAATAACCAACAGCCTCCATTCTCGGGTGCACTCAGTACCTGAATGGGAGTTGACAAGGGGCTCAACTTGGCTGAGTTAGTCACCAAACCCACTTGGCACTGCCAACACTGGGCAAAGTCTACCTCTGCCACACCAATCCAAATGCCCACAAGCACAGGGAGTGGATGGGGGACGAGATCACTCGGCAAAGAAAATCTGGCTGAGGCAGTATGTGGTACAGAATCCAAGCCATGAGGGAACAAATGGCTGGTCCACAAGAGAGTTGAGTCTTGAAGCTCCAAACACATATTCCATTACTCCATCAACATTCACTTACAACATGCAAAGTCGAAGAAAACATTACTAAGAATTTCAAGACTGCAGCTACAGAGCATGAAACTAGTGGTTTCCCCACAAGTTCAGCCCCACCTGGAGAGAATGTAAAATCCTGAGAATGACTGAGAATAAATTTATCACACACCTTTCTCCATGATATGAAGACAGAGAATTATTGATTTTAAGAGCATGGTGAACATTTTTTGCATGTTTTAGTTACAAAGCATGATTCATGTAAAATATGCATGCATACATACAAACAGACACAATCAATTGTTGTTTTACAATAAACTTTGTTATTAAAGACTTCTGCAACATAGTGTAAGTGACATTGGCATACTCTGACTCATGAATATTAAAAATGTCAGATTTTTGTTCAAAGCATGTATCACATGTTACTTAATTTTCAAAATGCATATAATAGTTGGACCTAATTTATTAGTTTGTTGACAAGATTAAGTGAGACAAGGTATATCACATAGTTAAAAGTTCAATAAATATTAATAACAGCATAATTACCACTATTATAGTCCTAATTTGTATTTACTATAGATAAAACTACAATGAATTTTTTTGTACGGGGCATTTTTAAGAGTGTCTTATTTGAACAGATTTTCTGAGGATAAATGACTAAATTAATGGTTTTGTTCATTTTTTCAAGTAGTGTGAAGATTGGCCTACCCCTTGAAATTCTTTCCAACATAGCATCTCTTTCAGACCATCAGACATATAGCTTCATCCTAATGATTTCACAATAGCAATTCCTATTTGCTACTGTTCCAATACATAGCCAAGCTAACTTTATGATTACCTTCTGGAAGTGCAAAATACTCCCAATAAATATGGGATTTATAGGTATATAATGCCTCCTAATGACATATGGTTCATTTGAATGTCTCTGGCAGTTTCTCAACTGGACACTCCTTTCATTTCTTATTTAAGCCAAAGGCAAACATTGGAAACGACATACATACAGAACAATTTTGTTACCCTAAAGAGATGGGTAATAAATGTGGCTTAATATAATAGACAAAGTAAGGCAGATATCCCATTGCAGTAAAAGTTAATACCATGTGGACAGACAAGCAATAAAATATTTCCAGTGTTTAACAATTTAAGACAGAAAATATTACTTTTTATTAAGAACAGCATTTCTATAAAACGGGGTATTTTTTCCAATTACTTTAACATGTAATGAAGTGATACTGAGATGTTTTCTTGGTTCCATATAAATATATAATCAGTTCTAATACAAGGTAACATTAAGGTCTTCACTTGGACCTTTATCTACATCTCATCTAACATATATCAGATTTCCTGATTGGGAAAGATGGTGTGCTTCTTCCCTATTGATCATTAAAATATGATCTTACCTGAATGCAAGAAATATATATCAAACCTGTCATAAAAAGCCCTATTAGAGGATGCAATTGTGTCTTGAGAGTAGATTGATATTATTTGTTGTTATTCAGTTTTCTCCAAAGAATGAAATATTAATTATCAAACAAAATATGTTGGCTAGTGAGTAAACTAAACAAAGTAAAATGAAATAGCGTGTAATTAAAGGAAAACAAGGAATATAGATTATTTTGTAAAATATTGTTAAAGAAAATTTCAATTGAAATAATTTACAGAAACTCATGATAAAAAAAAAAAAAAAATACTAGCAGGCCCTTGCCAAGTAGCTCAGTTAGTTAGAGTGCCAACCCGATAGTCTAAGGTTATGGGTTCAATCTCTAGTCAGGTCACATATATAAGAAGCAACCTATGAATGCATAAATAAGTGGAACACCAAATTGATATCTCTCTTTCTCTCTCTCTCTCAAAATTAATCAATAAAAAAACCAAAACAACTAGCATTCTCTATCCTATTTAATAAAAGAGTAATATGCAAATTGACCATCAATCCAAGACACAAGATGGCTGCCCCTATGTGGTCAAAGATGGCTGCCCCCGTGTGGACACAAGATGGCCACCAAAGATGGGCTGCAGGGGAGGGCGGTTGTGGGCAGTTAGGGGTGACCAGGCCGGCAGAGGAGGACAGTTGGGGAAGACCAGACCAGGAAGGGAGGGCAGTTGGGGGGGACCAAGGCCTACAGGGGAGGCAGTTGGGGGGGAGACCAGGCCAGCAGGGGAGGACAGTTGTGGGGGACCCAGGCCTGCAGGGGAGGGCAGTTAGGGGTGACCAGGCCTGTAGGGGAGGGGAGTTGGGGGGGGGGGAAGACCTGCAGGGGAGGGCAGTTGGGGAGGCAGACCTGAAGGGGGGGGGTCAGTTAGGGGTGACCAGGCCAGCAGGGGAGGACAGTTAGAGGTGACCAGACTGGCAGGGGAGGGCAGTTAGGGGCAATCGGGATGACAGGGGAGCAGTTAGGCGTCAATCAGGCTGGCAGGGGAGTGGTTAGGAGATGATCAGGCTGGCAGGCAGAAGCGGTTAGGGGCAATCAGGCAGAGGCAAGCAAGTGGTTGGGAGCCAGCAGTCCTGGAATGTGAGAGGGATATCTGACTGCCCGTTTAGGCCAGGATCAGGCCTAAACGGGCAGTCAGACATCCATCAAGGGTCCCAGATTGGAGAGGGTGCAGGCTGGGCTGAGGGACCCCCTGTCCCTGTGTACGAATTTCATGAACCGGGCCTCTAGTTATATATAATTATTAGATAATTAATGACTGAACATGATTAGCAGTGAATATTATGTTTAGAATTGGGTTATGTTAATATCCTTTCTGTTGAGGATTAAAATAATAGCATCTCAAGATACAAATGATGGAAATTTTTACTTATAAAATATTTTCTTAATTCAAGAAATGTTAAAAAATGACTTGTTATTTTGGGCTTTTCTGATCTATCTACTAAAATCCCTTAACAAAAGAATGTATCATTTCTACCTGAGAATGTTGAGGTATATTTTCCCCAAAGTAAGTATATTGAACCATATAGATCTAAAATATGACACTTGCAAACTGATTTCTTCCAATAGACAGCTAATCATACTTGAAAAATGTTCTTTACGTCTCTCAACTCATTATGTTGTCTTGCTCCATTTTCTACTTCATAATTTTATTAGAGTTTATTTCTCAAAGAGTAACTTTTAATTAGGTCATTCATTAGTCTAAAATATATTTATTTTTATTTTATTCATCTATATATATATATATAAAGAGCCAAGGTCCGTAACATCCAAAATGACCGAAGGGACGACTGAATGCCAGATTGCATGCGCAGCAGGCTTAGGTGGGCAGGGACTGGCGAGTGGGCTGAACTGCTGACCTCTCAGAGAGAGAGAGAGGCGGGGATGATCAGCAGCCACCCCAGTCTGCTGGTGAGGCCCGGAGAGAGAGAGAGTCAAGTGCTGATGCCTTTGCCTCTCTCTCTATCTGGGCCTCACCAGCATACCAGCCTCTCTCTCTCTCTCTGAGAGGTGAGCAGTTCAGCCAGCTCACCAGCAGCCTGGGGCAGCTGCTGATCATCCCTGCCTCTCTGATCAGGCCCAGAGATAGGCCCAGAGACACTGACGGGCATAGAAGCTGACCAATCAGAACCAAATCTGGGTGAACTGCGAGGAGCCAATGGCTGCCTAGGAAGCAGAGCTTTTGATGCTGGCTGGCATAGAAACCGACCAATCAGAACCTAATCTGGGTGAACTGCAAAGGCAGAACCTAAGGTGGGGGCTGAGGAGGAGTTTTAAGGGCAACAGCTGTTTGGTGTAAGGTATAAGAAAGCAGTTCAATTTTTTAATGACCAGTTTGGCAGTATAGTGCATATGGTAGGCTATCAGTCCAGATATAGGGATTATGTATTTTTGTCTGCCAAGAGCATCTCTTCCTGCTGAAAATGGCTTTTCCCTCCACTTAAGCAATCCTATCCTATATAATCTATCTATACTATTAAAGAGTAATATGCTAATTAGACCAGGTCATCCAGCCATCTTCCAGAAGTCCAACTTCCTTCCGGACAAACCCATGGTGGTGGGGGCTGAGGCAGAGGCAGTTAGGGGTGATCAGGCCAGCAGGGGAGGGCAGTTGGGGGCAAGATCAGGCCAGCAGGGGAGGGCAGTTAGGGGTGATCAGGCAGGCAGGCAGAGGCAGTTAGGGGCGATCAGGCAGGCAGGCAGGTAGAGAGGTGAGGGGCAATCAGGCAGGCAGGCAAAGGCCATTAGGGGTGATCAGGCAGGCAGGCAAGTGAGCAGTTAGGTCCCAGATTGGGCCTAAACTAGCAGTTGGACATTCCCTGAGGGATCCCAGATTAGAGAGGGTGCAGGCTGGGCTGAGGGGACCCACCCATGCATGAATTTTGTGCACCGGGCCTCTAGTCCTATATAATAAAAGCCTAATATGCAAATAGACCAAATGGTGGAATGACTGGTAGGGAATGACCAGGCACTATGACTTGCACTGACCACCAGGGGTCAGATGGTCAATTCAGGAGCTGCCCCCAGCCTGCAGGACCTAGGCCAGCCAAGGTAGGTGCCAGTGGGGGCCCCCAGATTGCCCTTCTGGTCACCCCACAGATCGGCCCTGATCACCAGCCAGGCCTAGGGACCCTACCCATGCATGTATTTTGTGCACCAGGCCTCTAATACTTTCATAATTTCAAAATTATAACTAAATCCTAAAAGTTAAAAATTTAAACATATCATATAAAGAAAGATTGGTCACCTCTATCCATCATAAAGAGAACATCAAATTTTCATAAGTAGAGACCCTGGCAGATAGATATTCCCTTAATTATTTGATATAATTATGTTAATGGGGTTTATAAAATGAAACATTCATTTTAAAATGGAACATTACAATTTTGAATTTACCTTAAATTTTGAGACAAAACATATTTTCCATTTCTATGAAGGTTTTCTGAGTGAAGTTTCCTTTAGCACCCTCTCTTATGTTTCTTTCTTCAATTCTTAATTACATTACATTAGCACCCTCTCTATATTTCATTCAGTCACAGTGGCCTTAGTTATCATGTTGTGTTTGAGCCTTGTCATTGAAATCATTTGCTACTATATAAAGTTAATATAACATGACAATATTTATACTGTTTTTGTTTTTTTATTAGATGTAGAAAAAATTAAACTATGAAGGCACTTGGATGAGGGTATAAATTTAAAAAAGCAAATAAGAGGCTAGTTATATAATACTTCTCTAAATAACTCAATGATTAGTACATAGCTATACCTAAGAGACATTTTCTGATTAATAGATAAGAGATAGTAGAAGTGGCATAAACATTAGTCTTTGATATATTTAAATGATTAATTGGAGAATTTCGTTGCTCAGTAATTATGGAGGTAATTAACTAGAGAGTACATAATGTTTAATATGTTTCTCGGTAGAAAAGAAATTATAATATCCAAATATCAGTTTATCTTTTGTTAATGACATATATCAACACACCACAATTTGTTAATTGATCCTGTAGTTTATGGAATCTTTATTAGTTAGTTAACTAATGTACAAAAGTAAATATACTGTAGTTTTAAATCTAATATAAAATTCCTGAAAATGAAAATCTAGATATAAAAATGAATAGTCTTCTAAGTTTCAATGCTTGTCTTTTATATAAGACACAAACATTTCCTCTATTTCTCCATGAATGGGCCTTGTGATTGGATGTGCTCTTGTCTGTGAGGCTCCTAATATCTACGGGCCACATTGAAGAATTAAAAGCCGACAGGAAGTGTTATTGAAGAAGGGGTTGTGATTTACAGGTGAAATGCCCTCATTTTGCTTAAAAGGGAGCTGAAATTTGGATATTGTTCTGAGCAAAGTAAGATAATTATAGAAGCAGTAGAGAAATTAAGATTTCCTTATTTCAACACACAGCAAAATAGTATACTGTTCCATTACTTATCTATAACTATGTTTTTCTTAATAAATGTTAAAGCACTACTAGGACCTACATGAAATCTCATTCAATAAGGAAAATTTATTATCTCATACAGCAAAGACTCCAGAGGTCAGCACCCATAGGGGTTGTTTACTCCGGCAGCTGAAATGTCATCCAGAACCCAGAATTTTTTTCTCATTTTCTGACTTGTCCTCCTCAACCTAATAGCTTCATTCTCAGGCTTCCTCCCTTCATGAGAATAAAATGGCTATGAGTGTGTGTGTAAACATGGGAACATGTAATAGAAAATGTGGGTAAGACATTCTGTGTGTAATCAGGGAAATTTCTCCAGAATTTTTT
The DNA here is from genome assembly GCF_963455305.1 of Plecotus auritus. Taxonomy (NCBI): domain Eukaryota; kingdom Metazoa; phylum Chordata; class Mammalia; order Chiroptera; family Vespertilionidae; genus Plecotus; species Plecotus auritus. The sequence goes on from NC_137774.1 coordinate 158,568,560, forward strand.
CAACAGATTTCTCCAAATATAAATGAATATAAATAAAAATATAAATATGAATAAAATACATTTTATCTTTTGGGCAAGATCAATGTCCCATATACTTTCCTACATCTAGATGGTATGAAGAATGAGATTTGAATAATTGCCTTACACTAAACACTATTTAATAGTGACATATGAGAGAGAATTAAAAACACGAATAAAGTTGCTCTAATAGGGAGATTGAAAGTGAGGCAAGCAACCACTATGGCTACTACAGATATTTACTTTGTACAAAATCAGACTAAGGATTACAGAAGTGGTTATATCGCATTATAGAGGTAGTAATTTTCAGAGCATAAATTCAAAGAGGAGTTGTAGGGTTGGAGAGATTTAGTAGCTGGTTACCATAAGACAATAACCAAAATGCATTATTGGGGGGAAAAAGAAAGAAATTTCCTTGGACTTCAGAAAGCAATATCAAAATGAGTATCATTAGGTCATTTTCAGGACCAGATCTGTAAGACAGACATCTAGCTAATTCTTTAAAAGACTTCTCCCACCCATCTTTTACTTTATTTTTCTTCTATTTTAAGTGAAAGATTCTAGATCGTATTATAGGACAAGATTAATGAAAGAGAAAAGAACAAATAACCACAAGATTTTTTAATAAATCACTAATGGAGGATAATAAGAGCACTCCATGAGAGATTGATCTTTGACAGAAGGAAACCCTTTATAATCTTTGGGGTTAATGAGAAATATGTACATACCTGGTAAAGTTGGAAAATTATTTAGAGGATTATGCAGCCTTTGTTCTTTTCCAATATTTTAGTTCACATTCTCAATTTTAATATGGTCATTACCGTATTTACCCCTTTATCCTTCACAGGTTTATTCTTATATACTGTTTATTAATTTTTAAATTCTCTATAATAATTAAAATATTATTTTGGGGTAAAAATTATATCAGAAACCATTACACACTTACAGGACTTTGGAAAGTAAATACATCACCATAAAAATGTTAACTAAAACCAATCTTTAGTGTTTGAGTAGCATCCAAATTTCAGTCTGTTAAACCGTGTAAAAAGATTACACTTTCTTATCACAATATATAAAGGTTTATATTAAGAAGTCAGAGCTGATTGTACTTTAATCAGGCACTCATCTAAATGGAAATGAGCAGGACTAATTCTTCAAAATTGGGATGCTGAGCTGAGCCATAGCTATTAGAAAATACCCAGTGAATCTAACAGAGCTAAATAACTTTCCTCTAAAATAAATCCATCTCTAACACAATAAAAAGAGTGATAAAATCCAAGGACACAGATTAGTTGCTCTCCATGGATATCATCAATAGAAAAAACCCTGCCTGAAATTTAAAAATAAATACATACTCTTTGATATTTGTAGTTATGATTCTTTATGAAATATAAATTGCTACCACTATTTTTGTACTATTATCAATGACATTTGATTTTACTGCTTGGTTGAATTGAAGACGTGAGATTAAAATTTCTGTCTTCCCAAAGCTTCAGCCAAATGAACACACAGGCCCATTGTAACATACAGGTCCATTCACATATAGTTATTGTTCAAAATAACACTTTCTAAATCTAGGAATGGAGTACATATTTACAGGGAATTTTTATTTATAAAGAATAACCCTAATTATAATTGTAAACAGTCCCCTGAGCAAATCTGTTTGAAACATTTGATGTGGTATTTGCAAGCTTAGATAACAAAAATCACCTCTTCCTCAGATGCATTAATAAAGATGTAACTATACCTTTCAAAAATACTTTAGAGTGATTTTTCTCACTCAAAAGAATACTACTTAAGCCAGTTAAATCTTACACTCTTAAAACAAAAAATTCAGAAATTTTTGTGGTTTCTAAAATATATTTCTCAAGTTTCATACAGTGTTAGTAACTGGTCTTTTTTGACATCATTAAACATCACATATTTATGACATATCATCAAGTTTATCATTTTTCTTAATTTAAGAGAGAATTTTGTCCTGTTTTTATAAAAATACCTTGAATATACAATTATGGCAAAGAAAATAATTGTAGGTGCCTTTAACATATCTTGAATGCATACATTTTTATTTTTAAAATAAGAGGTGATAATTTTGAGGAAAAATATTAAAGATGGGTCCTGAAGAATACTGATTTTTATTAAAGAAAATGTTTTGCAAACATTATTTAAATCATTTCTTCTTATAAAGAATTTATATTATGGCAAATGTAAGTTCATTCCAAAATTTAGGAAGAAGTCATTGATTTCAGCTATCTAATATATTTTTGTTGTATTTTGCAATCTTTATAATAAATAAAAATAGCAGGGAGTGTAATACATTTTAATATCTATGGCACAATGCTGTAGAGTTACTAATGACCTTAATTATTACCTATACATATACGTGTATTTTTTGAGTGAATTGTTACCTTAAAAAATCAAATATTTGCATCTATTTTTTTATTTAAAAACTAGTGGCCCAGTGCACAAAATTTGTGCATGGAGGGGTGTTCCCTCAGCCCAGCCTGCACCCTCTCCAATCAGGGACCCCTTGGGGGATGTCCAACTGCCGGTTTAGGCCCGCTCACCTGCCTGCCTGCCTGATCGCCCCTAACTGCCTCTGCCTGCCTGCCTGATTGCCCTTAACCCCTCTGCCTGCCTTCCTGATCTCCCCTAATTGCCCTCCCCTGCTGTCTTGATCTCGCCCCCAACTGCCCTCCCCTGCTGGCCTGATTTCGCCCCCAATGGCCCTCCCCTGCCAGCCTGATCTTGCCCCCAACTGCCCTCCCCTGCAGGCCTGATCTCGCCCCCAATGGCCCTCCTCTGCCCGCCAATTTGGTTCTGATTGGTCAGTTTCTATGCCAGTCAGTGTCTCTGGGCCTATCAACGGGGCCTGATGAGAAAGGCGGGGCTGATCAGCAGCCCAGGAGGAGGCCTGGAGAGAAATGGAGGTGCGGCTGCTGGCCAGACTGGGAGAGAAAGAGAGAGGCAAGTGCTGATCAAAAGCTGCCACAGAGGCAACGGATCAGTCCCTGCTTCTCTCTTCAGGACTCTCTCTGGCCCTGATTCGCAGGCCTGTCAGCAGTTAGTGCTATGGCACCACGCTTGCAGTGGAAGCAGTCAGCACTGGGTTGCCATGGCAACCCAGTGCTGACTGCAGGACTGACTTCCGGTTGGTGAGCCTCTGTCCTTATGGGCTGTTGGGACCCAGAGTTTTTATATATTAGGATTTTAAAAGGGAGATTTAGTTTTCTCTTTTCAGTTGATTTTTTTTTTTTTTTTTTTTTTTTTTTTTTTTTTTTTTTTTTTTTTTTTTTTTTTAGAGAGAGAGAGAAAGAAAGGGAGAGGAGGAGAGAGAAAAACCAGCGTGAGAAGGAAACACAAATACGCTGCCTTTTGCACGCCCTCTTCCAGGGGTTGAGCCCCCATGCCAGGCATGTGCCCAGACCAGGAAACAAACTAGCAACCTGCCCTGGCCAGTTTGGCTCAGTGGATAGAGCATCGGCCCACACACTGAAGGGTCCTGGGTTCGATTCAGGCCAAGGGCATGTACCTCGGTTGCAGGCTGGATCCCTGGCCCTGGTTGGGATGCATGCGGGAGGCAACCAATCCTGTGTCACTCCCCCTTCCTTCCACTTTTTCTAAAAATCAATGGGAAAAATATTCTCAGGTGAGGATTTAAAAAAACAGCAACCTTTCAGTGCACAGCACTCTGGCCAACCAACTGAGCCACACAGGCCAGGGTTAATTTTCTTTTTATAATGTTTTTTTTAAAATTACAGTGCACATATGATATTACCTTAGTTTTAGGTGTACAAAGTTATTAGGTATTTATATGGCTTATGAAAGTGATCATCCTGATAAGTCTAGTACTCACCCGATACCACATAGTTATTACAATATTATTGACAATATTACCTAGGCCGTACTTTATATCCCCATGACTGTGTCTATAACTGGCAATATGTACATCTTAATCCCTTCAGCTTTTCCCCCCCATTTTCCCAACTCTACTCCTATCTGGCAACTGTAAATTTGTTCCCTATATCTATGAGTTTATTTCTGTTTTGTTTGTTGATTTATTTTGTTTTTTTAGTTTTCACATATAAATGAAATCATATGGTATTTGTGTTGTTTCTGTCTGACATTTCACTTAGCATAATATAATCTAGGTCCATCATGTTTCAATTTTGAATCAGTTAATGTATAACAATTCCATATTTTCTCACCATTTTAGATTTAAAATTTATTCACATGTATTTAAAAATTATTTAATTGGGTCCCCACTTATCTTTAGCAGCCAAGAAAACATCTTGCTTTCTATAAACCATTTTCTCCTAGAATTTTCATCATATCTTGCTTAGCTTAGACTAAACTACTGTAAGAGTAAGTTCAAATGTGGTCACAGTTACACTATAGAGTGATGTTCAGGTCACTGTGTTTTCTCTTCCCCACATGGTCCTTCATGGACCTCATTCCACCTGTGTCTCTGCCATTTTCAAGGGCCAGCAGGAGACAGCCAGCCGAAGTGAAAAGGCCTTGAAATGAATATATGGGAAGTTTTTAAAAGCCTAACCTGGAAGTGAAACACATGGCAGATGCATGCATTTTATTGGAAAGGACTTGGCCTCTAGGCCACACTATCAACATAGCTGGCAAATGTAGTCTAACTATGTTCTCAGAAATGAGAAGAAGGGTTTTGATGGTTTAGTGGTTTCTACCATAACCTCCAAATTTTCAGGAACTCAGCTGATAAGACAGGCCAAAAGAATTGTAAATTTCTGGTAAACTAGATTTATTTTCTAGTATTCAACTCTATTTGATGCAATACAACAACATCCCACTATTAAAAATAAAGATTAAATAGAAAAGAAGCACTTTAAATTAGAACACATAGCTATAATAAACTTTAATTTAAAAACAGCACAAAAATAACAACAGTCTAACACACTCTAGGGCAGTGGTCAGCAAACTCATTAGTCAACAGAGCCAAATATCAACAGTACAACGATTGAAATTTCTTTTGAGAGCCAAATTTTTTAAACTTAAACTTCTTCTAATGCCACTTCTTCAAAATAGACTCACCCAGGCCTTGGTATTTTGTGGAAGAGCCACACTCAAGGGGCCAAAGAGCTGCATGTGGCTCGCGAGCCGCAATTTGCCGACCACTGCTCTAGTGAATCTTGTCCTCTATTTTGATGATTGTTCTGGTGAGCCATATTCCTAAAGAGATGCCCTAGGATCCCTTAAAGTCCCATTCTTATTGTCCAAGGTTAGAATGTTATACACAATCATGCTCAGTCACTATTCTGGATTACTACCATTGTGCCTAAAAATTTAACCCCATCTGAAGAGTCTAGATCAGAGGTGGGGAATGTACGGCCCAAGGGCTATACAAGGCCCACAAAATTATTTGGTCTGGGCCTACCAAGACAACTGCAAGCGGGACTCAAATTCACTAAGTTTAGGAGCTTTTATCATAGCAACATACGTTTATATTAAGCAAATTATATTAAGCGAATGATGTTAGAAATATCCCAATGGCCCTTGGCAGAGAAAAGGTTCCCCAATCCTGGACTAGATAAACATACAGAAACTAGAGCTATTTTTGGATCTAAAATAAAGATGCCCCTCTTCCTTACTTGTGATTGCCTCACCGAGTTCCTTGAGGACTTCAATGTAAGTGAACTTCATTCTAAACTCTCTGACTTCATTAGGGAAGTTCTAATCATGTTTCTCCTCAAAAGAGAGGATTTGAGGTCAGCATCTGTGCTACATCCCCTCCCCCACACAGAGTATTTTCAGCACTTTGCAAAAGTATCTATTCTTGCTCTTACAGCACTTCCTGAAACACAGGGTCTCTGAAACAGAAGCCTTTGTCAGGCTCCAGGTCTGTTGCACCTTTCCCTAGGGCCGTGGTCGGCAAACTGCGGCTCGCGAGCCACATGTGGCTTTTTGGCCCCTTGAGTGTGGCTCTTCCACAAAATACCATAGCCTGGGCAAGTCTATTTTTTTATTATTAATTTCTTTATTGATTAAGGTATCACATATTTGTCCTCATCCCCCCATTCCCATCCCAAACCCCTCCCCACACATACCCCCCACACCCCTGTTGTCCATGACCACTGGTTAGGCTTATATGCATGCATACAAGTCCTTTGGTTGATCTCTCCCCCTTACCCCCACTTTCTCCTACCTTCCCTCTGAGGTTTGACAGTCTGATCCATGCTTCCCTGTCTCTGGGTCTGTTTTTGTTCATCAGTTTATGTTGTTCAATTATTTCCCCTAGATGAGTGAGATCATTTTGAACAAGTGGTGTTAGGAGAAGTTTAAGTTTAAAAATTTTGGCTCTCAAAAGAAATTTCAATTGTTGTACTGTTGATATTTGGCTCTGTTGACTAATGAGTTTGCGGACTACTGCCCTAGAGCTAAAGTTACCTATCCCCTTATACCAGGCCATGAAACAGTCTAAAAATAGAAGATTATCCAAAAGGCAACTTGCATTTTCCCCTGTACCCCAAAATACTAGTGACTTATCTTCCAATAAATAGATGTCTGTTTGTTTTCCCTTTCTCCCAAATATCCCATTGTACTTGAATTAGGGACCCAGGTCATAACACCCTGCCCTTCCCATTCTCTAATAACTCGTTTGACATTTTTTATGTATATCTCCTTCTCATAGTTTAAAGCAGAGTACCTTACATTCATCACACTATTTTTTGTGCCTAGTATAATGTCCTGTATGATGTATATAGGCAATACATATTTTACTAAGTGAATATATTAAAAATGTCCCCATTAATGGATTAAGCCAATTAGTTAAAGGCTTAGGGTTTTGTCATCACATACCGTCTCATTTTTAAAGTGCCTGAAGTAGGAATTAGTCCTTTCTGAACATTGTTACATGTTTAAATAACAAGAAAAATAAATGTTAAAAATGGTAGATAATTTTTTATGGGGTGTATAAGGAACAGCTTTCAATGCATGAAACAATAAGATGAAAAGGACAGCTTGGTTGGGTGACATGACCTGAATATCCATCAGATCATCTTGAAAAATGGACTGTGAATTGTATGTTAACACATTAACTGAGTATAAAGTTTAAGTCTGAGTAAATGACCAAATATAGATGACATTTAACAGAGAACACAGAAGTAAAGATTGCAGTTTTTAAATAAATGTTAGACATATCAGACGAAGCATTTTTCTTGCATATTGCTGTCAGGAAACCACAATTAAGGCTTTAAAGAAATCATTGTTGGCAGTAAAAAATTCAAGAAGTCTCTAAGTTAATTGAGAGGTAAATTAAGAACTGGCAATGAAAAAACATGAAATCAAAATGTTCACTTCACCCAAAACCTCTGTATTATGATTTAATAACACTGGTTTACAGCAACACTATTTCTCACAGTTTTGTCTGATCTTCATTTATTGCCATGAAAATGCATTTGATTGGTGTTAGCATGTAGCTTTCTTGGTTTTTCTATTTCATTCACACAGAAACACACACACACATAAAAAAAAAAAGAAAAAAAAGGAGGAGGAGTAGAAGAGGGAGACAAACAGAAAAACTAAAGAGGAGCAGAAAAATGAAGAAATAAACAATATTATATGATGTGTTAGTTAATTTTATTTGTTAAATTGCCTAGAAGCCATGGTAACCCGTTGTTTGGTCAAATATAATTCCAGATGTTCCTGTGAAAGCATTTTATTTTATGTTTTTCATATTTTAAAATTTAATTATTTCCATCGCCATACATCCCCCTATATCCTCTTATACTTCACCCCCTCCCAGCAAACACCACACCACAGTTGTCCTTCTTTTTTTCTCTATCCCTCCACACAGCTCCCCACCCCCTGACAGCTATGAGTCTGCTCTCCCTCTTTGTTGTTAAATTAGGCTCTCATATCAATTGCCTGTTTGTACTTCTGATGTCTCCAAACTTCCACAACTTGGAAAAAACTTAGGCAGTGGAAGAGAGTAAACAGCCACGCAAATATGCTAAGCATGTTTTAAATTCAAGGATAATTTATTTTATTGCATGGCTTTTAATGTATTACAAGTTTTTTATTTATTGATTGATTTGAGAGTAAGATAAATTTGTTGTTCCACTTATTATGCATTCATTGTTGATTCTTGTATGTGCCCTGACTGGGGATCAAACCCACAACCTTGGTATATTAAAATGATGCTCTAACTAACTGAGCAACCCAGCCAGGGTCCCAAGTTATTTTTAATGTATTAAATACATCTATATACTAAATAAACATTAAAATGCTATTATTGTCTAAAGCATGAAAGACTATTATGGTTTTATAATTTATAATAATTGAATATAAAAGGAATGATGTTTCCAATATTTCTTAAATTTCCCAACTGAATTAAGAACTAAGCAAGTGATTGGATAAAACAAATTGAACTGATTGCTATGACTCAGTGTGCCCACCCCAAATTCTCACACCCTGCTCTTTGTATACAATTGTTTCATTCTTCCAAGCTTCCCTATATAACATAATCTACTCTCTTCTCCATTCTAAAAGAATCGGAAAAGAAATATTGGTTCTCAGTCATTAACACACTATGATAGATGCAATTGTAGCTAATGTAACCTTAGTTCAGGTATCTGGATCTTTTGCTTATTTACTATAACATCATGTTTATTCAATCAAATCATAGCCAGCTGTTCACTGTGACATTATGCTGAAGACTTTTATATTATTAGCAGGAGTTGCAAGCTTCAGGTCCAATGATTTATTTCCTTCTCTAATGCAATCAGAGATGAGAAAAATCTAATTTCCTATTGACTCAATCATTGTATCTTATTAAGACAATTACATATAAAAACATGTTTAGCTTTTTCTTTTAATTATCACAATATAAAATTATAATTAATTTCAGTTTTTAAGGCCAAACATACTATCAAGTCAGTAGACATAATTTTGTTCCTGTATTTGAGGAAGTGAGTTTTTGTAGGTGGGGCTATCTGAGAGATTTAACATAAATTCTACAATTTATATGCTTTACATTTTTATCTAACTGCAAGATTAAATATATTGTCAGATCACTAATTGTGTGTTAATATATTCTGTATATTATTTACATATTAACTATTTATGCATTTAATTATGAAAGTCACTTATGTCTTGGGTTTTGTGCCAAATTCTAGGAACTCAGGAATTGAACACATATTATCAATCTCCCAGGTAGTGGCAGAAAAAACAAGTAGTTATTACAATGAGATACAACTAGATACACTCAGACCTTGAGTGGAATATATATGCATTAAACAGCTTATAGAAAATATTTCCAGAAGGAAGAAGGGTTTATCATGGGTTAAATGTAAAGAAATATCAGAAATATCAGAAAGCTGGTATGCCATTTGCAGATATTAAGAAGCATATGTGAAAATGGCACTAGGAGACCAACAATTTATTTCGTATCATGGGAATACTTGGTATAGCTATAGTTAAGGTGTAGAGATTGATACATTGATGGGAGGGAGAGAAAAACTTCTAGAGTAAATCCAGGAAAGTCAAACTATATAAAAAAAAAATCTTATTTTCTTTAGGAAAGCATGACTACAACTAAAAAGTTATTGTGATTTTGAAAAATTAGTTTCCAAAACTTTGAAAATGGGTTGGATATTCCATTCCTTTTTTCCAGGCAAAAAAGGAATACCTTGCAATTTCAATAAGAAGTGATAACTGTTAAGCCAGTTTGTATCTGGATGTATGGCCAAATAAGAGAACTTTAAGTATTAATAAAGTTTAATAATAAGACATCAAAAATGAAAAGAGGTTTATATTTAAATAGAGGCCCAGTGCATGAAATTAGTGCATGGGGGGTGTGTCCCTCAGCCCAACCTGCACCCTCTCCAATCTGGGATCCCTCAAGGGATGTCCGACTGCCCATTTAGGCCCGATCCCAGTAGGATAGGGCCTAAACGGGCAGTCGGACATCCCTCTCACAATCCAGGACTGCTGGCTCCCAACTGCTCGCCTGCCTGCCTTCCTGATTGCCCCTAACTGCTTCTGCCTGCCAGCCTTATCAACCCTTAACCACTCCCCTGCCAGCCTGATTGATGCCTAACTGCTCCCCTGCCAGCCTGATTGCCCCTAACTGCCCTCCCTTGCAGGCCTGGTCACCCCTAACTGCCCTCCCCTGCAGGCCTGGGTCCCCTCCAACTGCCCTTCCCTGCAGGCCCGGTTGCCCCCAGCTTCCCTCCTCTGCCAGCCTGATCACCCCTAACTGCCCTCCCTTGCAGGCCTGGTCCCTCCCAACTGCACTCCCTTGCTGGCCATCTTGTGGCGGCCATCTTGTGTCCACATGGGGGCAGCCATCTTTGACCACATGGGGTGTGTTGGAGTGACAGTCAATTTGCATATTACTCTTTTATTAGATAGGATAGAAACGATCAGCTAATTTTTGCTAAAATTTTTGTGTTCATGAGACATCCAAACTGAGACTCATTTAGGCATTTTACAACTCAGGGAAAACTAAAAGAAAATGAATAAAAATAGAGTTGTGTATTTTATCAGTTCAAAGAAAGTGTTGAAACAAAATATAATATTAGGAGTCACAAATGTGGCTCAAAAATTTTCACAAGGAAATTTAAGTTCTATGGTTGCTAATATTAGTCAACCTCTTTCACATCATCAGAATTTAAGCTCAATCACATTTACCAAAACTATGTGTATCTTTGCTGGTGCTGACACAGTACATCAAGCCGAGGCAGTGAGTTACAGAATTTTATTAAGCTGTTCAAGGCTTTCTTTACAATATATTTATTCATGATGACTTAGTTTCTGCACTCTCAGCTGGATCTATTATAATCTATCATTGTGGATCAGTGGTGTTACTAGGTGCATCTTGATTTTATTTAGTCTCTTTCCTTTGAGTTGCCATAAATTAAGTTTAAATTTATTTACTTAGAAAGACTTATGTACATTCCTATACGGATTGAATGTAAGTCACCCAAGTATTTGTGGTATTTTTACTTGAAATCATATGTATAAGAAAAGAAATCTTGATAGATGGAGATTTCAGGTCCAGTATTCATGCAACAACTCTAAATTATAAGATTATTAACAATGATAAAGTTTAGCCTTTCTAATAAGCTGCCAAGACTGTCCAGAGACTATGGGTTTATTTTGCATATTTAGTGTATTGTTTGTGGCTCAGTTTAGGTCTAAGATCCATTCCATGAACCCATTAAAGTTCATGAGTTTTTAGTCAATTATATTTTTTCCCAAGAAGAGGCTTTTTAAGAAAGAAACACTGAAATCACATTTCTGTTATATTTAATTGCATTTTAAAAATATCTGAGATGCTCAAATTTATATTTCTTCTGGGAAATGCAAATTAAAATAACAGTGAGGTATAACTATACACTTATTAGAATGGCCCAAATTCAGACCACTAACAATACCAAATGTTGTCAAGGATTTGGAGCAGCAGAAACCTTTATTTATTGCTGTGGGAATGCAAAATAGTACTGGCACTTTGGAGGGCAGTTTTGCACTGTCTTACAAAATTTAACATATTCTTACCATACAGTCCAGACATCATTCACCTTGGTATTTATCTAAAGGAGTTGAAAACTTATGTTCATGCAAAATCTGCACTCTGTTGTTTCCAGCAGCTTTATTTATAATTGCAAAAACATGGACACAACCAAAATGTCCTTCAGTAGGTAAATGGATAAATCAACTAGATACACTCAGACCTTGAGATATTCCTCAGCACTTAATAAAAATTGTACTTTTAAGCCATGAAAAGACATAGAGGAAATTTCAATTCATACTAGTAAGTGAAAGAAAGCAATCTGAAAAGTCTATATAATATATGATTGAAAGTACATGATATAATGGAAAAGGCAAAACTATGAACCAATACAAATTTTAGTGATTGTCAGGGGTTTGGTGGGAGAAAAGGATGAATAGGAGGAGCACAGAGAGTTTTTAAAGCAATGAAAATACTCCATATGACATTGTAATGATTGATACATGCCATTATACATGTATCTAAACCAAGAGTGAACCGTAAAGTAAACTATGGACTTTGTGTTATAATGATGCATCAATGTAGGTTCATCAATTTTAACAAATGTACCAGTCTGGTGAGTGATGTTGATAATGAGGGAGGTCATCCATGTGTAGGCTTAGGGGATGTATATGAAGATTTTGTACCTTCCTTTCAATCTACTGTGAACCTAAAACTGCTCTAAAAATGTACTAATGTTATATAGAAATATAGATATCTGTAAAAATGGCACTTTTGGAACAATATGCATTTCAAGGGCAGTGAAGAAAACTATGCTGACAGTTATAAAGTTGTAATAATATACACCATTTTGCATTTTTTGTAGTAAATTGTATGAGAAACATGAGAAAATTTTTATTTTATTTAATTTTTGGAGGGTTGTCATCTCACATTCATTTTATTTTGTGTGTTTTTTAAATCACCCTTTATCCCCTCTATGCCCCATTCTACCCCCCCCCACATCCCCTCACCACATTGTTGTCCATGTCTATGAGATCTTTCTCTTTTTTTTTTTTTATATTTTGCTTAATCCCTACAGACATCCAGCATTAACACCCCCCCCTACCCCGCCCAGAGCTGTCTGCCTGCTCTCTGTCCATGAGTCTGTCTCTATATTGCTTGGTAGTTCAGTTTGTTCATTAAACTCTACATATGAGTGAAATCATGTGATATTTGTCTTTCTCTGATTAGCATACTGTTCTCCAGCTCCATCCATGTTGTCACAAAAGGTAAATAAAATTTTCTTATAAAAATCAAAAACAAACAAACAATCCAATTAAAAAATGGGCAAAAGACCTGAATAGACATTTCTCCACAGAGGACATACAGATGGCCAATAAACATATAAAAATATGCTCAAATGTCACTAATCATCAGAGAAACACAAATTAAAACCACAATGCGATATCACCTCATATCTGTCAGAATGGCAATCATCAATAAACCAATAAACAACAAGTGTTGGTGAGGTTGTGGAGAAAAGGGGACCCTCGTGGTGCATTGTTGGTGGAAACGGGGACTGGTGCAACCACTGTGAAAAGCAGTAAGGAGTTACCTCACAAAATTAAAAATGGAACCGCATCGTGACTTAGCGATTCCACTTCTGGGAATTTATCCAAAGAAACCTGAGACACTAATTTAGAAGAATACATGTACCCGTATGTTCATTGCAGTGTTAATTACTATAGCCAGGATCTGGAAACAGCCCCAGTGTCCATCAGTAGACAAATGGATAAAAAAGCTGTGGTACATTTACACAATGTAATACTACATGGGATAGTTTTAGTGATAATTACATTGCACATCCTTTGTTATAGAAAGTATTTTGAAAACTTAAACTGCTGAGGTGTCTGTGTACTATGAAATGACTGAAGTTCAATTGTACTTGCAGTCTAGTGGCAAATTCAAAACAAAACAAATAACATTATCTCTAAAAATTCCAAGAGGCAAAAAGGTAGGGGGAGTAAACCATACGAACTCCTTCTCAAGACTGATCCAGCAAAACCTAAGGAGTTCTGAGGAAAAGGCACATCGTTAGAGTTCTCAGAATGTATCTATCTATATATCTATATATATAAGAGCCTAATATGCAAAGTGTCCCCTCTGGAGTTTGATCGCTCACTATGACGTGCACTGATCATCAGGGGGCAGTGTGGAATGAAGGAAGGCCCAGGCCAGCAGCAGGCAGCCAGGGAAAGAAGGCCAGGCTGGCGGTGGGCAGCTGGGGAAGGGAGACCATGGTCGGCAGCCAGCAGCTGCTAGGGACCCTACCCATGCATGAATTTTATGCACTGGGCCTCTAGTATAATGAGTAATGATCTGTATGGCTTAAATCAAGTTCCACTGCAGAGGTTACATTCAACAAGGTTAATGCCAACCAGCCAGCCTCTCTCCTTGCCAACCCCAGTGCTTGTGCAATAAGACAATGATGGGGTGGTTCTGATCCCGGGACTAAAGGACCTCTTTGCTTAAAACACGTGAGCTCCCTTTCACCGAACCTGATCTACCTATTGTCATTGTTAAGTAATCAACAGAGCAAGAACTAAGACGGATACTGAGACTTTGATATTGTATTACTATGGATAGGACAGTGATTTTTCCTAAAAGTTCAATATATTTCTGAACTTGTCTTTACCAACACTACTATCTGAAACCTTACAGAATAGCTTATCTATCAACATGATATGCCACACATTTCCTCAGAACAAAAGAAGTATTAACGTTTAAGGAAGAGTAGCAATAAGACCCTATATTAATTGTTCTAAGAGCTATATGAAAAGACAAAACAATTTTTAGTACATGGTTTTCATATGATTTCCTTAATCTGAGACTTCAGCAAAGATGGCATCTTGTATCAAGTCTGCAAAGTCAGTTTTCTTTTCTGAAAAATATTTTATAAAATTTACTTTCGTTGTTACTTTGAAATTGTTTTGTTTTGATTCTGGAACAGGTAACTAGACACTAGAAGTGACTTTCTTCATTCAACTAATGCTTCCATTCCTTAATATAGATGTTTACTTTTGACAATTGTGGGTATGTGTAATAATTTTTGAAATATTTGATTCTTAATTTAAAATATTTAGTATATGAAAATGCATTAAATTGATATTCTGTAAAAGTCTGTTTTTGGATTGAAAATTTATTTATTATTTACATAGTTTACTTAGATGAATCTTACAAAATTTTTGATAATAATGTAGCAAAATATTTTTAGATTAAAGTTTTCTTTTCTTTTTTTAAAGTTTGCAACGTAGCCACATTATTTCCACTGAGAAATACATTAAATATATTTTACTAATACCTATTTGAAATGTATTGCAATGGATATTATTATTTCAGTGTCAAAATAGAGATTTTAGTAAAAAATATAAGAATTGAAAATAAACGTAATACATTTGATTTGTTTATATGTTTGAATCTTTATTTTTAGCAAAATATTGTTTCATTATTTTGTTTACAATAAAAGAAAACACAAAATAACAGCAAAAATTTATAACCTGAAGAAACATTTTGATACCCAAAGCAAGTAGGCAATAAGTAGTTAAGAGGCTTTTTTTAAATGCAGAGTGATAAATTATTAGAGTGAAATACTATTAACTTCAAATTCACACATAGCAATTAAATGCCATGAAGCTCTTTCTGGTGCTTTCCTATGCTAAAAGCAATTGCTATTTCTTTACTCAGTCTGAAGTTACTTCTGCTTTTTAATTAACATAAAGCTAAGAATCTTCCTATAAAACATTCTAATTCCCAGGAGTGTGCTCTTCCAATTCTAATGAAAAATAAGCATTGTGTCTAGGAAGCCTGTTGCTAGGTTTAATTGCAACTCATTTATTTTGTTTTCTTTCCACACACTCCTGGATTAAATATGTGATCTTACCTCTACAATAGAGTTGTTTCTATCTTATTATTACACACTTATGTTAACTGAATATTATATTAATTCTATCAATTCTGCCTTTGTCTTCTACTTTTATTCAAAATGTAAAAGAAGGAGGAGTAAAAGGGAGGCAGCCTATCGATGTTTCTGTCTCTCTCCCTCTCCCTTCCTCTTGCTAGAAAATCAACAGAAACATATCTTATTTATTTTTAAAAATATATTTTTATTGATTTCAGAGAGAAAGGGAGAGAAAGAGAGACAGAAACATCAATGATGAGAGAGAATCATTGATTGGCTGCCTCCTGCACACCCCACATTGGGGATCGAGCCTGCAGCCTGGGCATGTGCCCTGACCTGGAATCGAATTGTGACCTCCTGTGACATAGGTCAATGATGCTCAACCACTGAGCAACACTGGCTGGGCTAGAAACATATTTTTAAAAAAAAGAAGTATGGAAGGAAGAAAGAGAAAGAAAGTTACTATTATTGATATTTTTAAAACTTCTCCGAGAAGTATTTTACTTTAACTGATGTACTGGGCCAATTTTAGAAATTATATTTTCCAGGAAAATAACTAATTTTGTCTAAATTCATTATTTCAAATGTTTTCAAATAAATAAGTTAATAGTACATTTTCGTTTTCTCCTTTATGTTAAGGGGTGATATAAAAATAATTTTAGTCCCCTTATATTTGTAGGGCTAGTTTGTGTATTCAGTGACTCTTTTTCTGCTCACAATAATTTAAAGCAGCTTTAATTTCACAATATGACAAGTTCTTTATTAACTAATTACTATGTGTAATTTTACCTCTGCCCTTTTTAAGTTATTTAGGTTTATTCTTTAGTTTTTTTTTAGTAACCTATAAATGTGATGCTATACTCATTTGTTAACTTTTCCTAGGCAGAGTGTGAGACCTGGATATCCATAAATGTGTTTTGACTTAATTCTATGTATTTTGATATGTAGAATTCTGTTATTACTTAATCCCATAGATTTTCAAATCTCTGGTATGATTTAATTGTTTTATGCATTATTAAAAGTAATTTTATTCATTTTGAATGATGCAGCAGTCTTAATTTTTTGTTTCCTTGTTTCTTTTGTTTATTGATTTCTTGCTTGTTTTATAATCAAAATATGTTTTGATGATAAGAATTATTATAAAGGTGTTATAAAACTAAAAAGATCACAGCCTTAGACTATGTGAGTTGGAAGTATGGAATTCAGAACAAGTATTTAGGACCTTGGATGCATCTTCCAAGAGGATTTGAATAGTTACTCTCTGTCTCTTCTCACCTTAAGGTTACCCTACTCACTGCTTTAGGGACTTCCCACATAATCCAATTGACACTACAGTCACTTTATCTAGATATCACTTTTAAAAAATTTGCTTTATAATTACTAGTATAATAATAATATATTACATATAGATGCATACATAATTTATGCCAATCTCTATCATAAATTGAGTCTGGCCTATTTTAGACAAACACATAGAACATTATCAATATATAACCTCAATTAATAGTATTGTTTAATCTTTAAAAAATGTTTTTCTAAGTCTTACTTTTGAATGTATCTCTATTTTCAGTAATGTTTGTTTTCCTGTGTTGTATCTTATATGGGGTTATTTTCAACAATGGTTATTGTTTGTCTTTCATATGTTTTTTAACTTTGTCAACTCACATCATCTTCTGTTGTCAATCAAGTTTTGCATGTCTTTTTTGAGACAATTCTTACATTTTTACTATCAATTCTTTCAATAAGTAATGATATTTTTTATCACAATTTTAACCTGCTTTGGAGTAATGTTTCTAGAAATTAAGGAGGTGGACTAGTTTTCTTTATCTATAAATTTTGTATATATTCTTTATTGATTATAAATTAATTCTGTGCTGAGGTATTTTGTATATTGTGTTTGGTAATGTATTATCTTAAATTTCATTCCTAGCAAGAGATGACTTTTGGTGTATTCTTATGATGGAATGGGAGATCTCCAGTAGTTTAAAAGGGATCTGTTTGGACCTGCTTATCAAAACATATGTTGCCCATTTATTCAGTGAGATAATGTGGTGGTTTTGCCAATTCATGAGCATTACCATTCTGACATAAATTCAGTTACAAAGAAAGTAAACAGCCAAAACCGGTTTGGCTCAGTGGATAGAGCGTCAGCCTGTGGACTGAAAGGTCCCAGGTTCAATTCCGGTCAAGGGCACGTAACTTGGTTGCGGGCACATCCCCAGTAGGAGGTGTGCAAGAGGCAGCTGATCGATGTTTCTCTCTCATCGATGTTTCTAACTCTCTATCCCTCTTCCTTCCTCTCTGTAAAAAATCAATAACATATATTAAAAAATATTTAACAAAGAAAGTAAACATAAAATGTGATCTGATTCCTACCTGACTTTCTTTGGGACATACTGATGTGAAAATAGTCTATGTAATCTGTTCACTATGAATCTCACCTGTCACCAACGTATCAAGTGACTTACTATGTCCAAAGTAGTTCACATTACTTCAGAAACAATGTCCTCTAATGCTAAGGACTGATCAGATCCTTTTGTTTTAGTGCAAAGTCACCCTTAACTGAAAGTCCTTGTAGAAAAAACTAAGAGGAAGATTAAAATCACAGTTCCCATAATTTTTATGGTTCTCTTCAAGGAATCTAGTATCTGCTTTATTTAATATCCTACACCCCGTTTCCTCTACTGTTAGCAACTTACATTTTTATGGTACATTTGTGATAACTAATGAACCAATATTCATGCATCATTATTATGAGCTAGGGTCCTTACTTTATTTGTATATCATTAGTTTTTATTATTGTCCTTTTCTTTTCTGCTCGGGTATACCATCAAATACACACATTACATTTTATTGTCATGTCTCCCTAGGCTCTTTCAGCCTGTGAACTTTCTCAGTAGAAACTATCAGTGGAGTGGTAATACTAGCGACATATAACACAAGAAAATGTCACTTCAGAAGTAATAGGCCCAATAGCCTTGCAATTTCTTCATCGACATTATACCAAAGAATTTCTGGCAGTGACACTTAATATAGCATATGTAACTACTGAGACCAGGTCTTAGTCATTTAGCCTAAAACTTGGTTAAGACTACTCACAGCACCTAGACCTACTACATGCTATCTAGATGTCTGCACATATTTAAGTGCTTAGTCATGTCCTCTCTTTTTTAGTGGAACAGAATCTAATATCACACATTTCCAGATCCCCACTCCCAGTTCCATTTATCTAAATATTATATTTTCTAGTGGGAAAGATTTGTGCTTTCTGATTTTTTTTGTTAATTTACTAAATGAAACAGGTATAATGCCTTATAGCTTTTAAAATTTACTCCCCTTTAAGTAAAAGTGGAAAATGTTCTTGCAAAATCTTGCTTTTATTATACTTCATGGTAGAGAATTCCAGGTGTTTCCAACTAATAATAGAAATAGCTGGTGAACAAAAACAGATCCAGAGACAGAGAAGTATCGATCAGACCGTCAAACCTCAGAGGTGAGGTAGGGGAGGGTGGGGGTAAGGGGGAGAGATCAACCAAATAATTTGTATGCATGCATATAAGCCTAACCAATGGACACAGACACCAAGGGGGTGAGGGCATGAGCGGATGGTGGGGGGGGGGCAATGGGGGGATAAGGACATATATGTAATACCTTAATCAATAAAGAGAAAAAAAAATCCAAAAAAAGAAAAAAAGAGAAATAGTTCACTTGCCAGTCTTTGTTGTGGGCTACAGGAGTTGCATAACTAAATATGAATTAATGTTTCATTGCTGTCAGATTCACCTAATCCCATTTAACAATGACATATTTCTCCAGGATGAGAACAAACAATTGGCCAAGCCTGGTCATACACCTAGAGCTTAGTTGACAGTGTTTGGTGTTTTTTGGTTTTACGTTATTGTGTTACCTACTTCCCTAGAACCTAATGGCTTAATAAAATTATAATTTTATTAGTTGTTATAACTGTGTAGTTTTAGAACCTCTTGAGTGTTCCTACATACCTCTCTATTGGACCCACTTACCAAACTACAGTCAGATAGGTGTTCCTTGATGGCTTCACTCATGTGTCTGATGTCTTATTGGGAAAGGCTGGTAGGTTGGATCATCAAGACACTGAATGCCTGAGTTATAGTCTCCTGCCTCTTTGCTGTGTCCGGATAGCCTCTTCCTGGCGCCTTTACCATGCATTCTCACCAGCTGTAATTCTTACATAATGATTGCTCAGGGTTTCCAAGAGTGCAAACATGGAAACTGTTATGGTTTCTTAAGGCATTTAATGAAACTGGCACAGTGTTGCCTCTACCTCATTTGGTAACGTGAATCACAGGGATGGAATCAAACATGCACAGATTCACAACCATGAGAAGAGGCAGCAAGAGGGTGGACACTTGTAAGGCAAAGAAAGAGGTCTCAGAGGAAACCAAACTTGACAGAACCTTGATCTTTGACTTGTAACCTCCAGAACTATGAAGAAATACATCTATGTTGTTTAAGCCACCCAGTCTGTGGAATTAAGGAAGCCCAAGTGAACTAATACACTGCCATTTCTAAGATGGTTAACCTAAATTCTTGAACTTAACACTTTCTGATAAAATACATAGACTGCATATTTTTCCTGTATTGACTAGCAGTAGACACAATATTTGAAAACAAAATTAGACCCTTAAAATTGGAAAATTGAGATTGCTTTTCTGAACTGGATGGACTTGAAGGCAAAGATGATGCTGTTCCTCTTGGAAATGGGAATTAATAGTGCATGACACACGATAACAAAACAGCAAAATTATCACTAAAGTGGCCTAATGGAACAAGACTTTGGCAGAGTTAGTGGCCACGGTGCTTGATTACCAGAGTTTGAATGACGAGTTCTGGTGGATTGTGAACTATGGCGCTGTCTCTTAAATACAGATTTGAAAAGCATAAAAATGACCTTCTCAGTGTTTACAACCACATGTGAAGGAGTGGTACAAGTTAAATAACAGGTAAATCACAGAAGAGAATATTTGAAAGCACTACCAGGTGAAAGGTTACTTGGCATCATTTTTCATTAGGAAAATGTATTTTAAGTACATTTTAAAATAAAATAAAACTATTAATTCTAGTAAAGTTAAAGTCTGCTACCAGACAGGCTGTGTCATCATAAATAATATAAACCTGAATAATACACTTTAAGGACCAGTTTCTGGTTAGTGAATGACGGGCACCACAGGTGACAGTCCTGAGAGAAGCAAACTAAGGAGGTGACAGACGTGGCTCTTGGCCTGTGACATTTTCCCACTGAAGAACTGGGAGCTGAAGTCCGGTTTGGACCAGGAGAGCCTCCCTGAGCTGAGCACTTTCTATTCCTTCTTATTCTAATTGTTGCTTTTGAACCTAATATCCTTTTATATCACATTCCAGATAATTCTTTATTTGTCCTTTCATAACACTCATGATTGTTAGTTCCTGTGTGATATTGGTCATCCCTTCTAGTGTAGGTTGGGCTTCTTATAATCATTTATATTGAGAAATATCAGTGCACTCCCTCAGGCTCAAGAAAAAAAAAAGTTGCTTAAACAGAAATGGTAGAGCAGGTAAAAATTCCAACCAATCCTGGCCCTCCCCCCAAAAAACCTCTCCTAAAACACACACACAGGTACAAGGCAGCATGGGAACAAAAGCGGGCCACAGGCAGCTTTCCTCAACTTCTCCAGACAAACAACGGAGTCACTTGCCAGACCCACTAGCTTTCCGAGGATGTGTGGGAAAATGGGAAGCTCGGAAGACTCAGCTCTCTCCCCCTCTGAGTTTTAAGGAAAACCATGGAATAGCCTTGATGGCATATATTTCTGAAGCTCAAGAGCAAACTTCCTTTTACCATCTGTTCCATGAAGCTGTGACGATGGCTGGCCAATCTTGGAAAGATGCTGTCGATGGCTTCCAGTTCAAAGCTTTGCATTTTTACCTGGCCAGAGCCCTGCAATTGCGGAGAAGCCCTGGTGAGAGGATAGCTACAAAAACGTGGTGTAGAGCACAAGCCAAGGGATCCATTTACCTTTGGAGGGCTAAACCAAGCCACATTTTGCCGTTTCTCTTTGGCACATTCAGCCAAATCTCAAGCAGCAACTGACCGACACATTCTGTTAACCATTCACACATGCTTTGGAGTTGCCATTGGAACATTTTTTGATAAAGAAAATGAAAGAATTATTATGAAACCTCTGAATGAGATTTTTCATGTGTCACAGGATGGGGCTAGCAATAATCTTATCCTTCGAAGCACAAACAAGACCTGCAGCCAATATGAGTGTGCATTTCTAGGAGGAATAAAAATGGCAGATTGTGTTGAGCACATGGAATATTCTCTACCCATCTATGTTGCCAGCCCCGGTGCTAAAAAACAGAAGCTTGAAGATCCTGGAATAAAAAGCCAGGAATCCACTGTCTTACCTGGTATGAAGAGCCATGAACCCATTCATATGCCTGGAATTAAAATGTCAGAATATTTTCCATTACCCGGATATAAAAGTCAAGACGATATCGACAAGTCTACTTCAGCTCCAGCTCCAGGTCCAGGTCCCCAAACCCATCCCTCTGCGTCCTCTGGCAAAATGCTCCTTCCACTGTTTGGGACATTTATCATTATAATCAGTGCTTCTCCTATATATCTCTTTGTTAGTCTGTAGTCAGATATATTCTTTATTACTTGAAGTACACTACAGGGATCACACAGGAAATGATCAAAAGGAATGTTATGTTTTTCACTTGTTGGCCCAAGTCAGTTAATAAAATGAGAATTGCATATATTATTCACTTCTCAAATTCAGAAAGTTTGTCCAGTTATGTTGTAGAATCATTTTCACTTATTTGTATATTAATCTTATTGCAAAAATCTTAATTCTGGTTGAATTCAATAAAATATTTGAGATTATTAGATATAAAACAAACAAATAAACAAAACACACACACAGAAATTTACTCATCATCCCATAAGTAAATGTTGTTTCTCAGTTGTTATGAAAGACACTAGAGGCCCGATGCACGAAAATTCTCGCAAGAGTAGCCCTTCCTTCCCCCGGCTGCCAGCACCGACTTCCCTCTGGCACCTGGGACCCAGGCTGCTTTCCTTTAGCTGCTGCCGCCAGGCACTCAGGCCCCAGCTTCGTCCGGAAAGACGTTCAGAATGACGCCCGGAAGGACGTTTGGTCTAATTAGCATATTACCTTTTTATTATTATAGATATGCAAATACTTTGAAAAGATAAATGTACTGTTTACACTTCTTAGGTTTTTATTTTGAAATATATATATATGTTGTAAAATTTTAAATTTAATGACAAAAAAATTAATTGCTTTGAAAGCATTTTGTTACTTGATTTATATGAAATAGCATATTGAGTTCATTTATTCATGCGATAGATACATACATGAAAGCATATCACATCAAATTTATTATTTTATATTCCAAAAATGATCAAACACCTTCCACTTCTGAGAGATGTAAATGTTCTAGAAAACCTGATTCAATTTCATCCTGTTTTTGTAGCTACAACTTAAGCATCTTGAAATTGTGTAAAGAATGCTAATAGATAAAACTCTCACATGTAAGGCATATTTTAACTATTTTCATACAGTTGAAATAGTTGGGCATATATCCAGACTCATGAGTTTTAAAATAATTATAAAGTAAGCAAGTTGTGCTAAAAAGAATCCGAAGCTTAGTATTGTTGAGCAAACATACAATACATGCCTAACACTTGATTAACTTTTCAAAGTTAGTCTTAAAGCATTAAGTGGCCCAGCTGGTGATTCAGTGGTTGAGCATCGGCCTATGAACCAGAAGGTCATGGTTGGATTCCCCGCCAGGGCACATGCCGTATTGTGGTCTTGATCCCCAGTATGGGACATGCAGGAGGCAGCCAATCAATGATTCTCTCTCATCATTGATGTTTCTATCTCTCTCTCCCTCTCTCTTCCTCTCTGAAATCAATAAAAATATTTTTAAAAAATAAAGTGGATTTGATTACCTTTCTGTGGCAATTCTGGTGGTTTTTGCTTGTCCTTATTAATTCACAGCATAATCCAACCTGGAAAACTGCATTAAAAATATCTGTTCCCAGAGAGTATTGATCTGTTGTAGATTTTATTAACACATTAAGTTGGTAAGAAAATGAATGGAAAATTTTAAAGACCCAGAGGACAAT
This sequence comes from Plecotus auritus, assembly GCF_963455305.1. NCBI lineage: Eukaryota > Metazoa > Chordata > Mammalia > Chiroptera > Vespertilionidae > Plecotus > Plecotus auritus. The sequence goes on from NC_137774.1 coordinate 158,592,179, forward strand.
CAAAGAGGATGCTGGTCTCTCACTCAAGTTCCACATTAAGAATCTGTGTACGCTAAGTGAACATCCATTGTTTAATGGTGAATTAGCTCATTTGTGTCCTTACATTTAATTCAGTTTAATGCAGTGAAATTTAACAAATGTTTTTTTCACTCTCTACTAATTACCAGTCTATTAGGTGTGAAGAGATGGAAAGGGAAATAAGGCATTATTCTTGTCCTCAGAATTCACTCTCCAAGAGATTATCAGACCAAAAAGAAAACAAAACAAAACAGGAAGACAAAAAAAAAAAAAAAAAAAAAAAAAAAAAAAAAAACAAGAGCAAATGTGTTCTTTGTTATCTATAGTCTATTCATTTTCCAGCAAATGTAATTGCCTGAATTGGGTCCCCCTCAAAATTGGTAAGTTGAAGCTGTAACACCCAGTACCTCTGAATGTGACTACATTTGGAGATAAAGCCTTTAAAAACATGACTAAGTTAAACTAAGGCTGCTAGGGTGGGCCCTACTCTAATATAACTCAATGCAAACCCAGTCTGTGGTATTTTGTCATGGTAACCTTAGCAAAGTAATATGCCAGATTATGAAACATTTTTTAAATGTATACATTTACTTAACATATATTTAAGAACCTACTTTTAGAGTTCTTTACAACAAAGAAGCAATGAACAAGAAAGACATTATCTCTGAAAAATAATTTTTAACATTTAATCAGGGTGAGAAAGACTAATACTAACAAATAATTCTAGTTTAGTGAGTGTGAGCATTTATTTTTGTATAGTTTATTATAAGAACAGACAACAGGGAACCTTAAATAAAGTTTATCATGAGAGTTTTCTCTTATGGGGTTACTTGTAATCTTTTCTATAACAAAAGGTTGTGGTTGGGCAAGCTAAGAAAAGTGGTGGCAAAGGAGGAGAGTGTCCTTGTGGGAGGAACCGATAAGAGGAGAACCCCCAGAATCTTTACTCAGCTGAACCTTCATTGGACAAGTTGATGAGACTGAAGAGAAAACTGGTGGAAGACAAGCTGAGAGAAAGGTAAGGGTCAAAATAAAAATTAAATGTGTATCAAAAGAGCAGAGTTCATTTTTTTCTAATTTTTTGTTTGTTTTCACTTTTGTTGAGGTGCTATTTACATACAAAACAATAACAACAACAACAACAACAACAACAAAAACACCCAAAAAACAACAACAACAAAAAGCCCTTCTAGTAAGGTATTCAGTTTGATGAGTTTGGCCATTTTATATAGTCATAAACCACCATCACAGTTGAGACAGTGATAGTGAGAATGGAGAACTGGTTAAATGCTGGTGGGAATGCAAATGGCAGTGCTACTTTGGACATTTGGACAATTCTTAGTCTTCTTGCTAGATTACCCAGAAATTGTGCTCCTAGTATATACAAATTGATTTAAAGACATATGTTTACAGGAAAACCTGTGTGCAAATGATTATATCAGCCTTATTTATAATTGTCCCCAAATGAAAGCAACAAAGAAACCCTTCAATAAGTAAGTAAACTAACTGTGGTAAATCTGTGAAACAGAATATTATACTATCTAATAAAAGAGTAATATGCAAGTTGACCATCACTCCAACACACAAGATGGCTGCCCCCATGTGGACACAAGATGGCCACCACAAGATGGCCAGCAGGGGAGGGCAGTTGGGGGGGTCCAGGCCTGCAGGAGAGGGCAGTTAGGGGTGACATCAGCCAAATCCCACTTGAGGACCATTCTATAAAACACCTGACTAAGCTCAACAAAAAGAGGCCTGCAGGGGAGGGCAGTTAGGGGCAATCAGGCTGGCAGGGGAGTGATTAGGGGTGATCAGGCTGGCAGGCAGAAGCGGTTAGGGGCAATCAGGAAGTCAGGCAGGTGAGCAATTGGGAGCTAGCAGTCCTGGATTGTGAGAGGGATGTCTGACTGCCTGTTTAGGCCCGATCCTACTGGACATCCCTCAAGAGGTCCCAGATTGGAGAGGGTACAGGCTGGGCTGAGGGACACCCCCCCATGCACAAATTTTGTGCACCGGGCTCTAGTCTATATATATAAAAGCCTAAGTGACCATTATGACAGGAAGACTGGACAACCAGACGACTGGCCAATAGCTATGATGTGCACTGACCACCAGGGGGAAGACGCTCAATGGTGGAGCTGCCCGCTGGTGGTCAGTGTGCTGACACAGTCAATCTCCTGTGTGTCAGCCAACCTCCCGTGGTTCCCCCCCCCCGCCGCCGCCCTGACCCTGCTCCCAGGCTGGCCCAATCGTCTCAATTGCTAGTCAGGCCGAGGGATATCACCTGTATGGGAATCCCTGCACCAGGCCTCTAGTTCAGCAATAAAAAAGAAATAAGCTATCAAGCCATAAAAAGAAAGCTGACAAACACAATTATTAGGGCAGACATCAGAGTTAAGCCAGTTTACAATATGCATACTTGTATGATATGATATGATATGATATGATATGATAGCAAGGAGATTTTCCCTCAGTGATTTTCCTCTCCTAAACCCATAACCCCAGTCTAGTCATGGGGAAAACATCAGCCAAGTCCCAGTTGAGGACCATTTTACAAAATACCTGACTAAGCTCAACAAAAACAGGAAAATCTTTGTCACTGTCATAGCCCAGAGCAGTGGTCGGCAAACTCATTAGTCAACAGAGCCAAATATCAACAGTACAAGATTAAAATTTCTTTTGAGAGCCGAAAACAGACTTCTGCGCATGGGCCACAAAGTTTCAATCGCACTGTATGTGCACAACCGCACGTGGTATTTTGTGGAAGAGCCACACTCAAGGGGCCAAAGAGCCACATGTGGCTTGCGAGCCGCAGTTTGCCGACCACTGGCCCAGAGGATGCTAAAGAGCCATGACTGCTAAGTGCGGTATGATATCCTGGATGCATCTTGAAATTGAAAAAAGTAAGTAAAAACTAAGTAAACCTGAATAAAGAATAAATTTGGTTGAAAATAATGCATTGATAGTAGTTAAGCAGTGGTTTGGGGTTTATGGGAACTCTTGTACTGTCTTCAAGTTGGTTTTCTTTTTTTGGTAAATCTAAATCTATTGTATAATAAAAAGTTTACTAAAAAGGAAGACACTCCCTATATATACACATCCTAAAAAGTAGACAGGCCCTAGCCGGTTTGATTCAGTGGATAGAATGTCAAACTGTGGACCAAAGAGTCCTGGGTTCGATTCCCATCAAGGGCAAGTACTTTGATTGCAGGCTCCTCCTTGGACCAGCCTCTGGTTGAGGCACATGCAGGAGGCAATCAAACAATGTGTTTCTCTCACATCAGTAGTTCTCTCTGTCTTTCCCTCTCTCTTCCACTTTCTACAAAAATCAATGGAAAAATATCCTCGGGTGAGGATTTAAAAAAGAAAAGTAGGCAGTATTGATAACAAATATTGATAAACTGTTTCAGTTTATGGGTCAGAAATCCATGAAAACATATGAATTCTTTCTGGAAATACACAAAATGGAAGCTGTGCTAAGACTGTTGTTGTGTGTTTTCCGTATCATTGTCAGTAACACAAAATCTAGGTTAGCAAACAGAACCTTGGGGTGGAAATAGAAAGAAATTGTGGTCAATTGAAAAGAAGCACCCAGATGGATAAGGAGCACAGAAGAGGAAATTATCACTTTTTACAGGCCTTCGCTTCACAAAGCAAGGTAATGGTTTTCTTAGCCTTTTCTCTTACATGTGGTGCTGAGTTACGTTCAAAGTTAGAAGAAACCTAAGAGGTTTTTTGTTTGTTTTTGAAAATGAGAATCCAACTGAAGTCCCATTATAAGATTTTCCCAAAAAAGCATTTGGATGATTTAGAGATCAGACATCAAACTAGATTCCTTGATGACTCTCCTTATTAACAGCCATTAAATTGATCATTTCTATAGCATTTTCTTGCGTATGTTTATATTGTTTCTTCTATAAGCTTAAAAGAAATATTGCCTGAGAACTAGACTGTGCAGTTTATGACTAACAGTGAGTAGCTGGTACACCACGTGGCTGTGAACTAGGAGGACATCTCTTTTGAATACCTGCATGGATGGGAAGGTAAATGCTGCTCTGTTCTCTTCAGGTAAGTGGCTATTGCAGGAATCAGAGTAATGTCCAAAAGGGTGCATGTGAGTGTGATATGACAGCTACAAACCAGTGATGATTTGTTTCTGTCACTTCAGAAAAGACAAACATGGAAGCCTTGTTTACATATTGAAACACATCTCTGGGTATGATCAGTTCACAACTGCCTGGGTGAGTCAGTACATAAAGATCATCACATGTACTTGAAGTTCACCATCACCAGCAGTACTCAGCATTTTTGATAACTCAGCCATCACTGGCCCCAATCGAGTAGCATGTTCTTGGGGCCTTGGGGACTGGATTTGGTGTGGACCCAAAAGTGGAGGCTCAGCTTGGGTATTTAGATAAGGATTTGTCCACTTAGAGAGGGACACAAGGGGGAGCTATTTTCAAGGAAACTGGACTTGATCGAGAAGTGCAATTGGAAAGAGGAAGAAACATTCTGATCAAAGCAAAAGACAGTGAACAGGTGAGTTAGTGGCTTAGGGTGTATGTGTGGGGACATTCTGAGGAGCCTAGAATATGGCAAGCCATCAGTAATAAGTGTGGGCAGATAACCATATATGGTGACCACATGTCAACTCTTAAGTTAGGTCATTGGAATTTGTAACTGGGAGTCTCAACAATTATGTTGTACTGCTGCTTTGAATGCTACATTGTTTTCCATTATAAGTTCTTTCTGAAGACTAAGTCTACTTAAAGCAGAGTGATGTCTGCTTTGTGTTGTGAGTTTGATTGTGAATTTGAATCCAAGCCACGACAGCAGTTTGAGCAGAGTGAATAGTGGAGCTCCATCAATGGAAGTAAATTTATCCACAGTGAAAGGACCCAGTAATACTGTACCAAATATGATCTCTTAGACAATAAATTATATTGTCTTCCTTTTTAATGTAAGCAAATGTGCTTGAGAATAGTAACATATATGCCAAAATGTGTGCAGATCATAAATGTATACATGGAAGAATTTTTATAAATTAAACTTTCCTGTGAAATCAGTATCCAAATTAAGGAATGTAATATTGTTAGCATACCAGAAGACACTTCCAGTCATTATCTCCCTCCAAGATAACCTTCTGATTGCTAATAACCTTGATTTGTTCTGTCATTTCTCAAACTTTATAAAAATGGATGATGCAAATCATAATCTTTGTGATTGCCCCCCACCACACACACACAATTATCTCCCCCACATTCAGCCATGCTGTTGTGTGGAGAAAATATTTGTTTATGCCCATGGCTGAATAATATTCTGTTATGTGAATGCACCATAATTTATCCATACATTTGGAAAGGTACTTTTTTAACTTTTCATCTTAAACTTTCTGAAGAAAGATGGTAATTGTCCTTTATAAAAATTTCATTTTAAATTTTTTGAGAAACAAATTTTATTCCTGAAGTCTTGCTTTGAAGGATTATTATTTTTTTTTCTTTTGTGGCTCTCCCTTTTATTTAGATCATTCTTCCTACAAAGGCCTACCGTTTATGTCTCAGTTTCAGTTGCCCTTCCCCCCTTCACCTTACAGTGTCTCAAAACCAAATTCTTCCACATAGTTAACAGCCATCTTGTGGCTAAGATTGACAGTTGGTTTCCATGGTGAAGCCAATAGCCACATTTTGCTGGCCCCATCTGTTTCCAGTTCTTAGTTATTTTTGTTGTGTTATTTCGCCTTTGGGAATTACTCTTGTTTTCTGTGAGTTTGCAAAACATTTAAAATGAAAGGAAATGACACTTTATAATATAAAAATATTTGTTTTACAACATTTGGACTTTTAAGACTATCTAGCCAACTAAACTCTCAGAAATAAATTCCTTGCAGCTTTTTAGGGTTGAACATTTTATTTCTCTCACACAGAATCTGCATGGAGGAATACATGGTGAGTTTTACTTCAGGCATAGGATAGTGGCACTAAGTTATGTTGAAAATATGTACCCCAGTTAGTTGTTCACATTTGATTATGTGCTTAGTTTTAATGACAGCATGAATACTTTCATACTCATTACTATAACACTAACCTTATGTTGATTAAAAATCAAAGATTCTGTCTATTGTCATAGCCACTGCCCATATTTTCTATGTAGATATCAATATGCCATTTTCTTGCTCTAATATTAGGCAAATTCTATGAGGTCTTGCTGCATATAATGCATAATACGCAGGTAGATTACTTTAGTTCTATTTCACACTGAAGACCTTGAAACACTGAAAAAGTCCATGAAATGAAAATGATTAATGTTCCTTAAGTAAAACATTTTATACTGTTCATGCATAAAAATATAGGCTTTAATATAAGTACTAGAGGCCCGGTGCACGAAATTCGTGCTGAGGGGTGTCCCTCAGCCCTGCCTGCACCCTTTCCCATCTGGGACCCCTTGAGGGATGTCCGACTGCCCGTTTCAGCCCGATCCCAGTAGGATAGGGCCTAAACGGGCAGTCGGACATCCCTCTCACAATCCAGGACTGCTGGCTCCCAACTGCTTACCTGCCTGCCTTCCTGATTGCCCCTAACTGCTTCTGCCTACCAGCCTGATCATCCCCCTAACTACTCCCCTGCCAGCCTGATTGCCCCTAACTGCCCTCCCCTGCAGGCCATCTTGTGGTGGCTATCTTGTGTCCACATGGGGGCAGCCATCTTTGCCCACATAGGGGCAGCTATCTTGTGTGTTGGAGTGATGGTCAATTTGCATATTACTCTTTTATTAGATAGGATGTTCTGTTATTTTTAATTAAAGATACTTTTAATTCTAGATATAAAAATGTAGATTAAAATAACCCAAATTGTGTACATTAAATAAAAATATACTGCTTTGAAATCTTGTGCTGCTATTTTTACTCTCCCAGATTATCTCATTTTGATGAGAACCCATTATTGGATCATTAACTGCATTTCATAATGATATTTCATAGATTAAGTGATACTAGATAAAATGTGTCACAGTTACTATATTCATAATCCTATGACTAGAATTAGTAGTGACAGAAATAAATCTAACTACCACTTTTTGACCTTTGGGGTAAACATTCAAAATCTTTAATAAAGAAAACTGTGCTATTTATGATAAAATATCATGTAAAATTTTCATTTATCTTCTAGTTTAATAAAACATCAAGTTTTATAAGAATTTGCAGAAATGGTTCACAAATGTGTAAGTTATTTGCATTTTCTATCATGTTGTCCTTATAGTGTTTCAAAACCTTAATGAGAATACAGACTATAGAAAGGTATTAGCATCAGGAATTTCAATTATATGATGAAAACTTTCTTTAACTCTTTAAAAACATTATTTAAAATGCATTTATGGTATTGCAAACAACAAATGGAAATACCTTGCTGAAGCTATAAATAATTCTTGAAAAAAATATTTTATTGAATGCTTTGTTTTAGTATGTGTACACTCAATGCAATTTTTTCTAATGTGAAGGTCACAATATACTAATAGGGGTTTCTTTCTATTTTGAAAAGTTAAAACTTTGCTAATTTTAATTAATATAAATGACCAATGTTCACCATAAAATTATTTTGAGTGGAAGATAAGTGACCACTTACATTTTAAACACATTGGAACTATTTTGGAAAGGATTTAGAGGTAGGAAATAATTAGAATAGTGTATGTGTGACAGTGTGTACATGTGTGCTCACAAATAGGGAACCAAGAACACAATAAATGAAGCTATTTTTTTATAAAATCTGAGGTAGAAAATTTTAGATAATTGATTTGTTTTTGTTTTTAAATATCAAGTACATATACAGTATTGACCAACCAATACTATAGAGATGGTAATGACTATTTAAAACAGATATTGGAACAATAATTTTAAACAAGCCAAAAATATGTATAGGTGAATTATATTCCTATGTGCCAATGAATTATTGACTTTTTTACAGTAATATAAAATAAAATGAAAGCAATTGAATAATATAGTATTTATTTACATATTTATATATAACTAAAGGCCTGGTGCATGAATTCGTGCATGGGTGGGGTACCTCGGCCTGGCCAGCGATCAGGGGCGATAAGGACCGTCGTCTAGCCCAGTCCCGATCAGGGCTGATAAGGGCCGGCCAGCCGGGGGAGGGGCCATGGAAGGTTGGCTGGCCACAGGAGGTTGGCTGTGGGAGCACACTCACCACCAGGGGGCAGCTCCTACCTTGAGCATCTGCCCCCTGGTGGTCAGTGTGCATCATAGCTACCAGCCGGTTGTCCAGTTGTAATGGTTACTTAGGCTTTTATATATATAGATGTGTATATAAATACATAATTTATAAACAATATATTGAAATATAAATATGTATATATATATATATATATAAATTTGAATCATACATATTCCTCCATTACATTGATTTTATAATATTAATATATTTCTGCATTTGTGGAGCTAACTTATGACTTGCCCTGTTTAGGTACATCTATAAATACGAACAAGAATTTATTAAAATTTTAAAGTTAATGATGGCTTTATAAATACTAAATTTAATGAAAAATTAGTAAATATGTAAAATTTTACCAGGAATTTTGGATTTAATTACTTTTAGAAGCACAAACGTTTTAATGGGTAAATAAAATGATGCACTTAAATGTAGTAGGAATACAGGAGTTACATCTTGTAGTTTTCTAGTAGGTGAAAGTGGTGAGTGAAGAAATATTGGAACAGATGCTATTGATATGTAATATCTATAATAATAAAAGCGTAATATGCTAATTAGACCAGACAGCCAAACGACCTTCCGGACAACCTTCCAGCCAAAGCAGGGGTTGTAAGGGCCTAGGCAGCCGCCGTGGCTGCGAGGGCCAAGCCCCTTGCACAGATTTCGTGCATCAGGCCTCTAGTATTATATAAAGATAAACTTAATGACTTTGGAGAAATATTTATAAAGTATAGGTTTTGTGTGTAAGTGTGTATGAATAAGACTTTTACAAATTATGTAGACTCTAATACTGCCTTTTTAAATCACTGGAGAAAGTATACCTCCGTGTTCATGTTCCATAATATATGTATATGCACATAGGCAGTAGCTCTCAATAAATGCATTCCCATGACTTTTTTAGGTATAATGTATCATCCTTTAAGCACATAGGAAGAAAAGTAGGAAAAAAATAAAAATAAAGTCAATGAGCTGCTATTAATGCAAAGCGGGTGCCTTATAAGACTGCATGCTTACTGCTTTCAATTTAAACTGAAAGAAGCATCTCCGAAGCACTTATTTATAAACTGGGAAGGATGAATGTAATTAAAATAAATTGGCTGGCATGGGTTAATTATATTTTTCTTACCTTTCTTAATGAATCTTTTCTTAATACAGGTTATAATTTAAGTCAATATGATTCTCTATAGAAATATTCATATGAGAATCAAATTCTGATTAGACGTTATTTACTCATGTCATTTCCAGACCGCTGGATCACTTTCCACAAATCATTAGTATAGTTCTCCATTATGCTCTTCAAAATCCTAGTATAAATAATTCTATTTCTGTCTGTAGACATTGAATCATGAATATGGAATGGCTTCACCTGACTTCACTTGAAATTCACTTAATTTTCAACTCTGTTAGCTGTGAGGTGAGTAGAAAATAATTCAGTTCAAAATTGCAGTGCAAGGTATGCCTCCATCCTAGGAAGAGAAAAATTGATGTCCTGAATTGAGTTGTGATTTATTTCATAGCTTTATATAAGAGTGATGACATACAAATCATCTGAATTTTTATCTTTGTATATGTGTCATTCATTATTTAACTTCATAATTATTTGTGACATGACAGACTGGTCAACTTCCTGTACCTTGACTTGAATCAGGGAAAGTTCAAGACAGTAGACCTGTGCATCCTCTCTCCCTGCCTCTTTCTCTTTCTGATTTAAATCTAAAGCATACATAGTCAGTTTATTTTTATTATCTTATTCCTGTGACAGTGGAGATATAGAATGAATGGCTCCCTCGTTTTTAATAATAAGCCTTATTTTTGAGGGGATATATATATACATATATATATATACACACATCTTGACAGAATATTGGTATGTTGTTAGTTCTATTAAATGGTACATGATTTTCTCACTATTTGCATTTGCCTTTCTGTTGTCAGAAACTTACCCTGTAGCAATGCCCAGACATCTGTGCCAAGGTATATATAAAATAACTACCAACTCATTTTTATTTATAATAGTAAAGATTTGAATAACCTCAACATTAAGAAAATAGGTGACTAGATTATCACATCACACTGCAGCTAATTTAAATAAAGAAATATATAGTAATCAAATATACCTATAATCTATTCTTCATTAAATAAAGGACAATTTTCAAAACATTTTTATAGTCAAATTTTAATGATGTAAACACAATCGAGAAAAAAGAAAGTATGGGTTTGTGTGTATGAATATATATTTTGTCAAATTACATAGAATCTGAGATTGTTTTTTGAATCAATGGAGATAAAAATATTTCTCCCTGTTTATGTTCCATATTATATTCTTAAGATCCATATGGAATATTTCTATAGGTAAGGTTTTTAAAAACATTTTAATGAATTATATGATTTCCCCCAGTAGATGTCAATATAATAATAGCTGTTGTACCAATTTCAAATTTGACTTATCCAGAAAATGTTTCTTCTCAAGGATTTAATCATGAGTTCAATGCCTCCAAATATATAACTGCCCTCTTGCTCCTCTTACTAAATTTTTCATTAATATTTAAATGTTCTTAAATATTTCCCAATTAAAACACAAAAATAAAATAAAATTTGATATGCTTTCTTTTGTCACTTGCTTTGTGTTCTTTGTCTGGACACTCTTATTACTGCCCTTTGGAGCACAGCCTGTCTCCAAAACGTCAGTCTTCAGGGCCTCGGCATCTATTCATTTATTCATTCTTATTCACTCTGTCTTCATTCAGTCTCTCGTTACTGATAGTTCTGCTGTGTCTCCCAACCAAGTTTTTTCTTATAATCCAAACCTTTTATACAGTTTCTTACTAGATATTTTGCTAGCACCGCAATGCCTCAAATTACAAAATAAATTTATATCATGAAATATTCTACCTGAAATATGGGAATAAATGAAAAAGAAATCATAAAATCCCAGACCATTCTGAACTTGTCAAGCCAACAGTCATACTATCTCTCAAAGACGTTAAGTCTGTATCTTTCAAGAAACCTCTTAATTTAGGTAATCATCTTTTCTCACTAGAATTACAAGAAATTATCTCCTAATCATCTATCTCTCTCATTTTTAAAGACACAATGAACGTCTCTAATATATCCATTCTTCAAGTTGAAGCACGAAGGATGTTTGTACAAGACAACTTTGATAAACCATTCCTCTGCTTCTATCCTCAGATATATAATTCAACTCCTTTAATATTGCTGCAAATTGTTATTTTTATGATTTTCCACCTTTTAGCTCTTCTGTCTCAGGGAGAGATATGTGTTTGCCCAGGTCCCACTGTATTCTTGTCCTTCAGAATCAGTTCTGAATGAAGTACATTATAAAAATTCTCTCTGCTTATATTCTAGTACCTCCAGTCCCTTTCAATTGGAAAACTATTAATTGAGCCACTCTCCATTGCAAAGTATTTTCCAAAACAAACCAGGTTAGGCATCAATCACATCAATCTTGTGTTTCTCTATATTAGTATCCCAAATGGCTATTTACTCAATATGTTCTCTGTCACAGGCTACCAGACAACAATATATTTGATTGCCCAGAAAAATTCCCGTTACAAAATATTTTGCTTTCTCTGGAAATGAATCTAAAAGTTATAATATTTCACACTGAGCACTTGTAAAGACATTGCCCTAAATGGTGGCACATTTGTTGTTCAGAGTTTGCAATATACAACTTCACAAATAGTGTGAGTACCTTAATTTAAGAAAAGTTTAATCCTTTCCTCCTGTGTCTTACAACATTTTTGCATTCATTCATAAGCATATATAGCATCATATATGTGATATAAACATTAGTTTACACTATTAGTGTATTATTGGTATTATTTTGAACAAACTTATCTGTTAGATCAATTGTGATAAAAATACGTTTTTATTTTATTTTAATTTACTTCTTCTTTGACTATTTTTTGCAGATCTCTCTCTCTCTCTCTCTCTCTCTCTCTCTCTCTCTCTTTCTTTGTACCATCTAAAAAAAGTCTTTTAACATTTTTTACAAGACAGGTTACAGATAACAAATCCCTTCAATTTTTATCTGAGAATCTGTTTATTTGTCATTCATTTTTGAAGGATAATTTCACTGGGTACCAATGTCTAGACTGGGATTTTATTTCTTCTTGCAACATTTAAATATTTCACTCCACTTTCTTCTTGCATTGTTTCTGAGGAGATTTGTATGTGATTCTTTATTTGTCCCTCTTTAACTATCATGTGCTTTTCCACTGGCTTCTTTATAATGTTTTTCTTAATTTTGATCTTCTCTTTTAAAAATGATATGTTGTGATATAATTTTTGTTATGGAATAGTTCTCTGCTTGGTACTCTCAGAACTAACTGTTTCAGTGCTTTGGTGTCTGACATTACTTTGGGGAAATTCTCAGTCATTATTATTTCAAATATTTTTTGTTTATTTTTCCTCTCTTCCTCTGTTGTTCCATTACACAGGTTACACCTTTTATAGTTTTCCCACAATCCTTGGATTGTTGTTCTCTGCTTTTCAGTTTTTGAGAACTTATTGATATATTCTTTAGCTCAGATTTTTTTTTTCATGACCTGTGTCCAGTGTATTAAGAAGACCATAAAAGACATTTTCATTCCCATTAGTATTTTTAATCTCTAGCCTTTATTTTTGTTTCTTCTATGAATTTACATCTCATTTCTTACATTAACCATTTGTCTTGCATGCCATCTACTATTTCCATTAGACTCTTAGCATCTTAATTATAGTTCTTTTAAAGTCCTGGTCTGGTAATTCCAGTATCTTTGCCACCATGTCCAATTCTAATGCTTAGTCAAGCTCTCTATATAAATATTGTCATTTGGTATTCCTTGCTTCCATAGGAAGCAGAAGTTTTTTGAGAGAAGTAAAGAAAGAGTTTCAGACCAAATGGACCCATCTTTTCCTTTAGATTACCTACTACCTATTAAATATAGGGGCCGTTTTCTGAAGTCCAGGCAATCATATGTTTTCCCTTCTTTTGAACAGAATAGGGTGACTGGTCAAGAAGCTTCAAGAAATAAAATACAAGTATGCACAATAAAGTTGGAGAGCACTAAACACCAGAAGAGCCTAGCTCAAGCCCAAGAGAGACTTACCCCCAAACTCAAGGGTCAGTGAGGAAGCAATGAGCTCAGTGAACTAGATGGGTGCCAGTACCTGGATACTCACCTGCCATTGAGGGGCTGGTGAACTTCTTTGGATTTCACTTTGATGCTGTGAAGTGTCAAAAGTTCAGAAACAACAGTAGTAAAATCAATGAATCATGGAAATAGTAATTTGTAAAAAGTTTATCATGCACACATCAAAAAAAGACAGTTCGTGAACTGGGAGCACTCAAACCAAAACATGGAATAAGGCTTAGAGGCATATTTTTAAAAAGCAGCTTATATAGTGGGAAGGCAGAGTTCATTTAAATGCAACTTACATGTTCTTTAGAGCTTTAGTTGCAAAATCGACAGGTAGGATTTTGCACAGAGTAACTCTGCTAATAAAGATACATAAAGACAGGCCAACTTCTCTCAGGGCACATACAGAGAAAATCACTGTATGGCAGTGACTGTTTCTTCTCAGTGAGTACTGATGATATTAGAATTGGTTAGTAATTACCTGTACCAATTTGGGGGACCAGTTTAATTTTTTCTTTTTTTTAATATATTTTATTGATTTTTTAGAAACATCGATGAGAGAGAGACATCAATCAGCTGCCTCCTGCACGCCCCCTACTGGGGATGTGCTCGCAACCCAGGTACATGCCCTTGACCGAAATCGAACCTGGGACCCTTCAGTCCGCAGGCCGACGCTCTATCCACTAAGCCAAACCGGTTAGGGCAAATTTTTCTTTTTTAAAAAATATATTTTTATTGATTTCAGAGAGGAAGGGAGAGGGAGTGAGAAATAGAAACATCAATGATGAAAGATAATCATTGATTGGATGCCTCCTGCATGTCCCACATGGAATTGAGCCCACAACCTGGGAATGTGCCTGGATGGGGAATGGAACTGTGACCTCCTGGTACATAGGTCGATGCTCAACCACTGAGCCATGCTGGTTGGGCTAAGTTTTTATTGTGATTTCTGGAGGCAGAAGCAAGAAATGACCAAGGTCAAGTTAGTCTTGCAAAATAAGCTAAATTAAACATTGCTTGTATGACTAAACGAGTTTTGTTTGCTCAGGTAAATTACAAGGCTGGTTTCCATTTGTTTTTGGATTTAACAAAAACCAGAAGCCATATAGACATATTTCAAATCATGTTTATAAGGCATCCAGTTTTCTATTTTATTAATTGGTATTTAGCAAAATGTCACTTTGCTTTAGGTACATTCTCTGTGATTTAAATAATTAATTTCAACAAAATTTACATATATTTATATAATAATAATACTGGGAAATACAACATTTTGCAACTAAACATTATTAAACATTTATATTGCACTTGCTCTGGATAGGGAGGTTAAATAAAAAAAATACATTAACACTGGTTGAAAATTCTTGACATTTATTTTTGAAATTTACTTTAATAGACAAGTCTTAAACCATTCTAGATAGGATTAAAGACAGAACTTTTATTTCCCAAATTAAGCTGTATATGCTGTTTTAAGGGTTAAAATCTGTATAAAAATAAAATAACTTAGTGGTTTATTTGAGAAACAATTTCTAACATATCAAAATTGATGACAGTATATAGAGTTCATTTAAATGCAACTTACATGTTCTTTAGAGCTTTTGTTGCAAAATCGACAGGTAGGATTTTGTACAGAGTAACTCTGCTAATAAAGATACACAAAGACAGGCCAACTTCTCTCAGGGCACATACAGAGAAAATTTGGCCACTTTCTTAAGTTGAAGATGAAAGAACCCAATTATGTTTGATGTCAGTCCTCAGTGGAATCAATCCTAAAGCAACAGAAGGATTCATTTCCTGGGATGCTGCATTTGCAGCTTATCCTGAGTCTTGTGAAAAAAGGATGATAGGTTTCATGACCCACAACTGTTTGAATAAACAGGATATCTGGAAGGCCATTCTCCATTTAAATAAACTTTAAATTACAGGGAATGCCAATATATGCACAGCTACACGTGACTCATGTTTATGTTCATTGTTTTGTTCCTTCTCTCTTTGCATTGCTCACTCTTACTAACCCTTAAGTAGTGATTAAAAAATTAAATTTCAGATTTTATTGTATAGTATAAACAATTACATGTCACAATATTGCTTGGATTTTTGTGTAACGATTTCCATGTATCTTCATTGCATTACATTTTTAAGTATGATATAATTATGTATTTAAATAAATGAGTACAGTATAATATAAATTTCTTTAAAAATGTCTTACTATGTGTTAAACTACATTAAAAAAAAGTATTTTTTTACATTTTAAATCTAAGGTTCAATTATGTAATTCTATGAAAAATATATTCATGAACTTACTGATTCTTTTATAGAGATCACTCAGAAAATTACTACTTAGAAATAATAAAATTTTACAATATTTTATTGTAAAATTAAATGATATAGACTTTTAATATTTTTAAAATAGCACACTCTTAGGGAAAGTGCATTCACCTATTTGAACTTGGTCTTCTATTTTATGATTATATTGATTAATCAATTATAGAAGGGGAATACATATTTTGTTTTCCTGTGAATCTATTTAATTATAATTTATATTTTGTTAGATTGCCATCTATGTGAGGAATCTAATCTTATCAAATGATTATTTCCCATCTAAATTAAACTCTTTTCTCTAACCTATTTGTTATTCTTCAAATTCTATAACTACCAAGAAAAAAAAATAAGTGTGCATTCAGATAAAAAAAAAAAAGATACAATATGCATCTGGAACAGAGGTAAACATATTTCTCTATAAATTTTAAATCTGATCAGGAAGTTATTTTAACCTCATATGAAGACAAATCCCACACACCCAGCTGAGGTGCACATCAGTTGCGAGTCGTTTTCCTCATGGCCAGATGCTGTCTTATGGAGGCAATATTGATGTGATAATAGGAAGGGATGCGACAGTGAACCAAATCTAGTTGTAATACACAAGTGCTGCTCCCAATCTCTTCCTGAGTATTCATCCTTTTCCCTTCTACGTTTGAGAAGAAAATAAAGAGGAGAGGCCAGGTAGGAATAAACAAAACAAAAGCATGTGAAGCTGATTATGGATAAACACAGCACAGACTTTAAGAGAGGCAAAGGGGCTCTCAAAAAAAGTAATTCTGTGGAAACATGCTTTCGATATGCATGAGAAGACTTTGAATAATTATACGTTTTAGTATTTTTCTCTCAAAATTTTGAATAAATGAAGCAAATATTACAGGCCACAAAAAGGAATTTAAAAAAATACAAAAGAAGTCAACTCATAGGAATATGGTAAAATTTGAACTTTGCTATTTGAATGTTCAGTTTTCATGAATTTTATTTGCTATCCATCAATGCTAAAGATAACTTGTGAGGAAAATGTTATTCCTTAAGCATTTTCCATAAAACACTGCTGAGTTCTTTGTAATTTGAAATTTACAGAAGCACTTTTTACATCATCTCTTTTTATCATTTTTCCCATGAAAAAGATGAAGAAGAGAAATGAAAAAAAGTAATAAAGTCAATTGGATGTAAACATCATTAACTTGAATAAATGAACTTGAAAAAATTTGTGGGGCTACATAATATATCGCCCAGCTATCTTCCCTCTCCTTGGTTTTTCTATTCTCTCCGATTCTATTCCACATTCAATTGTTAACTTAGTTTCTTTTTTTAAAAAAAATAAATATATTTTTATTGATTTTTTACAAAGAGGAAGGGAGAGGGATAGAGAGCTAGAAACATCGATGAGAGAGAGACATCGATCAGCCGCCTCCTGCACACCTCCCACTGGGGATGTGTCCGCAACCAAGGTACATGCCCTTGACCGGAATAGAACCTGGGACCCTTCAGTCCACAGGCCGATGCTCTATCCACTGAGCCAAACCGGTTTTGGCTGTTAACTTAGTTTCTTTTACTTTTATTTCTAGTTTAAAAAGGCCCCTACCTAATTAAATCTAGGGTCTCAGTTTGATGATAGACTTTACAAAGAAACTACATTCATTTGAAGGTAATTCAGTTAGGTAAATTTAAAAAAAAAATTGGTTTTACTTTTGCCAGAGGTGAAATATTGGTATCTCTTTGTAAATTTGTTCCAAAAAGCTCTGCTATGAGGGGTATTTCAAGGTACTTAAATACTCACCTGGAGATCCTTTCTTGGTCATCTTTGACCCTAACTCTTTTCTCTAATTTTTTTTTTAAATTATATAATTCCCAGGCCTATGTTGGGTCATTGTCTCCTAATTCTGTTCTATTATTTTGATGTTATGTGAGTTTCCTGTACTCAACCCCAACCCCTTCTACACAGGACGTATTTCTCACAAGCCTGGTCACCTAGGACCTGTCTCTAGCTCTTTCACGGCTGAAAATGTGCAGCTGCATTTTCCCCAAAGTGGCAGCATTAGAGTTTATTTGTGGCTTGAGTATCTAGTCTGTGTCTTTCAATACTTTTTCACACTCAGAATGGCCATTCATCCTTATGACTCAGATCCCCACATCTATAATAATAAAAGTGTAATATGCTAATTAGATCAGATGTCCTTCCTTCCAGACAAAGCCACAGAGGGTGGGGCCACAGCACAGGCAGCAGAGGGCCCCGGCCGTGGAAGGGGGCCAAGGACCTTGCACGAATTTCATGCATCGGGCCTCTAGTGCTGAGAATAAATAACTGAAGGTAAAACTGTGCTCAATTTATCCATATTTTCAGACTCTGCCTCCTACCTGGAGAAAAATGCTTGCTTCTATCAAGTCTATTGATTTTTAGAATAAGAGCACTTCATACTTCTGGCTCTATTAGCACTTTTGAACATCTTGTCCAGAGTTGAATTCTCCTCCAAAGATAGTCTAACAAGAAACTTGCCACATGTTATCCATTACCTGAATAGACATGTGGGCATAGTTTAGTATGGAATACTACACAGCTGTAAAAATGAAGGCTCTGTTAGCATTTGACACAGCATGGAGAGACCTGGAGAGGTTTATGCTAACCAAAATAAGCCAGTTAGAAAAAGATAAGTATCACATGATCTCATCATCTGTGGAATCTAATGAATAAAATAAGCTGATGAACAAAATAGATGTAGAGACATAAAAGCATTGGAAGGACTGTAGAATCTCAGAGGGAAGGCACCAGAGGGGCTTGGGAGAGAGGGGGGAAGATTAACAGAGGAACTATATGCACATATGCATAGCCCATGGACACAGACAATAGTGTGCTGAAGGCCTGGAAGGGGCAGGTGTGGGATGGAGGGGGGTAATGGGGAAAAACAGGGGGGGGGGGCATCTATAATTCTTTCAACAATAAAGATAGCTGATCTAGCTATCATAAGATTTTGGTCACTCAAGGATTAGTCTGAATTTTATGATCCTATTAGATATTAATTAATAGTAGGGACAAACAGCTATATGTAATCATAGTAACACAAAAGAATGGATATACTGAATGTTTTAATACCACTTGAGTAAATTGCAAACTGTGGAATGTTAATAAGTTTTAAAAATTTCAACTCAGAATCATTTTTAATGTTAAAAATTAAATCTAGAA
The DNA here is from genome assembly GCF_963455305.1 of Plecotus auritus. Taxonomy (NCBI): domain Eukaryota; kingdom Metazoa; phylum Chordata; class Mammalia; order Chiroptera; family Vespertilionidae; genus Plecotus; species Plecotus auritus. Next base: position 158,611,060 of record NC_137774.1, read on the forward strand.
AATAATTGGGGAAATAATTTTGGTGATTTATGTGTTACGACTTTTATGTTACATCCATGAAAATATTTTTTGTTCAAAATTTTCTTCTGTGAATAGAAGTTTTAACTCTGTTCTTGAAAGTATTGAGTGAGGATGACAAGTATATAAATGATAGCATATTTTCAAAATACAACAAAACTGCTTCACTAAAAAATACTGAGTGGGGAATAAATGAAATGATCATTGTCTCTGAGAGCAAAAATTCAGATGATTTAGAGTATCCCATAAATGACTCTGTTGGTTTTATTTATAAAATGTATCTTTGATTCACTTTTCTTTATGGCATTTATATCATCTTCTGGTCACAATTTTATAAAGCAATTTTTATGAAAGCTATGAAAAGGTATTTACCTTTTTTTCCTATCATAAACTTTTGAAAGGTGGTAGCATATACATCATTGAGTTTTATGAAAGAATTCACTGTGGATATTAAAATGTTCCCCATTCAATATGTTGTGGTAAATTCCAAGGGATTGTGTACTCGTATTTTAAAAACTAGTTCACTTTCATATTTAAGCATTTTAAATTTTGCATATACACATTGATTTTAGAAATAAATCAGAAAAAAATAATTGTCCAGAGTAAGTGAATGCTATTTTATGTACAATTTTCTAATTCTGTTTTTCTTGAGTTTTATGAAGTTCAGTCTTGATAAAGAAAGTTAAAGTTAAGGGAAAAAGTGATATAATCAGTACTGTTTAATTTTTCTACCTCTCATTTGTTTATATCAAACATAATATTTTGTTTTCTTTGGATACAAATTGGTAAATTTCTTCTCAATTCATTTCATGGGTATTTCAGTTACAGTAAAAAATTCAGATAGAGCCGAAACCGGTTTGGCTCAGTGGATAGAGCGTCGGCCTGTGGACTGAAGGGTCCCAGGTTCTATTCCGGTCAAGGGCATGTACCTTGGTTGTGGGCACATCCCCGGTGGGAGGTGTGCAGGAGGCAACTGATTGATGTTTCTCTCTCATCAATGTTTCTAGCTCTCTATCCCTCTCCTTTCCTCTCTGTAAAAAATCAATAAAATATATTTAAAAAAAAAATTCAGATAGAGAAGTGTCCTTTCTAAGAAATCCTTCCCCTTTTATAAAACAACTAGAGGCCCAGTGCACAAAATCCGTGCAAGGGGCTCGGCCCTCACAGCCATGGCAGCTTGCCTTGGCCCTTGCAGCCCCGGCTTTGTCCGGAAGGTCATTTGGCTGTCCGGTCTCATTAGCATATTACGCTTTTATTATTATAGTTAAGAACAAGAGAAATATTCTGCTAGGTGCCTATAAGAGTTTAAATAACCCTTTCTCATTTGGGTCTCTTTATTACAGTGGACGTCTGCATTGAGAACCAATACCCTTATGGGGGAAGGGGATTGACTGAAAAGAAAGTTAACAATAAAACCAAACAAAAACTATAACATTTTAGAAATACATATGTTGAGGGTTTTCAGCTGAGAGCATGCATCCTACTTCTTAAAGGAAAAAGAATGTCTGTGTTGCACTATTCAATTTTTTCTGATTATTCTTACCCTGCAAGGAAAAACAGTGGTTACTTCATCCTATGAATAAATTAAAGCTATATAAAGAAATTCAGAATAATAAAATCTATCTTTGAATAGCAAATACTTTAAATTAAGAGAAAATATTTTGTCAGTTTCAAAATGACAGCTCCATTTTCACACAAATAAATGCAGGCCTTATGCTGCTATTGTCTTCAGGCATCTTGAAGCTAAACAATTACATAAAGTTTGGGTTTCTTTTTAAGTTTTGAAAAAGTAATTAAAATCTTTGGGAAACTTAGTAAAAGATTTTGGAAGAATTCAGCTCCCAGAATGTTTTCCTAACTGGTGATGTCTAAAGTAGCAATTATGAAGACCACCTCTTATGAATCTGAGTGTTTTGTTTTCTTGCTTTTATTTTTACTTTCTAAAATTTTGTAAGGAAAGTCCGGCCAGAGTGGCTCAGTGGTTGGGCATCAACCAATGAACCAGGAGGTCATGGTTCCATTTCCAGTCAGGGCACATGCCTGGGTTGTAGGCTCAAATCTAGTGTGAGGTGTGCAGGAGGCAGCCAATCAATGATTCTCTCTCATCGTTGATACTTCTGTCTCTCTCTCTGACTCCCTTCCTCTCTGAAACCAACAAAAATAGATTAAAAAATTTTGCTAGGGAAACATTGGTTAATAATATTACATATATTTCAGGTGTACAGTACTATAACACATCTTCTGTAAATTGTATTGTGTGCTCACTAAGTGATTAGCTATTTAAAGTCACTTACTATAATGAAAACTGCTTCCTTTTAGGTAATAAGCAAATATAGGATGAGTATCTAAAAGATCAAGAAAACATAGCCAAGTTCTTTCTCTCCTTTTGTTAACTATTTGTGATGAATTTCTTCTATTAAAATTGATTTTCCCCTATTTACTACAGGTAAAGTGTCTAAGAATCTGAGGTTTTATTCTGGAATTAAGCTATATAATCAGGAATTTTAAAAATATACACATGGATATCCTATATAATAAAGTGGGAATATGCATATTGACCATCACTCCATCACAAAGATGGCTGCACCCACAGCTGAGGCCAAGTTCCCTTAAGGAGCCTTAAGGAGCAATCAGCAGAGACCTGAGGCTATGCCCTCCCCCACCCCCATGGGGCTTGACAGGGGACCTCAGGCCATGCCCCCTGCCCTGGCGTCAGGCTGGGGGACCTCAGGCCATGCCTCCTGCCTTGGCACCAAGTCGGGGGACCTCAGGCCATGCCCCCCACCTGGCGGGGCTTGATGGGGACCTCAGGCCTCACCCCCTGCTCCGGCACCAGTCTGGGGGATCTCAGGCCTCAACCCCCGCCCCGGCACCAGGCCAGGGTACCTGAGTCCACGCCCCCCCCCCAGTGGGGCTTGACAGGGGACCTCAAGGTGCACTTTCCATCCTGGTGCTGGGCTAGGGGACCTCAGGCTGCTCCCCCCGCCAGCAGGGCTTGACAGAGGACCTCAGGCCTTGCCCCTCACCTGGCAGGGCTTGACAGGGGACCTCAGGCCATGCCCTCACTGGCAGGGCTTGACAGGGGACCTCAAGGTGAGCTTCCCATCCTGGTGCTGGGCTAGGGGAACTCAGGCTGCTCCCCCACCCCAGCGCCAGGCCATGGGACCTCAGGCCGCACCCCCCACCATGCGGGGTTTGGCAGGGGACCTCAAGGTGTGCTTCCCATCCTGGCGCTGGGCTAGGGGACCTCAGGCTGCTCCCCCCACCCAACAGGGTTTGACAGGGGACCTCAGGCCGCACCCCCACCCCGGCACCAGGCCAGGGCACCTCAGACCGTACACCCTGCCCTAGCACTGGGCCAGGGGACCTGAGCCTGCGCCCCCCTGCCGGTGGGGCTTGATGGGGGACCTGAGGCTGGGCCCCCCTCCTGCTGTCAGGCCAGGGGACCTGAGGCTGCACCCCCCTGCCTGGTGGGGCTTGACAGGGGACCTCAGGCCATGCCCCCCACCCAGCGGGGCTTGACAGGGGACCTCAAGGCATGCCCCCTGCCCCAGTACGGGCTGGGGGACCTCAGGCCATGCCCCAAATCCTGGCGCTGGGCCAGGGGACCTGAGACTACGCCCCCTGCCCAGCAGGGCTTGACAAGGGTGGGACTGGCCGGGTCTGGATCTAGCCCAATTGGGGGGGGGGGGGGCGACCGGGTCTGGGTCTCACGCAATTTTGAGGTGCATGTGGGTGGGCGGGGACTTGACTCTGGGTCTCGTGGTGTGCTCCAGACTCTGACAGGAGGAAGGTTTTCATATATATTTTACTAATTTTCTTTCATCTCTGACACTTCCATTATAGAGAAAGGGCAAATAGCAATATTAAATTATTTCCTCTAATAAATCCCTTTTTAATGTGCATGAATTTCGTGCACCGGGCCACTAGTATATAATATTTTAAAAATAATATGCAGCATCAGACAGAACATAGTACCAAGCAATCCAAAATATTTCAAATATTTTCATTTTCTATGTTCATATTATTTTATATAATACTTGAGGTATTTTTAGAAAGTTGCATACCTGACATGAGAAATCATATAATCTATGTATATAAAAGTCTAAGTTATGGCAGAATGACCGAACGACCGGTTGACCGGGGCATGGAGGATGGACCGAGACCTGCCCCTGTGCCTACTATAGCCTTGTGGCCCACAGTTCCTTTCAAGGTGCACGAATTTGTGTACTAAGCCCCTAGTCAATAATAAAATGTCTTGGGGCTCTAGAATAGCTTTATTACCTACAAATCTGATGAGGAGCTCTTCGTCCTGAAAGCATCTGAAGAATCAAAGGAGGACAAAATCAAAGGTGGGAGTGGGGCAGCTGCAGAGAGTTGAATTTAGAATTATGGCTCAGGGAATTTTGCACAAACACAGATATCATCTGAGTGCTGCACTATTGCATCTTTATCTCCAAGTGTGTTGTCTGGTAAATGTCTATGTGTGAGTGTGTGTGTATCATCTGTTGTCCAGATTTTTGCAAAATGCAAATATTCAATCACCCCATCAATTTAGAAATTTAGGTGTGATGTTCCTACATAACCCCACAGTAATTATTTGTCTTTCTGAGTGAATACCTCATACCTCACTGTCTTTATGCTTGGACTACACAGAACACAGAAAGCATAAGGGAGTAATAAAGCTATTTTCTCCCCTTCTCCCTCTCTGTGCCATAGTCAGTCAGTTCAGTGTGTGATGGTTGAGGCTCCGTGCTGAGGGCAGCCAGGGGACACACAGATCAGAAAGCCCAGTTGGCAAGAAGCTGTCTTCGTTGACTCTCTCTTGTGTTTGCCTCTGCTTGTTAAGTTATAAAGAATAAGGGTCGCACTTGAAATAAAACTGATAAATGTTTCTATTTTTATACTTGCTTATAAAAAATATGTATTTCACATTTTTATTTAGATATACTTTTTGGTCCTCAATCTAGGGCTATAGTATTCAACTTGATTACATACATGTAGAGATCTGTTTCCATTTCTAGAATGGCATCAGAAAACTGTAGAAATGAAACCATCTCTTCCATTCCATTATGCTGATTACTGAAGTTTTGGCGTTGACATGTAGTGATATGTTGGAAGATAAGTGGCTCTACTTCCTCACTGCCATGTGTATGTATATTTCCCCTCAGCCATGGCAGATAATCCAGCCTAACAAAGGAATCCAACTCTCAAAGCGGCTACAAATTCCTACTAGTTGTCCTTCCACCCAACCCTCCCTATCTTCAACTAACTTCAGTACAGGGCTGGGCAAAGTAGGCTACCCTACCAGCCATCATTACCTGAAAGATAAATCATAAGTAAGGACACAGAACAGTTCCAGTTCATAGAAGCTTTAGTGAATGCTACTCCTGTTTCAAATAAAATAGAACAAACAATATATTCAGAGTTCTGCTCTTACTTTGACAATTCCGATGTCATTTTTTTCTTTTATTCAGCAGGATTTTGTTCCATAAGCCTCAAATCAGAATTACTCCCTCTCTGCTTATATTCAGTTGAGGCTATTTGTGTCATCCCAGTTTTTGCCAAAAGATGGCTGTGGGATTACCATTGGAACCACTTTCTATCAAATTGCTGTTCTAATTATCTTCTTAAATATGCAGGGGAATTAGCAGAACAATGTTCATAAATTGTAGATCAATGCTTAGTGTCTAACAAACATTAATTATCACAGCTTCCCTCTACATCTGTCTTATCTTTCTCCTCTGCAGTCTAATGACTGGCAACAAGAAGAAATGGGTTGTTTAAACATTAAAATCCACAGTCTTCACTTTTACACAATGTCTTTCCAATCCCTAGACATTAACACAATCCTTATTGTGTGTATGTGAAGAATATCCCTTTCCTGAGCACTGTGCCAAGGCTTTATGTTTGCTTTCCACTATCTTCCAAGTTACTCCTCCAGACACACACGTACTCATGCTCATTCTGTCTCGCACCACATGCACACACATATTCTCCCCGAGTGTCACAGTTTCTCCTTGAATACTTGAGAAAACTTTCACAAATTGCAATAAGTATTACTGAATGCATACTGTGTGCTAGTCACTGTTCAATGTGCTTTGAATACAGCAATGAAGATAACAGTATCCTAGCCAGTTTGGCTCAGTGTATAGAGCATCAGCTTGCGTACCAAAGGGTGCTGGGTTCGATTTTGATCAAGGGTAGGTGCTTTGATTTCAGGCTTCTTCCTGGCCCGAGCCTTGGTCTGGGCTGATGCAGGAGGCAACCAATCGATGTGTTTCTCTAACATCGATATTTCTTTCTGTCTTTCCCTCTCTCTTCCACTCTCTAAAAATCAATGGAAAAATATCCTCGGTGAGGATTAATAAAAAGATAATAGTCAAAGATTTTTTTTTATCAAATGTATCTCACATTCTGGAGGTCTGATACAGATAATAAACATAACAGAGGAAATTATACAGTATGTGAGAAGGCAATACATATTATAAAAGTTGTAGACTAGGGCATAAGAACACTGAGGCTTGGTAATTTTAAAGAAGCAGGTCTAGGGCCGAAACCGGTTTGGCTCAGTGGATAGAGCGTCGGCCTGCGGACTGAAGGGTCCCGGGTTCGATTCCAGTCAAGGGCATGTACCTTGGTTGCGGGCACATCCCCAGTGGGAGGTGTGCAGGAGGCAGCTGATCGATGTTTCTCTCTCATCGATGTTTCTAGCTCTCTATCCCTCTCCCTTCCTCTCTGTAAAATATCAATAAAATATATTTAAAAAAAAAAAAAAAAAGAAGCAGGTCTAGGCTGGCTGGTGTGTCTCAGTGGTTGAGTGTGGACCTATGAACCAGGAGGCCACAGTTTGATTTCCATTCAGGGCATATGCCTGGGTTGCAGCTGATTCCCAGTAGGGGATGTGCAGGAGGCGGCCGATCAGTGATTTTCTCTCATCATTGATGTTTCTATCTCTCTCTCCCTTTCCCTTCCTCTCTGATATAAATAAAAACATACTTTAAAAAAGAGGCAGATCTAGTATATCTTAAAAAAGCCTGAACACAAACCGGAAGGATTTAAGAAGAGGTATACATGAAGATATGAAGTGGTACGAATTTTCAGATAGAGGGAAAGCTGAAGCAAACAATAGTTGTACATGAGAAACAGCAAATGGTCAGTGAGACAGCGTGGGCAGAGGCAGACAATAGAAGATATGATGTCAGAACAGGAATGGGAGGTTAAATTGCCTAGAGCCTTCTAGATACTATAAAAGCTTTGACTTGATTTTTCAGTTCAGAGTATTTTCAGTGGGGAGACAACTGATTTGTAGGATCCCAGAATTCCTCTGGCAACTGTACTGAGAAGAGATAACAGGGGGAAAGAATCACAGCAGTGGCGTTATTCAGAAGAAAGAAATTTACCTAGGGAATCTGGAATCTGGGCTGTGGGCCAGGTAGAAGATGAGAAGGAAAAGTAATATAGATGGTCAATTACTATACGGAGCTGTTTTTATTCTTGTGTGTACATGTGTTGAGAGTATCGCACATAAACTGATGCCTTTCATATGAACAGAGCTCATCACCTGAATAGGGAGGCATATTTACATGAGATTTCCCATTAATAGATTCCATCATAATCTGCACTACTCAGCAGAAGCATAAAAAGGACCCAAGAATTCTATGAGCCTTATTGAATGGCCCCAGTGGACTAGAAGTTCTTCACTGTGCCTGTCCATTCATAAAAAGTCAAACACAGAATAGGGTTTCTCACAATTATGATCAGCTATATCCCTGTTAGGTATTCCATTTCAGAATAGTCTTTATTATTATTATTTTTGGAATTGTTTACTCAAACTCATTCTTTCAGATATTTTAGGATAAATCATACAAGAATATCCATAATTATATCCTTTAAAATGTAGTCCAAAAAGAGAAAATTATCAAAATAATTCAATCTTCCTAGAATATTTTGGGGAAGGGAGTTGATTGTACTTACCATCACAATTCTGAGTTCTGAAGGAAAAAAAATAGGGCCATGCATACTAAAGGACAGGGCCACTGAATCTACATGGGCATTAAGGATGATTTAGGATCTTTTTCTGAGACTATCTTTTCTGCTGGCACTTGGGTTTATAAAGCAACCATAGTCGGCCCTGAAATCAGTTGTGTCAATGTCTTTCCCTAAAGTATCTACCAAGATCTAGACAAGATCTAGACTTACATATGGAAAGTAAAGAAAAAGCTCATACTCACTTTGGGTATAAATTACAATATGCTTTGAAGCTTTCTAGTTTAGCAATAATAACCAAGGTATTGTTCATTGTTGTTCATTTGGCTACTTGTGTCTCTTGGAATGAAGAAGGGGTAAATAACTTTCAATCTCAAAATTACAACACAAATAAGCAGTTTTAATTCACACATACACACGAAATAATAAAGTCTTGCTACCTTAGTGTCACCTATGTCAATAAGCAATATTTGGGTGGCTCAGACCTTGGACAAGCATGAATAAGGGGAAATGCTAGAGATATTGCAAGAAAGTAAGGAGAATGGAGTAAAGAGGGAGGAGTAGAGTAATCTTGATAGTGGCGGGGTGTGGGGGGGGATTGTATTACAAGAACTCAAATGCCCTAGTTTGCTTATCTCTCATGAAAAACATAATCCAGATTAGGTATATTGTATTTTATTGCATGTATGATTGGTTTTTAATGTAATTTTAAGGATACTAGTATAGGAAACATATTTTTCTTTTAGCCAGATTCAGATTCAGTTCTATCTAACACAGAACTCATGGTATCATTTGATCATAACCACATTTATTCCTGTTAAAAGAATTTCACTAGATCTATATGCTAAAATAATGGGGCTAAAGTATAAGAATTTTCCTTCTCTCTAAGGGTAGCCAGGATTGAAAAGTCATTTCAAACCTTGTTGAATCTGTGAAGCAGACAATGAGTTCATTTTAATATAATTCCTTTTCTACTTTTCATTGAGCCAAAGGTGTACTTGATTTGGAATATTATTGAACATATGAGGGCGAAGTCAGGAGATGGGCCACAGGCATGACATGTGCAATGCTTACCCTTAATCACCAGAGGAGAGAAGAGGTTAATGGTCACAGGATGGATGCATTTCTGAAGCTACTTTTTGAAAATTCTATTTCTGAAAACAATTTCTGGGAAAGAGCTATTATGAGGAGGTGGAGGAGGAGATTTTCTTCACTTAGAGGAAAAGCTGACACTTGCCCCAGTAATTCAGTGATGTCTCAATTTCCCTCGGATGACACAATGTGTCATGAATCGCCCCTGCTTTAGGACTGTGAGCCTAAATGGAAACGTAAGAAGAGGGAATTTTGTTGTTGATATTTGTCTGTTTGCTTGATTTGCTTTGTATTGATTTTAGGAATAGTCATAGGACAATTCTGACTTCAAGAGTCTTTTTATTTTAAAGAATAGAGGTATATTATATTCTTCTAAATATTTTGGCAAATATAAATAGATTATATTTTCCTTCATAATTTAAAATATTTACCAGTGTCCAATCTTCAACTCTTCATTAGTAATGGCACATATCATGGTTATTATCCAATAAATTGAATAAATTACAGTGAGACAAAGTGAATGTTCATATAATAGGATGATCATTTGATAACTAAGGATTGTTACATGTAGTGGGGATTACTAACTATGGATAATATACATAAATCTCAGATAACAATAAAAAGGGAAATTACCTTTTCCTATGAATTTTATATACTATATTAGAAAACTAGAAAAGAACAATGATAAATATTATATATATGACTAGAGGCCTGCCTGCCCCCTCAGCCCTGCCTGCCCCTTCTCACAGTCCGGGAGATGTCCTACTGACAGCTTAGGCCCATTCCCCGTGGGGAGCGGGCCTAAGCTGCAGTTTGGCCTCCCTTTGTGAGAGGCGACTGTACCCATCAGGGAAAGGTGCCGCCCCCATCACCCCGCTGCTGCTGCCACTTCCAGGCACTGCGGCTGGCAGGCCCTCCTCAGCCTGCGCAGCTGCTGCAGCTTTGTCCGGAAGGATGTCAGGAAAACATCCAGTCTATCTGGTGTAATTAGCATATTACCCTTTTATTAGTATAGATCATATCCATATAATTACATGATTCTGACTTAATAATATAATAAATCATCTTATTTTTGGAAAAAAATAATTTTTATTTCTTAATGGGATACAATAGAAAACTTTTCAATATACAGGCATTTACAATGATTCTCTCCTTGAGCAAATCTGGTCAGGCTTCTCCGAGCCCTCAGCTTGACTAGGACTCAACGTGGCTTATGTAGATGTTAACAAACACTAACATAGTTTCTATCAGCTCAAGTCTGTATTTCTGGGATGAGAAAAATAGAGGCAAAAGGCAATGCAAACATTACTGAGGGCACAGGACTCAAATACATTATCTCAAGAGATTTTGGGGGCAATGTCATCAAATGGAGACCGAATGGAGCAGTTCTTAGTCCCAGAAAATTACAACATAGGACGAAAAAGAATTATGAGAGGTTAATATATATATATATATACTGAGTGGTCAGATTATTATGACCACCTGACATTTGTAGGCAAATTAGCTGTATGGGATATGGAAGCCGAAGGCCTGTTCGAACACCTTTGCTGTCTGCAGTTACTAAGATAAAACGTCTCCAATTCACACAGGAACACAAGGATTGGACAGTCCAGCATTGGAAAAAAGTCATGTGGTCCAATGAATCACGTTTCTAGTTGCATCATGCAGATGGCAGAGTGAGAATTTCACGGAAACAGCATGAAAGCATGCACCCCATGTGCATGAGTACAACCCTTCAAGCTGGTGGGGCAGTGTTATGGTTTGGGGCATCTTTTCCTGACATGATTTGGGCCCTTTAATTTGTGTAGAACAACGTCTGAATAGCACAACATACCTAAATATCATTGCTGATCAAGTTCATCCTATCATGTTGATGGTGTATCCCAACGGAGATGGCTTCTTCCAACAAGAAAATGTGCCATGCCACGGTCCTCGTATTGTGCAGGAGTGGTTTCAAGAACATGAGGGAGACTTTACCTTGCTTAGGTGGCCCCCACAATCACCAGATCTCAATCCAATTGGGCATTTGTGGGATGAAGTTAAAAGAGCCATCAGGCAGCTGGTTCCACAACCATCAAATCTCACAGAACTAGACAATGCTATTCATTAGGCATGGTATCAGATTCCTCACATCACCTTTCAACATCTCATGGAGTCAATGCCAAGAAGAATCACTACAGTATTGAAGGCAAAAAGTGGCCTAACGAAGTACTGATGGGGTGTTCATAATAATCTGGCCACTCTGTGCGTGTGTGTGTGTATATATATATATAATATATCCTATCTAATAAAAGAATAATATGCAAATTGGCCATCACTCCAACACACAAGATGGCTGCCCCCATGTGGTCAAAGATGGCTGCCCCCATGTGGACACAAGATGGCCACCACAAGATGGCCAGCAGGGTAGGGCAGTTGGGAGGGACCAGGCCTGCAGGGGAGGGTAGTTAGGGGTGACCAGGCCTTCAGGGGAGGGCAGTTAGGGGCAATCAAGCTGGCAGGGGAGCAGTTAGGCATCAATCAGGATGGCAGGGGAGTGGTTAGGGGATGATCAGGCTGGCAGGCAGAAGCAGTTAGGGGCAATCAGGAAGGCAGGTAGGCGAGCAGTTGCAAGCCAGCAGTCCTACCGGGATTGGGCCTAAACAGGCAGTCGGACATCCCTTGAGGGGTCCCAGATTGGAGAGGGTGCAGGCTGGGCTGAGGGACACACCCCCTCTGTGCACGAATTTCGTGCACCGGGCCTCTTATAAAATAATGAAAGTATAATATGCAAATCGACCAACTGCCGAACAGCAGAATGACCATCCAGACAATCATGCTTTGACATGCACTAGCGCCAGGCCAGCCAAAGCGGGTATGATGCGATTGGTCAGAGGGGCCTCCCCTGCCATTGCCCCACAATTGCCCTGCAGAGGGAGGCCCAGGCCACTGGCTAGCGATCAATCAAGGGAGAAGGGGGTGTGGTGGCGGATGCAGGCAGCATAGGCCAAGGTGGGTGTGGGCAGGGGGCGGGCTGGCTGCCAGCAGCTGGAAGGAAATCTGGGTCCTGGGTGTTGGCAGCCAGAGGGAAGCCTGGGTGAAGGTAACTAGAGGGAAGACTATGCCAGCAGCTGGGGAAAGGAAGTCCTACCCTTGCCAGGATTTCATGTATCAGGCCTCTAGTATATATATATATATATATTTGATTGATTTCAGAGAGGAAGAGAGAGATAGAAACATCAATGATGAGAAAGAATCATTGACCGGCTGCCTCCTGCATGCCCCCTGCAGGGCATTGAACCCACAACCCAGGCATGTGCCCAGACTGGGAATTAAACCCTGACTTTCTGGTTTATAGGTCAATGCTAACCACTAATCTACACAGGCTGGGCAAGGGAATTATGAGGTTTTGATAATGAAAAGGTGTTTTGTCAAGAAGGAAATGGTGTCAACACTAATTTTAAAAATTTACTAGATAGTGCATGTCTCTAATGCAATTCTCCAAGAAAAAATAATTTGTGTAGACAAATTTATTTTTCCACACATGTGGCATATTCACAGTTCCAACATTAACTTCTTGTCAGAGATGTTTTCTATTTGAGCCGAATTTCACAGGATATGAGTTGTGGACCATTGAACTAGGATGGCATCCTTCACTCTAACACCCCTAAGTTTTTGCTATGATTTGAACCTCTTTATTGGCAAAGGAGGCACACAGTGTGGATGGAAAGGGACTTTCAGTCTTGGATTCAGACTTGTTGATTTCATCAACGTGCAGTCTGACTATTTCAAAGACTGCTGGCAGGAGGATAGAAATTGTCCTCCACAGTCACTGGATATTCTGAAAGGTCTAACCATTGATATTTGGAGAGAAGCCCCCAAATTTGGAGACCAGATAGGCTTCTGATAGCCTCTCCAAAGGGAAATAACATACTCTTGTTAGATGCAATCTTCAAAACCATAGCTTAAGAAAATAAGAGTAGAATAATATCTTTTAACCATTATTACTTTAAATTCAAATAGGTTTATCAAAAGTACTGTCCAAATTAATCTTTCTTGACTTTAATTTGAACTTGGAAAGGTGAAGTTTTATCAGATTGAAAATTTAGGAAGAATTAACAAGACATTTTCAACCCAGTGTCTATTTACTTTCTCTTTAGAATTTGTTGGCCACAGTATGCACAGGTTCTAAAATTACCTTTACACACTTCAACTTTGAAGGAAGATAAACTCCAAACCATCACCCACAATAATCAATACTAATAAAAGAGTAATATGCTAATTAGACCGGGATACCTTCTGGACGTCCTTCCGGACAAAGCCATGGTGGTGGGCAGTTAGGGGCGATCAGGCTGACGGGGCGTGGGGGCAGTTGAGGGAGAGCAGGCCAGCAGGGGGGACAGTTGGGGGCGAGCAGGCTGACAGGGGGGCAGTTGGGGGCAATCAAGCTGGCAGGGGGGGGCAGTTAGGGGTGATCAGGACGGAAGAGGATAGCAATTGGGGGCGATCAGGCCGGCAGGCAGGTGAATGTTTAGAAGCCAGTGGTCCCGGATTGCAAGAGGGATGTCCGACTGGTGGTTCAGGGTTGGACATCCCCTGAGGGGTCCCAAATTAGAGAGGGTGCAGGCCGGGCTGAGGGACCCCCCTACCCCATGTACGAATTTCGTGCACCAGGCCACTAGAGTAGTAAACAAAACACCCGAATATGGTATTTAGTGTCATCAACCTCATTTTGAATACAGATCTAAAACTTGCCTATTCCTATTAGCAATAAGGGTGCTATTTTGTTTCTCTTTTCTATTTTTAATATTTCCATCCAAAATTCATCAGAGACCAGGAAGAGGATATATGATACATGTACAAGGTATTGATCCCCAATTCCCACCTTGAAAACAGAATGTTTATTAGGTAAAGGTTGGCTCTTGTACATATATTATTGCTGTAGTTCAATAGAAGTAAAATATATTTTTCCTACTTCCTATTCTATTTAGTCATGTTTATATATTTTTGCTGCTTTAAGCAAATTTATTTTATAAAAATGGTTTTGGTACTTAAAACATCTTTCTGTATTTTTCAATTTTTTATGATGATAATCTCTTTCCTGTTATCTAGTATGATCAGATGATGATTTCTCTACCATTTTTTGAAAATATATAAAAATATCCACTACAAATATCAATCCCTCTAGCCAATTAAAAAAAATAAAACGGCATGTAAATTATGTGTAATTTTAGTGCCAGAAAACCTAGTTTTCAATCCCCCCCCTCTTTCTCTCTCTCTCTTGCTCTCATTCTCACTTTGTCTCCCTCTCTCATCCTCCCTCACCCCATTTTTCTCCCTTTCTATCAAATCTATACCATATCTACTGGTCATTTTCTTAAGATAGCATAGATTTTCCCCATAATGATTCTTGAAGTCCAAATTCTCTCCAGCTTCTGCCTGTGTGTATATGTGTGTGTGTGTGTGTGTGTGTGTGTGTATATATATATATATATATACATATAAAATTTCTTGGAGGGTAATATCACTATATGCAACTCTACCATTACCAGAACCAGAATTCACTGGATGAAGCTTTTGGTATTATAAAGAACGTTACCTGGATGAAGACAGATATATTGAATTTCAGAGGTTTCAGAATATTCTAATTCCATTTCTAGTGAGGATATACATGATTGGCAGAAAATAGCAGCAAAGACCTTGGGAAATTGGAAGGTGACCTTTAAGATTGAAGAGGCAGGATTCAAAATGTTTTTTTCATTATTAGATTACTAGAGGCCGGATGCATGAATTCATGCACGGGTGGAATTCCTCGGCCTGGCAGGATATCAGAGCGGATTGGGACCATCTTGCCCAATTACCCATCGGGGCCATGGGAGGTTGGTTGGCTGCAGGGGACGGGCAGTGCGAGGTTGGTCAGCCAGGGGGAAGGGCCATGGTAGGGTAGCTGGCCGGGAGGAGGAGCCATGGGAGGTTGGCTGGCTGGGGACAGGGGCCACGGGAGGTTGGCTGGCCGGGGGGAAGGGATGCAGGAGGTTGGCCAGTAGGGGGGAGGTGCCATGGGAGGTTGGTCAGCCAGGGGGAGGGGCCATGGGAGGTTGGTCAGCCAGGGGGAGGGGTCATGGGAGGTTGGCCAGCTTTGGGGGCAAGGGCTGCGGGAGGTTGGCCAGCCAGCCCCCCAATAGGGGTCATTGGGAGGAAGGACCACAGGAGGTTGGCCGGCCACAGGAGGTTGGCTGTGGGAGCGCACTGACCACCAAAGGGCAGCTCCTGCATTGAGTGCCTGCCCCATGGTGGTCAGTGCATGTAATAGCGACTGGTCGTTCCAGTCATTCAGTCGCTCAGGCTTTTATATATATAGATAATGGAAATTTTTTTCTTGCAAAATGTTTAATATTATTCAGAATTTGAAAAAAAAAAGCAAATAAAACAATAAATAGAAATGTCCACTTGCCTATTCAGACAGTAAGTTTAATCACAGTTGTAATTTGACAAATCACAAATTAATTTTTTCCACTTAGATTCATCTTCTGCAGCCCAGTTACTCCAAACAATACGTGGTTCTTCAGGTCAGTCATAAAATGCCCATAAGCTTCAGCTCTTGCCTTGAGGAATACGTTTAGGAAACTCACCATTTTTTTTCCTTTTGTAAGCTGTTCAATATTATTTAAAGAATTATCTTACCCTATAATCATTATTTTATACCTTTTATACTTTTCTGTGAGATTGGTCATTCAGTCTCTTAAATCATTGCTCTCATTTTTCAGTTTTTTTCAGGTGATCATAAATTAAAATTTAATTATTTTTTTCCAACATCAGGCCAACATGTCTGAGAATTACCCAATAAGAGTAGCCCCAGTGCCCATCAGTACATGAGTGAATAAAAAAGCTGTGGAAAAAAAAAAAGCTGTGGTACATTTATACCATGGAATACTATGCAGCTGTGTAAAAGAAGATATCTTACCCTTTGACATAGCATGGATGGACCTGGATACTATTATGCTAAGTGAAATAAGCCAATCACAGAAAGACAAATATCACATGATCTGATTTACTTGTGAAATCTAATGAACAGATAACAAAATAAGACCTGATGCATGGAGGCATGGAACAGACTGACATATCTGGGAGTAGGGGGGTGAGAAGAGATAAACCAAAAAACTTATGTACTTAGATGCATAGCCCATGGACATAGACAATAGTGTGGAGAAGGCCTGTGGGGATAAGGGATGGGTGGAGGGGGATAAGAGGGAAATGGTGGACATCTATAATACTGTCAACAATATATATATATACTAGAGGCCCAATGCACAAAGATTCATGCAAGAATAGGCCTTCCTTCCCCTGGCTGCCAGCACCAGCTTCCCTCTGGCACCCAGGACCCGGGCCTTCTCACTGGCCACCGCCTTCCGCCTTCATTCCAGTTGGAGCCACCTTCCGCCTTCGCTCTGGCCCTGCCGCCCTCCTGTAGCTCCCTCCACCCCTGCCCTCCCCCCCAATAGCAGGCATCCTGCCCTGCCCCGGCTACTCTGCGCCTGAGCGTGCGCGCTGGCCAGAGGCCTGGAGCGGCTGGGGCAGGGCGGAACGCTTGTGTTGTCACCATGGCGACAATGCAAGTGTCCCAGCCTGGCTGCCGCCTCTTTTTCACATCAATTTGCATATTCCCTCCTTATTGGCTGTGGTCACTTCCATCTTTTGTCACGGAGTGACGGTCAATTTGCATATTCCATCTTTATTATATAGGAGATATATAAACAATAAATGAATACCACCACTATGGGGAATAAGAGTAGCAGTAAAATGCTTTCATATTTTGTTGAATTTATGTATAATTGACATATATCATATTTAGTTTCAAATATACAACATAATGCTTCAATATTTGTATATATTGCAAAATGATCATCACCATAAGTCTAGTTAACATCCATCACCATACATAGTTACAAGATTTTTTTCTTGTGATGAGAACTTTTAGGATGTATTCTCTTAGCAACATTTGAATATACAAAATTAATTATAATCCCACACTGTACATTTCTTCCCCAGGACTCATTTATTTTATGACGGGAAGTTTGTAACTTTTGACTCCCTTCACGGATTTTGTCCCCCCTTCTCCTCCCCCACCTCTGGCAAACACTAATCCGTTCTCTGCAGCTATGAGCTTGGTAGCATGTCTAGACAATAAATAACAGATTGTTTCCATTTCCTTAAATGACTTCACACAAACCATTCTCTTGACAATTTCTGAAACAGTTGGCATTGATTTGAAAAGCACATAAAAAAAAACAAAAAACTGGTGGTTTAAGTGATGAGGTTGTTAGCTCACAGAAATTCATGGGATGCTGAATCTGGAAGACCACCGGCTAAACAGAAGCTGGAGCTGCAGTCAAAACCATGCAACAGAGACTGCAGAGAATGTGGTTTCGGTAAAATAAAAACACAAAAAATGCAACGCAGCTTTCACGGTAGCTTCTGTGGCCAGCATCAAACAAATACTTTTTTTTTTTCTCCTGGGAAACATATTTTCCACTTGTTCTGCATCTTTGTCCTTAGCTTCTGCTTCATGGGTATTTTTGGTGGGTTGAGGTTATATGACATGTCCAGACATTAGATGGGACACAGGTATGTTGGACAGTTTCCTTCAGATTATGCTTCAACACGTGCAAGGTACCAATTTTAACAAGATAATATGTTTCTTATTTATTTTCCATGTCAGCTTTATGTGAACTGAGGTTCTACTTCTGATGTGTCCTCCTGCCAGGACGGAGGGTTCAAGGGCAGAGTGATGTGTTGTCCATGAAAGCTCCCGCTCTGACTTTGTACACAATCACTTCTGCTCACATTTCCCTGATGGAAGCAAGTGACTTGGCCGAGTATGATGTTAATGGAGCAGAAAATTAAACTCCTGCCATAAAGAGTCACTTAAAATAACTTGGCAAAAGGCAAAAATGTAAAATATTTTTTTATAGTGTAGGCAGTGGATAATTATAGTGAAGGCAGTGGATAGTGAAGGATAATTGAAATACTAATAAAACCTACTAAATTACTGTATTTTTCTTCTATAGCGTGAGGTGAGCTTCATCAATTTATTTTTTATAGAAATTTACCAAATACAGGAACAAAGTTTTAATTGCTTGGCAGGCACATTATGATAATTGTTCACTATAATTTTAAAGAGGATGGTATTTTAATTTTTTCCCTCTCTTTTGGATACCTCTAGGACTATTAATTACAAAGGCAGCATCGCCAGAGGACAGCAAACTGATGGTTTCTACCTGTTCAGATAATACATTAATACGCATGATCAAGGTTACCTAGTAGTAATATTTCATTTTTAGAAGTTTTATGGAAGTACCCCCATGGGTTTGGCAAATAGAGGGATCTGGGCCTAAACTGGCAGTCGGGCATCCCCCAAGGGGTCCCCGATTGGAGAAGGTGCAGGCTGGGCTGAGGGAATGCCCCCCCCAACCCCGTGCATGAATTTCATGCACCGGGCCACTAGTAGTAGATATAATCTGATTTTAAAATGTAGTCTAAGTATAGCCCTTCTTTACGACTGAAGTTGAAATGATAGTAGATGTTTAAAAAACTGGCAGAATTTCTTAACTAGACTATCCAAATAACTGTGATCATGCTACTATTGTTAATTATTTTGAGAATAATTACATGTTTTTCTGAAATTTATCAATACATCCTAATAGAAAATGGTCAAGAAAATGGTCTTCTAAACTGTGTTTAGAAGAAACACAATAAAATGTCATCCAACTTGGTTCTACCCAAAGAAAGGGTCTATCCTTATAAAAATGATCTGGTTTGCTTTCCCCCAATTGAAATTATATAGAAAGAGAGTTTAATATTCTCAGACAAATTATCAGCCAGGATACCTCTTGTCTAGATTGGAAAACTGGTAAGTGAATAACACAGGAGATCTTAGGAGTAAAATTAAGATATTTTTATGTTGTTGATAAAGTTCTAAAATTCTGGTTTTCCAATTTGACCTTACAATTCAATAATAAAAGCACAAAGGATTTTGTATCCTGGAAAAATATAATTTAAAAAAGGTTATTAAAAACTAGTTTAAAATTGATAATTATTTAAAAAAATTAAATATTGTGAAATAATCACAATCTCAAATGAATTTTTGGAAAATCTCAAAACGAATTTTTTCAGTGGAGGACAGTATAATATAAGTTAATTTGCTTCCAAATACATTGACATATAAAATAAAGAGAAGGAGATTTAAGAAGCATTGAAGTGGTGCACAAAGAGGTGATTTAGCAGAACAAAAAAAGCAAGCCATCACATATTTAACTGCAAAAACTTTCATTTCAAAGTAATGAGGAATTAACCATTCAATAATCACCACTGGATAAATTTGTTCACTACTTGGGGAGGGGGGGAGGGGCTTAAAAACAGGAAAAATATATGTAGAAAGTCAGAAAGAAAACAAGATCACCAAACACAAAAACTAAACTTGTCAGCCAGGATCCTGCTGGAGAAGAAAAATCACACCAGTGAAGGGAACAGAAAATTGTATTTAAAATAAATTTTATCTACTAAAAGGTCAACAGAGAACTTTAAGGAATACAGAAGTTGAAATCTCACAAGGTAATTACTATTTCTATGGCTGACAGAGAATGAACAGAATTAGGATTAGAAATTCAAGGCAGGGGCACCAACTCAACACTGACCTTCAGGTACAAGAGGGAAAGAATGGTGGCCAAAGGCACAAGCAGGCTGCCTGTGACCAGGAAACGTGATGGAGTGTGCAAGCTGCAGCTGGTCTGTGAGAGAAGTCCACGGCTTGATGGTGGAGACATAGCCGCAGGCTGTGAACCACGGGATTGTAGGAGCTGCCTTCTGTTGGCTGGTGGAGATATTTGCCAGTAAGTGCCAGCCATAATGTATCCATCAGGGCCACCGTAGAGAAGACTACCAGATGCGCACCCTCCACACCTGTCCCAGCTTGGTCCCTGATTATTGTGTAGAAAAACTGCCCATTTCAAGAAAGTTCTTTTCCTCTCAGGTCTTACAGTGTCCTTCCGGCACCTTCTATTGGTGAAGCCAAACATCAAGCCAGCTGCCTAAGGAAAAGATGTCTACAAAATTCATCGTTAATGCTGCCATATTATTCTTAAAAGTTTGTAAACACTTCAAATCATGTCAAAATTGAAAACTTGAAATCATTTATTACAAATTGTTTAACTAATATATTAATAGATGTTTAATTACTGTAAACATTAGAAAAAAACATTAAAAATTGACATTTATGATTGTCATTTAAAAAATTATACTACAGAATTTATCAAGAGCCTGAGGAAAAATGGGATTGAACATGTAAGTTTCTAAAGTTCAAATGGTACAGAAATTTGAGAACACAATTTAAAGCATGACTATTATTTGAATCAGGCATTCTGTTTTCAAGAATACATTCCAAAGAATTAAGCATACATGCGTGCAAAGGTACATGCATAACTATTTCCAGGGATTATGCATTCGATTATCTTTATATTAAAAACAACATACATAGGTATCAAGTGGGGATTGGGTAAACAAAACGTGTGTGTGCTCTGGAAGATGATGGATATAGTCACTAAAGTCAATGTATTAACAAGCGAGGAAAGAAGTCGAGAAAAGAATAATAACAATGGCCAGGTGAATAAAAAGATAAAGTCGCCAGGCCTGTGTTGCTCAATGGTTGAGTGTCAGGGGAGCATGGGTTTGATTCCTGGTCAGGGTACATGCCCGGGTTGCAGGCTTAATCTCCTGTGGGGGATGTGCAGGAGGCAGCCAATCGATGATGTTTCTCCTATGTTTCTATCTCTCTAACCCTCTTCCTTCCTCCTCAAAAAAATCAATAAAATATATTAAAAAGATAAGTATATTGTTGAAATAAAAAGTATGTATATATATAAATTTGTAGTGTAAGGTTTGGAAGAATCTGTCTCAACTTTTAAAAACTGTTAGTGATAGAGAGAGTTCTACTAAAGCCATGACTTTTTACATTATAACTGGTTATTATTTTATTTATAATTATTAAATTTTAAATATTAAAACTGTAACTAATGCAAGAAATAGCAGATATATGATATGTATCATATACATATAAAATCAATAAGCAAAACCACTAGTATTAAGCTATAAAATGTAAATGTTTTTTACATTACATTAAACATGAAAATATTATATTTTAGAGAAAATAAAATTATGTTTGAGTTCTTTTTGTCCTGTTTACTCATCTAGAAATTATCTGAATCAGTAATTGGTAAAACATGGTCAAATTCATATTAATAAGTCAAGTATGACCCCAAAATTGATTAGTAGAGTTTAATACATGTGTTTACTATGTTTTGTATCTAGCTATAATTAAATGATAATAAATAGGTAAAAAAAATTACTAAAGAAACCCATACTAGTTATTTTAAACTAATTATATGACTGGGAGATAAAAATTGGTTGATATAAAATCAATGTTCATGTAAATACCTTGTATAAAAGTTATATAGAACTTTTCATATAATGTTAAAGAAACAGCAACACTACAGTCTATCAAAGTGAACTTGATGAAAAATAACATAGTAAATTGTTTAGAATTGATAGTGAATTATAAAATTTACTAGAATTACAATTTGCATGACATTTTAAATAAAATGTCTCCTCCAAAATGCATTAGAAAATTAGACTTAACCTTATTACCCTTTTTATTAGGAGAAAGCAAGAGTACCAACTTAATTAGTAGTGAATGAAAATAAATAGTAAAGGATGTGTTCTTTCGTAATGAATTGATTTTTAATTATTTTCCTCTACTTTCCATGAATGAATGGTTTTTGGTTCCCTGTACATTTTCCTATGTCTAATACATTCACCCTGTACATTTTCCTATGTCTACTCATTAATCTCTACTGATCTTTTTTTATTTTATTTTTTTCATTACTGTCCTCCCAATTTTACCTTGATTGTTGTTGGCTTTTTTTAAACCATTAACTTCTACTGTTTCACAGTCTGTTTAACATTTTTTTTTACTACTCAATGTCCCCCAAGTTGTTTCACTCAGTTTAGTTTCACCAACAATGAAGACCTGCTCTGGTCAATAAGATAGCCATGAGCCATAGGCCATGACATTTCAATTTAAATAATTAGCTACATTTTACATCTTAATTGCCTCACGTGGCTTCTGGCTACTGCATGGGGCAATCTAAATTTATAGAATATTACCATAAAGAAAACTCTTTTCTAAAGCACTGCCATGTCTTCATTGTCATTCTTTTGGCTAAATTTATTTTTATTCCTTTGCTTAAGACTATATCACAGTAGGCTCCATTTCCACTGTCATTTGAATTCAGAATCATGAAGTCACATCTGACTTTGGTGGAACCTAACTCCCCCTAGTTACCCAAATTACCTCTCTAAAACACAAATCTAATCATCCCTCTACTTATACAATTTCAAAATCTGTTCCATGCTATCACATCCAGTATCAGTGTATTCTAACCTTTTCTGAAGCCCTAGATTAAAGCAGTTTTGTTCCTTGTTGCCTGTAAATCATGTCATTCACACCTTTGTCCCTGGACATGCAGGGCTTTAGATCTCCTGTCTCATCCCTTTACCTGGTAAAGTTAGGATGGGCTTTGCACATTTTATTTAGTATTTTAAATAGCTTGAAGAAAATCTTAGGAACCCAGGCCCATGTGGATCAGTTGGTTGTCCATTATCCCATGCACCAAAGGGTTGCAGGTTGGATTCCTAGTCAGGGTACGTGCCCAGGTTGCAGGTAGGGGAAGTGCAGGAGGCAGACAATCGACATTGCACTTTCACATCTATATTTCTCTCCCTCCCTTTCCCTTCCACTCTCCCTAAAAATCAATAAAAATATTTTTTAAAATATTAGAATATATATAAACTAAGTAACTTACAGCCTCACAAACATAAATGTCTGGTCAGGGGTCCCATTATCAGTGGAACATAAGCAGCACAAGTGCTGGTGTTTTTTGGTTTGGGGTGTTTTTTTTTTTGCTAGTTTTTGTCTGTTCTCTGTTTTCCAGTATCTATCTGCCGAAGAGTCCTGTCAGAGCCCGCATGATCCTGGCAGGCTCTGGTGCTCTGAGTTGCTCTGAGTTCATGTATTAGGCATTCCTCTAAATTCTTCCCAACTACGCCAGGGCTGGTTCCTTCTCGAACTCTGCCCACTGTACTAACTGTTGGGAACTTAGTCCAAGTTCCTTCTTTATCCTCTGCTCACTAGTTACAGGTGTTGGATCCAAGCCCCTCTGCCCAGAGCTGGACCTCCTAGGACACCAGGTCTTGGATGGAGAAGCCATGAGAGGTTGTGGGTGTATAAGAATGAGTCTTTATTGCAGAAGCCAGTGGCCACATAGCCATCAGACAAGACAGTCCTTCACAACAAAGTCTCATATATGACAGCTGTACATGGGCCGGTAAATAGTATCTTTCCCACACAGTAGTAGCAGTCTCCGTACCCACAGTTATTACCTGAGCAGCTGCATGCTGCCCCCTAGACTCCCCGCCTCACCTCGTAGCGGTACCTGAGCTCCATGGCTCAGCAGCGTCTCCTGCCCAGCACACGGGCTGGTGAACATGGTAGCTATACCTGAGCTCTCTCTGAGCTCTTCGTTTTACATCGTGGCAGTACCAGCTCTCAGCGCCGTCTGAGCAGCACACTTCTTCACACGCTCCTCTGCCCAGCACACTGGCTGGTCTCTGTGGCCTCACAGAGTGACTTCCTCTGAGCGTCTCTCTCAGCTCTCTAGCCTTAGGAATACACTTTTCACATGACTTACACAGAAGAGGCTGGTTGCCAACAGTGACATCAATCGTCTGGGTCAGAGAAGGGCCCAGGGTACAGTGAGATCGCTGTGCCCTGGCAGCTGCGTGTGGTATCCTAGCCCAGGCAGAGTGGCCTTGGACAGCCTGTGTATTGACAACATGGCCTCGACTATCAGGCGCCTCTCCCGTGGTTCCCACAAATCCACACTGGACTATAAAAAACAACAACAACAAATACGTAAGACCAAAGCCTTTTTGGATTCACTATTATATGAAGTATAAGAAGGCAAATATTGTAACATTTAAAACTTAGAATTTACAGTGATATAAACCTGTTTTCGATTATATAAACATGTTTTTGGTTGATTGCAAAGTCCTAGCTCTAGGGCCTTAGTCATAATATTTAGCCCCTTCATAATTCTGGAATTACAGTACTATATTGAGTAATTACATGTGTTAAATGCATGTATTTAATATACTACTTGAGCAAAATAATTATTTTATGGACATTAGCTAACATCAACATTTTAGTCTCTTTTATGCAGCTTAGTAATCAAATGGCCATAATGTATAAATTTAGCTTCCCTATAATGGTTTGTGTATAATTGGTACTCAATACATATTAATAATAAATAAAAAAAAACTTTTAAAAATACAATTGACCCTGGATAAGTTCAATTGATTTTTACTTATTAGTGCTAAATGCCAATCAGGGTAAATCAGAGATTTCAGCTAGCATTTGACCGTATTGGATCAATAGTATCTCTAAAGTTACTATTACATTGATTATAGACTTTCGAAAAGTGCTCCTTTGCAAATCAAATATTTATTTATCATTGAATTTTAGATATAATGAACATAATACTAAAATAAAATTTCTATGTTTGAAAATCCAGAAATTTCTCTTTTATAGGAAGGCTATCAAGGAAGTTGGGCTGATGGATTTTGGAGATCAATGGAACCAAACATGCTGAAGAATGAAGAAATAAAGTACTTTTCTTTTTTGTTGCCCCATATTTTTTAAACTTTATTTTTATTGTTGACACTATTACACATGTCCTCATTCCTCACCCTTTGCATACCTCCACCCAGCTTCCATTTACCCTTATTCCTCTGGCCATCACCACACTGTCGTCTGTGTCTATGGGTTATGCATGTATGTTCTTTGGCTAAACCCTGCACTTTCTTTCAGCCAGGTGCCACCCCCCCCCCCGCCCCTAATTGCCTCTCCTCTGACAGCTGTTAACAATTCATATTCAGTAATTTGTTAATGTGTCAGACAAAGTTATACCACGTACTTAATTTGACCATCATCTAGGGCCAATACTAGATAAATATAAATAAAAAGATCAATTCCCACTCATGAGGATCTAATGACTTAGAGTCTAAACTAATTGATAGAACAATTGATGACATGCACCTGGAACTGTCAAGTGTACTTAATTTAGAGACTCTTGAAATTCAAAGGGCAACTGTCGCCACTTACATTTCAAATAGATAGAGTTTATGGGATAGGGTTAGACTTTAGTGACAGAACAAGGCATCATTGTGACTTTCCAGAAAAAAAAAAAAAAACACAAAAAACAAAACAATCCTCTTGTGCTCCTGCATGTTCTGTTAATAATGCAGTATAATCCTTTTAAGAGTAATTTTGATTATTTAAAAAAATTATTTAAAGATACTTTTATCCTATTCCAAACAAAACCTTATTATTTGGGGGAGAGAACAAAGAATGAATATAGCCTCTTAAATAATATAATAATCAGTTTTGTTGTTACTGTATTTGGGTAATGGGGCACTGGTATATAGAATATGAAACACAAAAGATTTGGGAGATTATCTGATTTTCTTGAATGAATAAATCTCATGAGTATTTAAAAACTCACATCTTCAAAAATCAGTTTCTATTGTTTATTCCTCAATAGAATTGGGAAAATATACCCATCACTCCTAGACTCAGTGTAGTACATTATAACCAGTGAAACAGGTTTTTTTAATTTTATTACTCCTTTAAAATCTAACCTATGATGATCTCTCATAACATTACTCACTGGATTTTTAAAACAGTAACAGTAATAACGATAAAATATAATTGCATACTTCTATATACCTGGCATGCTGCCAACTGCTTTCTCTGAATCTTAGTCATAAGAAGCACATTAATTAGACCCTTCTATTATCTAGCATTTTCTAGGTTATGTGCAATTCTATACAACCCTCAATATCTTATTGGCTTACAAAATAGTAAGTTTTATATTTTGATCATGCTTTTTAATGTCTGTGGATTGACTGTGGCTCTATTTTTCACAGATTCTTTTATTCTGAGATTTAGGCTTAAAAATCAGTGTTTATCTGAGACAAGCTTCCTTGGCAAAAGTGGGGTAGGTGAAGGCAAAACTTCATGATGAGTCATACAGCTTCTGCTGCAAAGTGGTACAAGCCACTCCATTCACATCTTATTGGCTATGGCAAGTCACATGATTAATCCTGATGCCAATGGTGTAGCAGCATGTGGAAGGGCACCGAGATCACTATGGTGCTGGGAGGTGGTGTATGCTTCTTGTAAAAATTTGAAAGAATAATAAAATTGACCACAGTCCCTTTTCCTGCTTTCCTGAGAAGGAGATGAATGACTTGATCAATGTGACACAGCACACAGGGGCACAGCTGGAGTTCACCCTAAGCAATGTGGTCCCAGTCAATCATGACCTACACTATTTTATTAGGACACTTTTTAACTCAAATACACATAATCTTATATCCCTGAGACAAGACCCTGATTACTCTCTGCATTTGCATTTCACTAATGAGCAAGCTGATATAATCCTGCTTTCTCTGGTTCAGATTTCCTAAGTGAGTCAAACTGCATGTTCAATTATGATAAGCAGATAGCATGGCCAGGCAGATCTGTGAGAGAGTAAGTATCTGCATTTCAAACATAGGTAGTTATACTTATGGAAGTGTCATTCCCAAAATCACACTGCAGCAGCTTCACTCCCGGGAGCAAGTGGTGGAGACTCATCTGGCCCTTTGAAGAAGCCTGTGGTATAATGAGCTAAACTACAAGGGACTGGCAATTCCTGCAGCATAGGACAACTATAATCGCCACATTTTTGTATTGGCCTAGTGCTTCAAATCAGCAGGTTTTTCGTGCAATTACCTGCTTCTTAGCAGAGAATGTTAAATATATGCATTAATGTTCTTGCTATGGCTTTTACCAGAAGGCAATGAAGTGCCATGTGTTCTAAAATATAAAGAAAATGTCCCATCTTATAATGTAACAATCTACGTCTTCAATAATAATTACATGATCAATCATGTACTGAATGTCAGAAAATAGAATGTAAATACATCTAATAATTAGCCCACTAAGAAAATACCATTATTCTAAAGCAGTGGTTCTCAACCTTTCTAATGCCGCCACCCTTTAATACAGTTCCTCATGTTGTGGTGACCCCCAACCATAAAATTATTTTCATTGCTACTTCATAACTGTAATTTTGCTACTGTTATGAATCATAATGTAAATATCTGTATTTTCCGATGGTCTTAGGCGACCCTGCTAGAGAAATTAATGTGACATAAGCCAGGGAATGCTAGCAGCCACTAAAAGCTGAAAGAGGCAGGCAAAATTTCCCCATAGATTCTCTGGAGGGAATGAAGCCCTGCCAACCCCTTAATTTAGGCCAAGATACATTGATTTTGAACTTCTAGCTTCCAGTTTATTGAATTATGATACAATACATTTATGTTCATTTAAGTCACCTAGTTTGTAGTAATTTGTCACATAAGCCATGGAAAACTAATACAGGTTTTTATACAGGGATATGAGATGGTCTGCGATAGATTCCTGAAAACGTGAAAGGTGCTTTGGAATTGGGTAATGGGTGGACGCTGGAAGAGTTTTGAGGTACATGATAGAAAATACCTAGATTTTCATAAACAGACTATTGGTAGAAAGGTGGGTTATAGGCACTTCTGAAGGGAGTTTAGAAGGAGATAAGGAATATGTCTTGGGAAACAGGGGGAAAGGCAGACCTTGCTCTGTAGGGGCAGAGACTGTAGCTCAATTGTACCCTACAATTGCTTGGAAAAGTGAAATTTGTAAGCAAGAAACTTGGGACATTTACTGTAGCTGAGGAGATTCCCAAGCAAGACATTGATGGTATGGCCTGCTTACAGAAAAAAAATAATGCAATGGGCAGTCATAAATTAAAAAACAAACAAACATAAAATTGTCAAGCAAAACTGAACCTGCACTTAACAATTTGGGAAATTCTTAATGTATTCAGACAGGAAAGTATGATAAAATTAGGATAATGACTCGTAGGAAAGCATGCATTGGAAGGAAAAGCAATGGTGTGGCTGGACAGCCTTTTACGAGGGATGAACAGATGACATACGTGATTGTGATAAGATTTGGCACTTTTGAACCAATGGTATTTAAATGACATTCTGGACTTGTATTGATGCTTTGGTGCAGTGATTTCAACTGATGTGTCGTGGCAGGCGCACTGGTAGCCACAATAATTTTTAAAACATGCAATAACTGACTATTTAGTCAGGGGCACTGACTTCTCTTTCTTTAGATTGTCAAATTAAAAAATTTATAACAACCAAAACAATAGTCGTTCAGTGTGAGTCAAAATTATACCTATTTTTTTGGTCAGATCAGCAATAATTTTAGTAATTACTTTATGTGTGCCATGAGATGAAAAAGGCTGAAAATTGCTGCTTTAGTGTGTTGAGACTTTGGGGATTTGGAATGGAGTGAATATATTTTGCATGTGTTATGGGTATGAATTTTGGACGCCAAAAAGAAGACTTTAGGAAGCAGAATAATGATAGTAGGACCTAATATCTTGAGCATATACCCATATGGTTTATGTTACTTTATTTGGGGGAGAAAAGAAAGGCTCTTGCATGGCCTTTGGAGAAATGATAAAAATAGAATATTCCAATGAGATCATCCAGGATTATCTGAGTGTGATCCCGGAATGCAATGGCATGTATCTGTATTCGACCAGGGGGGAGATTGCACACTTACACAAAGAGGGCAGTTTGACTATGGAAACAGTGATTGGAGTCAGATGGCCCAAACCAAGGAATCTGGTGGCATCAGAAGCAGGAAGAAGCAAGGGATGACTTCTACCTTCAGCCTTCAGAAGGATTGAAGCCCTGCCAACACACCTTGATTTTAACCCAGTAACACCGATATTAATCTTCTGGCCTCCCAAACTGTGAGAGAATAAATGTTTATTGTTTATGCCACCACGTTTGTGGTTATTTGTTACAGAGTTATAGAACACAATATGCATGATGTTATCTGCTGTCTGAACATTTTCTTTTTTTAATTTTTTTTGAAATATATTTTTATTGATTTCAGAGAGGAAGGGAGAGGGAGAGAAAGATAGAAACATTAATGATGAAAAAGAATCATTGATTGGCTGCCTCCTGTGTATCCCCTACTGGGAATTGAGCCCACAACCAGAGCATGTGCCCTGACTCGGGATCGAACTGTGACCTCCTGGTTCATAGGTCATGGATCATCCACTGAGCCACACTGGCCAGGCTGAACATTTTCTTAAACTTAAGATATTATGCAAATTGCCTAATGTTAATCTAATGCTCTGAATATTTTTATAATTACTTGTACCCTTTTTATTAATAAAACCAAATACCTATCTGAACAAAATGGCTTTATATTAGAAGATGAACTTTATTATCAAATTTTAAAGAAGCAAAGAAAGAAAAAGTAGAGTAGGGAAAAGGATATGAAAGCAAGTAGTTTAAAATTTGGTGCATAATGCACCTAGTCTGCTTTTCCCTGTCTACTTTAGGATACCTGTACAAAATGACCTAGCAAATATATGTTAAAATGGTTTCAATTCCAAAGTGACATATAAATACAGAGGGTGAAAATTTTTTTCTCCACTGTACTTTAGCTGTTTGGAGTCTGATAGACTATCTTGTAACCTGAACACCTGTATTTCTCACCATATCTTCTTCACTTTGCCAGTCTTCTGATTTCTCTGACAAGTTTCCAGAGCTCTGTTTTCACCTGTCTTTCCAATTGCACATGACCGCAAATACTTAGTCTTTTAAAAAAAATATATTTTTATTGATTTCAGAGAGGGAGAGGTAGAGAGAGATAGAAACATCAATAATGAAAGATAATCATTGATTAGCTGCTTCCTGCACGTCCCCTCCTGGGAATCGAGCCTGCAACCCGGGCATATGCCCAGACCAGGAACTGCATGAACCATGACCTCCAGTTTCATAGGTCAATGACCAACCACCGAGCCACACCTGCCGGGGCAAAGCTATGTTCTTTCTAATGGGTCATTCAAACGTCTTACTTCCCGAACTCATATTTTCATCTCTAAAACTGATATTTGATGGTGGTTGCCTGGCTCTGATGATGTTTGTGATGTGAGTGTAAGGGTATATGCAGTGTGGTATAGCTTATAGACCCGGGATGAAAAAATGTGATGCAAAGATGTTTAGAAATCTCAAGTTAGTTTTAAGCTAATATGTAACCCATATACATTTTCATCTTATCCATTACACTGGTATAACACAAAGAATATCCTATGTAATAAAAGGCTAATATGCAAATCGACTTAATGGCAGAACAACCGAACAACTGGTTGCTATGACGTGTGCTGACCACCAGGGGGTGCATGCGGAACATGGCTGGCGTTGGCTGCGGCGGGATGGTGGAGCAGGTGAGTGGCGGTGTCAGACCAAAGCAGGGCACCGCTCGCTGTCATTGTGGCGAGCCTCTGGTGGTTACTGAAAATTCTTTTCTCCCACGTGCCACGGTCCTGCCCGGCATTCGCACCTGCTGCCTGCACCAGCCCCGCTCCCACCCACAGCTGGCACCTGAGCCACCACTCACACCGCTGCCAGCACCAGGCACCAGTCCTGATCGCTGGGCACCATCAGTGGGTACAAGTGGTGGCTGCCGGCCCCGATCACCCCTGAAGGCTTCTCCACCTCCCCCTGCTCCTAAGGGGTAATAGGGGCAGCAGCCGCCACTCACACCCGCTAACGGCGCCAGCCCCACTCGCACCTGCTGCTGGTACCGGCCCCAATTGCTCCACACCATCAATGGGTACGGGTGGGGCTGTGGCCGGTGCAGCCAGCGCGTGTGAGTGGCAGGAGCGGGGCTGCCGGCAGACAGGGGATTGGGAGCTGTGGCAGAGGGGCCAGACAGGGGCACGGAGGATGGGCCCAGACCTGCCCCCTGTGCCCACCACAGCCTCGCGGCCCACAGTTCCTTTCAAGGTGCACAATTCGTGCACTGGGCCCCTAGTCTATAATAACAAAAGCGTAATATGCTAATTAGACCAGACAGCTGAACGACCTTCTAGACGTCATTCTGGACATCCTTCCAGACGAAGCCACTGTGGTGGGGGCTGAGGCAGAAGCAGTTAGGGGCAATCAGGCAGGCAGGCATGCAGAGTGGTTAGGGCCTATCAGGCAGGTAGGCAGAGTGGTTAGGGGTGATGAGGTAGGCAGGCAGAGTGGTTAGGGGTGATCAGGCAGGCAGGCGAGCAGTTAGGAACCAACGGTCCTGGATTGCAAGAGGGATGTCCGACTGCCAGTTTAGGCCTGATCCTTGTGGGTCCCGGATTGCAAAAGGGTGTGGGCTGGGCTGAGGGACCCCTCCTCCCATGCATGAATTTCATGCACCAGGCCTCTAGTAAAATATATTTACTTATCTAAATATCAGTCCATATCTAATGATTTTAATCTGACACACTCATTATAAATAAGTCATGATTTTCCATGAAATTTCCTTAGCAGGGTATTGAAAGCTCCCAGCTCCATACTGTGTTCTCAGCTTCATTGCCCACTCAAGGCACGTAGAATATTCTGCCATTTCCTGAAGTAATGGGTCTTTTACAGCTCCATGTTTTAGGAGGTTTGCTCTCTATTCCTGTAATAAATTTACACCCTTATCTTTGTATAAACCTCCACATACTTCAAGTTGAAAAATTAACATTCTATATACAATTTCCTATCTCACCAGGAAAATTTAGCTCCACTGCATGCTGTTTGTCCACTGCCCTTTATATCTTCATCATGGGATTTACTATGTAATAGTGCCATATATTTCTGGGCCTGCTTCAGTAGACAAACACTGCTCAAGTAAAAATAACCTTGACAAAATCATTTTGTTGTTAAAACTTTATTTTTAGAATAATTTTATTTATACAATTATATGTGCATGTTGCAGGAAAAGTGATATAAGGTGAAAGATATATCAGAAAAATATATTTATAGTCCAAAATATGCAAAATAGCCCACAAATTGTACATTCATAAATTTAAATTATATTCTGTAGATAACATGCATATATTTAGCATTTTCAGAGGAATATTAGAAAATAATCAAATCCCTTATTTCTATAGATGGGAAAGCCAAGACATAGTGAAATTGTTAATGTATGTGCAGCATTTAATTATAGCTAAAATAATAAAAGTTTATCCTTTGTAATCTATCCCAACTGTGTTTCACTTATGTGTATCATTTGTGTTCACATTGAACTTTCTTCAAAGCAATTTGACATGCTTTGCAAACATGTTCTTAAAATTATTTCAAACATCCCTACTAGCTTTTGACTCAGAATGGTTACTGTATTGAAGACTATTGTCATCAAATATTCCTCTATTATAACTTTTTTTTTTTAATGATGGTGCCCTAAGGATTATCAGTAACAGTTGTGAGAAAAGACATTTTAGGGTTAAATAGCAATTCACACACAAATTCAGTATTTTTGGTTATTGTATGGAGTGTAAAAGCCATTTCCCATGCTTTCTAGATAGATGGTAGAATCTTAAATATGACTTTCAACATGGAATTCAAGGCATTTTTTAAACCAACCTACAAAAGCAAAAATGTCAACGATTCTGAAGTCAGTGAGAAGAGAATGATTCACGTGATAAATATCTCCCCTGGAACACACTGGGAACCCTGCGTATTTCCTTTTTATATATATACTAGAGGCCCGGTGCACGAAATTCATGCATGGTGTGTGTGTGTGTGTGTGTGTGTGTGTGTGTGTGTGTGTGTCCCTTAGCCCAGCCTGCACCCTCTCCAATCTGGGACCCCTCGAGGGATTCTGGCTGCCCCTTTAGGCCTGATCCCAGTGGGAAACGAGCAGTTGGACATCCCTCTCACAATCCAGGACTGCTGGCTCACAACTGCTAGCCTGCCTGCCTGCCTGATTGGCCCTAACTGCTTCTGTCTGCCAGCCTGATCACCCCTAACTGCTCCCCTGCAGGCCTGGTCACCCCCAACTGCCCTCCTCCTGCAGGCCTGGTCCCTCCCAACTGCCCTCCCCTGCTGGCCATCTTGTGGCCACCATCTTTGACCACATGGGGGCAGCCATCTTATGTGTTGGAGTGATGGTCAATTAACATATTACCTCTTTATTATGTAGGATATATATTTATTGATTTCAGAGAGGAAGAAAGAGGGAGGGAGAGAGAGATAGAAACATCCATGATGAGAGAGAATCATGGATCGGCTGCCTCCTGCAAGTCCCCCACTGGGGATCCAGCCCACACCCCAGGCATGTGCTCTTGACTGGAATCAAACGTGAGACCTTTCAGTTCACAGGCTGACATTCTATCCACTGAGACAAACCGGCTAGGGCCATATTTCTTAATTGGCAAAGTTACTCTAGACCTGGAAGTTCCGGTCAATGATTTTTTAACTATCTCTTGAGGGGAATATCAGAAAGCTCATAGTGGGGGGGAAAAACACACACATTTCTCAATACCCACATTACATTCTCAGCCTGATTGATCCAGAAATTGGAGAAGATACAGAGATAAAGGTCTCAGAACACCTACCATGCTGCCTTCTGATGCTTCCCAGGAAGGAAGAAGTTTCAGGAAAAGGAGTGGTTGACAAGTGTTGGAGTATCTAAATATGGTATGCTCACTGATGACATCTCTCAACAAAGCACTGTCTCACATTTTAAAGGGAAGAAGGTAGAATGAATGTGGTTACCAGAAGGGAAGGAGATGGGGAGAGGACAAAGAGGGTAAAGGGATCAAATACATGGTGACAGAGGACACTAGGCTGTGGGTAGTGATTACACAATAGAGTATACAGATGTCATATTATAAAGTTGTTCACCTGAAGATTATATACTGCTTTTAACCAATGTTAACCCAATAAAAATATGCAAAATTATAAACCGTATATGTATATTTGATTTTGAAATGATGTGCATAGGCTTTGGATAAGTATTCTTTACATTGTAAAGGGTTTATATTGTACTATTAGAGGCCCAGTGCACAAAAATTGTGCACTGGAGTATGGGGGATGCCTCAGCCTGGCCTGCACCCTCTCGCAGTCCGGGACCCTTCAGGGAATGTTCGCTTAAGCCAACAGGCAGACATCCCTCACACAGTCCGGGACCCCTCGCTCCTGACTGCCCACCTGCTTGCTGCTCCTTACTGCTCAGCTCGCTGTTCCTTAGTGCTTCTACTGCGGCAGGAGAGGCTCCTGTCACTGCTGCCGCGCTCACCAGCTGTGAGCCTGGCTTCTGGCTGAGGGTGCTCCCCCTGTGGGAGCGCACTGACCACGAGGGGGCAGCTCCTGTGTTGGACATCTGCCCCCTGGTGGTCAGTGAGCATCATAGTGACTGGTCATTCTGGTCATTCCACCTTAATGGTAACTTGGGCTTTTATTATATAGACTAGATGCCCGGTGCATGAAAACTCATGCACTGGAAGGTAGGGTCCCTCAGCCAAACCTGCCCCCTCTCACAGTCCGGGAGCCCTCAGGGGAAGGAGGCAACCCCATCGCACCTCTGCTGCTGCCACTGCCAGCAGCGCAAGCCTCATCAGGCCCCGGTTACCCGAGCCTCAGGCGGCCCTGGGTGGCTGGGCAGCCGCCATCCAAGGCTTGCCTGCACCTTGGCAGGCCCTGGGCAGCTGGGGGGCTAAGGGGACCTTCGCTGCATGCCTGCCGCCCTGGCAGGGCTAAGGGGACTGGGTGCTGCCATCTTTGAGGGCGTGGCAGTCAATCAGCATATTCCCTCCTTATTGGCTGTGGGCGCAATCATCTTTGCGATGGCATGAGGGTCAATTTGCATATTCCCTCTTTATTAGATAGGATATTTTAAATTAATATAAAAATTTAAACCAACTCTGATTAAAAACCTAAGCTATCTAATTATTGTAGGGTATCCAAAAGTACATGTTTTATTGTCATTTTACTTTTAATGGCAATGTTACTTACCAGAAAAGAAACATTCAAATCAATTAAAATGATGGTAATATATCATCAAATCAATGAAAGATTATATACATACCTATATAATTTTAAATTTCTTTAAAGGATTAGAAATTTACTGTGGTTGGCTTTTTGGACAATTATAAAATTGGCAGGCTCATAAAGCCATGGCAAAAATCCTGGATTTCTTTCTCTGAAACAGAAATTAGAAACACTGTACATGTTCCAAAAATAAAAATTAATTAGCTACAAGTAGATATATTTTGTGCCTTAGGTTTAATTACTGTATTTAACTCAAGCTGAAACTTTCCAAGTTATGTTGACATCATGTAACAAGTTATTAGAATTTGACAATTTAGGTGGAAAAATCATAGTGTACAATTGCAAATTACTTTTGAGTACTTTGGGCTTATAGAATAATTGATCATCTGAATAAAAAAAAAAAGAATAAAATGTAGAAAATCCAAAATCATGATTTTGTGTGTCCAAAATCATGATTTCATTCTCATTTCAGTAGATGATTTTATCTTCTACTTCTCAGAGAAAAAGGAAATCATCAGATAATCTGTTGAAAACTCATTTCCAAACATATCTACTTATCAAAAACTTTATTCATTTTTGTGTATATACCCATATAATGCATACATATTGCACAGAAAGTACTCAACAAATAAATTTTCTTTCATATTGTATACGTACCCACACGATTGGATATATTTTGAGCATGATGGAATTATGTAAGTAGTGACTTGCATTTGTTTATACCCGAATTTATATATATTTATCTATAACATATTACTTTCTTTGGGGCAATGTATTCAAGATATATATTGATGATCTCAGGGAGAAAAATTTGTCACCCTTATCTAAAAGTTTGTGAAAGGCACGTATAATACAATTCCATTCTGAAAAATAAACCTAGTTACAGAAAGCCTCCCTACTTCCTGGTTTTATGTTTGCATGTGAAGCAGGCTCCACTGGGGGCAGCTTGGCCCAGAACAGAGTGCCTGCCCTAAAGGAAGTTTGCGAGGATGAACTGAGAGTGCGAAAAGAAGTTCCTCCTCTCTTTTGCAGAAACTGCCTGATTGCCAGAGAGTTCTACTTTCTGCTACTCCATGTTAAAGCTATTACAGTCTCTGCCTCAAGGAGGGAAGCCTGCGGTAGGGTGGGTAAGTGATGCCAATGATTGTAAGTGACTTATATTCAATATTAGAGTGAGGTCAGAGGGAGCTCATTTTTGTTCTATGATACACTATTACCTTTAAAGTGCTAGTCTGACCTTCCTTTGCCTGACACCTACTCTTTTTCTTTTGGTTTTCTGAATCAGGCAGGAAAACCTTATGCTATTGGTTGGATTCCAACATATAAATACAATATAATCAGTAGCAAAGTATCAGTCTTCCACATCAAATTCACAGCATATTCATAGAGTCAAAAATAAATACCCAGCCTGGCCAGTGTGGCTCAGTGGCTGAGCATGGACCCATATATCAAGGTTTCATGAGCCTGGGTTGCAGGCTTGATCCCCAGTAGGGGGTAGGCAGGAGGCAGCAGGACCATGTTTATCTATTCTATAAACATTTGAAAGTGTAAGTTTTCTTATATTCCAATGGTTTATCCTTAAATCAACATTATTTAAAATTATCACTCTTTTCTTATACTCACCTTTTTTTTCTGACCCATTTTTCTCTTTGTTTTATTAAGACACACATATGGAATATCTGAATATCTGAATTCCTTTTCTTTAATTATTTCTTCAAGATTTATATTTGGTAGAATTGCTACCATCTTATTGCATTTGGGTATTTCTCTTGGGTTGTGACAGTCAATATATTCTTCCTATTTTCTCTTGGATGGCATACTCATATTCTGTCTTGAGCATGTGTTCCACATTTCCCCTTGAGGTTTTTTCTCTCGCATCCCACGCATGATGGCCCAGTCTGTCTCTTCCCATCACTCCTTCATTTTTTAGGAAAGTTACTAGTATCCTTTTTTCCTGCTTCTCTGTGTTCTGATGCTTTGGAAAGTAGAGCTCAGAGGGCTGCTGGTAATATAGTTGGATTTGCTCTCTACATTTTTTCAATTACTGAATTGAAAGTACTGGGCAAAGATTTATTCTATTCTACAGAAGAGTGCTGGATAATCCCTCATTTCAGGATGGGCTCCTGAGCCTTTGCCAATGCAAGAGGCAACTGGATACTTATACCCTCCTGCTGCCAACATGTAGCCAGAAACTGCTCTTCTCTGTGTTCATCCACATAAGCACAGCTTATAGGGGGGGAAAAAAAAAAAAAAATATATATATATATATATATACACACACACACACACACACACACACACACACACACACACACACACAGTTTTTGGTTATAGTGGCAGTGTAAGATAATTGCAGGGAGTTTTTGGGTCACTTCTCTTTGATTGCCGTATTCTCATCAGGATTTCTCTTTTTGTTTATTTACTACTATTTTCCCTTCTGTTTTATGAGTATTCTTTATCATTTTATTAGAGAAGATAGAGTAGGCTGTGTTATTATAACAAACATGCTTCGGTATATCTGTGTATTAGCACAGTAAAGTTTTATTTTCTAGTCATATCGCAGTCTGTTGCAGACCACCCCTTCCTCATTGGTGACTTAGGAATCAGGCCATTCCATTGTGTAGATGAAGATTGGATCACTCCAAACTCCTGCAGAAGGGCAAAAACAGGCAGGGACAAGTTATACAATGGGCCAACCCTCATGGCCAACCCTTGAAGTGTTTTATATCACATACTAGAGGCCCGGTGTACAAAATGCATGCACGGGGGGTGTCCCTCAGCCCAAGTTGCACTATCTCTAATCTGGGACCCCTCAAGGGGGGGGACATCCCTCTCACAACCCAGGACGGCTGGCTCCCAACTGCTCACCTGCCTGCCTTCCTGATTGCCCCTAACCGCTTCTGCCTGCCAGCCTGATCACCCCCTAACCACTCCCCTGCCAACCTGATTGATGCCTAACTGCTACCCTGCCAGCCTGTTTGCCCCTAACTGCCCTCCCCTGCAGGCCTGGTCACCCCTAACTGCCCTCCCCTGTAGGCTTGGTCACCCCTAACTACCCTCCCCTGCAGGACTGGTTCCCCCCAACTTCCCTTCCCTGCAGGCTTGGTCACCCACAACTGCCCTCCCCTGCAGGCCTGGGCCCTCCCAATTGCCCTTCCCTGCTGGCCATCTTGTGGTGGCCATCTTGTGTCCACATGAGGGCAGGATCTTTGACCACATGGGGGCAGCCATCTTGTGTGCTGGAGTGATGGTCAATCTGCATATTATTCTTTTATTAGATAGGATAGAGGCCTGGTGCATGGGTGTGGTCCAGCTGATGTGCCCTGAAGGGTGTCCCAGATCAGGGTGGGGGTTCCCTTGGGGCATGGGGCAGCCTGGGTGAGGGGCCTGTGGTGTTTTGCAGGCTGGCCACGCCCCCTGGCGACCCGAGCGGAGGCCCTGGTATCTGGGATTTATTTATCTTTTACAATTGAAACTTTCTAGCCTAGAGCGGAGCCAAGCCTTCTGCTTGCTCCATGGTGGCAGCCATTTTTGTTGGGATTTATGTATCTTCTATAATTGAAACTTTGTAGCCTTAAGCGGAGGCCAAGCAGGCCAGGGCTGCGGAAACTTGGCTTCCTCCATCACTGGGGGCAACCCTAACCTGCTCTCTCCAACTCTGTGGCTGCCGCCATTTGTGTCGGGATTTATTTATCTTCTCTAATTGAAACTTTGTAGCCTGGAGTGGAGGCCTGGGCCGGCCAGGGTGTGCGGAAATCTTGGCTTCCTCCATCGCCGGGGAAACCCAAGCCTCCCTCCTGCCATCTTGGTTGGGTTAATTTGCATACTTGCTCCTGATTGCCTGGTGGTTGTGGCTTTTGGGCATGGCTTGTGGGTGTAGCGGAGTGATGGTTAATTTGCATATTACTCTTTTATTTGATAGGATACCTGCATTCTACCAGTCAGAATTCAATTACATGGCTCCTAGCCTGTCAGAAAGATATGGAAGATTGATTTCTGTGTGCCCAAGAAAGTGCTTTGAATAACCTTATTATCTTTAGTAGAGCATTTTGGTGATCAAATCACTTTATTCCACTTTCACACACAAATCGTTTTTAGCCATCTCAGTGAGAGACAATATAAAGTCCCATCTGGTCACTGATATTGCTCAGAGTCCCTGTCACTAGGAGCCATCAGATCCAGATGCGACTTCCTTTTGTCTGGAGACCTACAAAGTTAAAAGGCAAATTATCTTCCCCTCTCTAGCATACACACCCAATATGCCTTGATGGGGCAGGCATGGGATACACACAGTAATTGTTCCCATTTGGCAAGGCAAAGAATAGGATGCATATACTTCTGACAACGAATACAATTTAAATCCCACCAGGAAGGGATTTCATTCAAGTTTCCAGGCCGCACATTGGGAGTGAAGGAATGACCTTGGTTAAACTCTGCTTCTGCTCGCTGGAGGAAACCCTTTGTCTCCTGTTTTTGCGATCCCTGTCTCTGATCTCTGAGAACTTGTTTACTACTCTCCTTGGCTATATCTGAACTGGAGAATAGAGACGATATGTTCCTTGAGGGGTCTACAATGAGCCTCTCCTCTCCTAAAAGAAAGTGGGTACCCACGGATTAAACAGATCTTGAAGATTTAAAGTCTTCTCTAGATGAACTAATAGTTTCTTTGGTAAGCCAACAAAAAACTTAATACACTTCTGATCCACTTGTTTCTGCTACCTAATACACAAATGTCGAGTGCATGTTATTTGCCTGTTTTCTGGCCCCAGGCTTCTCTCATTCTCTTACCAGATGGGAGTGTCATCTTTATTTTAATCTTTTTCCTGGGTCTCTTTAGTAGATCAAGTTTGTTTCACTGGCCTCTTTTAAAAATCCATTTCACAAATATTCTCTCCCACTCTTGGAAAGGCTTGAATTTCTAGAATCTCTCTTACCCTTCTTATATCTTTGAAAAATGTGTCAGTGGCTACAAACACTTACCACTCTCTTCCTTAATAAATCAAGTTTTGTAGGGGTGACTTCTACTTCCAAATTCATAGCAGGTGACTTTTATATTTCCAGTCTTTTACATCTGTTGCCCTGCCGCCTCTCTTGCATTTGTTACCTTGCATCCTGAGGCATGAGAAATAATGTTTGAGATATAGTTTAGCTTTTTAGGAGTGCAGCACCCTATGTCTATATCAATTTCTTTACTGATTGGAATAGACTAGACCATCCTATGGTAAAACCTTGCCAAGTCCTATTGTCTTTATTTATTAAAGTATTATCTACTGCCCTAGCCGGTTTGGCTCAGTGGATAGAGCCAAGGGTTCCGGGTTCGATTCTGGCCAAGGGCACATGACCAGATGGCAGGCTCGATCCCCAGTAGAGGGCATGCAGGAGGCAGCTAATAGATGATTCTCTCTCATCATTGATGTTTCTATATCTCTTTCCCTCTTCCTTCCTCTCTCAAATCAATAAAAACATATTTTAAAAAATAAAGTATTATTATTATTATTATTAAAGGTCTATTTATGTACTTACAACGTCCATGTCCACAATTTCTCTCTCTCTTTTTTTTATATTTCTTTATTGATTTCAGAGAAGAAGGGAGAAGGAGAGAAACATCAATGATGAGAGAGAATCATCAATCGGCTGCCTCCTGCATGCCCCCCACTGGGGACCAAGCCTGCAACCCAGGCATGTGCCGCTGGCCGGAATCGAACCCGGGACCCTTCGGTCTACAGACTGACGCTCCATCCACTGAGCCAAGCCGGCCAGGGCCACAGTTTCTCTCTTAAATGATGAATCTTCCCAGACAATGTGGCTCAGTAGTTGAGTGTCCACCCAGGAACCAAGAGGTTACCGTTTTGATTCCTGGTCAGGGCACATGCCTGGTTTGTGGGCTTGATCCCCAGTGTGGGGCATGCAGGATGCAACTGATCAATGATTTTAATCATTGATGTTTTCATTTCTCTTTCCCTCTCCCCTCCTCTTTGAAGTCAATAAAAATGTATTTTTTTTTTAAAAAAAAGATGTTTCTGTGACTTCTTCCTTCTCATAGCTGTGCCTTCTAACCCAGCTATTCCACAGAACTATACATAGAAGAGGAAAAGGAGAAGACAGACAGGGAACATTTTGAAAGGACCACCTGGAAGTAGCTTGTTTCATTTTTCTTTATATTCCATTGCCCAGAACTTAGTCCATGGCCCCCTAACCAACCTCAACAGAGGCTTGGAATATGGTTTTCTTGTGTTCCCTAGAGGATAAGACAGTATAATGAATTCTCTTCCATACCTAATTACCGATGCAGTCCATTAGCATTGGATGGTCATAATATCTGTGCCCTTTCTACTTTACCCCAAGATAAGGAAAAAATAATGGGCCGCACCAGCACAGCCAAGGGTTCGGCGAGCCTGAGGGAGGGTGGTGAAGGATGAAGAATAAGACAGAACAAGAGAATAAGCTGGGTCTAGGTCAGCCGTGGGCAAACTACGGCCTGCGGGCCGGATCCGGCTGTTCTATCCGGTTCTCTTGCTCTCCCCTCCGCTCCTTTACTTTGAATTTATATTAGTTCACACAAACACTCCATCCATGCTTTTGTTCCGGCCCTCCGGTCCAGTTTAAGAACCCATTGTGGCCCTCGAGTCAAAAAGTTTGCCCACCTCTAGGTGATCTGCTGTGCCTTGCTGAGGCCACAAAACAGATCCAGACTGCAAAGCTGATGCTTTTATTTATAGTCAGGGACAAACAAGGTAATCTACAATGTTCTTGAAAGTTTCACTTGTTTTGACAGCACTTGCTGCCCCTCCCACAGCCCATTAGCTACCCAAGAAAGATCTAGGGAGCAGTCATAAGATCAAGCTTTATGCTTATAGGACTGTGCCCTCCAAGCTGGGACTTGTTTGTGACTTTGCCAGCAGGTCAGTCCGAGGCTTAACCCTATAACCGCTCCCTACATCTCACCCTTCTTTTAATGTCAATCTACTAATAATGGAAGCAAAACTTAAACATCAAGAACCAAGTTCTGACTATTAAAACATTAACAAAACAATGCCAATGCAAAACCCAATAACAAAGCAATGCAAATGCAAAACCCAGACATGGCTATTAATAAAGCAATGCCAATGCAACACATAATAGAGAAATCAAACTACAGTAACATTTTTCTACTAACTGAAAGTTTCTTTTGCTGATTTACTCAAGAGTCCTCGGACTTGGCTGCGCAAGAGTTTGCAGAAGACTGGCAGCTAACCAATGCTATCATGGCCAGAAACATGATTGAGGGAGTAGCTTCTACTTCCTGCTTTTCTGCCATCTGCTGGGCCTCAGTTGTTAATTTCTTCAGCTGACCCCATGTTGGTACCTCAGTCTCTTGTGTAGTCTTCGTCATCTTCCTTTTCCGCTTTGCTGTCATCGGGGCAACTCTGTCTTTTGAACGATGGGACAAGGAGCTTCTCTGGGTCCATTGTGGTGACGTACGTAACGCTCTGGCACCCAAATTGGCTGTGCTGCTCCTTCTGGAAAGATACAAACACAACCTCTTCCCCACATCATTACTGATCTGGTCCAAACCATTGTCCAGTTTGTGCATCCTTCCATCAGGCTAACCCTGCGGAGGCTATTGTACAGGAGGCCCGATGCCTTTCGGCTGCTGTATGACCCTCTGCATCGCAATTCAAAAAATTTAAAGTATAAAGAACATAAAGTATAAAGAGTTTGTTTTGAGGTGACACATAATATCCGTCTCCCCCTTTCTGTTTTAGTAATTGCATTTTAAGAGTACAATTTGCTTTTTCCACTATCGCTTGACCTTGAGGGTCGTAAGGGATACCAGTTTTATGACAAATTTGATATTGCTGACAAAAATGTTGAAAAGCAGAACTAGCGTATGTGGATCCATTGTCTGTCTTTAGCTCTAAGGGAGGATCTAGTACCCCAAAGGCAGCTAGGCAATGATTAATTACATGCTTGGCACTCTCTCCTGTTTGGGGAGTCGCAAAGATAAAGCAGGAGCAGGTATCTATATTAACATGTACCCATCTGTGCTTACCAAATTCCGGTATGTGGGTGACATCCATTTGCCAAATTTGATTAGGTTTAAGACCCCTAGGATTAACCCCCAATGATTGTACAGGGCAATGAATTACACACTGAGAGCACTGCTTAACAATTTGACGTGCTTGCTCCTGAGAAATACGGAATTGTTTGCATAAGGCAGAAGCATTTTGATGATGCAAAGCATGGGAGGACTGGGCAAGAGAAAATGGGGTAGCCTCATGCAGTATACCAAGGAGGCGATCAATAGCATCATTACCTATAGCTAATGGACCAGGGAGACCTGAATGAGATCGGATATGACCAATAAAACAGGGAAATTGTCGTTCTCTAGTGACTTTTTGAAGGTTAAAAAATAAATGAAAGAGTTCCTCTGAATTAGTGTGCCCTATAGTAGCCGTTTCAATAATTTTGGCCATACTTACCACATAGGCACTATCACTATATAGGTTAATGGGCTCCGTAGCAAAATCTGTCAAGGCATAGATAAGAGCTTGTATTTCTACCTGTTGTGCTGAAATATAAGGGGTTTGAAGGACCTTTGCACCTCTGCTGCAGTAGTATCCAGCTTTTCCAGAACTGGATCCATCTGTAAAAATGGTTAGTGCCTGAGGTATAGGTTGTGACTTCACTATCTTTGGGAAGGTAAAGGTAGTAACTGAGAGAAATTGTAAAACCTTATTTGCTGGATAATAGTTACCAACCTGTCCGGAGAAATTAGCAAGTGCAACTTGCCAATTTGTTGATCGTTGCCAGAGCCAATCTTGCTGTATAGCTGTAAATGGCACTACAATAAGATCAGGGTCTTGGCCCACTAATTGGCCTGTTCGAAGGCAGGCTCGAGCTATTAG
The DNA here is from genome assembly GCF_963455305.1 of Plecotus auritus. NCBI lineage: Eukaryota > Metazoa > Chordata > Mammalia > Chiroptera > Vespertilionidae > Plecotus > Plecotus auritus. The sequence continues at coordinate 158,655,114 of NC_137774.1, forward strand.
CTGGGAAACCAAATCATGGCAAGGAGTTAATACCTTAGTTGGAGAATGAGCCAAATATAGCCATTCAACAACTCCAGGAGCTTGCCAAATGACCTCAGTGGGTGTATGTGTTGTAGGGAAAATTAAAACCTGTAAGGGAATGGAGTAATCAATTCTAGTAAGTTGTGCTGAACTTAAGGCATCCTCAACTTTATGTAAGGCTGTCTTGGCTTCCTCTGTCAAGCAGCGTGGGGATGGCGGAGATGAATCTCCCCTTAGTATATGAAATAAAGGGCTTAAGTCAGCAGTGGTTAATTTTAAAGTAGGTCGAACCCAGTTAATATCTCCTTTAATGTGGCAGCTAATACTGCTCCTTGAGCACAAACACGGATGAAATCATGTACAGTACCATTCTTCCTGTAGGGATGTAAAGCCTCTTCACATACTCTATTTGCATTTTCAACAGCTAATTGCTTCACTAGTATCATTCCAGCCTCAGGGTCAGCCACAACCCTGCCTACGGCCTGGAACAAGCGAGCCACAAAATCCCGATATGGCTCCTCAGGGCCTTGCCTAATTTTGCTTATGTCTAAAGACTTTTCCCCTTTTGTTGGCAGCTGCCTCCAGGCTTTGGTGGCACATACATATTTGCTGATAAGCTTGCATGGGGTATACTAACTGAGCCTGCAAAGCCCCATGAGGTCTGGTGCCCATGAGCATATTAATTGTAATGGGTACCCCATGAGCTTGGTTTCTGTTAGCCTGCTCTGCACTAAGCTCTGCCCAATTAGATTTCCATAACAAGTAATCTCCAGGTGAGAGACAAGCTTTTGCAACAGTGTTCCAATCACTAGGAGCCATAGCTTCCTCAGATATTGTATCTACCGTGTTTCCCCGAAAATAAGACAGCGTCATATTAATTTTGCCCCCAAAGACACGCTAGGTCTTATTTTCAGGGGATGTCTTATTTTTCCATGAAGAAGAATATGGTACACATTTATTGTTAAATGAAAATAAAGGAAATTTATTACCTGTATACAGTACGGTAGTACGGTAGTTGTCAACACAAACCAGACAAACTGTGAATCCTACAGTATCAAGAATTTACTCATTTATTCAATGACAATCATGTCATCATCTTCTGGAACATCATCATAACAATCCAATTCCTGAATTTCCTGGTGAATTTCTTGTGACTCCATTTCTTTCAGAATCAGTGGACCAAATCTCTCATGTTTAGCAATAGCACTGTCTTTAAATGAGTACTTCTTGTCAAGGTAGCCTGCTCGCAGTGCATTTGCAATGCAACTGTCAGTGATTTTCTCCCATGAATTCTTCACCCAAGTCACAACTTCTTGCAGTTTAGGTTTCACAAAGTTTCCACGCTGATTTCTCTCCATTCTACTTTCAATGTAGTCATTAATTTCCATGTGCAAATTGTCTTTGAATGGCTTGTTATTGCAATATTAAGAGTCTGGAGATAGGCCATCATTCCTGCGGGAATCATTATCTGATCTATTTTTCTTTCGTGAAGAAATGTCTTCATGTCTTTAGCACGGTGAGTGCTGGCTGCATCCCAGACTAGCAGACCTCTTTGGCTCCCTCGCATAACAAGCGGCAGCATTAAATCGACCCACTTCCTTATAACTGCTTGTGTGACCCAGGCTTTTTCAGTTTCAAGAATAAAAATGCCCAAAACACATTCAATCTTTTCCTTCTTGCCCTTAGAAATGATTAAAGGTGGGATTTTAGTGCCATCCAGACGAATTGCCAAAATACAGGAAACACGTGCACTTTCGTAAGCAGTGGAGGGAATGTACGCTAAGGAGGCACCCCGCTGTTCAATTGTTGTTTGAGATGATTGGCCCATAAACACTGCAGTTTCATCCATAGCAATCATGTTGGAAAGATTGTATTTAGAGAAGTCAGCATCATCAATAAAGGATTTGAATGCAAGTGCTCGCTTAATAACTTGAGTATCTTCCAACCTAAACAATGTTGTAGATCTTCTTAAAGACAGTTCACTTCGCTGAAGGAAATTATCCAGCCAGTGTTGTGATGCTTTGAAGTCTTCGGGGGCTATGTCAAACTGTGGTGCCATTGCAAGGGCAAATTCTTGAATCTGAGCCCTATTCACAACCAAAGCCTTTGCTCTTCTGTCAACAACCCATTCACAGATCAGGTCTTCCAGCTCGGAAAATAATGGTTGCCGATCTGATCCACACTTGCGCTTTTTAGCATTTCCCTTGTCCACTTGTTCAATGAGGTTACCATATTCTGCTCGCCATTTTTGGACCAATCAGATACTCAACATCTTCTCTTTGCAGAAAGCAGTAAGATTTTGGCCCCAAGAGTCTTCCACGATTCCTTTCTTGTACTCCACGGAGTAGCTTTTTCTTTTTGTGCTCATTTCTAGGGGTAAAAAAAAAGGAATTGGTGTATCAAGGTGGGGAAAGGGGGATCACTCAAAATGACACAGGGGGTATCAGAGGGGGGAATCAAAATGGCACAGGAGAATCAGAGGGGGGATTACCATTTTAGTAACCCCTTTTGATCCTCCTGTGTCATTTTGATTGCCCCCTCTGATCCTCCTGTGTCATTTTAAGTGATCTCCCTCCCCCAACCCCTTTGCCACTGAACACCTTCACCAGACATCCCCCCTACCCCTTTATCAGACATTTACCCCTGGGGCCTGCCTGGGGACTGTCACTGGGCTTGCTGGGGCCTGGATCTGGGCTGGAGCAGGGTCTGCCACTGACTGAGAACCTTCAGTCATCATGAAGGCGGCCGCGAGCATCAGGTAGTGTCACCAGAGACAGACCAGCACTCACCACCTTCGCCGCGTCCCGTCCGCTCTAATCCTCCTGTTCTTCTACACGCATCTGCGAAAGTCTCCTCCTCTCTCCGGCCCTGCGCTCACCACTCACTCCGACCTCCGCTCCCCCTCCACACAGCAGTGACGTCAGCGTCACTGGTTGCTAGACGCCAGTCGGGGTGGCCCTAGAGACCAGTTTACAGTAAATTAATTTTCATTCTGAGTCAGAACCTGGGGACCTTATTTTCGGGGGATGCCTTATATTTCACTCAGAAGGAAACCTGTAAGTAGGTCTTATTTTCGGAGGATGCCTTATTTTGGGGGGAAACACGGTAGTAACCCCAGCACAAAGGGGGAAGTCAGTCCATACATAAAACAAGAAGTTTTCAACTCCTTCCAAGTTTTAAAAGGTATAGACTGATGACCACGGAGCATCTGAGGATTAGGTTGCTCAAATACAGGATATAAACTGAATCCTGATGTATCTTCCCCAGCCTGCCTGGCCTTATGCAGAGTCTTCTGGAGTAGAGATAAAGGCACCATTCTTTTTCTGCTTGTTTAGGGGGTAAAAGGAGAGGCTTATGAGCAACAGTAAGCTCTCCAAATGTTTGCATCAGACCCCCATCATCCCAAACCTGCCAGCGCTGTTCCCCTGCTTCCTCCAATCCTTGTTCATATTTGGGAGGAAGCGCATCGTCTGGAGGGCTCTCTCCCACAGAAGCTGTAGCTCCAGGGACTGGAGGAGGCGGCGGAGGCGCCGATGGTGGAGTCGGAAGCCTTTGGCAACCTTCCCCCATCTGTTCTGATTCCCCTGCCACATTCCTCCACTCCCCTTCTGGAGTGGGCTCTAGGCAGTCCCGAATCAGGGACCACAGACTGAAAGTAGAGGCAGGCATTTCCTCTGGACCTTCAGCTATATAATGATCGCGAAGTTGTTTTCCTACCTTCTCCCATGCCTCTATATTTACCTTTTTTTCCTCAGAAAACCATGGGCAGGTTTTACTTACAAGATCCAAAAAATCAAAAAGCTGTTCATACTTCACAGAACAGCCCCTTGCTTGGAGCATAGCCTTAAGCATGGATACACATACATTCTTTCCCTGCGATCCTGAATTTCCCATGTTTTACACCTAGCTAGTACTAAATTGCGCTCCTTACCTTCCTTTTTGCTTTCTGCACATGCTTCACTGGAGCGTCCTTTCACCTGACAATTGCAGTTCCCTCACACTTGGGTCCGCATTGAGTGCCACTTGGGCCGAACTCAGCACCACGTTGGGCACCACTTGTGCCGCGCCAGCACAGCCAAGGGTTCGGCGGGCCTGAGGGAGGGAGGTGAAGAATGAAGAATAAGACAGAACAAGAGAATAAGCTGGGTCTAGGTGGATCTTCTGTGCCTTGCTGAGGCCACAGAACAGATCCAGACTGCAAAGCTGATGCTTTATTTAGAGTCAGGGACAAACAAGGTAATCTACAATGTTCTTGTAAGTTTCACTTGTGTTGGCAGCACTTGCTGCCCCTCCCACAGCCCATTAGCTACCCAGGAAAGATCTAGGGAGCAGTCACAAGATCAAGCTTTATGCTTATAGGACTGTGCCCTCCAAGCTGGGACTTGTTTGTGACTGCCAGCAGGTCAGTCCGAGGCTTAACCCTATAACCGCTCCCTACAAAATAAACCACCCTGTGCATTTCTTAACTCTCTGATGATCACTATTTATCCATGTAAGATAGGTGGGTTTCCTGTTATTGAAGTAAATTACATATTCCTAGACTCATATTCCCTCACTAAGCATTTTCTTAAATATGTGTGAGTTTTCATAATTTACCTGATTTTTTTTCTTTCCTTTGGTTTCTCATTCACATTCCTATTTTTTACTTCATTTTGCTTTTGGAAGAATAAGCAGGATCGGTGCATAAATGTCATATTAAGGAAAATGTTTAAAGCTATTACTTTGCAAGTTCTAAATAATCATTGACCTATGTTAGAAAATACACATGAAATATAAAGTACAACAGTGAAGATAATAATTATATACTTTATTTCTCTATTTAGTCAATCTTGTACATTTCTTGCCCCTTTTTGACAATGATCTATGTATCACTGCATTATGCTATTCATTAATAATAAAACCCATGGTATTTATCCAATTCTACTTTTATTGGACTTTTTATTAACTATCCTCAAAAACATTTTTATGGTCCATAGGGACATAATTCAATGATATTTTTTCCTGAAAACTTGACCCAGCTGGTTGAAAATATGCTTTCCCTAACTAATTAAGCCTGGTCAGTTAGAAGTGTGGTTCCTTTAATTAGCTATCTGAGATAATGACCTCCTTTTCTCATCATTAATTACGAGATATTTCACTACTTGCACGACTTATCAGCTAATTTTTAAGAACCTACCATCTCTGCAAGAATTGACACTTTCCTTCTTGTTTTAGAGATTATAGCTGAAGATACTCACACAATAAAGAACAATAAGTATGATTATTTGAAGGTCAAAGCATATTTTCTCTTAAACTCTATTCTATCAAAAAATCTTATTACTTCCCTAGCAATCTTATCACATAAGGTAACAAATTAAACTTTAAAACAAGATTGATTTCTTTTTGTCATAGACTTAATGATGACATCTTTTTCAAAAAATATACCTTTATTGATTTTTAGAGAGGAAGGGAGAGGGAGATAGAAGCATCAATGATGAGAGAGAATCATTGATTGGCTGCCTCCTGCTCGCCTCTACTGGGGGTTGAGCCTGCAACCTGGGCATGTGCCCTTGACAGGAACTGAACTCTCAGGCTGAGGCTCTATCCACAGAACCAAACCAGCTAGGGCAATGATGACATCTTTATGCAAATTTTTACTGTCTGTTCTTCTAAGGTATGAGTCTAAAATAATGAGTCTATCCCTTAGATAATATTTTCTTTAGTTGGCGCATGAGAAAATTGTTTATCTAAAGGTAAATGTGAAAATAATACCAAGATATTATATTTCCCTACATGGCAATGAGGCCTTGATACACAAACAATTCTCTTTGTACTGATGTTCTTATTAAGATGATATGAGTCACATCTATTAAATTGATTTGATGACCATAACTAGGATGGTAAATACAGGATTGCTTATTTATTTTATTACCAAATGTTGAAATAAATATAAATATGTGGACAAATTAATCGGAATAATATTCAGAAATTATACAGATTCCACTTATAACTTCAACATATTCTTTCAATACAAGTGACACATTGTAACCTCATTTTGAAAGAAAATTAATAAAATGTAATTTAAATTGGGCATTTTATGCTGTTTTAGAAATGACCATTCTTAAAAGTACAAAGAAAAGTACCATTGTACTTCCTCTATGCTTTCTAGAAAAAGTCCTATAGAAAGTCCTATAATTTCATTATAAAATCAACTTCTTTTTAGTTTGCTGAAATCTGAGTTCTCTCAATTAAAATTAGATTATTTTGAATTTGTACAAACATTGTCTTCCAAGTTTTAAAATATTCCTGCATGTTAATCCAGGTTTAGTTTTTCTTTTTTTTATTGTTTAAAGTATTACATATAGTAGTACATATATCTCCTTTTTCCCCCCCATTGAGCCCCATTGACCTTCCCCCGGCCTCCCCTACCCCCTGTCACATGCCCTCATCCCCCCCACCCCCGTGTCTTGTGTCTATTGGTGTGCTTATATGCATGCATACAAGTCCTTTGGTTGATCTATTCCCCCCCCCCTCTTCTCAACACTCCCCAGCCTTCCTGCTGTAATTTGACAGTCTGTTCAGTGCTTTACTGCCTCTGTATCTATCTTTTTGTTCATCAGGTTATAATGTTCTTTATTTTCCATAAATGAGTGAGATCATGTGGTATTTTTCTTTCATTGCCTGGCTTATTTCACTTAACATAATGCTCTCCAGATCCATCCATGCTGCTGCAAATGGTAAGAATTCCTTCTTTTTTATAGCAACGTAGTATTCCATTGTGTAGATGTACCATAGTTTTCTAATCCACTCATCTGCTGATGGACATTTAGGCTGCTTCCAAATCTTAGCTATGGTGAATTGTGCTGCTATGAACATAGGGGTGCATATATCCTTTCTGATGGTGTTTCTAGTTTCCTGGGATATATTCCTAGAAGTGGGATCACGGGGTCAAATGGGAGTTCCATTTTTAAATTTTTGAGGAAACTCCATACTGTTCTCCACAGTGGCTGCACCAGTTTGCATTCCCACCAGCAGTGCACGAGGGTTCCTTTTTCTCCGCATCCTTACCAGCACTTGTCATTTGTTGATTTGTTGATGATTGCCATTCTGACAGGTGTGAGATGGTACCACATTGTTGTTTTGATTTGCATCTATCAGATAATTGGTGACTTTGAGCATGTTTTCATATGTCTCTTGGCCTTCCTTCTGTCTTCTTTTGAAAAGATTCTATTTAGGTCCATTGCCCATTTTTTTATTGGATCATTTATCTTCCTTTTATTAAGTTGTGTAAGTTCCCTGTAGATGTTGGAGATTAAACCTTTATCAGTGATAACATTTGCAAATATGTTGTTTTGTTGATGGTTTCTTTTGCTGTACAAAAGCTTTTTTTTATAATTTGTAAGGCCCTGTATAAAATAAAATAATAAAATAAAATAATAAAATAAAATAAAATAAAATGATGCTCCTTCAAAAAGTTGAAAACACCAGGAAAAAGTAATATACTAAAATGTATACTTAAAAATAATGGTTTCACAATTATGTATACTTCTTTAATTTGGTTTTATACTAATAGTGTAGACAGCATGAATCTTATCCCTTGCAATAAGTCTGCAGAAATGGATTATGTATTAAAACTTCAATTTCATATGCCATTTTAAACACTGAGGCACTTTAAAATTAGCGAAATTAGAGCCCCATGACTTTTCTTTGGATTTCTGCAGGAGTTCCAGAGAATAAATGATTTTGAGATAGAGGAACAATCTGTGTCTCCATGGTATTATTTTTACCCTCAGACATCCCTCTTCTGGACTGATGTTTGCTGATTTGTCCATGCAAGACACTGCTGATTTCCTCCTCCTCTCTCCATCTCTTCTTTAAACTTGTATCCTATCTTTGTCACCTCCAGGTGCAATGAAATTATTTGAAAGCTTTGTTCTCTTTGGTCATATCTCAGATGTCTCTGGCCAGGAACACTGTGTAGATATTCTGATTTCCAACCTGATGCAAGAAACTAGAGCATTCCCAAATCTACTTTGCGGCCTGGAGAACACACACTCTCCGTTCAGATCCCCCCCTCACCTAGGTTCTGTCTCAGGAACCCACCTATGCCAAAGACTCCAGCCTCTTCTCAATGTTATTTACTTGTATCTGGTAAACTTGCGCATAAAATAATTTGCATAACCATGACTCACTGACATCTCTTATTTTAAGTCAAAACTTTGAATTATAAAAGTCAAAAGCTGAGAACTGACTATTTCTATGGACTTTGATATGTTACCCCTCATTACCTCTTTTCCTAGGGCTATGAATGTGACAAAGAGTATGTATATGCTCTAGGGATAAACATGCATAGAATAAAAAGAACAGGGTCTGAGGAGAAAACAGTTACTGTATACAAATAGTTTTATGTGCAATAATTGCTTTAGAGGATAGCTCTCTGAAACAAACAAAAAAAAAACATGAAAAACTTTCTTTTCATTTATTTTTTAAAATAATCAGATAGAAGTGAGAAAAATGCAGACAGTACAAATGAACAACTTCTTTTGTTTGTATGAAGAAAACATTTATTATTTTACTAAATTTAAAAAGGAAATATGGTATTTCATTATGTAAAACAGACTGAGCAACATAACAGGCATTAATAAAATCATTTTTCTAAAGACACAAATTTCAATCACTTGAGTTATGCTTTTTCAAAATCATATTTATTATATGATTATTCAACATAGTGCAGCATTTCCAATATAAAAACTACCGAAAACATCCTTACAATACACACATATACAACATTCACCTTTAAGTAAGTTTGAATGTCCACAGTGCCCTAACCTTTAGGTAAGTGTCTCTAAGTAGGAGTTTCTTTGGACACTTCACAATGTGACTGATCTCTGGCTCACTCTCCTGAGTGGCTTCTCTGGGTATCTCTGTGGATTAGATCAAGGAAGAACCTCTAGCAGAGAGTCATCCTTCAAGCATTAAGAGGGTGGAAGGGCATCAGAAAACTCAGCAGCAGATCATTGTGCCTTGCAATTATTTTCAACTGCTTCCAGTTCATCCTCTTTTACATCCTCCCAACACCATCTATTTTCCAAAATACAGACTGTATCTTTAAATCTAATTTATCCATTATACCCCTAAAAGTTGTTAGGATGGGCCTTTATTTTCATGTTTTGTTTTTTTTTTTTGTACATTGAATATAAAATTTAATTGGTTTCTTTGTTGGTATTCTTGTTTGTTTGTTTGTGTTAAGCCTGTGGACTGAAGGACCCCAGGTCCGATTCTAATCAAGGGCAGGTCCCTAGGTTGTAGGCTCCTCCCTGGCCAGGGCCCTGATGGGGCACATGCAGGAGGCAACCAATTGATGTGTTTCTCTCACATTGATATTTGTCTCTGTCTTTCCCTCTCTCCCACCCTCTCTAAAAATCAATGGAAAAGTATCCTTGGGTGAGGATTAAAAAAAAAATACTCAGTCTCTTACTACAGATATCATGTTTTAACTTTTTTTAAAAAATATATTTTATTGATTTTTACAGAGAGGACGAGAGAGGGATAGAGAGTTAGAAACATTGATGAGAGAGAGACATCGATCAGCTGCCTCCTGCACGCCCCCCACTGGGGATGTGCTCGCAACCCAGGTACATGCCCTTGACCTGAATCGAACCTGGGACCCTTCAGTCCGCAGGCCGACGCTCTATCCACTGAGCCAAACCGGTTATGGCTAACTTCTTTCATATTCTTAATAACAGTATTGCTTCCCTAACAGTCTTTTAAGGTTTTACTTACTCATGGATTTTTTTTTTGTTTTGTTTTTTGTTTTTTTTTGGTGTCAAACCTGGGCATGCATTTTCTCAATCCACATTATCCATCAGTCAGAAAGATAGATCTTTGTCAACCATTATGAAGTCTGATTATTAATTTAACCTCAAGGGTATTTTCATATAGTGACATAATGATCACTATAAAATTCTAGATAGTTTATCTTGAACTAATTGAATACCTGAATTTATTAGTAACTTTAAGAAGATATTGCCTTAAACACTTTTGATTTAGCAGAAGTAATAGCTTTGTGTGATTAAGAATGATAGCTTTCCTATAGATTACAAAATGATTTATAAAAAAAATAAAAGGTTTAAGCAAGTCATCATGCCTTCCGTTATTAGGCACAAATTATTCAAAAACTGTCATTTGCCCTGTTTATCAGGTTAAAAATGAAATAGAAAGTAAAAAGTGAATAAGTACAAAAAGTACTATAGATAACTAAATTAATAGATTCTGCAAAAAATGGTTATCTCATCTGCTTTGTATATATCTTATTAAACACTATTTCAATATTAAAAGTGTAATGTGCAATAAAAATGTTTTTTATTTGCCAGTTTTTCTTAAAACTTTATTTTTCTTTGTCCCAGATTACTGCCCCTAAGGAAAAGGTAATTTAAAATGTTGGAATATTTGTAAATTTTTCTAGTATGTACAAGGTAACAACAAAGGAAATAGAAACAGGCCATAAGACAATATTTATTCTCTGTATCTTCTGAAAATAACTCTTTGCTGGTTTCAGTCCTTCAATTGGGGCAACTATATTAAATATAAAATATGATTAGTTACTGAAAAAGACTGATAATATGAGATAGAAGATAAAACTATCTAAGCAGGTAGTATATTTATGGACCTATTTGCATCATATTTTCTAGGTTTTAGTGTGCTTTCTCATGAAACTAGAGACCCTGTGTGGCATAAAAGAGTCAAACAGTAATTAACATTGTTGCAAAAACCTGATTAATAACTGTAGACATAAACTAAACAATTCTCCAAACTTTCTTCCTATGTTAAATCAACTGGACTATCTTTTACTCTTTCAGAATTTGCTTCAACATTTTCTGACTTTAATTATGATCTCTATGTCTTCATTTTCCATCTATAAGCAGGTATTTCTGTATATATTTATAAGTATTGTTTTTAGAACACTGTTTCACTACTCATAGTCGCTTTATGAAAAAGAAAACAGGATGAAGAATGATCTGAAGTTTGTTTTTATTTTATTTTTTATAACTTGTTCTGTTTGAAATAATTTTAGATTTACAAATATTTTCAATAAAAAAAGAACCAATCTATTAAGGTTAGCATGTGTTTTTTTAAATATATTTTTATGGATTTCAGAGAGGAAGGGTGAGGGAGAGAGAGATTGAAACATCAATGATGAGAGAGAATCTTTTATCAGCTGCCTCACTGGGGATTGATTCTGGAATCCGGGCATGTGCCCTGACCGGGAATGGAACAGTGACCTCTTGGTTCACAGATCAACACTCAACCACTGAACCTCGCCTGCAGGGCACACCATGTGATTTTTATTTTTCATTGTGTTAATGTAGTGTATCACATAAATTGATTTGTATATAATGCAAACTGATGTTTCAACAAACATTCTTGCATGCCAGGGATAGAATCCACTTGACCATGGTATTTGATCCTTTCAATGTGCTGTTCAGTTTGGTTTGCTAATATTTTGTTGGGTATTTTGCATTTATCTTTATCAGATATATTGGCCTATAACTTTCCTTTCTTCTTGTATTTTTGTTTTAGGATCAGGGTGATGCTGAACTCATAAAATGAGTTTGTAAGTGTTCTCTCCACTTCAATTTTCTGGATGAGTTTGAAGAAGAATTGGCACCATTATTATTATTTTTAAAGGAAATCCTGCTGTTTGTAACAACATGGGTGAACCTGGATGACATTATGCTAAGCTGGTCACAAAAAGACAGCTACTTCATGATTCCACTTCTATTAGGTATCTAAAATAATCAAACTTAGAGAAGCAGAGAATACAACTATGGTTGTCAGGCACAGGAAGGTGGTAGACATGGGGAGTTATTGTTCAATGGGTATAAATTTTCAATTATGCTAGATGAAAATTTTCTATGCTGTCTAACATAGTGCTTAGAGTTAAGATGGCATTATGCACTCAAAGTTTAAGTGGGTAGATCACATGGTAAGCATTTTTACCACAATCAAAACAAAGTGAAAACAGAATCAATGGAATTCAAGGCAACTTTGGATGTGCTGGATATTTCTATTACCTTGATTCTGGTGATGATCTCATGGGTGTTTGCATACGTCCAAACCCATCAAGTTGTACACCTTACATATGTATATTTTTTTGTATATTAATCATACCTTAATAAAGCTCTTAAAATAATTATCTAAGAAAGTTTTATTTATAATATTTTAATAACTAATATGTAAGTAAAAAACTTGATGTAGTCCAGACTACTGATAGATTATAATGTATTAAATACAGTTTTATTTTACTTCTTTATAAACATATGTTGTTTTTGAGAAAATGGAAATTTTAATTATTATCACCAGCCCCCAATTATATTTGACTTTCACATCCTAAAAACAATTAGACTTTGCTTCAGGAGAAATATATCTCTACTTCTCATAAGTGTGGGGTTAATTCTCTTTTAACAATAGTAAAATGACTGTTTAATTTCCCTGAGCTTTATCAATTTCAATAAAAATATTGTCATTCATGCTTGCTCTTTCTTTTAAAATAATTCAAAATTGACTGAGCATTTTGGTAATCTATTTATTATATTGGACAATAAAGCATATGGGTTAACATTTTAAAATGTCAAACACTTTTGCTTAATTGAACAGGTTTCTTACAAGATGTTAGTATGCAATATCAATAAATGGAAAATACAATTTTGACTTTCCAAATGGTCAAATTAACATTTAAAATAAATATAAACATATTGAGACGTGACTTATTTTTTGGAAACATTACATTACTTATCAATTCTTAGAGATTAAATAATGATATTGAAAGGACAAAATGAAAATAAAACAGATTACTCATTTTGTACCTCAACATTGAAATATCAATTTTTAAATTACTTTTCAACATACAATCATATTCTTTAGATGCTATAAAAGAGTGTTCAATAAACATGTCATTTAAAAATACTTACTGATTTGTTAACAGTTATATGACAATACTAACTTTCTCAATTTACAACTCATTCATTATTATTGCCATGTTTTAGATATAGAAACCAATACACACAAAATTTAAATAAATCACCCAACACTTTATTTCATTACCCAATCCAAGTAATTTTTCCTCATTGTTTCTATTCTTAATTCTGCTAAAAAGAGTCAGTTCATCCTTTGAGTATTTCTTATTTTTACTAATATATAACAAATGGATTTTAAGTATATAATAGCTCACCATGTTGCCTTCCCAGAATCTCTCCTTGTAATCGGGGGGGGGGGGGGGGGGGCGCAGTGAGGGGCAGGGGACTTATAGAGCACCTGAATTAATCTGAAAAATAATCATATTAATTTCAAATCCTAGAATACATATACTTATGTGAACAGAGGGTTAAGTTTCTTATATGGGAATAGATGGTTAAATTTTTCTGAGTTTCATTTCTTAGGCCAGTGCATCTGCATACTCCCTTGGATCCCAGGCAAAGTGACTGAGGAGGTGACTCAGCTGTGGACAATGTACAATGTACCGAGCAAGCAAGCAGAACCGTTAAGCATGGTCACGCCATCCCCACCAGGAGTCAAGCCATCATCTCATCGCCTAATGACCAAGAACAATAGCTTAATTCTGCGGATCTCCAGGGGCTGCATGTAGCAGCATTTCATTCTCAGCCTCACCTTAGTCCATTCCCCTTTATAATTCTGTCCCCTGCACCTTGTTGGAAGCCAGGATTTTGGATGCTTGTAAGCTCCCTGTCTTCTTGGTTGGCTGGTCTTCTCAGTAAATGCCTTATATGATTTAACCCTGCCTTCATTGTGACAGGCAGCCCGAGGCCACCAGGGTTTTCCCGGTAACTCTTGCTTTCCAAAAATGTCCTGGTGCAGAGATGAGAAAAAAATAAAATGAGTTTGTATTCATTCTGTTTGTACCAACATCTTGTTTAATGCCAAAGCCAACTCAAATTTTAACCACATAAATATCTAAATTTCTTTTGTTTTTAACACAATTATAACTGAATATTCTGCTATTTATAGCAAACACTTGCTGAGTGAGACATTATTAAGACTAAGAACAAAGTCACTTGACTTCTTTGAATTAGACCACTAAATAGTCTTCAGAGGTTCTATCTTAAAACTGGTTAGGAAAAGGTTGGGGGTAAGGAAGGACATCTTTTAAGATTCATAGTACTTCCTCTAACCTCAGGAACACTTAAAATTTTAATCTTTGGTGCAATTAATGCCTTCCCCACCTATATTCACCTTGATACACTAATTTATGGAGAGCCTAAGATTAGTGTATGGTGTTTAAGATAAATCTGAGTCTTGCTATGCATGCTGTGTATGGAACCCAGTGCCCACACCATCTTGTGGAGATTGGTTATTCAGTCATCTGATATAGACAAGTATAAGTTATTGAAAGTCATTTGAAATTGATTAAATACAGTTGCACCAGGCAATAGAAGGCATGAAGTTAGAAGAAACCGCCACAGCTAATGTCATATACATCCCAGTTTAGAGACCCATGTCTTCACCGGACTGTCCTTATGCACACTCTATTCCCATTTCTGTACTCTTTAGCTAAGCAAACTTGGTGTTCAGTAAATCCCATTTTATCTCATGAGTTTCATCTTGAATTGAAGTCCAAGACCTTGGCTGTTGGTTAAGCAGAGTTGGCAAAACATCTACTCATTATATTCTGGCTGTACCCTTTAGTGCTTTCATGGTGCTCTCAATGGAATGCTCTGACTAATCTTTTTAAAGTGTACTACCATGCCACTCCTCAGCTGAGAGCTCTCCAATTGTTTTCTATCTCCATGAAAAACAAAAAGCAACACTTCTGCAATGGCCATAAAGACATTAAACCATCTGACCTCCTTTCTCTCTCTCACCTCTATTCCTATTACTCTGTCTGCCTCCCTCTCTGTGAGTCACAGGGGCCTCAGCACTGTTTTTATATTACATCACACTCATTTCTGCCTTAGTGCCCTTGCTGGTGTTTATCATTTTGCTTGGAATGCCCTTGATACAGAGACACATAGTTTTTTTCTTCATATCTTTCAAATACCTGTGTGAAAATTACCTTTCAGTGAGTATATCCCTAGCTTTCTCATTAAAAGTTGAACCACCTCCCTTAGTACTTCCTTTACTTTTATTTTATCCTCCATGACATTTTCTAATTTAACTTACTATATACATTATTATTTTACTAGAGGCCCGGTGCATGGAATTCGTGCATGGGAGGGGAGTTCCTCAGCCCGACCTGCACCCTCTCCAATCCGGGAGCCCTCAGGGGTTGTCCTACTGGTGGCTTAGGCTCAAGTGGGCCTAAGTCACAGTCTGGCCTCCCTCTGCAGGAGGTGACCAGGATGATCAGGGGAAGGCGCTGCCCCCATCACCCCGTTGTTGATGCCACTGCCGGCCGCCGCAGCCACCAAGGTGTTTTTATCAACCTGGACTCCAGTCCCTTCACCATGAAAAAATGACAACTTTCTTTAAGCATTTTCAAGATGTGTCTTTCATAGGATATGAAATTTCTTTTCCTTCCTTCCTTTCTTTCTTTCTTTCTTTCTTTCTTTCTTTCTTTCTTTCTTTCTTTCTTTCTTTCTTTCTTTCTTTCTTATCCTTACCTCAGGATATGTTTCCATTGATTTTTAGAGAGCGTGGAAGAGAGAGGGAAAGACAGAGAGAAATATCAGTGTGAGAGGGACACTTCGATTGGTTGCCTCCTGCATGATCCCTGACCTGGGCCCCAGTAAATCCCATTAAAACCTAGGTACATGCTCTTGACAAAGAATTGAACCCAGACCCTGCAGTCGGCAGGTCGAGGCTCTATCCACTGAGCCAAACTGCCTAGGGCAGGATATGACATTTCTTAGCCCCTTCAGCAGCGGACCTTCGTTTTTTCCTCTAGGAGTGTGGTGGAAAAACCCTCGATCACCTTCTTGGATTCTTATTACCCAAGTTACCAAGAACACTGTGAGTGGCGTAAAGGGAGCTTAGCCAATGAGCGGTCAGAAAAGGTGTTTCCTCTGCAGCTCACGTGCAGAGGTGGGACTGCTGGTGCATGGCGGCTGGCAGGCCCTGCTGTGTGTCTGTGGCCCCAGCTCCTGGCATCCAGGCCCTGCTCTCTGCACCTGCCTCACCCCACTTACCAGGCTACCAGCCTTGCTGTGATAGGACCCTGTGGGCCGCGGGGGCGGGACCCAGAGGTGCTCCATGCACTTCCTGGTGACTGGTAGTCTATCTGGTCATGAGGGCCCTAGGCTATTATTATTACAGATTACCTTTTTCTCTTGCTAATAAGTAACCTCCAAATGGGCACATATTGTGGAAATACCCACTGTTTCTTAAAAAAATAATGGCTAGCAACAGATACTGATAAATAAATAGTATATCAAAATCACCTTTTATGTGTAAAATATTTCAGCTACCTTCTGGAGTCACTGAGACTTTAATTACAATTTATCACAGTTATATATAAGAAAAATGTATGCCATATATAAAACCACTGATTTTATTTATAGCAATAAACAATTCATGGCCTATAAAGAGTTATGTTATTAACAACTTACATGCAAGTGAATATTTTACAGTGAATAAATAGCTCCACATTATTTAACTCTATTAAAAAATAACTCTGGAGTTAGGAAGAAAACATGCTAATATCACAATTTTAAATATTAAAGAATATTGTGTTTAGAAAGGCTAAGTTCAAGCCAGAAACCAATTTACCTTTTCCTCTCTAAATTACATTTCAATGCTTATAAACAAAGCAGTATTATTTTCACCTGCATTGTGCTGTTTTTCAATTCTGTTTTTCCATTTTTTCTGATTTTTCTACCACAATGTCTCTCCCACCTATATTCACCTTAATTAATATTTATATTTCTGTAGATAAATAGAATTGTCCTTAAAGGACATTTCTCCAATCTCACAGATAAAACAGAAATGCCCTCTTTTATGCTTCCATGACCGCTTATGAAGGCTTTTCACTATAT
Source organism: Plecotus auritus (assembly GCF_963455305.1). NCBI lineage: Eukaryota > Metazoa > Chordata > Mammalia > Chiroptera > Vespertilionidae > Plecotus > Plecotus auritus. The sequence goes on from NC_137774.1 coordinate 158,672,102, forward strand.
AAGGCAAAAATCTGTTCAAGTATCAGCCACCTCTGAAACATAGTATGTACGGCTAAGACAAGGACTGTCTATCAGATGTTTTTTAACCATAACACTTAGCATTAAATACCCAACCACAAGCACCTCCAAAGCAATTATGGGAGTGACTTTTTTGCTCCTTTTCCCACTGTTACATTTGCAAAAATAAACAATAACAGCAAATGGCTATGAAATTTATTTGTCCACAATACCAAAGGGGAAAATATTCTGCTTTACTAAATGTTGCTTAAAAGTTGAAATTGTAATCATAGTTCTACTAGGAGGGTACCATATTCAAATAGAGACAAATAAAATGAGAAAGCAAAATATCTAAGATGAGAACAATGACTAGAGAAAGAATGTGAAAATAAGTTGAAGAAAAATGTTAAATGTTTAAAAGTATGCTTGAAAATAATTTAAAGCAAAGATTGAACTAGTCATATTGAATTTTGATGACATTCATACATAACAAGCAGTTGAATAAAAAAAGAATCTCATAAAGGTACACACAGCATTTCCTTATATTTTCATGTGGGAATACTATATAGATATTTTTTTTTCATTTCTTTTTTATGCTTGTCAAATTATAAGGATAAAGTAGATGGGACAAATAACAAGAAATATATGTTAATGCTAACAGACAGTAAGAACTCACCATGCAATTCTTAGATTGCATAACTTACTGTTTGAAGATATAACTACACAGAGGACTTATTAGTTCTATACTAAAATTTGTTTTATGCGTTGAAGCGTAAGTCCTCAAAATAAGGCTGTGTATGTAAATAGATAGATAAATAAATATGATAATATATGTAATTCATATGGATACATATTAAATTAAATGGTGGATGTGAGAGGATATGGAAAATACGTCCATATAAACATGACTGAACTATTGATAACATACTCTCAATTTATTCTAAAGGAAATTAGAAAAACAGATTTTATTTAGAACATTTTCAATAAACTAATTTATGCTTATACTCTACCTTATCCTTAATTCACACTCTTTCATTTGCATATGCTTTACATCTTATTTGATATGTATAAATTGCATCATATATGCATAGTGGCCATCCACAATGAATAATGCTGCATCAAGGAAAGCTAAAACCAAACAGAGATATAAAGAATAGTGCTTATAATATGCTCTTTCTTTTATATCTAAACCATCTGTGTCTTACATGCCTTTATCATTTACTCAGGCATGCCAAGCACATTTTCAAACAGGGCTTGCTATGTTGACTTAGTAATTTATTCAACAGTATTTATCATACATCAGACACTGGTGCTAAGCACTAGGGATACTGCACTGAACTAGAAAGATGTAGTCTCTGTCATCAAAGTGCTTGTTTTCCAGACATATCAAGCAAGAAGATACATAATGTATGCTGATGTCCAATTTTCACCAAAGCTCCCACTGGATATCCTTAGCTGGCATGCTATCCTGAAAGCAGACTTGAAATGATGTGGGACAACAGTGACAGCTCAGATATGGCTCCAATTCACAAATTCATTGCACAATATGGAGCTATCATTGCTGCCACAGGCTTTATATGAAACACCAGAAGTCATTTTCTGAGGGGCTCAATGCTCTCTGCATGATGTGGTCCTAAATAATTAACATGCCCTCTAACTAAAACATCTTGATCTTTTGCCATAAAAAATTAGATGCTTTTGGCAGGGTATGGTACCTACAATGCACTTTATAATTTTTTTAGTTTATGGCTAACTTCCAGATTGCTTGACAAGACAAATACTTTTAAGTGAATCCATTTAAGATGTACAATATTATAATTTGATATCTATATACTCTATTGCATGCTCACCACCAAAAATCTAGTTTCCTTCCATTACCATATATTTCATCCCCTTTATTCAATACCCAATTTGCCCTTTCCTCATTCCCCTTCTCCTCTAGTAACCACCATTCTGTTGTCTGAGAAGACATGGTTTAAACTTTCACTTTAGTGTCTATAGTAGCAAGGAAAGGCAGAGTATTAAGATTACCACCTTCAAAGCTTTGTCTTGCAAAGTACTTTTTTTAATATATTTTTATTGGTTTCAGAGAGAGGAAGGGAGAGGTGAAGAGAGAGAGATAGAAACATCAGTGATGAGAGAGACTCACTGATCAGCTGCCTCCTGCTCATCCCCTACTGGGGATCGAACCTGCAACCAGGCATGTGTCCTTGACCGGAATGGAACCCAGGACCCTTCAGTTCGCAGGCCGATACTCTATCCACTGATCCAAACCAGCTAGGGCCAAAGTATTTTTTATTATTTAGTAAAGGTTCTATAGCTGATTTTTCTCATGACTAGCACTGAATTGTAAATCCTTAGCCTAAGGCAGTGGTCGGCAAATTCATTAGTCAACAGAGCCAAATATCAACAGTACAAAGATTGAAATTTCTTTTGAGAGCTGAAAACCGACTTCTGTGCATGGGCCACGAAGTTTCAATCGCACTGTATGTGCGCACCCACACGTGGTATTTTGTGGAAGAGCCACACTCAAGGGGCCAAAGAGCCGCATGTGGCTCGCAAGCCGCAGTTTGCCGACCACTGGCCTAAGGACTATAAAAGTAGAGTGGGATTATTATTACTGGCTTCAGCTAATCATGATTCATTACCTGGGTCTCTGGTAGGGCTTTATCTTCTCTTAGATATATACATCTCTTGTCATTCCTGAATAAAATATAATTTTGTTGCTTGGTATTAAAGAGAGGGCAAGTGAGGTTAATATATATTGAATAGTATCCTTGACAAACTAAAATATAGAGCAACTTTTAAAACTTTGTGGATTTTACCTCCAGGTTTACAAAAAGTAGGAGTGAGTAAACTGAAACACACAGACACACACTCTCACAAGCACACACACATACATATAAACCCTTCAGGACTAGTACTTAGGATATGATATAATTAAGTGTATGAAAACATTTATGCCCAAAGATATATGCACTCCTATGTCCATTGCAGCATTATTCATGATGGCCAAGACATCAAATTATTGAAATGTTTCTCAATAAATGATTTGACAAAGAAGAGGTGATACATATATACAATGGAATACTATTCAGTCATAAGAAAAGATGAAATACTGTCATTTGGGGCAACATAGATGGATCTTGAGAAATTATGCTAAGCAAAATAAGGCAGACAGAAAAAGTCAAGAACCATATGATTTCACTTACTTATGGGATATGAAACTGAAAGCAACAAATGACCAAACAGACAAACAAAGGGAAACTCATAGACAGACAGCAGTTTGGTGGTTACACGAAGGAAGGGGGTAGGAAGCAGAAGGGGGTAAGGAGGTGAAACATATGGTGATGGAAGATGATTTGACTTGGGATGGTGGGAACGCAATACAATATACAGATGATATATCCTACAATTGTACACTTGAAACCTATATAACTACTAGAGGCCCGGTGCACAAAATTCATGCATGGGGGGGTTGTCCCTCAGCCCAGCCTGCACGGTCTCCAATCTGGGACCCCTAGAGGGATGTCTGACTGCCCGTTTAGGCCCGATCCCACCTGTCAGTCTGCTCCATGTGTCCACATATCAGTGAGATCATATGGTATTTGACTTTCTCTGACTGACTTATTTCACTTAGCATAATACTCTCCAGGTCTATCCATGCTGTCACAAAGTTTAAGAGGTCCTTGGTTTTTACAACCAAATAGTATTCTATTGTGTAAATGTACCAAAGCTTGTTTTCTTAAAATAAGGAATTTCCAAAGGTTTGGAAGAACAATAAAAGGTAATATTTAAGCCACTTCATGTTTAGCCTGAATATTCAGTAGGCACTCAAGTAAGGGGATGGGATCACAGGAGAGCAGAGCTAGAACCCAGATTGAAGCCAGACTGATGGCCATCATAATATGAAGTTTTTCAACTACATAAACATAAAATCTCCTTATTGTTTATCATTTTAAATTGTACTGTACTTTTTTATTACATGCAGTTATAAATATCTTACTTGATTGGATATACAGAAGATTCCATGCAGTATACTCCGTGGTAACTCTTCAAACTTAGTCTTAGCTATCTAATTTACTGTATAATACATGATGCAGAGCTCAAAAGTTCCTCACACACAGTTTATCTAAGCCACTCTAATTCCAAGCCTGCTCCTCCTTTTTTATCCCCACCATGATTGCACATGCCACATGAATCCACTTAAAAAATGGAGCCAGAAATCCAAAAGTCATTCCTGACACTTTTGTTTTTGTTACCTACTAGAGGCCCAGTGCACGAAAATTGTGCACGGGGGTTGTGGGGGGAGTCCCTCAGCCTGGCCTGCACCCTCGCGCAATCCAGGACCACTGGCTCCTAACTGCTCACCTGCCTGCCCGCCTGATCTCCCTTAACTGCCTCTGCCTACCTGCCCGATAGTCCCTAACCACTTTGCCTGCCTGCCTGATCTCCCCTAACCGCCTCTGCCAGCCTGCCTGATCTCCCCTAACTGCCTCTGCCTGCCTGCCTGATCTCCCCAAACCCCTCACCTGCCTGCCTGCCTCCCTAATTGCCCTTAACCGCCTCTGCCTCAGCCCCTGCTGTGGCTGCTTCATCCAGAAGGATATCTGGAATGATGTCTGGAATGTTGTTCGGCTGTCTGGTCTAATTAGTATATTATGCTTTTATTATTATAGATACCCTGGGACACTTTAGTAAATATTTAGCAACTAGTTAATACAGATAAAAGAAATCTTGCCTTCTAAAAAAATTTTGCATGATGTAAATACTCCTACAGGCTGATTTTAACCTACTCATATTTTCAGATTTCTCTTCTGCCGATTTTAACCAAAACACTTAAAACCAGTTTTAAGGGTTTGCAGAGTGTAGTTCCTGGGTCAACAGTATCAGAAATGACCTGTGAACTTGTAACTTTTTTAGAAATGCAAATTCATCATTCCCAACCCAACTGGAAAAAAATAAATAAATAAAAGAAACGAAACCGTCTGAGATTGGGATCTGATAAACTATGCTTTAAAAAGCCCTCTGGCCCTAGACAGTTTGGCTCAGTGGATGGAGAGTCAGCCTGTGGACCAAAGGGTCCCAGGTTCTATTCCTGTCAAGTGCACATGCCCAAGTTGCTGGCTCAATCCCCAGTAGGGGGAGTGCAGGAGGCAGCCACTCAATGATTCTCTCATCATTGGTGTTTCTATCTCTCTCTCCCTTTCCCTTCCTCTCTGAAATCAATAAAAAATACGTGAAATAAAAAGGCCTTCTGATGCTTCTCCTTTATAAACCACCCTCTTAGGGAATGTTAGACCCACAATGTCAGATTAATCTGGGTTCTGATTCAAGACAGGGAGGACAGCAGTCATGGACCAGGAACACCCGAATTGGACAATTATGTAAGAAGCAAATTTCCTTTTGAGTTGATGCATTAGTAGTTTATTTACAGCAGTATATCAGTAAGGGTTTTCCAGAGAAGCAGAATCAATAGAACATGTGTGTTTATATATTACTTGTTTTAATGAATTAGCTTACACAATTGTGGGAGTTAGAAAGTCCTAAACACGTAGAACTGACCACCAGGCTGGGAAGTCGGGCAGGATTTTGTAATGCAGTCTTGAGTGTACATTGCTTCTTCTCAGGAGAACCTCAACTGCTGCTCTTAGGAGTTCAACTGATTGGATGAGGCTCACCCACATTATTGAGCATAATCTCCTCTATGGACTTATCTCATTGCATTGCTCATTGCTTTATTATGCTTCACAATTTTTAAATTTATTATTATTATTAATATTATTATTTAAGAAATTGAGGGCAAGATCCTCCACTAGAAAAAGTTTGTGACTCACTTTATCTTGATACTTTCTTTATTGCCATGGTTTGGCATCTACAATTGGTTGACTTTAAGTGCAGGTATACCTAGAGATATTGAAGGTTTGGGTTTGACCATATCGAAAAAATACTTTCTCAGCAACTCATAGATTTGTTTTTGACTAAATAATTGATACCATAGCTTTGCTAAGTACCAAGCTGGCACATAAAATGAACCATTACAACCAGCTGGCATTATCTTAACACATGGCGGGCAGATCACAAGCATTCTCATGTTTTCTTATTATACAGTGTTTTACATAAATGTTAAAGGCATGCCTTAAAATTAAATACCCATTGCATTTTGAAGTTACTTATTACATGTTCTTACAAGCTAATTTCTTTTTAAAGCATGATACTTTGTAAAACGTTTTTTGTACTCATTCAATAGAAACTTATCTGGCCCCTGAATAAAGCTAGCAATGAAACTACTGATGTGCAATGTGTTAACTAGTGGAATCATTTTACTCTTGTGCTCATTAGAAAAAAATAGATATCATATATAATTTTCTATATATATATATATATATATATATATATATATATATATATATTAATTCTTACAACGTGTTAAGCTATTTTCTGCCTTAACAGCTTATCTATGGTTCTCTCTACTAATTTCCTCTCAGCTATTTTCCTAATTCCCATTTAAGTCCTATTTCTTAAGTGTTATTTGCTCTGAGCAGTTTCCCTAACTTTACAGTTAATTAGACACTTCATTTTATTTTTAATAAGAATCCTTTAATTATGTAGTTATATATATGTTTATGACTTTAATGTTTAATTTTACAACTACTCTGGAGGCTAAATGAGAGCAAAAAGCATGTCTCTGTAGATGGTTTACATTCATTATCACCTTTAATACTCATATTTAATGAGGATATTTTTTTTTCCTGAGTGAGGGAACTGTCTTCTCTAGGATTATGTAGCATAACTAACTGAGGTGCTTGCTGAGGGCAAAATGAATGGGTAGTGGAAGAAGTAGTTATACATACCAGCTATCACCACAGTTATGGAGATGATAACTGTAATTGTCATGAGTATTTCTAATGAGCAAATATCTTTGTTGTTTTTCCTTCTCTTTTCTCCATATCTTGTAGCATAAATATATAGACTTTATATCATAATATTTAAATATGGTTAGTATGTTTTTATTCTACACAGGAAAATTGTATGATATTAGATGACATATGACCTTTATTTGAAGTATGGTTCTTATTTAGATATGAAGTATGATTTAAGAAGCTGCATTAAACTAGACATGGAGTAGACTTAATGAAGGTTGATTTTATGTTACAACTTGGCTAGACTATGGTGCTCCGTGCTCAGAGATATTTGCTCAAACATTATTCTGGATGTTTTTGTGAGGGTGCTTTTAGATGACTTTAATATTCAAATCTTTGAACTGGAGTAAAGTAGATTGCCCTCCATAATGTGGGTGTGCTTCATCTAATTAGTTGAAGGTGTGAATGGAACCAAAAAACTGACCTCCACCAGCAGTAAGCTAGAAGAAATTATGCAGCAGAAGGCCTTCAGACTTGAACTGTGACATTAGCTCTCCTGGGACTCCGGTGCTCTGGCCTACCTTGAAATTTCAAACTTGCTGTTCTCCATAATCCTATGATCCAATTCATTAAAATGCATCTCTTTCTATCTATAGTCACATCTTATTGTTTCTGTTTCCCTGAAGAACCCTAATACAAATATTTTGTAAAACAAAGTTTTGTAAAATACTTGAAATTGCATGTATAATCCTATGTAATAAAAGGGTAATATGCAAATTAACCATCACTCCACAACAAAGATGGCCACGCCCATAGCCACAAATATGGCAGTGTCTGCCAGAGCCACAGAGCAGGCAGAGTGGCAGGAGGCTTGGCTTCCTTTGTTGCCGGGCAATGAAGGAAGCCAAGCTTCCTGCATGCCCAGGCTGGCGGCTGAGGGAGACATGCAGGGAGTGCAGTGGGGAGACATGCAGGGAGTGAGCGAGGTTCCCTGTCTGGGGGTTCCAAAGCCGCCATTGGTTCCTTTCACCACTGATTCCCCTCCTGGTAGGTATCCTCCACACAAAAGCTGTTCCATGCAAATATGTCATGTCCTAATGGGTGAATCCTAAACCGAATGAGTGTCACATCTGGGCAACCTAACTCCTGTTAGAAAAAGGACCTGGGAGGAGGGATTTAGGAATCATGAAGCCATCATGACCTGCTCGGTCTCTGGAACTGCTGTCAAACACAGGCAGTCTGAGACCTTCCCAAACACCACGTGAGCTAAACCTGAGAACCAAGATATTTTCAAGGCCCAAAGTTGAAGGGGGTAAGGAGGCAGGGGAGCAAAGCAAGCAGAACAGCCAACTCAACCAAAGACGCAGGAGCCTAAGATAAGGCAGAGAAATGTCCTGGCCACCGATGGTCTCTGGCAGACGTGGTGCCCACACCTAGCTGTGGGGAGGGGATGTGTACGTGCAGAATTTAAGGCCACTGGCAGGAGGGAAAGTCGAAGCATGCCTAAGGATTTTTGTACATGTCCCACAGTCGAGAAGCATAGTCAGAATCAAGAAGCAAAGTCTTACCTCAGCGCTGGGGTGTTTAAAAGTACCTAAAAATAGCAGTTCCATCGCTGAGTCCACTGCCATGTTTGCCGCCCACGGGAGGCGTGCAGAGGACTTTCAGGGCAGCCCTATAACCTCGGGGGCGACAGCAGCTCTTGAGAGGGAGAGACTGAATCACTTACGGTGTTCAAAGAGCTAGCCCTGCAAACCTTGCCCCTATCTGGAAGCTTGGTGCTGCTAGAAGTTGCTGGCCCCGCCTTCTCCAGAATTAATATACCCTGTTTTTTTTTTTTTTGGTTTTTTCTCATCAGCAAAATGTGAATATTACCTAAACCACAGACTTTGGGAGAATTAATTGAAATAAAATTCCAGAAATTGAATAACAGCCAGGCTGAAGTGGATAGCTTGGTTGAGCGTGAACGTGGTATTGATGTTTCTCTCTCTCTATCCCTCTCCCTTCCACTCTCTTTAAAAATCAATGGAAAATGAATTAATGCCATATCTACAAATGTGGATAATCTAAAAAGAAAAAAAAGAAGTGGGGGAGCCCTAACCAGTTTGGCTCAGTGGATAGAGCATCGGCCTGCGGACTGAAGTGTCCCAGATTCTGGTCAAGGGCATGTACCTTGGTTGCAGGCACATCCTCAGTTGGGGGTGTGCAGGAGGCAGCTGATTGATGTTTCTCTCTCATTGATGTTTCTAACTCTCTATTCCTCTCCCTTCCTCTCCATAAAAAAAATCAATAAGATATATTTAGAAAAAGAAACAAACAAAAAAAAAAAAAACAGGGTATAAGAGGTTGAATGTACTGTATAATTTAAAGCGTGTAAAATAATATAACTTTTTAGGGGCATATATGTTATCTATACTAATAAAAGGGTAATATGCTAATTTCAGACATCCATCCAGACGTCCTTCCAGACAAAGCCACGGTGGTAGGGGCCGAGGCAGAGGCCATTAGGGGCAATCAGGCTGGCTGGGGAGGGCACTTAGGGGTGACCAGGTCAGCAGGGGAGCAGTTAGGCGTCGATCAGGCTGGCAGGGGAGTGGTTAGGGGGTGATCAGGCTGGCAGGCAGGCAAGCGGTTGGGAGCGAACTGTCCCGGATCGGGCCTAAACCGGCAGTCGGACATCCCCTGAGGGGTCCCAGATTGGAGAGGGTTCAGGTTGGGCTGAGGGACACCCCCCCATGCACAAATTTCATGCACCAGGCCTCTAATCATATCATATATATAAATAATTAAATTTATTAGGAAGATGGCTCCATGGTCTATACAGATACCTTTGCTATGATGCTTCTCTATGTAGCACTCCATCAATTATATCAGTAAACCTAAAAGGTGAGTTGTTACAGGCTGAATTGATCCAGAATATACAGTCTCCAATGTATGATTTATCTAACTGAAACAGTGGCTATAGCCAGACAGTAATTTTTAAAGACCAATGTATAGCAATTCTTCATTGTGATTTTAAGAGTATGAGACCTGCACATCCTTCAGTCACAGTCCACTTTTGATTCTCAATTCCCTGAGTGGAAATGAACTAATTCCCATACTTACATCGTTCTATTCACTTCTCAGGTATGAAAGATACTTTTTATGTGAAGGGTGTTTGAAAGATAGAATTGTGGAGGATAAAATTTCAATCTGTACAATTAATGTGTGGGTGAGTTAAATATATCTTAAAGGAAAATTATAAAACTTATCTATGGAAAGATAAGCATAATGGTAAATAACCAATTTCCCTCTCTTTTGTTTCCAAAAATTTAAAATATAAACTCTATAAGCATCCAATAAATTATGAAGAGAAGAAGAAAAGAGAAACAGATACATTTTTCTATTGCATGATTATTTTATGTAGCTAGTACCTAAAATAGCTATAGAATGTTCCCCAAGGAAATGTCACAAATGTACTACAGACTAAGCCCTGTGGTTTAGATTATTTCCTCCCACCTTCATCATGCGTCCCTTCATCCCCATCATATGCTGAAAACAAATGGTAATCTGTGACCTGGTAGAAACAAGCAAGCACTTTTAAGAGACAATATAGAGTTGTTGGTAGACAGAAATACTGTTACCCTTTCCAGCAATTTGGATTGTATAAGTTTTGCTCTCAAATTTTATTCATTGAAGAATTTCTGAAGTGTGTGTTCTTGCTCTTTACATATTAGGAAAAGATGCCTATATGCAGCTAAGAACAGTCTGCTTGCCTATGCAAAGTACCAGTGAAAGTGACAGCATATTTTGTTCCACGGGTTAAAAAATAAATGATTTGTAAGAAATGGTTTTCTTTTTATATAAATAATTCAGTTGAAAGCATAACTTTACAAGTATCTCCCTTTCCTTGTTCATTTTGACAGGCTATTATTCATCTGCCCTTGTAATTTCTTGTTCTTTGTGTATCTGTCACAGAGAATCTCCCCAAAAGTGAGTATAGCATTATATTACTTAGTGTTTACTTAAATGTAATGTTTCAAAATATCAACCAATCTGAGATTGATATTACTTCCAAAGTCAAAAGTCAAGATGTGTATTGAATTGAAAGAATGGAAGAGAAAGAAGCCACCTACAGATTTACAAAAAATGAATCTGATTACTTATTGAAATGTTTTAAGTTTCTGCATTCATTCATACAGTCTTTCTTCTTGCCCAATATAAATGCCACTTCAATCTATAAATTGAATAAATGTATTAGTCATGGATCAATTAAAAATGTCTGTTATGCATTTCTTTCAGGAGTCATTTTATTGGTAATATATTTATCAAGTGGTATCAAGTGGTTGGTAGCCCCTTACTGTTCAAGAAGAAAATATGGCCATAGGTTGAAACTGTGTCTTTCTGTCCTTAACCTTGTTTTTAATTCTAAAACATTTCCTAAGGATTCAAAATCTGAATCACATGTCTCAGAATAAATGTTATAATTTTTGTTTAATTAAGAGGCAATTCTTATGGAGCTCTTATTTATTGGGATGATAATGTGCTTATGATATCAATATAAATGTTAATTCTAGAAACCGTTTAGAAGAGAGGGTTTTCCTATAATTTATTTTAAATTTCTGAAATGTAACTGTAATAAATATTAATTTCTATGGGAACTATCAGATATAGACAACACAACTTGAACTAGTGGATGTAGTATGTAAATCTGATTAAAGGACATTACTATGAATCATCAGCTATCAATCAAGTATTAACTGAAGGTCCTTGGCACCAATTCAATGCCAAAAGAATCTCCAATTTAGTGTGCAGTGAAGAAGAAAACTTTATTCAGTGAAAAACAGCTCAATGGTGATACAGCATGGCTGTCAAAACACCAGAGCTGAGAGGCAGCCCTGGGGCCAAACCCTCTTCACTAGGCAGCTCTGGTCTTCTCTGGTCCCAAGTCTCTCCTGGTCTTCTCCTCTCTGTTCCTGCAAGAAGTCTTCCAAGTTTCAGCTTTAGCCAGGGATACACAGTGTTTAGTATTTTGTGGAAAGGAAAAGTGTGCTCTTTGAGCCAGAGGGGAGCTGACATATAGACAGAAGTTCCTTCCTCTGGTCCCTGATTGGTCCTTCAGCATGCAAATTAGGACCCCAAATCTTCACAGTCTGATTAGTCCTAAAAGCATTGTCCTGATTGCACAGAATGTAGCTCTCTGGTTGATCCATAAAGATGTTGATGGGGATATAGGTGCACAGCTGCAGTTGGATGGGGAAACTTGACTCCCATTGGTTGAAACAGGAATACAGGAATTCCTCAAGGGCTGGCTCAGCTAAGTCTTATGCCATGTCTCAGATGGAATGTAGTCCCATTACTCTTCAACTGCATTTTTCCATTGAATATGCTAACTAGTCCATTAAAATATATTTCATTTCAATTATATGCTTCTCCAATTGTATCTCTGTCACTACTCTATACCAAGCACTCCTTGAAATAGTAACCTATAAACAATGGCTTCCTTTCTTCACCTACCTCCCCCTTCTTAATACAGAACAATCTGTTTTCTGCCCCATAACTTTTCTCTGAAATAGCATTTGTAAATTCTTTATTGATTTTTCCATCTAGAAAGCTAGTAGTCAATATCCTTTTCCTTGCCATCTCAGCTTTTACTGCCCCTTTTGACTCTTTTTTGAAACAATTCTATGACATCCATTCTTGGCTTTAACATTCATTTTTTTCTTTCTTGATCTCTTTTCAGCCTTACTCAAGTCTACTTGGTCAGTATTTTCAGGTTTATTTTTACTTTTTTATTGCTCCTTAGCAAAGTTCCTTTACTGCTCCAAGAAAACAATAATTACCTTTGTAAAGATAATGCACAAACATCTATATCCAGTCTAGAGTTACTCTTTAAAATAGCAAAACTGCATCTTTGCTTGGATATTTATTTCAAAGAAACCTCATAGGTACCTAAAGCTGAATTTATAGTGTTATTTCTTTAAGAAATTTCATGTTATAGTTTAAATTTTCTATCACAGTTAATGCAACCATCATTGAACCAAGTATCACAATCCAGTGACAAAGAATAAACTTGGATAACTACCTTCCTAATTTCTAATTTTCCATTCCATACTCTCCACTGAAAATCTTAAATATTTATTTTTGAAATTTTCTTTTTTTAAAATCTAACCCAAAGGATATGTTTTATTTATTTGAGAGGGAGAGAGGAAGAGAAGGGGGGAGAGGAGAGAGAGAGAGAGAGAGAGAGAGAGAGAGAGAGAGAGAGAGAGAGAGAGAGAGAGAGAGAATGGATTGGTTGTCTCCCATACATGCCCTAACTGGGGATCAAACCCAAAATCTTTATGTTTCCTGGGATGCTCAATCAACTGAGCCACCCAGCCAGGGCTTAAATCTTTCTTAAATTAGTACATAAATATCTATTTTCAAACCACTTATTTCTTTAAAACTCTTGTCCTTCCCAACTCTTCTTCACTCAACAGTGAGTGTTTTATTTTTGAAATAGTTTTTATAATAAATAATCCTCTTTTTGTTCATGTAAATAATTTCCCATTTACTTAAATTAAATAATGTAAAAGACCCTACAATATCTGGGACTGGTTTATCTTTCCTGTCTTCCATATAGCATGACAACACTTATCTATCTGTGATCCACCTTACTGGCCTTCCATTTCATACATACTTTCTCACATACACCTAAGCTCATTTTTTTTCTCCTCTCACTTCTATCCTTCTGAACTTTTTCTTTTCTTTTTTCTTCTTTCTTCTTTAGGGGATTGTTCTTTGATCCGTCTGATGTAGTTAGATCCTATAACATATGTATTTTTTTTAACACTGTGCACCTCTCTACCATAGACTTCTGAGAATCATATAGTAGCAGTCTTAGATATATTCATGTAATTGTTCCATTCACTTCTATTTTATTTCTAGACACCTAGCATTTCAAAACCTGTTTGCTTTTTTTTGTAACATGAAGTGTGGATTTTTAATGTGTGATGTGGTATCTGGAATTATAGTCCAAAGTAATTATTTGTTGAGTTAGTCAATCAATTTCTGAAAATTAAACTAGTGTACAATAGAATTCTAAATTACATCCCTGGCTTTTTAAACTATATTCTCCTACATTTGCTCACTCTAGAATACTTTATGACTTGCTCTTTCTGAACGTGTTTCTTTCCTTTACACATTTCCCCTGCATTCTATTCTATTTCTGTCATGCCTTCTCACCCAACTCTCCAGTTCTATCTTTTGAAATTCTACACTAATTTGAAAACTTACCTTGAATGTTATCTCATCACTCTATTATTTTACCCTTTTAATTTCATAATTAAAAAAAATCTGTTCAAAGGCACTTACAGTCTATGTTGTGTTATGGTAATGTTTACACTCTTCTGACTTTCTTGTAGACCTCAAAGGATCTGTAAGCTAGTTGAGAACAAGTACAGTTTTTCCTTTTGCTTTCTATCCCTGCAAGATATGAGTCAGTGCTTTGATGGTAAAATTTATCACATTTTTAAAGTAAATTGAAATGCGTAAGATCATAGAGGAAAGACAGGTATCAGAATCCATATCTCCTCACACCATTATATTTAGTTCCTGAATTTGGCTTAAAAATTGTTGGCAATATGAAAAATTATATTCTATTATTTAAAATCCAATTTCAGGTGAACATGGAAATTATAGGTGCATAACATTATAATTTGTTAGTTATTTAAGTTTATTGTTAATTAAATAAAAATTCTAAGCATATTGTTATCTATTAGGCTTTTATTTGGCCAGTTGCCTAATACTTCTTCACATAGTTATATTTTGGGACATTACATAACATATACTTTAGTTAGGCTAAATAATTTTAAATAATGCTACTCTAGAAATGCTTAAAGTAAATTCTTAAAACATCAAAGCAATTTACAAAATGACAGCAGTAATGCTTTTTGCATTTTATTTATAGGTCCTAGCCAAACACAATGATGCATTTATTGATTTACATTTTCTGTGATTATCAAGATTAATTATTTCTCAAGTTGCCTGGCTTAAGATATATACTGTAGTCAATAAATTTTGATGTTTCCTTTTATAAAGTCAATATATAGTTATAAATTATGCAATTTTTGTGATATTTATAACTGAAAAAGTAATTCCTTCTTTTGAAAATCCTTGTCTTTGAGAAAGTTAGTTTGGAAAGATTACCATAATTTGTTGAAATAAATATATTTTACTAAGATTGTTTTATTTTAACTCTAATGCTCTATTTTGAATTATTTAATTTTCTATTATTTTTGAAAAGTCTAGGAATGAGTAGAATTGATTCAAGTTTTTATACAGAATAGCACAAAACAAATATATATATATATATATATATATATATATATATATAATAACTCACACACATAAATCAACATATCATTAGAAGATCAAAAGGATGTTGAAAAGCCTACAAGATGATAACATAATACATGGAAAATTTATTCTCCTTGTAACACCCAACTCCCCTAAAGTTAATGAGACACCTTATTTATAGACACAGATGCATTTACCAGAGAGTGAAGAAGATTCTCTGAGGCAAAAATAAGATTGAAAGTGTATGAAATGTGAACATGAAATGATAGAACATTACTAGTATGGATTAAATTGTGTTCCCCAAAATCCAAAATTCATATGTTGAATTCTTGTGGTGATAATTAGATGAGAACTCTGGGAGACAATTAAATTTAGATGCAGCCATGAAGGTGGGGTCCTCATGATGAGATCATTACCATTATGTGAAGAAATCATAGAAAACTCTCTTTTACTTTCCCCCCATCTTAGAAGACACAGGAAGAAGGTTGCCATCTGCAAATTGGAAAGAGAAAATGATCATGCTGGCAACTTGATCTTGGAATTCTAGCCTCCAGAACTGTAAGAAAGTAAAGTTCTGTTGTTTAAGTCACCCAGTCTATCTTATTTTGTTATGGTAGCCTAAGGTAACTAATATAACCAACAAGAGTCACACACAAAAATAAGGCATTATATTTTATACTACCAAAGTAGTTTTAGAATCTAAATACTGCTGACATTTATTAAGGGATGCGTAACCATGAAAAAGTAGTTTAAGTTGTGAAACCAATGATCTTTCAAAAATTAATTTTAAACTAAAGTAAAAATAAAACTTTAGTTTTAGTAATTAAACATCCTTTACTCTCAGGGAATTACTTGGTTGTTTCTTCAAGGCTAAAGCCCAAAAGTTAAAGTTATGTAATGTAATTTTACTTATGGTAACATTTTTATTTCTTTGCAGCAGTGAGATTCATTTTCATAGCCTATTCCATTGGTAGAATTATTTAGAAAAAAATGACCAAATAGTCAGTGAAAATACATTGGGCATACTTCAAAGTGATTACTTAAATTGAAGTGCATATAATTACATAGCTGGAAGAGATTTCTTTATTATCTTCCTTTATATCTTACAGATCAGGAAGCAATACTTTAAAATTATTTATAAACTGGTTTATAGATGCAAGAGATGGAGCCAGGTATTCTAACATCCATTAAGTGTCTTTGTAGTGTTGTCCTATGTATTATTTTATACACTTTTTAAAATTCCTAAATAATTGTTAACTTAAAATTAAATGTGTATACAAAATACTTGTAAAATATTTTGCAAATAAAAATTAAATTATATTCATTTAAATGTTAAAATGTAAATTTTTTCCAAACATTCAAAAGTTAAGTAGAAATCTAGTTTTATCAGTATTTTATCATTTATTTATTTTATTTATTTTAGAGAGAGAGGAAAGGAGAATGGGTGAGAGAGAGAGAAAGTGAGAGAGAGAGAGAGAGAGAGAGAGAGAGAGAGAGAGAGAGAGAGACTTGTTGTTTCAGTTATTTATGCAATCATCAGTTGATTCTTGTATGTGCCCTGATCGGAGATTGAACCTGCAACCTTGGGGTATCCAGATTAACACAACAGCACCCAGCCATGGCAGTATTCTGTCATTTTAAGTAGGCACTCTGACTTAATTGATGTGACAAAATATTTTAAACCAATACTATAATAATATTTGCAAATTCAACTTAAGCAATGTAAACATTATCCATCTAATTAACTTCCTAATAATTTGACTAGTACATAATATATAAATCTGGCATTTAATAATGCAATCAACATTAATGGAAGCATTGCTCATGACATTTAGGAACCTGGAACATATATGTGATCACATATGTTTTAACCAAATAAAATATAAATACATTATTTTCTTCTTATTAAAAACTTATTGTGTCCATGAACAAAAATAAGTGTTAGTAAACTATTTTTACACATATTTTAGTAAATACACATATGTAAGCACATATTATTTATTTTAAATTGTTTCATTTTGAATGTAATTACTTATTGAAATACTATATATTTCCAGGCATTTGAGATCAATATTTACTAATTAAAGTTTCTGCTCTTCTAGAAGCAATCCATGAGTATGGCTAATTAAAAGTAAGTTCTCCTGAAAAAAAGAACTCACACAAAAAATAATACAAAGGAGGATTCAGGGGACCTGGTAATATTTTGTTTCTTCCTGTAGATGGGTATGTTTACTCTCGGCAAATGTATCACCAGTGCACTTATATAATTGTGCACCATTTTGTATTTAGGTTATAAATTCTAATTTAAAAATTAGATTTTAAAAAATAGCATGATCAAAGAACTTGTATGCATGTATGCATGGTCCATGGATGCAGACAGTGGTGTGGTGAAGGCCTGGATGGGAGGTGGGTGCAGGATGGAGGGGGTCAATCGGAAGGAAAGGAGACATCTGTAATACTTTCAACAATAAAGATAAACTTAAAAAATCCTACATAAACATGTTAGTCTAAAAAAAAAAAAGAAAAGAAAGCCTGATAAATACCCTTAAAAACCCTCATAAATTACAGAACGTAAAGTCCAGAACTGCTAACCATGAACTGAAAATATGCATGTTTCACTAAATACCATGAACAATTTGCTATTTCTGCTGCATATCTAATAAATGAAAATATAATTATTAGTTCTCTTTGAAAGACACTTACAAATTACTATTATTTGAAATAAGCCTGTAGCTGAAAAGATTGTCATTTTTATTATTACAGGTAGCATGACTAGTTTGGAGTTCTTTGCAAAAGTATTATAAATATTCAGTCATCTGTCTATTAGCCATTTAGTCAAGCATTTTGCCTCTGCAAAGTCAAAAAGGATATTCTGTCTTTGTGTCCTAGTACTCTCTCTTCCTTAAAACCTTTATTTCTGTTCTTTAGTTTGAATGCAAAGTTTAATGAACCAAACATTGTTACCATCTGATTTCATTTAAAAAAGAGAAATCTTGTAGGATCTGAACAAACAACGAAGACAAAACAAAAAATAAAACTAACCAAAGTCTTTTTACAAAGATTTGTAACAAACCCATGTTTTCACAGAACAAATATCAATGTACCAACAGATGGCCCCCACCCCATTCAATAGCTGGAAACTTCTAGGGGAAAAGCTTTGACGTTCCAAAAGTGTCTCTTTCTGAATAGACCTCGGCAGTAAAAGTGGAGAAATTAAGAATCTTTGGAGAAGAAGGAGCTGTTTGTACCCGTGTGCCTGTTTGAACCCTTTACCTCTTTACACACAATATGCCACGATTGCCTAATCCTCACAGCTTCCAACTACACGGTAACGTTTAGTCTAGTCCAGTGGTCGGCAAACTCAAAACCGTGAGCCGCAGTTTGCCGACCACTGCTTTAGGAGACAATAAGAAATTCAGAGTTCATTCTTCTTCTTCTCTAGTTCTTTGCAAATATTTAACCCGATTCACTTAATTAGTAATAGTCAACTACTAACTACAGTGGGCTTCTAATTTATTAAATTCTGATTTTTTAGCATGGATCTGAGTCAAATATCAGCTTCTTTCTTTCTTTTTTTTCTTCAAAAGGCTTTATTGTTTCCATTTGGTCCAATGCATGGGAGAGGGCTTCAGGGTGGTTAGAAGAATGGCTAGTGGTTTGGGGAGAGGCTCAGGTAAAAGTCACACACCAGGGGATGCAGAGGGGCCCCTCTAAGGCTCTGGGCTCCAAAGGCTCCTAGTCGTGCTTGAGGGTGAGCCTTTCGAAGAGATCCTCGCCCAGCCCAGCCTGGGGGCCGGCAGCCTGCGGAGGTGAGTCAGGTGTCGCCCATCTTCTTGATGAGTTTCACCTCTCACCCCGGAAGTGGTTCTGCAGGAAGTCACAGAGACGAGGGTTTGCGGGGAGAGCCAGGGCCTGCAGCTCCAAGAGGGCCTGGTTCAGGTTCCTCTCCAAGGCCAGGGCGGCTTCCATGGTGTCCTGGGAAGGCTTCAGCACATCCTAGAAGAGAATGCGGCCACCGCGCTGGTTTTGCATCTTTAAGAGATGCTCGGTGCCCTCGGCTTCTTCTCCACCAGCTCTCAGAAGAGGTGGCCCACGCCCTCCAGAGCCACATCGTCAGGTCGAAACAGAAGCCCAGAGAGAGGTAGGTGTGGGGCCCGCAGACGCAGGTTGGCCAGGCGGTTGACGGCAGCCTCTACCTGGGTGGAATAATTCTGACGGATTTGGGAGCTCGTGGTTGTTTGGCAATGAGTTAAGGTAGAAATAAAATGGTGTGTTGGCTGGTCCTGGAGGTGGTTCTGAAGGTGGTGACTGGATAAGACGCTGGACGGGGGTTGGAGTCTGGAAGAAGGGGCGTCCCTGGGTCTGTTTTGTCCAAACACTGTTGAAGCGAGACTGATCCGGGACCGCCGAAGACACTATCGATCGACATTCGCATTTTTATATGACTGTCTGAGGTAGAACGAAAACAAAATATGTGGCCCAAAGTACACACTGGCTAAGGTTCAAATCAGGAAAATATTACATGTTAACAACTTACGTCTTTCTAAAATTATGTTTTAAAATTGAAATAAGGAGTTTTTGTTTTTTTTCATGAAACATAGAAGAACCAGCAGGAAAACGTTATCTTCTTGAAACTGAAAACAAGTCTGATCATTAACAAAACAGTAAGATCTTAAGGATATCTGGTGGGGAAAAAATCCCATGAGTGACAATGAGTGACATGCCTTTTTTAGATGAGATAGGACACATAACATGTTTCACCTAAGATATAATAATGGGAATTAGACATAACTACCATAAAATTGTGTTGAACAAGAAGCTTAAACTTTATTGAATTTTAAATGTCAATTATGGGCCTAATCCCTGAAAGTACCAGGTATAAGAGGAGACTTTTATCCACTTGTCAACCATTTTCATAGGTCAAGTGTTCATGAGAGGAGTTGAGAACAAGATGATAGAAATACCTACTGCACAGGATGCATTTCCTGCCAATGTTTGGAGGTGGACAGGGCATCCTAAAGCAACAGGCCCATTTCCCAAGCCCTGCATGACTATAAGATAATAGCTGGCTGGCCTGAGTCGCAGGCAGAGAAACCATCCACACACCCACAGCCTTGATGTGATGAGAGAAGCCCTCTGCTGCTGGTGGAAGAAAGGGAACCCCACCTGCCCCTGATCCTTCACTTTATGAAGCAGAAACTATCATGGGGGCGGGGGGGTGTGGACAGAAAAATGAGCAGGATCCTGAATCCTATACATCAATAGAAGATCAAGGTTGACTATCACGAGGAGAGGGGTAGAAAGACTGAAGGAATCTCAGGCAATTAGTGAGTTGTATAACAGGTTTTCGTTGTTGTTCTTGTTAATCCTCACATGAGGATATTTTTCCATTGATTTTTTTGAGAGAATGGATGGGAAGAGGAGAGAGAGAAACATCAATGTGAGATAGACACATCAATTAGTTGCCACCGCACGCACCCTGACCAGGGCCAGGGTCAAGACTGCAACTGAGGTACTTAACCTTGACCAGAATTGAACCTGGGCCAACACTCTATCCACTGAGCCAAACTGGCCAGGACAAAATTTATATTTTATTTTAAAGTATAAAATGACAAGATATTGAGGATATAAAATTTTCAGTAAACATGTCATAGAAAAATAACCATTTAGAAATTTACATTAAAGTGAAATTAAAGTAAAACTTTGTGTAATTAAATTTTAAAGGTATTTTTAAAAATATATTTTTATTGATTTCAGAGAAGCAGGGAGAGGGAGAGATAGAAACATCAATGATGAGAGAGTCATTGATTGGCTGCCTCCCGTATGCCCCACACTGGGGATCAAGCCCACCACCTAGGTATGTGTCCTGACCAGGAATCTAACCGTGACCTCCTGGTTCATAGGTCAACGCTCAACCACTGAGCCATGCCAGCCAGGCTAAAGAGATATACTGAAGTGAACTTATTTCCTTGAAAATATACTATTTTGGCTGAGATATTTATCAACCTACCTAGGACCAAATTGTGGAATATCAAATGCATCCTAGTGCCCACATTTTCATCAATAATACATTAAAAATGTTGAGACCTCTTGAGAGTGCTGCTTCCATAAATTAGGGTGAAGAAAACCTTTACTACAGAAATAATATTATATTTTTTAATAGATAGGGTTCTCACTGACAAGGTGTGATACTGGGACTATCAAAAAGAATAATTATAGTAAACTTTATAAATTTAGTTTCTATGTACAAAGCCTTCAAAACATAAATTACTCGCAAGAAAGTTAATATTAATGTAAAAATTTCAATAGTAAAAAAACTTGCCAATGCTAAAATAGTTTACAATTTTATTCATTGTAGTAAATTGGGAAGTTTTGAGATATGTGGATCTTTAATGTCAGTTTCTAAAACAAGGTATATGATTTTCATTATCATAATGGAGACAGATGGACCCAGAAAATTGCAAGCAAACCGAGTAGTTAATAAGTTTCACTGGGCATTTTGTTTTCAAATGAGAAATTGAGTATGGCATTGGAAAGAATTGTATTCAGTTCATCCAACATTATCATAAGAAATTAATTAGCTACACATTTTCTAAATTCTTAATCACACAGTTCTAACATTTTTACTGTTGAACTGAAGGTTGGTGCCTGTAGCCAGGCTGACCCAGTGGTTCCCTGAGCTTTTATTTTTAGTTCAGGGACTTTCTAGGAGTCTTACTGAGACTGAGTGCTTCATTGTCATCAATACTTACTATTATCTTTTAAAAGTACAATTGTCATTTAAAGCGCTGTACATGTCCCTTGGATGGTATTTAGGATCTTGGGGCATTAGCCCTCCATGATGTCAATGTGCTTTTTAAAGAATTTTTCTCTAACTGGGAGAATCATAGCACTGAACCAGTAATTCTATGAGCTGTAATCTTGAAAATAGAAATGTTACTTCAAAAGGAGCAAGTAGTGCATAAAATAAAGTTTAGCAATAGCTACGAGCCATGGAGGAAAGTCTTCAACACTGACTAGAACCCTCAATAACAAAAACAAAGATATTGCATCATGACATCTGTGGCAGCTCTTTACTCACAACTTGCTAATTAATATTTATAAAAACAAAACCATGATTCAAGTACCTCATGGAGAGAGTACAGAAAGTTCTAATAAACAATTTTATACTTAATATTGATACATTTACTGGCCTTTTTACCAACCTTTTAGTTTCCAGTGAACTTGTAACTACTTACTGTGACCAGATTTCTTTTGTTCAATATTTTTCTCCACTTTCCTAAAATCTATGTATTGAAATTAAATTTACTTTTTTTTCTGGATAAAATGTGGACTCTTACACTGTTTTAAGACTCTATGTTGTTTTTCACAGTATTTATATGGGGAATATAATCTAAAAAATCATGCATTGCCCTAACCAGTTTGGCTCAGTGGATAGAGCGTCAGCCTGCAGACTGAAAGATCCCAGGTTCGATTCCGGTAAAGGGCATGTACCTTAGTTGCAGGCATATCCCCAGTAGGGAGTGTTGCAGGAGGCAGCTGATCAATGTTTCCCTCTCATCGATGTTTCTAACTCTCTATCCCTCTCCCTTCCTGTCTGTAAAAAAAATAAAATATATTTAAAAAATAAAAAAATCATGCATTGATAATCCTTTTAATTATTCATTAGACATGAAAATATTGAGTCAAGTAAAAAAGTAGCACATTTAAATAAAGTTAAATGTATATTCTGAAATTAAACTTTGAAATTTTATCTTATGCCTAATGTTCTGTAAGTTTCTTCAGCTCAGTGTGTGAATGTGGATGCAGTTAATTAAATAAGCTTGAATAAAAAAAAGTCAATTTTATAATTCACTGAGTTGTAGAAAAACACAATATTAGGATATTTTGAATGACTACATGATCTTTTATTATCAAGAAAGCAAACAATATCATTAGAAGATAATCACATAATTAATCAAGACTTGGTAAATTACCTTTGCATGCAAGTCACAGAAGCATTCTTCATCATATTTCAATAAGAAGCATTCTTTATTCACATGTAATATTTTACTAAATTTAATATTCATATTTATCTCCTACTATACACATAACACTGTGCTAGGGGATATGGAGAATTGTAATCTGTAAAACACTATTTTATGAATTTCAAGACACTGACAATATAACAAAGGAGATAATATATTCATAATGCTGATTTTTTTCTAAGGGGATATTTTTATACATGGAAAGTCTTTATGCAGAGTGGTACCAAATTGGTCTTAAAAAATAAGAGAAACCAAAGATGAGAACTTAAATCATAAAGAAAAGAGAAGAGAGGATAAAGCATGAGCAAAAATACCTTGTCTAGAGAGATATTCATAAAACCTACACAGATTTCTCTGGCAGAGGCACTCAAGAAAGATTGGAATGCTGTCACCAAGGCAAGTTAATGTAAGATTCTTGTGATTTGCTGCTAGCCACAGACTAAGTAATAATAAGCTTGTAAAAAAAAATAGGCAAATAGTTCAGAGTGCGAGATCTTCAATGTTTAAATAAATATTCTTCTTTTAGAAAGTCAGGAAACAAAGTATGAGGTTAAGATGTACATTATTCAATAGAAAAGGGATCTCTAGGCAATGTAGGAGTGTTTTTGCTTTTTGCTGTCATTAATGAGGATACTGTTATAGTGAATTTTCACTTGTAAAACAAATTACTTATCAAATTTTATAAAAATCATAGGAATACATATTAATAAAATTAATATTTAAACAAACTGAAAAGGAATACCCAAGGTAGAAGACTCCAAGGATCAATTCCTCCCCATTCCTAATTTGCCTCCATAGAAATACTTACAACTCATTTTGCAGGGTTCTCATATACCATAATTTTAAATTATATGCTTAATTTTAAACTTATCAATTTTAAACACCTATTGACTTCCTATTGTGGAAGATGAGGATTTATTTTTCTGACCATGTAACACCTTTTTCTCTCTTCTTACTTCATCACTTAATAAATCACCACTTGGTTAAATCAATATGCAGGATTACATTATTTTGATTTTAGGAATATATGTTTACACTTGTGAGCTGTTCAGTGTAATATCATTATAACACCGTTCACATACAACTTTTTATTTATATTTTTGTTCATATTCTTACTGATATTTTTGCTATACTTTCAAACTAATTCTCTCCACACTCTCTTCAACCTCTCAGTCAGATTTGCACACAGTGACAATTTTTATACAACCTGTGGTTAGAGTTTGTTTCCTAAAGTTGACAACTTAATACCACAATCTCTCCTGCTTGCTCCAAGGACCTGACTGACTTATTGATATGGAAAGGCCTGTCCCAATATCCTGGAAATTCTCTTACTTTCCCTGCTCTGGTGAATGTCTTCCTTTGAAGATGCTCATGTCCTTCCATCCTTTACTCCTTCCTTTGAATTATCTTAGCTTCGTAATAAAGGGTGATGAGAGTTTGTATTTTTGTGTGTGCATTTTTTGGCTTTGTTTTGTTTGCTTATTGGAATAGCCATGCTAAAAATGTCTTAATTTTGCTTTCCAATTTGTTGATCATTTGATTGAGTGTAGAATTCTAGATTGGCAATTATTTTTCTGAGACAGTAAGACAATTTGATGTCCTCTGAAATGAGAATCAGTTTTTTCCTCATGCTAGTGTACCTTTTTCCTCTTGTTCTTTATTTTTTCCACCTAAATGTCCATTAACCAATGAATAGATAAATAAAATGTGATATTTCCAATTAATAGAACATGATTATTTTTCTCTTTCTGGTTCTTTTACTATTTCTTATTTTATTGATATTTGCTAATTATTTAAATTAGTGGTTTCAGAGTGTTAGCAATTGACAAGATCAGCAAACATTAATGGCTTATAGAGCACAATTTTTGTGATCATTAGTGATAGCTGGAGAACATTTTTTACTAATTGACATATAAATAAGAGACTATTGTACCATATTATTTTACCATAATGTCATATCATTTCACACCTAATAGGATGGCTATGTTGGTGAGAATGTGAGAAACAGGACTCTCCATACTCGAGTAGTCGGAGCTGGCCTAAGCTGTCAGTCAGACATTCTTAGCGCTGCCACAGAGGTGGGAGAGGCTCCCGCCACCACCACTGTGCTTGCCAGCCGTGAGCCCAGCTCAGGGCTTCTGGCTGAGCAGCGCTCCCCCTGTGGGAGCACACTGACCACCAGGGGGCAGCTCCTGCATTGAGCATCAGCCCCCTGGTGATCAGTGCACATCATAGCGACCAGTTGTTTGGTTCATTTGGATATTAGCCTTTTATTATATAGGATGGTCTTTTATTATATAGGAATAGAGGCCCATTGCAGGAAGATTCCTGAAAGAATAGGGCTTCCTGTGGCCTGAGCGAAGCAGAGAAGGGAACGAAGCCTGTCGAGGCAGGCTTCCCTCCTGCCACCGCCTCCCGCCACTGCCGCCCACCATCATTGATGTCTCTCTCTCTCTCTTTCTCTCCCTCCCTCTCTCTCACCCTCCCTCCCACTCCCTCTCCCTCCCTTCCTCTCTGAAATCAATAAAAATATATTTTTAAAAAATTCAAATTCCTATAAATCTTGGAACCACCATTTGATACACAAATTTGTAAGTAATAGTGTGAATGTTATATTTGTTTAATGAATTCAGTAGTCTTATTTTAATATGATGATGTACAATATAAAAATGGAACTAACAATATTTACAAAAATGCTGTTATAAAGTTTGCAATTTACAGATAATAACACTATACGTAAAAAGGCTAGAGTTCTTTGGGGAATTTGGTGCACTTTCATCTTTCTATCTTATAAAATAACAATTAAATTCTCAACTCTTTGGTCAGTTATAGATACCCAGGCACAGAAATCCATATCCAATCATATAATTAAGTTTCAGGTAAAATTTAATTACCTTGCAAATATATTTGGTACACCTCTGCCTCCAAGTTAGAAATGCAGCAAACATCACCTGCTTCTACATCAACAAACCCCATTAACCTTTCCATTACTTGTAGCTGCCGTTCATTACAAATCTGCTTCTCCTAGTTGATCCATTCTGTAGTTTATCACAAAACTCAGTCAAACTCCATAATTGCTTACTTGCCACTTCAGAAAGCTCTGTGTAAAATACTAGTAAACCTAGAAGTTACCATTTATCTACGTTTTATTGAGGTTTCTTTTAAAATGCTAAATCCTAATAAAATATTTCAGTGATAATGTTATCTAAAATTGTATACTCTTTGGTAAAAAAATTATTTTTAAAAAAATCACTTGCATGACATTAAAATATGAAATCTAACATTTATTTATTATCTGTTCTCCAGTAGAATAGAAGGTCACTTATTGAAGGCAGTGGTTTTATCTGCTTTGTGAACTGTTCTACTTTCTGAATCACAAAAGTGACTGATACACAACAGGAGCTCTAAAAACACTTGTTGAAGGAACAAACAGAGAACCACCAGAGAGAGAAAAGTCTTCCTACTAAGCGTAGATCACTCTCTATCGTATAAAAATCGGCTTGTACTTTGTTTTATCACAGTCTAAAATCAGAGATTATCTTTCAGAAAATAAGAAATACTCCCACAAAAATTGAAAAGACAAATTATGCTGAGAAAGAGAGCAAAACCTGACCTTTAACTGAATAAAGGAACAGAGAAAAAATCTGTAGGGTGAGAAGGTATATTATCATTGGCAGATATTCATATTCATACGGATAAATGAAATAGAATAGGTAGCATATTCCCAATTAGAAATGGAATTCTTCTTATGAAGAATACATTTAAACATTATGATCCTGTATACCGAAACACAAGTGCAAACTATTAGCAGTAATGGTACTGTAGAGTATTAAAATAACAAAGAACAGAGGTAGCATGTATCGGAAAGATTTAGATCTTGTGTCAGTGCACAGCTTGGCTGAGTCATGTAATTTTCTGAGTTTCACTTATTTATTAACAAATTAGGATGGTTGAAATAATTAAATGGGATCATTCGCAGAAAACACTTATGAAAGAGACTGGTGACTACTATCTAAAAGCATTATGCTAAGTGAAATAAGCCAGTCAGAGAAAGACAAGTACCATATAATTTCACTCATAGGTGGAATCTAATAAACAAAATGAACTACCAAGCAAAATAGACACAGACTCATAGATACAGAGCAGACAGACAGCTCTGGTGGGGAGAGGGGACGCTGGGGTAAGGAGGGATTGAGCAAAAAAGGAAAAGGGAGAACTCACGGACTTGGACAACAGTGTGGTGATTGTATGTGTGGGGGATTTACTTGGTAACCTAAAGTAATTGGAGAATAGATTTTTAAATAAATCATAAAGCAAATGTATTATTGCAGGCATCCATTATAATTTATATGTCAACTATGCAAATGAATTACAAAGTTTTATACTAATTATTAGTTACCTTCATGATGGGAGGAAGTAAGAGATATTAACTCTGAAAGCATTATTTATTTAAATCCAGCTCTGTCATGTATCCAGTTGAGCCTTTTATGTCACTTAAGCGCTTGTTTTCTTCGACATATTTAGAAGTTGTAAGAAACAAACATTTGGTTTTTCATTCTAGAAAATAATGTATAAATAAAATAAAGCAAAACGGAGTGTGAGCAGTCCTACAGCTTGTGTAAAAACCTGTGGGCAGGAGGAAATAGGGATCAGGCAGCATGATCTCAGTCTTTAACACTAAGGAAACTTAAACACTGCAAGTAATTTATTTTATGCAAAAATATTGCATTAAGGCAAGTAAAGTCACCCTTGATATTTTCCAAGACTGTCAGACGGTGTTCTGCCCTTCAAAATAGCTATAGAAGCTCAAAGTCATAGGTTGATAACAAATTTGTCAATAAGAATTAGTGGTATGAAATACATTTAGAGCAAAATGAAATTGTGGATATTCAATTACATAGCAATCAACATGTTGACTTGGTTTGATACTTGAAAGACAGCCCCAGCTTTCACAGATTAACAGCAGACCATCTGTACCCGAGCTTGACACTAACTGCCAGTAAAACAAACATTACAGCTCATTTTCCAAAACTGCAAATTGCAATTTGTAATCAAATTCAAGATGGTGTTTCCTGGACACTTTATCTCAGTCCTATAACTTAGGTAAACTGAAGATTATAATATTTTTCTTTGAGTTTTCCTTCTTAGGATTTTGAACTGTAGTCGATAGTAATCTTATTATATCGCCTCTTTATTTGAAACTGTCTCAATTCTTTGTATATACGCATGCATGTACTAATGCTCTTCTAAGTTTGTTGAGAAACAATTAATACATGATTCTCCCATTAACAGTAATCCCCATTGTTCATACTCTTGTTTCCATAAATAACCTGAATTTCTACATCACGACTAAGATGGCAAAATAGTTTCCTTCTTATATTTCTATTGTGAGGAGACTACATTTCACCAGAATAGAAATGTCTGTGTTACAATGTGCAACCATTGAGGAAGACTAGGCATGTTATTTTTAAAATAAAATTTAAATAATGTATTAAGACAGGCTAGGGTGATAGGACACATCCCCCCATAACCTGAGTTTCCAGAAAAGCTTGGGCTAGTAGAACCCATCTTCTGGGCCAGGGCTACTGTTATCTATAAAAACAGTACTGATCATCTGATTACTAATTGCTAAATAAGGACACAGCATAACTCACATCTTAGAAGAAGAAAGAAATCTTGCAGGGTAAGAATGCTAAAGTTTTAGGCCATTGGGACAGGTAAGTCCCAGGTTTTAGAACTAGAAATCAATGGGAAAGAAGTAGTGTATCCAAGCTGGATGGAAAGTTATTGCCTTATTACTTTCAAGACTCTCAACTGTTCAATTGCTGGGATGATCAAGGTATCTTAAATCTTGATTTGGAAGCCTTTCTCCCCCAAGAAAGAAAATTCCCTGAACTTTCTCATTTGATCCGAATGACTGAATATAATTGAAGATTTCTATCACTTACTCAATATCCATTTTAAAATGCAAATGATGCATGATAGTTAAAAAGGATTCATTGGCCACAAATTAATTGGATCTACTTAAATCTCTAATAGAGCATAAATTGCAGATACAATGCATGTGGCCATTTAAATTATTATTAAGAGAGAATTGGAGGAATAAAATCTTACCATTTGGTACAGCATGGATGAACCTAGATAATATTATGCTAAGTGAAATAAGTCAGTCAGAGAAAGGCAAATGCCATATTATTTCACTTAAATGTAGACTCTAATGAACAATATAGGCAAACAAAGCAGAAACAAATACATTAATACAGAGAACAGACTGAGGGTTGTCAGAGGGGAAGGGATTGGGCCGGGGTGAAAAAAAATGAAGGGATTGGGAAGTACAGGTTAGTAGTTACAAAATAGCCATGGGTATGTCAAGTACAGCATAGAAAATACAATAAATACTATTGACTATATTTTCAGGGGAAACCTTTGTAAAGTATATGATTGAGGAGGAAGAGAAGAAAGAAATACTGAGTAGAAGCACTTCTTTGGTCATTGAGGTTCAGAAAAAGAGCCTGGGAATACAAAGTATATGAAAGTAATGAGAAAATCTCAGGTCAAAGGGATATTTTAAATTATTCACTTATTAATAAAAAATGTGAAAGGTCTCTTTAATGAAAATTTGTTGTGCCATGTGGAATTGTTTCAATTCTGTTATTATTGCATTAACATTCTTATTACATCTCTCAATTTTTCTGTGACTTGTTATTTTTCCCATGCCAAGAATTAAAGTTATTCAAGAAAATACCTTATAATGTGAAATATCTATACTAATAAATGGGTAATATGCTAATTAGACTGGATAGACCAGACATCTTCCAGACGTCATTCCAGACGTCCTTCTTGACAAAGCCGGGAGGCATGGCCAGCCTGCAAACCCCCGCAGCCCCAAGCCCAGGCCGGCCCCACCCCCCCAGCGGGGACTCCCCACCCCAATCCAGGGCCCCCTTCAGGGCAGGCCAGCCGGTCCCCACCCATGCACCAGGCCTCTATCCTATATAATAAAAGGGTAATATGCAAATTGACCCTAACGGCAGAACTACCAGAACTACTGCTGTACCAGTCACTGTGAAGTGCATTGACCACCTCTTGGTTCCTTTCCTCAGCTGGCAGGCTCTGATTGCCTATTGGCCACCCGTGGGTGGTGGGGTGGGACTGGCGAGCGGGCAGGAATAGCCCACCTCTCGGTCCCTTCCTCCGGCCGTCAGGCACAGATCACCCAATGGCAAATGGAGAACCAGGGGTGGGTGGCAGCATATGGTGGGGCTCGTTGCGGGCAGCTGGGGAAGATGGCCCGGATCGCAGGCCAGGCCTAGGGCCCGTACATGTGCATAAATTTCGTGCACCAGGCCTCTAGTCTATATATATAAAAACCCAGTGACTGGAACGGCTGAATGACCGGAACTACCTGTTGCTATGATGTGCACTGTGGTGGCCAGCCAGCCTGATCCAGGCTCCAACCAGCCTGATCCAGGCTCCAACCCCCCGCAACCTTCCTGTGGCCCCTCTCCCAAGCCACCCAGTCCCCCAATCATCCCCCCAACTCCGATCGGGTGGGGCCGTCCAGCTACCCTCCTGCATCCCCTTCCCCTGGCCAGCCCGGCCCCTATTGGCCCCATCAGGGCAGGCCAACCAGACCCTACCCATGCACAAATTTGTGCACCAGCCTCTAGTCTTTTATAATGTTTAATTATTTATTTAAACTTATAGCAATAAAAACACTGAGGTCAATTTTATTCTATACTCTATTAATCAGATTCCAATCAATGGTGACTTCCTCAGAATTAAAGCTGTAGTGGAAGAAACTATGCTTCCTTAATTATTTATGCCAGAGGAAAAAATGTAGAAAATCTATTTGTGTGTATGTCAATGAAACCTGGTGCATTTTTCAATTGTCTGTCAAATAATATATTTATAAATGGTGGGTTATACAACCTAATTGTCCAAAGGAAAAAACAACCAACAACCTGATAATTAAACATGTGAACAAAGATCATGTGTTTAGTCATCTGGACCTTCTTTATGGAAGAGACAAAAGAAGATTGAATTTTATATAAAGAGGAAAAATTACCTTACAAAACACATTCTCCAGACTAAACAGAGATTCCTTGAAAAGAGATAAACTTATAAACATAAGAGATTAATATATTCTTTTGTATAATTGTTATGAAAAATGCAGCTTGATAAATTAAGCTTAATTATTCTTTGACAATGCATTTTATTTTCTAGTTCCCCAAATATAATTGTTATGGCATGTGTTTTCCTAAATAAAAGTCAAGAATGAGTATAGATATTTACTCTCATTTGAATCTATTTTGTGCTGGAAATACCCCTTTTATCTAAAACATGTTATGACTTTCAAAAAGTGTATTTGAGGAATTTATGGATTTTCCTTAAAACAAATGAAATATCTAGGTGTTCTTAAAAATGCAGTTTTACATGTATATGTGTGATTTCTATGACCAGGGCTTACCATATTTCTATCATTATTTTATTTGGTGCAGAAGATAATATCTTTTCTATGTAGAAAGCATGGCTTTCTTTACTTTGGCAACACAATTTCAGAGTAGGCAAAGCTTGGCTGAATTATTTGACATTTAAGTGACATCTGATAGCTATAGGTTTTGATGACATGTATGCTTAGGAAGATATCACATTTAATAAAACAAACTCATTATTTCAGGATAAGCTATTCTGACATTCATGTTAATGGCATCACTACCTCCTGTAGTGACATCTCACCAAAGGTATTATTAATGATGACGGCCTACCATCTTCACAACAGGTCACCTTGTCACATTCCTGTCAGATGGTATTTCTGTGTTGACCTTGACAGGATAGATATTGGTAAGCACTTAGCACCACCAAATTGCAATCCAGTCAGTGAGATCACACTTGTGTCTATGCAAGATAAACATGATTTATGGCAAGAATCACACATTGAAACGCCTTGCAGAGCCAGATTAGGTAACAAAAATGAGGGAAAGTGGCTAGAAATGGAATCATGAAAATGTGTTATTTATTTTAATAAGTTTATGTAATAATGACATGCAAGTCTGAGCTGTTGGGTTCCGTTGTCTCGAGTAGCCCAAGAAGTCGATGACGAATGGATTCACGAACAATGAAGGGGTAAGCAAAGGGAAATGAAGTTTATTATGGTGAAAAATAACAAAGCTCTTGGCTCCCAAGAGGAGTTCCGAAAAGGGTTGCTGCAGAGGCTCACTAGTCTAGGGGTTTGTATTTTCCTGCTATGGACCTCTATTGACTCTTTCAACAACAACAACAAAAAAACAACCACCAGCCAATCTCCTTTTGCCCTCACCTCCCCACTTTTAGTTACCACTCTGGGGTTCAGGGGGAAAGGCAGCTCTAGGTTGACTGGTACATTCCTCCTATCTTGCTCACATCCTGACATCCTGACCATCTGGCTCATTCCCTCCTTATCTACCATCTTCCCTCCCCACCATCCTTACCCTAAACTGCCTGATCCCATCTAACTCCTCAATGACATAGGAATATTCTTTAGTGAAACTAAGATATATATTCTTTTATTTTTCCTTACAATTCATGGCTCTCTGTGTTTACCCTTACTTTGGTATTTCTAGCAGAGAATACTTATAGAGAAAAAATAAAACATTTTTCTTGTCTTTCAATGTTATTCAGCAGCTGTTTTACCACACAGTAACTTAGAGTTTATGAGGAACACCTGACTCATGTTAATTTCAAGTTTTTAAAGTGTTGGTGAATAATTTTCTTTTTTAATGCTGCATTAATTATGTGAGACAAAAAAAATTCAGCTTTGTAACCCCTAATATTAGACCTTTGTTTTACTAAGTTTACTGCTTTTTAAAAATAAAACTAACAAAACAAAGCAATACAATTTAGTCCCATCAATCCCATAATTTTCCCATTACCCTGTCTACCAATTTACCCATTTGTGACACATGTTGATAAATAGGGCATTTATGTCAATACTTGGAATTATTCATAAATTAAGAAAATATTTTCTTAAAATATTTTAGATTTCTTAAAAAATTTCTAAAAATATATTTTTTAAAAAGTTTAAGGCAATAAAAACCAGGAAAATGTAATTATTATTTTTCAGTATATTTGACAAATAACTAGCAAGTAAATCTAAATTTAGGTAGGCTGACTTGAAAATACATTGGAAAGACTGGACAACAGGGGGGTGGGGGCATGCGTAGGGAGGGGTTTGGGATGGGAATGGGGGGATGAGGATAAATATGTAACACCTTAATCAATAAAGAAATTAATAAAAAAATAAATTAAAAAAAAAAAGATTGTCCCTGTCAGGAAAGCTTTTAGATGAATCCACAATGGAGCTGAAAATAGCTAAGCAGCCACCTCAAGAGCAGAGGACCCCCAGGCCAGCAAGACTTGACATTAACCTGATTACAACTCTTAACACACCTAAAAAAAGAACCTGTTACTCAGAAGGGGGCTTAGCCAGACACAGAAATACGAATAGATAGGATTGCAGTACCAAATATCATAGCAGTGCATTTCAACTCTTTCCAGGAGAGCAAGTGCTTATGTACTACTCATTGCCTATATTATTACCAGAACCAATTATAAGGCTATACATATTGTGAAAATAAGTATATTAGAGGGCAAAATTGATGTCTCTTGTTATTCAATGTGCTGTGGCTAATGTCAGTTTGATAATTAGGTAAGATCCTGTCCCTGGCATTTTATTGGAGTCTGCTGCATGAGCTGCTGTAATATTTGTGTGGGTGTGTGTTTTTAACATATTTTTATTGATTGCAGAGAGGACAGATGAGGGAAAGATAGAAACATCAATGATGAGAGAGAATTATTGATCAACTGCCTCCTGCACACCCCCTACTGGGGATTGAGCCTACAACCTTGGTCATGTGCCCTGACTGGGAATCAAACCATGACCTCCTGGTTCATAGGTTGATACTCAACCACTGAGCAACACTGGCTGAGCTGTTTTTATTTGGATAGCTATACTCTCTGACTAGGTCAAGAAGATTAAGAGAAGTAATTTATATATGTATGCACAGTGCTTGAAATGCAGTAGGTATGTTAGTATTATTTTATTATTGTTAAAGATAAGCAACTTTAAATAACAAAATGTTTGAAAAATATACTGCATAATCAATAAATACATTGATGGGATCCTAGAATAATAATAATGTATATGTAAGTGAACTGAAAACCTATTCATATTCAGGTAAGAAAGCTTATTTAAAAATAAACAAATATTCAATTTTTATTAAAAATTGCTCAGTGACATTTTTTCTCTTTTTTATATCATTGGCTTACTCAACATGAGTTCATCAGTTCATTTTTCCCCCTCTATGAACTGTTGCAAGACATATCTAAATGATCCTTTCATGTTGGCAACCAAAATCTGAATCAACAAAGAATAAGAAACGTAGGTAATTGCCTCAATATGAGTTATCAATCAGGTTGAAAATTCAATTAGCAAATGTCATTTGTAATTGTCTGCAGAAGTCTGACCTAATATAAAAGACAAAGTAATAGAGAAAAAAAATTTGAACTGTCAGATAATATATGAACCTAATATTTTTTAGAGAAGAGTTCTTCTATTCTTCATTGTTTATTTATAATAATAAAAGCATAATATGCTAATTAGACCAGACATCCTTCCAGGTGAAGCCAGGGCTGTGAGGGAAGCCCGGGTCCTGGGTGCCAGAGGAAAGCCGGTGCCTGCAGCTGGGGTAAGGAAGGCCTACTCTTGCATGAATTTTGTGCACGGGGCCTCTAGTTTATAATAATAAGCCCTGAATTAACTCCTAAAATGCTATGTTTAGTAAAGGAATAGAATTATAAAATATTTTAAAATTATTGAATGAAGTATATCTAAGCAACAAATAACATATCATGTTTGCTATCCTATATAATTTCCAATTAATAATAAAAGTATATGTAAGACCAAAATGTTAAGAAGTCATTATTCAGAAAGAACTGCTTTTTATTGAGTTAAATAAATTGTCATAACTTCTGCTATGTCCTAGAATCACTCTTTTTCCCTAATGTAAATAGAAATTCGAGTCGCCTTGACCTTTTGTACCAGACACACACTGCTCCATCTGCTTCCTCATTCAGTTTTAATCAGAGCTCCATTTAAATGTTTGTGTCTTGGCAATTATTGCCTTGTGCAGCAAAGAAACAGCAGAAATAAATGAGATGTTACTTTGCCCTGGACAACTACATCATGATTCAAGGCAACATTCAGATGGCATTACAAGTTGTTAGAACAGCAGTGTGCCATACTTTAGGAAGGGAAAAAAACAACAACAAATGCATGAAGGTTGTGTATTTCCCCATCTGATATAAGTGACAAGGTTGAAACGAGAACCCTGGTGTGTCTATGAAAATATATCACCTTTTAAAAAATCCTATTATTAGGCACAGTGGAAGCTCTATCTTGGAGAAACTTCCCATACTGCGGGTAATTATCACAATCCAGCATGCTAATTGCTTTTCGATCCGCAGGCTGTGTTTTCAATGAGTCTTGTTGAGCATTACTGGGCTGCACCTAAACTGCTACTTGATGAAAGCAAACCTTATCAAAGGACAGCATCATCTCTGACTGTCAATCGATAGGAAGGCATTATCCGAGGCTTTGAAGTTTGGAAACATTCTTGTGAATAGACTTTTGCTGAAATACTGTATATTTCAGGGTCATTCCTAAAAAATCATCACATCCCCCCAAGTCTATGAATAATCAGATATGGCACATATAGGAAAGCAATGAGCAAGAGTCAGCCAGGGTCTTCTTTCTGTTGGGAATTAATGTAAATGCAGTATACACCAAAAGCTATTAGGAGCTTCAGCGTGCAAAAAGATATTTCCCATGACACAGTGGACATTTGAAACAACTGGGCCTCTGAGTATTAAGATTTTATAAATTTATTTAGTTGTGTGTATATTAATATATATGTTTACACACATATATACATATGTTATATATATATACATATGTAATATATATATATGTGTGTGTGTGTGTGTATGTGTATATGTATGTGTATATATATATATATATGTGTGTGTGTGTGTGTATGTATGTGTATATGTGTGTGTGTGTATGTATATATATATATATATATATATGTATATATGTATATATATATATATATATATATATATATATATATATATATATATATATATTAGAGGCCCGGTGCACAAAATTTGTGCACTGGAGGGGGGCCCTCGGCCCAGCCTGTGCCCTCTCACAATCCAGGACCCCCATCCCCCGGCCCCGCCCCGCCCAGGGATCGGGCCTAAGCTGGAACTCAGACATCCCTCTCGCAGTCCGGGGCTCTCGTAGTCCAGGACCCCTTGCTCCTTACCATTGGCCTGCTGTGGAGGCGGGAGAGGCTCATGCCACCTCCGCTGTGCTCACCAGCTGTGAGCCCAGCTTCTGGCTGAGCAGGGGCGGGACGGGGGAAGAATGTGGCTCAACCAGAAACCTGGCTCGCTGTTTCTTAGCACTGGCCCCGCCGCCCACCCACTGGTGGGGGGGCGATCTGGGGCCAGGCTGGCTGTGGTAGGGGCTGTGGGAGGTTGATGTACTGCAGTAGCATCCTGTCCATCCTCTGCGGAGGTGTGGTGCCAGGACTGGGCCCGTGATGCTGCCTCCATGGCTGCCTCTGCAGAAGGGGCGAAACCGCACAGGCCCCTCTCCTGCCACCTCTGCAGAAGGGGCTGCAGCGCTGGGACCTCCGCGTGGCTTTGCCCAGGCCAGTCACAGGCACCCAGGACCCCGGGGGCTTTGCCTGGGCCCCAGCTTTGTCAGAAAGGACATCTGGAATCAAGTCCGGAAGATGTCCAGTCTATCCGGTCTAATTAGCATGTTATCCTTTTATTAGTATAGATACGGTGTGTGAAACTTTGTGCTTTGTATGGTGAGAATCTAATTTCATAGTGTGGGATTCTTTCATATTTGTAGTATAAATGAACTGATACTAAAAAATAAAAGAAAATTTTCTAAAGTCACCTAGTAAGTGACAATGTCAAGTTTCAACTTCAGGCCTGTATGGCTTCAGCACTCATACTTAGTGCAAATTTAAAAATTAATATAGGAATGTATATATATATTAAGCTATGTGGCCAATAGATAATTATATAGAAGATTGTATACACTCAAATTTACCAGACTCAGTATATCATAATAAATATTTCCAATGTTCTCTTTAACATGACAAAATTCAATTTAGAGAGAATAATCAGACTTCACAACTAACCAACAAAAGCAATGTAATGCTATTCTTTAAAATTATAAGAAGAAATTAAAACATGCTATATAACAAAACCTATTTTAATATATAAACTTCAGGCACAGAGAGGAGGAACTATAATAAAATAAATATATACCACATAGAATTAGCACAAGCAACAGCACCTTAAATGGATAACATATTTGAGCAAAGTTTGAATCAATACAATCAAATCTGATTTTTCTCCCCTTCTGGAGTAAATTCATTTACAAAAAATATCCTAATATATAAAAATTCTGGGTTGTAACGACCAGTCACTACCGAGGCTCGACCAACAGAAAGTTAGTCCTGCAGTCAGCTTCTGCTGCAGGTGTGGTGCCCCAGCACTGACTGCTGAGAGGGCTGCGAATCAGGGCCAGAGAGAGGCCTGAAGAGAGAAGCAGGGACTGATCCGTTGCTGATCTGAGGCAGCTTTTGATCAGCACTTGCCTCTCTCTTTCTCTCCCAGTCTGGATAGCAGCCACGCCTCCATTTCTCTCCAGGCCTCCACCTGGGCTGCTGATCAGCCCCGCCTTTCTGATCAGGCCCCGTTGATAGGCCTAGAGATGCTGACTGGCATAGACACTCACCAATCAGAACCAAATGTGGGTGCTGTGGGGAGCCAATGGCTGCCTAGGAGGCGGAGCTTCTGACACTGTCTGGCATAGAAACTGACCAGTCAGAACCAAATCTGGGTGTTGTGGGGAGCCAATGGCTGCCTAGGAGGCGGAGCTTTTGATGCTGACTGGCATAGAAACCAACCATTCAGAACCAAATCTGGGTGCTGTGGGGAGCCAATGGCTGCCTAGCAGGCAGAGCTTTTGATGCTGACTGGCATAGAAACTGACCAATCAGAACCAAATTGGCCAGCAGAGGAGGGCAATTGGGGGCAAGATCAGACCGACAGGGGAGGGCAGTTAGGGGCGATCAGTCAGGCAGGCAGGTGGGGAGTTAGGACCCAGCGGTCCCAGATTGTGAGAGGGATGTCCGACTACCCAGATACTGTGGGATCAGGCCTAAACTGGCAGTTGGACATCCCTCAAAGTGTCCCCAGTTGGTGAGGGTGCAGGCTGGGCTGAGGGAACACCCCCTCCCCCCACACGAATTTCATGCACCGGGCCTCTAGTTGTTATATAAAAACCACATGAAGCACATTGTGCTTCTATTTTTTAAAGATTCCAATTTCAAGGTTAGAAACTAAGATTTTTCACCTGCTGGATGTACAGAAGGATATTTTGCCAACTGTGCAGTTGCTTTTATGCCCTGTCACCATTGGGCATCTAAAAACCCACCCACCAATGCCTATAGTCCTTCCACTCTGGACAGTCACCAGCAGCCTCATACAGGATCCAAGTTGCTTACTTGGGTGTTGCTCTCCTGTATTGTGCCCCACCTTATGTGCAGGCACCATCTGAGCCTCGCTGCGTCACCTGACAGAGGTTGGGGCTCAGGGAACTGACACAGCATATTTCTCTGGCTTCTGCTTTCTCTTGAGGGATAAACTGTCTTTGTTTCTGACTCAGAGGTCTCATATATTTGTCAGTGTGTGTGTACACACACACACAAACACAAACACACACACAAACACCATATTTGTGTAGTTATAGCAATGGAACCTAATTCCTAAAGTGGGAGAAGCAAATAAACAAATGCCAAATATTGCATTTAATGCAGAAAAAAAATGGATTTTTCTTGTGACCTTGGGCAAGTCATAGAATAAGTTATGCTTTAGTTTGTGCATTTGTAAAACATATTAAAATAACCATAGCCTTTAACACTCATGAAGCCAATAAAGGTTCCAAACACATTTTTAAGATATTTCTATGCAATAAGACATATCTTTCAATACTAATTATACACTGACTATTCTGCAGCAGCTGGCCTCTCTTCCATGCTGCTAGCTACAAGGGCAGAAGATTAAGGGGATATTGAATTATACACACAATCTTAGAGCTTCTGCTCAGCATTTTGTTGGTCAAATTTAGTCATTTCACCACTCCTGTCTCCAAAAGCAATGTAAGTGTAATCCTATCTTATGTCTGGAAGCATGAGAACTAATATTTTAAAACCACATATTGCATCTCTAAGCCCTAATCTTTTGTTCCATGAAGTAAAAATGATGTTATTCCAGAAAATATATTATCTTGACATTTTGATGCAACAAATACACAAATGAAAAAAGAGTTAACATGTACAAGGAGTTTCTAAACAATTCTTAATTTATTATTCTACTAAAGCAGAAGAGAATATTTAAGAGAGATAAAAAAAAGTCACATCATCCAATATTGTATGGTTACTCAACGAGCCAGAACTATGTTTTTTAAAATTATTTTTAAGAAAGATATGACAATTCAATCATGTAAGAAGACTTGAGAACCATATCCAAGCAATTGCTAAGCCTTTCAGTAAGAACTCTTTTAACTTTTAACTTTTATTACTTCTAAAAATAATCAGTTCTCTAGATTACGATTATATGAAGCCAATTAAATT
Organism: Plecotus auritus; assembly: GCF_963455305.1. Lineage (NCBI taxonomy): Eukaryota > Metazoa > Chordata > Mammalia > Chiroptera > Vespertilionidae > Plecotus > Plecotus auritus. The sequence goes on from NC_137774.1 coordinate 158,712,071, forward strand.
GTCTACATGCATTTGTAGGGTGTTTTACTCTGCCTTCTGCATTATCTCACTGAAAGCAAAACTTTGAGCCTTGCTTTCATGAACACTTCTCTGTAGATGTTCTCATCTTAATTTTCCCCAGGTTAATTTTTCTTCCCTCATTTCATTAAATATATTTTGTAAAATATCACCAGCAGTATTTTTATTATCAAGTCCAATGGACACATTTGGTCCTTACCTGTCTTGGTTTTTATGAGATATTTAACACTGTTAATCAAGGAGGCAGCCACCTTCCCACAAAGATGTTGACAAAGCACCTTCCAGAGAATTCTGGTTCATTAAAGAAAAGGACATGAAAAGTCCATTAGATGCAATTAGTAGGGACAGTGTCATCTTAAACTTTTCTTAGCACCATTTCTGCTGCAAAAAGACGGGGTGATTCAACAGTAAAATCTATTTTCAACATGCTAATATGTGTCACAGGAACTTCTCAAAATGCTGTGAGTTCTCTCTGCTAGAGAAAACTCAAGACTGATTTCTGATTTCAAAAATGGCCATATCTGTTTTTGCCAAAGCTTTTGGTAATACAGCTGTGAGCTCCAGGCTCCATGTAAATTATTTAATATCTAGAATCCCTTTATGTTTTGTGAAAGATAAACTGAATAGAATGTATTTGTGCCCATGTGGAGTAGCAAAGCACTAAGAAAAATAATTAAAATAGGGCAAGTCTTAGGAATGTTTTTTGGAACACAGATAGTAATATAAATGTTAATTTTCTGCTTACATTTCTGATTTCCAGTTGCTGTTCTTTTATTTTCATAATTGCTACCTTCTGTGACTTTTTAAAAATCTTAGTTCAATAAGGTTATGTAGACCATGCCTATATGTATCAAAGATGTATATATTAAGCTATTAGGGCTATTAACAATATGTTTGGTTTTTGTCTGAAACTTTATAAAGTAGGAAAATAAAAAATATGTAAAGAATAATGCTGATGAATAGATGTTTTAGAGCAAATGCACTGGTTTATCATAATGTTGAGTAATAAATGTAAATACTATTCTTCTTCCAAGAATCATTCTTGACTCACATGCAATAAAAGCTAAAAGAATTCTTTCTTCATGAAACTTCCTTTATGGCAGAGCTTAATGAATTGAATGACATTTAGGACTGCCCTCTAGAAATGGGTGGTGAATAGCAAATTCTGAATTTAGGAGAAATATTTTTATTGTTATTTTCAGATTTATTAATCAATGAAGCCTTAGGAAGGAAAATAAAAAGTATTATGGTCACCTGCAGGTTATATATTAGAGTTGTATGGAGAGATTTAAATGGGAAGAGTTAGGTGAAAAGGAGACTTATACTGTCATGTTTGTTGAATGTACGTATGCATAATGGATGATTTTCTCTCATATCAATTTTTCAGACACCCTCAGACATTCCATCATGTCTACTTTTTATTAATCTATTTTTCTTCATTGCACTTGTCATTATCTGGAAAAAAACAAAAACAAACCTTTTTGTTTATGTGGTCATTTGTATATCTCACTATTCTAAGGCACAGTCCAAGATATTAGGAATTTAGACTCACTTGTTGCTCAATCTCCAGCATCTATAATAATGTGTGGTACACAGAAAACAATCAACATTTACTGAATGAATGAGCAAACTGAAATATTCAAATGACAAATTTGAATAGGACTTGCAAGTTTTTCTTCATCTTGGCAGTTGCAAAAGTCAAATTATCTCTTGGCCTTTAAGGTTGATATGGGTAAGCATAAGAATTAAAGAAAATTAATATCTCGAACCTAAAGTGAAGCTTAATTAACTATATGTAATTTAAAAAATTCAAGAGGAGCATGAAGATAAAAACTGGATTTGAAGGGTTCTTTATCACAAAAACTAGGAATAATTCCACAATAACTTGAGTGGACAGATCCAAGGAGCAGAAAAGAAATAGCCATACATTCCAACTTAAAAGAATGTCATCGTTAGATTTTTGTTTTTTGTTTTCTTTAATCCTCACCCAAGGACATTTTTTCCCATTGATTTTTAGAGAGAATGGAAGGGAGAAACAGAGAGAGAGAAACACCTGTGTCCACCAGGACCAGGAGCCTGCAATTTGAAGTGCCCTTGCCAGAAATGATCCTGGGACCCTTCAGTCCACAGGTCAGCATCCTATCCACTGAGCCAAACTGGCTAGGGCAAAAGAATGTCATTGTTGACCAAATGAGCCTAATGTTTTGGCCTTCCTTATTATGTATTCTGTTCTTTATACACAACACTGCTTGTCTATGTGTGTTCTGAATACCAATAAGTTAGTTCATTGATGCCAAAGTTTGACATATATTAGACTAATTATAGAGTAAAATGGGTGGAAAGGCTAAGAAAATAATGCTTCAAATATAGACAGAGTCCAAATGCTAAATGTTAAGTTGCTTACCTTCTCTTAAGGACAATGGGAAGCAATTAAGTGTGTTAACTGAATAATTTATATGTATGATTTATATTTTAAAATTAATATTAAAAAGTTTATATTTTGACTGCAGTGTGGAAAAAGGATTGGAAGTAGGCAGGCAAACCGATTAACAGGTCAATATTTGGGATAATAATTGTTTGACCTGGAATGTGATGTTGGGGAGGAATGTAAAATATAGAATCTAAAGTAATCTAGGAGGTAAAGTTGACTGGAATGGCTTTTTCTTCCTTAACAGTCCCTCCTTTATTCAAAATGTATAAAAAGATCTGTAAAACCAATTTTGGGAGCATTTTTAGATCTTGTTTCCTGACATTTCATCAATTTGTTCAAACTCATAAAATTTTCTACAGGTTTGGATGATCTTAGGTCAACAGATCAAAAGGTAGAATATTGTGCCTAAATCAATTAGAGCACTAGATAGAAAATATAGTTAAAATTTGGAATATAATCATGTGTCATTTCAAATTCATTGGTCCTGAGGGTTGGCAAAGTCAACCTTAACCAGGATTATGACAGAGGGTGACATGGTAGAGGGGAGAAGGAAAATTTTCTCTATGGATTTAGGAAGGCTAAATTGTGACAGGCGAGATAGAAATTTAAGAAATATAGAGAAAAATGCTTGTTCAGGCCATTATGAAATAACAAAGAACAGACTTAAATTCTGACTTTAAATGACAGAAAAACTGAGCACAGTAAATTAAATAAACTATTGTTTTCAAAACATTGGGAACAGAACAATACAAGACTGGACTCCCTGGGACAAAGGAAAGAAACAATATAAGATACACAGTCACCCAAATTTTCTGCCTGGAACTATTTTCAAAGGCAGGGGAATATGAGAAGATCCCTTGCTGAGTTGAAGAGAAGGAGATTGCAGTTCAAGAGGCTGAGGCAGCAGAAAACTGTGGGTCTGAATTCTCAACAGAGGGTGTAAATAAGATACTTAATAAATGCTGGAGCTTGATCTGAATCCAGTTGGTCTGGCTTCAGGGCCTGTGCTTTACTCTGCTATGCTTTCTCTTTATATAAATAGATGACACTATTTAGACTAATATATAATTTGTCAGTTATTTCATCTTAGATGAGAATACTTGGAACTTCTTTCTGGTCTGTTGCTCATTTCTCAAACCCAGCCCTGTGCTATACCCCAGTGCTTACAATTATGCACATCCTACGACAAGCTCATTCTGGGTCAAGAAGTCTGCTCTCTTATTAGATTCACACTTCAATGATATCAAAGATTAACATCCTCAGAAGCATCCAGTGGCACCCAGCTATTAATTGACTGAAAAAGGAATAGGGACTTTTAGGAGAAAAGAGATTTAAAGAAACATATATACCATGACCTATTGCTCCTGAATTGAAGGGTTCCCACTGGAGAGCTATTTGTGTATGTCTTGGACCTGCTGCCGATGATAAGTAGTTTTAGAAGATCAGGAAGGATATAGAAACTTACCTGTTAATGAGTAAAGATGGAAATAAATTTATGATTTTAATTGTATGAGAAACTTAGTGTGTAAGAATCCGAGGAACAACATATATTCAGTGGTGTGAACAGCAATGAAATGCCGATAGTACAGAAACCATGAATAACTTATTTCTAACATTTTTTATTACAGTAGACAGGACAGAGAAGTTTCATTTCATAGGTCATTTGCTCATATTTTGCTGAACTTAAAATTGAATTACACAACCGTTCACACTGCTGCAGATTCACCTTGAAGACCGTTCAAAGCTTCACTTTTTTGTAATGCAAGGGCATACTCATAAGATTTGAGAAGAGCCAGTCATTCAAATCCTTGCCTACTTACTGTTCAAGTTGGCTGGTCCCCATTAATTTTCGCCATCCACACTAATGGGGGAATGGACACGGCTTCACCACAGACAAAACTAGAGACTGGGCCTTGCCAAGGGAAGCTCCTAAAAAAATGGATATTTACGTCACTGTTTCAGCATAAATCCTCATAATATGCTGAGCATTTCATTCATTTGTCCTACTACTGTTACTTTCACCTTCTAAGGGAGCCGATACAAAGCCAGCGTCTCCAGAATAGCCAGGCAGGGGTGAATGGAGACAGCAACTCTCATGATCAAGGGGAGGGGCTTTTTCCGCCTGGTGGAATCCCCATTGGGGATGGATGGTGCCACCCACAGTGACAGTTCCAATAAGAACTATGGGGTTCCAAAAGGTCTTTTCCTTAATATCTCCTTGTTTATTTAATATTCTCAGTAAATTTGCACATCACTTTGTACGAAGGAAATTAGGTTTCTTGTATATTTTATCTCTTCATTGTCCAAATTTATAAAATTACATTCTGAAAAATACTAGTCTTTCTATAAGGCAGCATATGCACCTATGTTCTGCTATAAAAAATTAAATGTAAAGTGTTTTAGTTGGCCCTAGCTGGTTTGGCTCAGTGGATAGAATGTTGGAACCCCGGGTTCCATTCCAGTTAAGGGTACACGCAGGAAGCAACCAATCAATGTGTCACAGCGAATATTCATTCTAGAAAAATTAAGAAATCCTGTGCAGGTTTTCTGGTTGTGAATATTATGTAGAAGAAAAAGATCTGGAAATTAAATGGCTCTGGGAGACTGAAAAATTTTAATGCTCTAAAATTAAGATTGAGTGCATTTAACTCTTTTAGTTAAGTATTTTCATGAATTCACATTTTTTAAATTAAGGTAAATTAGATTGCTATTAACATATAAAAATAACTGGTGCATCATAATTTTAACAAGTGCCCTGTTAAATTGTGAAAACTGTGCTGTTGCATCATCGACATATTTAATTAGTTCTTAAAATCCCAGAGGAATAACAGTCAATAAATAATTTTCCTAATTTTCTGAAAAAAAGTTATTCAACTATGTTAAATTGCATCAATTTAAAAAATATCCTATATAATAAAGAGGTAATATGCAAATTGACCATCACTCCAGCACACAAGATGGCTGCCCCCATGTGGTCAAAGATGGCCACCCCCATGTGGACACAAGATGGCTGCCACAAGATGGCCAGCAGGGGAGGACAATTGGGAGGGATCAGGCCTGCAAGGGAGGGCAGTTGGGGGCAATCAGGCCTGCAGGGGAGGCAGTTAGGGGTGACCGGGCTGGCAGAGGAAAGCAGTTGGGGGCAGCCAGGCCTGCAGAGGAGGACAGTTGGGGGGATCCAGGCCTGCAGGGGAGGGCAGTTGGGGGGACCAGGCCAGGAAGGGAGGGCAGTTAGGAGAGACCAGGCTGGCAAGGGAGGCAGTTAGGGGTGACCGGTCCAGCAGGGGAGGGCAGATGGGAGCAACCAGGCAGGGGTGGGCAGTTAGGGGCAATTGGGCCGGCAGGGGAGCAGTTAGGCATTGACCAGGCTGGCAAGGGAGTGGTTAGGGAGTGATCAGGCTGGCAGGCAGGCGAGCAGTTGGGAGCCAGCAGTGGGATCGGGCCTAAATGGGCAGTCGGACATCCTTCGAGGGGTCCCAGATTGGAGAGGGTGCAGGCTGGGCTGAGGGACACACCCCCCCACCCTGTGCATGAATTTTGTGCACTGGGCCTCTAGTGTATGTTATATTCATGCTAAAACTAAGTTAATCCCAATAGTATTCATCTTTGACCCTGATAACTCAATTTTCTTGGTTATCTTCTCCTCTAAATGTTGTGGAAAACTTTAAAAGGTAAAAGTTGATGAAAAGTGATGCATACTTATTCCCCAGAGCTACAAAACATAAATCCACTTCCAACTTTTGCAAATCATGCCCTTTAGATGTTTATGCATATTATATTTTCCCAGATGTTTTGAAATTTGTCTCTCTTCTTTAAATCAACATAATTGTTTTCTACAATAAATGTACTTTTATTTCTTCAGAACACTTGAAATAAAGAAAATCTTAATGAAAATTAAATTCATTCAATGTCATTTACAACCCAGAGTTAACTCTGTCAGCTTGGTGGCATCATTCCCTTTAGTCTTTTTTTTCTGTGTATCTTTACATGGGTTTCCATTGTTTATGTGTTGCATTTGCACTGTTACATTACTTCGTTAATTGGAATTAACAAACAAATTAGACTATTTGATACAAATAAATTAGGAAATCCTGTCCATGATTCCCAGATGTGACTATCATGTGGCAGAAAGAGACCTGCGAACTAAATGACATGGGGAGAAGAAACGAGCTGGTTTGTCTTTATACTAGAGGCATGGTGCACGAAATTCATGCACTCAGGGGGTTCCTCAGCCCAGTCTGTGCCCTCTTGTAGTCCAGGAGCCCTTGGGGGATGTCCAACTGCTCCAGAGGCAGGAGAGGCTCCTGTCACCACCGCTGCACTCACCAGCCATGAGCCCTGTGGGAGTACACTGACCACCAGGGGGCAACTCCTGCATTGAGCATCTGCCCCCTGGTGGTCAGTGCGCGTCATAGTGACCGGTCATTCTGCCATTCAGTCATTTGCATATTAGCCTTTTATAATATAGGATCTGAATCATAATACCAATAAAATTAAGTTGATATTATATAGCATATCTAGGTGAAGGGCTCAAATTCTAGAGCCAGACTGCCTGTGTTTGAATCCTGGGTCCCCCTCTACTAATGTGTGAATTTCATCTCATGTTGATATGAAATAAGTGAAATGATCTACATGAAAGTTCTGGCACATTTCCTGCCATAGAGCTAGTGTTCAAGAAAATGTTTCTATTATTTTTATTGTTTTCCTTTACAACCTAAACAGAATTGGGCTTTTCTCTTTTTTTTGCTTTACTGCATATGCAACCATAGTTCCATAACAGTGACACTTGGTCTAATTTACATCAATTGATGCATAGAATGCCCTCTTAACTGACAAAGGGTGTGCCTTACCCGCTATATACTGCCTCCTACAGGGAAGCCTCGGCATTCCTGCTGCCCTGCCCACCATTCTGACCAGAAAACTACAGAATGGCTTTAGGTCGACCCCTCTTGGGTTTCAACCACTCTCCAATCTATGTGGAGCCTCTATCAATATGCCTGCCTTCCTCCCCCTCTGGTGGATCTACAGATTCAATGATGACTGTTTAAAATAACACCATCTTTACTTTCTTCCTTGCAGCCTGAAAGAGGCAAGAATATATTCCAAACATAGGAATACAAATGCCTTTCCTCTTTTCCATATTGTCTGATAGTATATTAGTAAAAGTCCAATTTTTTATTAATGTAATATGTCCATCATAAACATGGTCAATAGTATATTTCAAAGCAGAATCCTTAAGTGTAATAAATGTAAAGCTCTTGCTATAAATTATAAACTAAATCCAAAAAATCTGTTGTAACAATGTCTATTCATACATACCTGGCAGCAGCATATTATAAAATCTCGATGTTCTCTCAAAGACAAAAAATATTACCATATCTTATATGTCATTATGATGGAAAACATCACATTTCTTTGTGTTTCATTTTAGATTTTTCCCCACAGAAGTAAAAAAACAATGAACTTACTTTTAAAATAAAGATGATAAATAATCAGATATTTATTAGTCTGAATTTACTATTAAATAATGTCAGTATATGAGCAAATAACTCTCTGGACTTTTTTACATACATAATAGTTATTTTTTAAACAATATTTCTATAGTAGTATAAACATTGGTAAGTAACCTGAATTTCATTTTCACTTCTTTTGATTTGATTACTTTTCCATGCCAGTATTGTTCTATTGCAGGGGTCCTCAAACTATGGCCTGCAGGCCACATGCGGCCCGCCGAGGACATTTATCCAGCCCACCAGGTGCTGCTGTCTGTCCTGCTTAGCAGCCAACTCATCCTGGGCCCGCAGTGCCCATAGGAATTTGTTCATAGTTGTTTTTTTTTTTAAACTATAGTCCGGCCCTCCAACGGTCTGAGGGACAGTGAACTGGCCCCCTGTTTAAAAAGTTTGAGGGCCCCTGTTCTATTGAATTAGTTAACAAACCTATAATATTTAATTCATTTTTATAATAACACTAGAGGCCCAGTGCACGAAATTCATGCATGGGTAAGGTCCCTAGGCCTGGCCGGCGATCAGGGCTGATCTGTGGAGCCACTGGAGGGCGATCGGGGGCCCCCCACTGGCACCCGCCTTGGCTGGCCTGGGGCCTGAGGGCTGGAGGCAGCTCCTGCATTGAGGGTCTGGCCCCTGGTGGTCAGTGGACATCACAGTGACCAGTCGTTCTGCAGGTCATTCTGCTGTTCAGTCAATTTGCATGATAGGCCTTTATTATATAGGATTTTAATGTCCTTTTTAAGCATTTAGGAGTTTTTCAACTTGTTGCTGTTTAAAAACACCACTATGATGGACATTCTTGATGCAAATATTGTTCAAAATATAATTAAAAGTAAAAATATAATTAAAAAGCTTAATGGACATGCATATTTGTAAAAAAATACAAATTGCTCTCAGAAAAAAAAAATGAGCCAATTTACTCTCCCATCACTGTTTGAGGATTCAATTTTTAAGTCTACTTCAACAATGGCATTATGACTCATTTTCATAATTTCCTGTCTGACACTAAAATATGTATTTTATGTTGAATATGTTCTTATTTAATCAGTGAGGTAGGACTTTAAATTTAAAAAAAATAACAATTTTTGCACTTAATTTTCTATTCCTACATTTTGTTGTTTTTGCTTTTATTCTTCCATCTATCCCTCCTATCCTCGGTTCCAGTAATAGAGGACTTTTTTTTTTTTTTTTTTTAATCCTCACCCAAGTATATTTTTCCATTGGTCTTTAGGAAGAGTGGAAGAGAGAGTGAAGCATCAATGTGAAACACATCATGCATCCTGACCAGGGCCTGGCCAGGGAGAAGCCTGCAACCAAGGTATGTGCCCTTGACCAGAATGGAACCCTGGACCTTTTGGTCCGCAAGCGGACATTCTATCCACTGAGCCAAACTGTCTAGGGCAATAGAAGATTTTAATTGACTTGTATGTGTTCTTTAGATGTTAAGAACATTAATCTTTCTTATGTCATCTTTGTTATATATATTCACAGCTTCCAATTTGCCATCCTATCTAATACAAGAGTAATATGCAAATTAACCATCACTCTGCTATACCTACAAGCCACACCCACCAGCCAATCAGGCGAGAGTATGCAAATTAACCCAACCAAGATGGCTGCAGTCACGGAACGAGCAGGAGGCTTGGGTTTCCATGGCAATGGAGGAAGCCACACTTTCTGCACACCCCGGCGGGCCCAGGCCTCCACTCAAGGCTACAAAGTTTCAATTATAGAGGATAAATAAATCCCAAAAATATGCCGGCAGCCACAGAGCTGGAAAGAGCAGCAGGCTGGGGTTGCCCCTGGCGATGGAGAAAGCCAAGCTTTTCACACACCCTGGCTGGCCCAGGCCTCTGCTTAAGGCTACAAAGTTTCAATTATAGAAGATACATAAATCCCAACAGAAATGGCTGCCACCTCAGAGCAAGCAGAAGGCTTGGCTCTGCTCCAGGCTACAAAGTTTCAATTGTAGAAGATAAATAAACCCCAGATACCAGGGCCTCAGCTTGGGTTGCAGGGGGCGTGGCCGGCCTGCAAACCACCACAGGCCCCTCGCCCAGGCTGCCCCATGCCCCAAGGGAACCCCCACCCTGATCTGGGGCATCCTTCAGGGCAATCCAGCTGGCACCCATCCGTGCACCAGGCCTCTATCCTATCTAATAAAAGAGTAATATGCAGATTGACCATCACTCCAACACACAAGATGGCTGCCCCCTGTGGTCAAAGATCCTGCCCCCATGTGGACACAAGATGGCCACCACAAGATGGCCAGCAGGAGAGGGCAGTTTGGAGGGACCAGGTCTGCAAGGGAGGGCAGTTGGGGGCGATCAAGCCTGCAGGGGAGGGCAGTTAGGGGTGACCAGGCCTGCAGGGGAGGGCAGTTAGGGGCAAACAGGCTGGCAGGGGAGCAGTTAGGCATCAATCAGGCTGGCAGGGGGGGGGGGTTAGGGGGTGATCAGGCTGGCAGGCAGAAGCGGTTAGGGGCAATCAGGAAGGCAGGCAGGCGAGCAGTTGGGAGACAGCAGTCCTGGATTGTGAGAGGGGTCCCAGATTGGAGAGGGTGCAGGCTGGGCTGAGGGACATCCCCCCATGCATGGATTTCGTGCACCGGGCCTCTAGTTGTTATATAAGAAGTTAACACCCTAGTATTAACTGAATAGAGTAAAACCCTATGTTTGCATTTTTGTTTGTAAATCTAAAATTATTTTGAAGTACATTTATTTATTTATTTATCTTTTTTATTTTATTTTAATTAAAAAATTTAGTGTTGGCATTATTGCAGACTTCCCCCCAAGAAAAAAATATTTCTCTGTAGTATATTATGCTTTTTTCTCAAATGGGATTGTGATACAATCAACTTTATTTAGCCTATTTTAGTTAGCCAAAATCAATCAATCAATCAATAAAAAACCTCATAGAAATTACATTTTCCTAAATTTCCAAGGGGTTTCTATTTTACTTAATTTCCCTTTCTTTATTAAGTTAGCATTCAGATTAAATAATTTAAAGAATATATTGAATTTGTTGCCAAAGGCAGCTGGCTCTTATGGCTGATTAGGAAAAAAAATCCTCCAATTTGATAATAAAGTATGCTGCTATAATAAGGGGACAACCTGTTCTATAAACTATGGTAATTTGATTAGTGAAAATTGTACTTAACTTAGAGATGTTAATGGACTGTAAAGGGCAAAAGTAAAATTACAAGCCACTTTCCAACTCTTTAATAGCATCATACTTTATTAAAATATAAACATCTATAGGAGTTTAAGTTTGTGTTAAAAATAGTTGTCATAATTTATTTTCATAGAGTGTTTGTTCTGTATTTCTCCAACATTTATAATACATATTTTCTTTAAAAATTTGAGATTATTTTTGTATTGTCTTCTTAACAAGCATACACAATACAACTAAAATTGTGTGAAATATGTCCCAAAGTACCACATTGAAAGTAAATTAAAATTAGGGGTGGCCCAGTTACAAACTTCTAATTCAGACCAGTTCAACAGAATTTGACAGTTTCAGGTTAATTGTTGCTAGAAAAATATTCCTGCTAGCAATACAGAGTTTTACATTAATCCTTGCCTTTAGTGTTGGATTTTTCATAAAACCTAATTTGTTTTATTATAGTTGCATTGTTTTTACATATTTTGAATGCTGAAAGCCTTTTAAGTAGTGATCATATTATAAAGTGCTAAATATTTTAGAGCATTCTACTTAACAGGGGTCATTGCTAAATATAATGAATGTGTATATGGAGATTTCAGGCTTCAATGACACTCTGACAGGTAATATGCTGGATACATTTGTAAAAAAAAAAAATGTAGGTGTGAATCCTGTCAAATGAGCTTAGCAAGTGTAAAGAAAAGTATTCCCACCTTGTAATGCTTTCAGGAACACAAAGAATATTGCAATGGAAATATACTGCCCCACTCTTTGAATGGCCCTCCACATGTAATAAATTTTAAACAGACAATTTGGCTTTCACCTCTTACGATACAACTGTCTTATACTGCCTGTGTAGGTTGGAGAAGTGGTCTTTTAATCCTAATCTTAATTCCCAAAGGGGAGTTATGTGTTTAATTGATCCATTAATAGTAATGATGTTAATGATAATAAGAATAACGATATTGTCAATAACTAACATTCTTATAATTATACCAAATCTAGAATATGATTTAGGATGTGAACAACATAGAATAAAAAATCAGTAACAACAGGTTATAATAGTTAAGAAAAATGTTGCCGAAACCGGTTTGGCTCAGTGGATAGAGTGTCGGCCTGCGGACTGAAGGGTCCCGGGTTCGATTCCGGTCAAGGGCATGTTACCTTGGTTGCGGGCACATCCCCAGTGGGAGGTGTGCAGGAGGCAGCTGATCGATGTTTCTCTCTCATCGATGTTTCTAGCTCTCTATCCCTCTCCCTTCCTCTCTGTAAAATATCAATAAAATATATTTTAAAAAATGTTATTAGGAACAATAAAGAGCATAATATAAGAGGATGAAGAAAGGATCTATATAAATTCTGCTATAGTAACAGAGGAGTTGTTGTTCTTTTAATCAACTTCCTACATTGCTTCACTGCCACAATTCGCAGTCAATTTCCTCCCAGTAAATGCTCAATGATCAATTCTCCACCTCGTTACCTTATTCTTGAATGTTCCATTTCCCCACCAGCAAACAACACTCCAGAATGAAGACTCAGTACCACAAGGCATCAGTACAAATAGCTGGGCTACAGTCCTACTAAAATTTTCCTTGTTTGCTTCCCTTTTTATTTTTTCATTATTAGAGGTTAAAGTGAACCAAATATCCTACATTAATTTAAAGTGAGGAAAAGAAGAAAAAATAGGTTTTTTCCCCCCTCCTGGTAAACAAAGAAACTAGTTCACCATTTATTTTCAATTTTAAAAGGGTTTAACCTGGATCTTGGCAATGCAATAGGATTTTTTGCAAGTGTTATTTCATTTCATAACGTATCATATCACTTTTTATCCACACCCAAATTCCTTCTTTATAATTATTATTGGTTTTATCATTGACTGTCTTGGAAATCCACATACAACTGAAGTCCTTTAGAGAAAAGTCATCTTCCATTCAAACAGACCTCTGAAAAGGCTTTATTTACCATATTTGTTTTCACTGAGAAACAAGAGGAGACTGTTGGTTTTTTTTGTATTTTAAATGCTGAATATTAAGTATTCTATTGCCAGAATAGCTTAGTTCTTCAACTACTGCTTCTTAAGACAATTGGCAAAAGAAGATAATTTTTATTTTTCACCATTACAATATTTATTTAAATGCAGAAATATTACTTGAGATAAAGTTTTCACTGAATAAACTATTTTATTTTCAGTATTCTATCTACATTAAGAAAGACTGTATTAATTTGTGCTGTAGTAAATAAATACCTTCATAAAGAAAGGAGTGGAAAATAGGAAACTACTTTGGCTACTTGAATATTATATACAAAACAATCAAAACCAAAATCACTTAGTGAGCCTTTTCAGTGAAGAACATGGAAAAAAAGAACATTACTAAAAGAGTCCAGTTATGCATGGATGGACCTAGAAAAAATCATGCTATGTGAAATAAGCCAGTCAGAGAAAGACTAGTATCATATGATTTCACACATATATAGAGTGGTGATTGAGGGGGTGGAGGGGGATAAATGGAGGGGTAGAAGGCATAGAGGGTATAAAAAGTGATGGAAAAAATAAATAAAAAAGAGTCCAGTTATGAAGTGAATTTCCTAAGACACTAATTCCCAATGAAGATGTTCTCAACAATAAAAAAAAAGTATATTCCACAGCACTATAGTAGATTCCCAAAGATTCCATGTCCAAGTCCTGGGAACCTGTAAATTTGTAAAGTGACTTTGCAGATATTATTGCATTAAGAATCTTGAGTTGGGGAGATTATGTTTTCCAAGTGGGCCTGATATAATCACAGGAGTGCTTATAAGAGGGAGGCAGAAGAGCAGAGAAAACAAATTTAAAAAGAGTGATGCCAAGCTGCTATGGCTCATTGGTTGAGGTCGACTCATGAGCCAGGAGGTCACTGCTTCAATTCCCAGTCAGGGCACATGCCCAGGTTTCAGGCTCGATCCTCAGTGGGGAACATGCAGGAGGCAGCCAGTCAATGTTTCTCTCTCATTGATGTTTCCATCTCTCTTTATCCCTCTCCCTTCCTCTCTAAAAAATCAATAACAAATTATATATATATATATATATATATATATATATATATATATATATATATATATTTAAAGTGATAAAAGAACCAGAGATTGGAGTGAGGTACTGTGAGCCAAGGAATGCAGGCAACCTCTGAAAGCTGGAAAAGGCAAGGAAATGGATTACTCTCCAGAAGGAATTCAGCCCTGCCAACATCTTGATTTTGAATTCTGACCTCCTGATTTGTATGAGAAAGAATTTGCGTTGTTTTAAGCCACTAAATTTGTGGTAATTTGTTATAGCAGCAACAGAAAACTCATTTAAGAACAGAGATCACATCTGACTTGTTCCCTAGTTTTCTCAGCAGTAAGAACATTACTTGGTATAGAGTAGAGGTCAATGTATATTTGATGAAGGAATTGATCTGTGGATGAATATTTGCTCTCTAACGAAATGATTTTTGTAAGACATGTGTATAGACTAATGTTTGGACAAAGCTCTTCCCCCCGCCCCAAATCTCTGGTAATAGGAGGCAGGCTATGAAAGCTTTAATCTCACCCCTCCCACTGTATTTGTGATCTCAAAATTCAATGGTTCCAATAAGATAAACACTTGTTTCTCATGCCTAAAGTTCAAAAGGATGGAAATTAATCTAAAATAATAGGCATCTTTGCTTCACAAGATTATCCATGGTTCAAACTCCTTTTTTTTTTCTCTTATTCCAAAATTGCCTATGAGGGATCTGAATTATCTGAAGTTTTGTTCATTTACAAAGCTGGCAGTTGATGCAGGCTGACCTCTGAGAACTTGGCTAGGGCTGGTGAAAAGTGGCAATTAATGATCTCTCCATGTGACCTGAACTTCCTCACAGCTTGTTGGCTAGGTTCCAAAGTTGAACATCCAGACACAGAAAGAAAGCCAAATGGAAGTGATTTCATTTTTTATGATCTGGACTCAGAACACCTATTCCATTACTTTTACCATACTCTATGGTCAGGGTAATCATAAGTCTCAAATGAGATACACAAGGAGGGAAAACAGAATCTAGCAAACATTAGGATTGCCAATCATATTGTAAGAAGACATGAGGGATGGAACATATATGTGTCATATATGAAGGCTACAATCTGACATCCAAAAGAAGGATGGTAAAGAAAGTGAAAAGCAAGCAGCTTTTGTGTGATGTGGAGATTGCGTCATCACTTTTGTGCATATCCCTTAAACTGGAATTTAGTAAAATAGCTATACATATGTGACATGCCAGCTAAAACTCTAGGGAAGGGTAGTTATTACTAAATGGAGAGATAGCAAGCAATCTCTTTCACAGTCTACCACACAAGTACTGCATCTATGCCCACCTTGCTGCCTAATGTTATAAGGGAGATATCACTCCCTTCGTAAGGAAGACAACCTATGGTCCAGTTTAGTCACTACGTTCAGATCAGATACTGGATATTGGGTGCCTTTCTTTCAACCAAATAAGTCATTTACTTATCATTCATAACAACTGTATAACTTAGTTGGAATTATAATTTATTAATTATAAAACAATGTATTATTATTTATTAAAAATATTGGAATTATAATACAATGTTATATTTGGAAAAGGAAACAAATGACCAGGAATTCACTGGTCAAAGCATTAACAGTTTGCTAAACAAGAATTGCAGAGACTTCCCATCCTACCTGGTGGAGTAAGTTTCTTGCTTAGAACTCATTTCTGCTTATTAAAATTTTCTATCTTCTGTCTTTTGTGTCCCCTGTTTTTTTCTTTGCAAAATGTGTTCTTGCATAAACTTCTTGGCCACATCTGCATGGATATTAAAAAGATTGCTTTTCTCAGGAGCACATCAATGTCTTTAGTCTGCGACTGTTCCCACTGGTTTGGGAGCTAGAGATTTTTTAAGGTGAATTGTGTGATTTTCTTGGTAAAACAATTCCTTAAAAAACACAGTGAACTTCTAGTTTAATTGCTTCCAACTATACCCATGTGTTTGAAACCATATCCAAGGCTCTTTTCTAGAAATAATTACCAAACCTGTTTTTATGGGCCATCTTTCTTGTTCAGCCAATGGCATGTGCTATTATTTTAATGATGAGTCTACTGAAAATATAAAACCATATAATACAATAGGCATGTTTGGATAGCAACACTCTTAATCTCATCATTGGCACAGATAATTTATAGATTCATTTGTTGGGCTGAGGATTCTTAATGGGAGTGAAAGGCTCTGAACAGCAGGGTGATTTTCTACTGTTGGGATGATAAAAAAAATTGGCTTATCCAACTCAATCAGATCCCACATTTCTGAACTCCTGTTTTCTTCCACTTCTGCTTGAAAATGATGTAATTCTTACCTGAGGTCAGTACTTATTGAAATAAGCTAGCTAAATGCAGCAATAAGCTAGCTAAATGCAGCAGTAAGCTAGCTAAATGCAGCAGTAAGTGGTGCATTCTGGCTCTCTCCACTAGCTTCTTTCAAAGGTGCTTCTTTAGGCAAGTGCTTTACTCTTCCAGTTACCATAAATACTGTTTTAGATAAATGTGGTACCTTTACCCTGACTGCAAAGTCAATTCCACATTTTTTTTTTTAGGTTTTGGGGAGAGCAGAAAACATTTAAATATACCAATTCTTTATTAGTTAGAGGAAAGACTAAGTTTCTTAGTCTAAGAAACGCCACCATTTTTGTGTCTGAATACAATACAAATGTATTCCCCATACACAATATGAGTCCAGGAATTCTGTGCTCCATGAAGCAGTCCAGGGACCCAGTAGATTGGCTTTTCTATCTACAACACACACCTATAAATGTTGTGTTTACCATTTCCATTTGGGATCAAGGAAAAAAAAAGAGTGAGGCATGGGAAATCATATTTAAGATGTATTTGAGTCCCGCTGGTGTGGCTCCGTGGTTGAGCATCCACCTATTCTAGGTCAGGGCACATGCCCGGGTTGTGGGCCAGATCCCCATTATGGGGCTTGCAGGATGATTCTCTCTCATCATCTCTCTCCCTCTCCCTCTCCCTCTCCCTCTCCCTCTCCCTCTCCCTCTCCCTCTCCCTCTCCCTCTCCCTCTCCCTCTCCCTCTCCCTCTCCCTCTCCCTCTCCCTCTCCCTCTCCCTCTCCCTCTCCCTTCCTCTCTGAAATCAATAAAAATCTGTATTTTTTAAAAAAGGAGTATGTGATGTTGTTACATCCCATTAGTAGGAACTTAGTTACATGGCACACCTTTCTGTAAGGGAGGTTGAGACACATAGTCTCTAGCTTGATGACCAAAAATCTAGGCCAGGAACATAACTGATTTGGATGAGAGCCAATAGGCTGCTATTGGTGTAAATACAACATATTATATATAATTTTTGCCAAGGAACTGGCTCACATTATCTGCCCAAGTACATTTAATTGGTGCTCCTTGAAAAAGACACAAGATGAAAATTGTTTCTTCTATTATTTGGAGTTCAGCAGTAGTTGATTTTTTCAACATTCCAAGACCTCAAATTACTAAATACTGAGGCACCTTAAATTAAAGGCTGTAGGCAGACAGACCAGAGCTATATTCCCTCCTATCTCTGTTTGCAAAGTAATTATTTCCAACCCGTATTATTATCCTTTTATATAGGTTTACTGAAGGAACCGAGGAGCAACAAAAACACACCAATATTTTGATATTTAAAAATCAGTTTTACTAAAGCAATTGGTTTTGCATATCAAATGAACTACTTACCAAATGTTTTTGCAATGGTAGAAAATTGTCAATATTTTTCTAGCCTGTACTATTCCCCATACTGCTGGGAGTAGCCATATGATGCAATTCTGTCCAATGAAAAATTTAAGTAGAAATCTCCTCATTTTGCTTTTCTGATGAGAACAACTTAGCTCAGAGAACCATGTTGTTCTACTTATCACTTTTCCACCTGGAATAAAGTCTTAATACCTAGAGATAAGTCAGTCTTATGGAAAATATTAGGCAGTGTGAATGAAGGTGAAAGTCAGCCTGCTGAGAATCAGACATGGAAAAGACAGAAAGAAACGGGGTCCACGATATTATCACTGAGACTCTACACCAAGCTTATACTATATCTCTCTGGGCTTTTCTCCTCTTAGTTTACTGTCACTTGATTTTTAGTAGATTACATTCCTCCCTAAAACAATGTGGCTATAGCGTGGTTGTAGGGCATTGTATTTAGATTTCACTACTGGTGAACATGAGGGTATGCCTGTCTGTTCATTGCGATGTTCGCCAAAATTAATCATGTGTCCTGGGAGTTGTGCTTTGTTGTGTTTTTTTGTTTGTTTGTTTGTTTTGTGTGTTTTTTCCCTTCTGCCTGAATGTGGGCTAGCCCCAGGACATGTGCTTATCAATGGAATGTGACGGAATATTATTGTGCCATTTCCTGACTTAAGCATTAATAGACACAGAGGCAGTAAAGCATCGAACAGACTGTCAAATTACAGCGGGAAGGCTGGGGAGTGTTGGGGAGGGGCGGGGGAATGAGATCAACCGAAGGACTTGTATGCATCCATATAAGCACAACCAATGGACACAAGACACTGTGGGGAGGGGTGGGATGAGGGCATGCGACAGGGGTAGGGGAGGCTGGGGGAAGGTCAATGGGGAAAAAAAAGGAGATATATGTACTACTACATGTAATACTTTAAACAATAACATTGAAAAAATGCAAAGGTGGGGGGCAACACCTTATAAAAATTGTATAGCTTCAAAATAAAAAATTATATTGGAAAAAAAAGAGAAGGCCTGGCTGCTTCTGTGTTTGTGTTTCTGGAAATTAGAACCACATGTAAGAGGTCCCATAACCCCGATGGAAGATCCCCATGGAAAAGTCAATCAGGGCGCTCATGGAGAAGGGGAGAGGACCTGAGAGGACATGGGAAGAGAGCGCCTGCTCTCGGCCAACCGACAAGAGAGACGCCGCCATAAAGTGCACGCTGGCAAGATAAGCGTAAGTGCCCGAGTGAGCCCCACCAATGTAGCGCAATTATGGAAAATCGGAAAATTGTTGTAGTTTTAAGTCCGTAATTTTTGTTATGGTGTGTTTTATTTAAGAGCTAATCACAATAGAAATTGATACTGGGCGAGAGATCCTTCTGAACTAAAATGATACTTCTGAACTAATTGGTTTTGAAACTGGGCAGTGGACAAATACCTGAAGGGCCTCATGGAAACTAATAAATTGTGAAAGGACACTGAGAAATTGTTATTACAGACCTTAATTAAGGGGACCTGAGTTTTACAGCATAATCAGCAGTTGCCTGCATTAATGTAGAGGATAGAAAGTCTTCATATTAAACTAGCAGATATGGCTATAAAATTTCCAGCTAGAATGTTGAACATACCAAGTGGCTTCTTTTAGCTGCCTGGAATAAAATACTGAAGGAGTGAGATGAGCTAAAGAAGGAATTGTTCATTTTTAAAGTGTAATTTAGAGGCAAAAAGGAAAGAGCCAGGGGTTACTGGGTTCAAAAATAAACTGTTTCTCATTTCCAGTCTCTCTTGGCAAAATAGTGTACAAAGTAAAACAATGCTATTAAGACAAATATTAAATCCAGGGCCCTGTCATTAAAAGTAGCCTGAAGTCAGGTGTGGTTCTTAAGGTCTTTGTTGATGTACAGAAGTTGTTAAGTGGATGTCTCATAGACTCTCAACAACAAAAAAATTACTTATAAAAATCTTAAAGGTATTCTTCCTAGTCACTCCCTGCTAGACAATATTGGTGTTTTTTTTTGTTTGTTTGTTTTGTTTTGTTTGTTTTGTTTTGTTTTGTTTTTCTTTTCTAAGAATCTTGATGGCTTTGGGCCAGAGCACCCTGACTCTCAGTCCGAAGTACAGGGGGATAACTTGAAAACAGATGTTACATGGTGTTGCCTTTGTGTAATGGAGTGGATTGTTATATCAGACCTAAGAAATACAAAATTTGTAGCCTGGCTGGAGTAGCTTAGTAGTTGAGCATTGACCTATGAACCAGGAGGTCATGGTTCCATTCCTGGTCAGGTCACATGCCCTGGTTGTGGGCTTCATCCCCAGTGGGTGGCTGTCCAGGAGGCAGCTGATCAATGATTCTCTCTCCTTGTTGATGTTTCTATCTCTCTCTCCCTCTCCCTTCCTCTCTGAAATCAATAAAAATATATTGAAAACAAAACAAAAGACACAATCTGTAAATGAATTATATAAGCTTAAGAAAAAAATAGTAACAGAAAGATGATCCCACAATAAAAGAGGCTTCAATGTCCCCAAATTTACAGGCAAGAAGCAGAATGAGAAAGAAACTTAACTGAAAAAGAGTAACATTTCTTAGGGAAAAATCAAAGAGGACTCGGAGAGTACTCAAGAAACATGGAGCAGAATTGGGCCCTAATCAAGTCACTGGTAACAGGTACCTGATTGGATTCCAGAATTGTAAGTTACCAGTTCCTGTTCCATGGCTCTCATTTTTCTGCTGTCCTCGTCCCAAGGTTGAATACTGTGTGTGTGTGTGTGTGTGTGTGTGTGTGTGTGTGTGTGTGTGAGAGAGAGAGAGAGAGAGAGAGAGCGTTAACTTGTCTACTTGGTTTAAAGGACTTAAATGGAGTACTGTGGCAGCTGAAGATCTCTACGTGCAGTGATGATATCCCAAATGTCAACTCTGACCCTGATTCCATAATCCAGGGAGACATCTGGTGGTTTTGGGTGGGAGAGAGTAAATGAGTGTCTTTTAAATGGGGGGAAATGTGAATCATTCGGAACCAGATGACATATCACTTTTCCCTGTTAAGTCATGGCCCTAAATAAGCTATGTTTTCAGGGATTAGTCAACTATAGTCTACCACTTTTGAATCTGGGATGGGCCTGGGGTTACTTTGAAGAGTAGAAAGTGGCAAAAGTGACATCAAGTTGGAACCCTCAGAGGCCTGGCAGTTACTACACTTGGGCTCTTGGAAAACTTCAATGGCCACATGGAAGTCTGTCTATCAGGAAGGAGAGCGAAAGTGGTTGGGTCAGAAGATTGAGAGAGAGCCCTAACCGGTTTGTCTCGGTGGAAAGAGTGTCGGCCTGTGGACTCAAGGGTCCCGGGTTCGATTTCGGTCAAGGGCATGTACCTTGGTTGCGGGCACATAACCAGTGGGGAGTATGCAGGAGGCGGCTGATCGATGTTTCTCTCTCATCGATGTTTCTAACTCTCTATCCCTCTCCCTTCCTCTCTGTAAAAAATCAATAAAATATATTAAAAAAATTAAAAGATTGAGAGAGAGAATAAAAGAGAGAGAGACCATCATGTGAACTGAAAGCTGATCCTCCAGCCTTCGGGATCCGCAGATCCTTTCATGGGAGTTTAGAACAGATGGCAGCTTCCTGGGAGTTGAGCATTATTTTTGATAAAAACAATATAATACAACAATAATAAATAACCAATGTTAAGACATTAACTTTGAATTAATCGTTTATGTAGCAGTAGGTAACCGTAACATCTTATTCCTTTGACCCTCTCTTTTTGATGCCTGGACATAATACACAGTGATACAACAGCTTTGGAGTGACCAGGAGGAAGCCTGAGTGAGGATGAAAGATAACAAGCTGAGGATTAGAAGGGAGAGACAGAGAGAACCTGGCTCTGTGATGTTACCATGGGAATTCTACCCCCATTCTGTACTGTCTTCCTCGAACTCTTGCTTTGTTAAGAGAAACTCCTTTCGCTAAAGCCATGTTAAGTCAATTTTTAGTAGATCACATTCCTGCCTAATAAAATGTGCCTTATCTATGTTTTATTCAAAGCTACAGCTATTGCTGAACATTAAATGATGCTTGGCTTCTGCCTGTGAATGTACCCTGCATAACCTCTTTCAAAAACATAGATTCAGGAGTTGGATACTAACCCAGCAATTTCTGCATTGGGGTAAGTCTTCTATCTTTTGAAACATTAGCCAGTAGTGCAAAAGAGGATAAAAATGACTTTTAATACCTAGGCAGATTTGGTGAACACACTTATTAAAAAATTACATTAGAACTCATAGTGCTTAGTTGAAGCTTTGGGGACAAATCTTTTTTTTTTCTTTTCTATAGATGGAAGTTAAATCAGAACAGTATTAATTTTTATTCTGTTCCCTTTTTTTCATCTTATATTGTCAGTGAATTGCATATGCAAGCAGTGTAAACCCAAGAGAATTTTTAAAGTAATGAAGCATTATCAAAAGAGTTCCAGTAAATATGTAAAATAGTTAAAATATAGTCATCAAATATTACATGGAAAAAAAACTAACAAAATTATCAAAATCTAGGTTTTTTTTCACATTACAGCTTTGCTTACTAGCAGAAAATAAAATATTGTGAGCAAATATTCAATATTTAAAAATCTAGGAAATTAGAACATAACCCCCAAAGGATCAGTTTTTTATACAGACAATATGGGTCAAGATATTTTATGTTTTTTAATTATAAAATATTTAGCTCGTGACTAGATTTGATAGCTATGAAGTCTGAAACAATTTACTAAAGTCAGAGCAGGCAAATCATGATAACAGTTAACATTCACCAGCATGTGAGAAAAATGTTGTATCCATTAGTCACATTCATAAAAGGAATTTCTTTTGATTAGGCATTATGATCTTCAATGGAAGTTTTCAGGGCCATTGAAAAATCACACACTTTTTTTCTGTGTCATTCGAAATTCTTCAGAGAATAAATAAGGAAAGTGAATGGCTCTGTTAGACATTTCTCAATCATCTTTAAATGGGTCATAGTTTTAAGTAGGTTGTTTCAAATTGGAAGGATGTGAACTAAATTATACCTAAGTTTCACTGTACCATCTGCTTAATGAATTCTTTGCAGGGGGTCAGTGAGTCATCAAATGCTAATTGCAATTCATCCTGGAAAGAGTCAAATCAATGTATATTTTTCACTAAAGTAGAAGTCAAAAACTAGCCTCAAGAAATACTGAAAAAGAGGTAACTGAACAATAGCCATAGATATTCAGTGTCCGTAGCAAATAAAAATGATTAGTCCCATGTACTTGGTCCCCCCCAAATTGTGCTCAGAAGTTCAATCACCATTCCTGTGGCACTTAGCCCAATCTGGTTTAAAACTGTCTCTCATACCTGCAGCCTCTTCTCCCTGCAATTGCTTCCAAGCCTCCATTCCTCTGGGTCACTGGGGAACTGCTCTCCATCCTACCATTTGATGATACTACTTCTGGCTGTAGTCATCCTTCTTCAACCTCCACCCTCACCCACAAACACATACACACAAAAACAAAGATACATATAAAACATGTTTGTACCCAATGATCAGTGAATTATACTCTCATGGAATTTAGGCCAACAATAAAAAGCACTAGTTAAAAGCAGAAAATTATGTTATCAATATTATGTTGTCTTTTTAAAAAATATATATTTTTATTGATTTCAGAGAGGAAGGGAAAGGAGGGGAAAGAGAGAGAAACATCAATGATGAGAGAGAATCACTGATCGTCTGTATCCTGCACAGCCCCAGATGTTCCCTGCAACGTGGGCATGTTCCCTGACTGGGAATCAAACCGTGGCCTCCTGGATCATTGGTCAACGCTCGCCCACTGAGCAACGCCAGTCAAACATTATGTTGTCTTCTTTAAAAGTTTGAAATGCTATGTCTGATTTGATCTCCTACATTAAATGCCATCAGAATTGTTTAATTGAAAATGTGTTTAAAATAACAATTCAAGCTCTTAGAATTTGATCTATGTGT
Source organism: Plecotus auritus (assembly GCF_963455305.1). NCBI lineage: Eukaryota > Metazoa > Chordata > Mammalia > Chiroptera > Vespertilionidae > Plecotus > Plecotus auritus. Next base: position 158,735,916 of record NC_137774.1, read on the forward strand.
TAATTTACTGGTGTCACTAGCTTAAGGAAGAAGTCTTAATCTACCTTACAATGCTAAAATGATCTTTGTTATCAAAAGCTGACACATGTTTCTAAAGAAAAAAAAAAAACTATCCCAATAATATGGCAAGGTTTTCCTATTTTGTCAGACTCTGTACTGCTTTCAAGATTAGATGACAGGAAGACTGTGCCATAGAGATTTACCCATGCCTGCTTCTCTGCCCTTGTATAAGCAACTCCCACTATGGTACTATGTGTGCGGAGATCTTCCTTTTCTCAGAACCTATATTTTCCATGGAAGCTGTAATAAATTACCACTAACTTTGTGTTCATGTCTATAACATGCTTAACACAACACAAATCTATTACCTTCCAGATCTGGAGGTCAGAAGTCTAAAATGGGCCTCATTTTTAAAAGGAATGAAACCAAGGTGTCTGCAGAACTGCATTCAGGTTTGGAGGCTGGGGGATGGGAGAGAGAATGTTTTGTTGTCTTTTCCCAGCTCCTATAGTCTGTCCAGATTCCAGTCCTGCTCCCTCTCAATGCTGAAGGCCAGTCAGACAGGTCAAGTGTTTCTCACATTGCATTACTCTGATACTAACTCTCACACCTCCCTCTCCCATCTTTGGAGAACCTTTGTGGTTATATTGTGCCCCACCAGATAATCCAGGATAATTTTCAAATTTCAGGGTCAATTGTTTAGCAACTTTAATTTCATCTGCAACTTCAATCCCCCTGTAGCTTGAAAGAGAACATATCTACAGGTCCCAGGTGGATATTTTTGGGAGGAGGGTGAGGTTATTCTCACACCACAGTACTTTTGACTTTTCTATCACATTTTTTTCCAGAATATAAACATTGGCATTGCATTACATTTAGGGGATGGGTTAGTGTTACTTTTTATATTATCTTAGACGCAGGCTCTATAAAGAAACTCAGTGCTTTGATCATGAAGAGCAGGCAAAGAGGTGGCAAAATATATCAGCTTTAGAAATTCACTCCAGTAGTCATGTATTTTTCATAACTAAGATACTCAGGCATTCAAATAATTCTAGTCTTGGTTAATATTTCTTGAATTGATATTTTTATATTAGATTATATCAATTTTAGTTTAGATATTTTACTTTATAGACATGAACACTCATACAATTTTTATAAATTGCATTTTTTCAGAATGGAAAGCAAAATATGAATATTAGAAAAGAAAATGTGAAAAAAGGTATCCTGGAAATCTGACATTGAATGAATTTAGGTAAGAAAATGACAGTAGAGTCATGTGCCCATTACTGACATGGATATTTCCTGAGAAATGCATCAGTAGGCAATTTTATCCTTGTGCAAACATCATAGGGTGTATTTCCGTAAACCCGGATGGTCTAGCCTACCTCACACCTAGGCTGTAAGAGACCATTGCTCTTAGGCTACAAACCTGAACAGCAGGTTACCCTGAAAAACAACAGGAGAGTACATGAAGCATAAGATAAAATGACTGCAACCATGAGACCCAGTAAACATGAGAGGTGTGAGGCTGTTGCCAGAGTAAGGCATGCTGTTTCACAGCAAACTTGTTTATAAGTAGAAAAAGGACAATCTAAAATAGCTGTAAAATGTATAACCTTGTAAATAGATACACCAGTAGCAGGCATTTATTATTATTACTAGAGGCCTGGTGCATGAAATTCGTGCATGGGGGGAGGGGGTCCCTCAGCCTGGCTTGCACCATCTCCAATCCGGGACCTCTTGGACATCCGTCTTGCAATCCGGGACCACTAGCTCCCAACCGCTCACCTGCCTGCCTGCCTGATTGCCCCTAACCCCTCCCCTGCCTACCTGATCGCCCCTAACTGCTCTCCCCTGCCGGCCTGACCGCTCCTAATCTCCTTTGCTTTGGCCTCCGCTACCTTGGCTTTGTCTGGAAGGAAGGCAGAACGACCGAAGATGTCTGGTCGACCAGGTCTAATTAGCATATTACCCTTTTATTAGTATAGATTATCAAGTATTATATACTGTACAGAATTGCATGTGCCATATGTTTGAACAAGTTTCCACAGCAGGTTGTTCTCACCAGCATGGCCACAGACACATCGGAATGTACTGCATCATAGCATTACATACTGCAGCGTTGTGTAGGGTGCCTCATTACATAGACTACCTGTGACTATAGGACAGCTGCGTCATTGTCATCGTCACTAGGTGGCAGGGATTTTTTAGCGACATTGTAATTTTATGGGACCACCTGCTATGTGTGGTCAGTCCTTCACTGAAAATTAGGAGTGACGTGGCATGTGACTGTAAGTCATCTTTCTTTATATAATGCCTTCTTTTATCTCAAACATCCATGCTTTAAGTGATGTGATATAGAAAAACTGAGTGATCATATGGTTCCTAATTCTTGCGTTGGGAAATGTCATTTATTGAATCGTGATATCTACACAATTTTTGCTAAAGCTATAGTACTTGTACCTACATTGTTTGAAATAATCTCAGACAGAGGTAATGAAAATAAAAAACTCAATTCTCATTCACTTATTCTATCTCTCAAGCCATTCCTTTTCCCACCCCTTCTTTCCCCAAGTGCTCTCTCTCTCTCTCTCTCTCTCTCTCTCTCTCAACCACACCTTTCCTCTCTCTTCCTTCAAATGCATTCTCTATGCCTTTCCTTTTTCTAAACTCCTAGGGACCCTTCTTTTTGCCTCTGGAACTTGTTTCTTGAGCCCAAACAGCCTAGTTGGCTCACTTCTTCAACAACTCATATTTTCTACCTCTGAAAAAAAAAAATAAAAAACTCC